>NC_054833.1:23645710-24273445 GCF_018345385.1 Vulpes lagopus
TGATTCTATAAAATACCTTGTATCAGTAAAATAGAATTTTATTTGTAGCCTCACTTGTCTTCTGTGCTCACTTCCCTCATTCTTTGTTTCCAATCCAGTGATTTCTGGGGTCTGATTAAAAATTGATGTAACCTTGGACCTTCTAGTCATTGAAGAGTCCTAAATGCAGTCACATTTGTAGAAAAGAAAAATAAGCAGGTTGAAAGCTGTGTTGCTAGAGGGGAAATAAAGTGTATTAGTTAATAGCAGGGCCCTCAAAGCCTCTCTTAGTATTTTGGACATATTTCATTTTCTAACAACTATTTTTTCCTGTTATGAGGCAGGCAATGATGAGACACCTGTTAATAAGACATCCTCTTTTTTTTCAGAAAACACATAATCCCTTAGGAATTACATATATGTGTGTATGTATATTATTTGAATATATTATATATGTGTATTACATATATGTGTATAAATCTATGTATGGATCCAGATTTCTCATCATGGTGAAGGAAATTAACTCTCTTGCTCTTGGTGCAAGTTCTGTTTATTCCTTCTTTTATCAGCCAATCTCAGTCTTAGCTTCCAGGGGCTACTTAATTTGTAAATTCCACACACTTGCTATGGGGTGATGAGCCTGTGGGTGATGTGGGATTATCCTTGGTGTAGATGGGGACAAGAATGATTGTGAAACCATCTCCTTGATGGTAAATGACAGCTAGGATTTGAGCCCAGGCCTTCATTCATTCATTCATTCATTCATTCATTCATCCATTCATGAGAGACACAGACAGAGAGGCAGAGACACAGGCAGAGGGAGAAGCAGGCTCCATGCAGGGAGCCCGACGTGGGACTTGATCCCGGGTCTCCAGGATCACGCCCTGGGCCGAAGGTGGCGCTAAACCACCCAGGCCTCTGGCTCCAAAGCTCATGTCTTTCTACCGATACGCTTGTTGTTTCTTAATAATGGTTTCTTGAGGAAATGAAAGACTGAAACAAATCTGCCTTTGGGCCCTGCAGACGGAGAAGGGACTAAGAGTAGGATTGCTTCTTTAAGGAGTATTTTTCTTTTGTCATCCCTGGCTTGTTGCAGACCTTACATTAAAGGTGTTTTTTGCACAATGCTGTTTATTTCATAGTAGCACCTAGAATTAGGAAGTTTTGAAAATTAAAGCCATATTATTGTGTTAGAGCATTTCAATGAAATGAGACCCTTCGATTGGCACTGAGGAAATGTCTCATGACAATGTCTTGAGCGCATGTTTCACTTTTTGATGTGCTCACAGCAGAGCTAGAGCTTCTCAAGCTGTGGTGCTTGCCTGTGAAGGCAAATGGTGCAGAACCAAGGAGGCCTTTTTATGGAAACGTGGTCATTTTTATAGACCTGGCCATTGACGTGGTTAGGTTTAGCAATTTAACTCAAGACCACACAGGGAGCTGGAGAAACAGTTGGCAGAAGAGCTGGAGAACAGTCTGCCTTGCAGCCAAATGGTCTTTTCCTAAAACTATCTACCTTCCTCAGGAAACTAGTCTTTTAATAGCAGCCTCACCTCCACCAAGAACCTGGGCTGGAAGATGAATAGAGCCATCCTTTGAGAGCTTCCGATCTGTTCAGTGTTTCCACTGGGCAAGTTGTGTGGCCCTGAATCACTGAGATGAGTCAGGAGCACAGAGCACTTTGACAAGAGGGTGCAGCTGTGCCTCCTGCGCCTCCCGACAAAATCAGTAATGGAGAAGAGTGCTTATAATGTATGTGTGAGTTTGCCAATAGCCGTTCTTCACTGCTCAGTTTTGTTGGTTCTCCAGTGAAGAGATCACTGAAACTTAGAGTGAGGAAGTTGCCTCTCCGAGGAAGGGTGTGGGACTGCTGCTGTACCCAGTTCACCTCACTGACCTGCTCCCTAGTTAAGGAGGCTCAAATTGTCACTTTTTTTTTTTTTGGCTGGTATCCATTTAGAGTCAAGTTTTATGTGCTCCTCATCATTAGGATTGTCATGGCTATTGTCTAATGTCTTATAGCTGCTAGGCTATAATGTTTTAAGATAAAGGTACACTTGGACTTATTCTGCTTTTATAAAAATTTGAGCACCAGAAGAATCTCTTTGGGAATTCTTCTAGTTGACATATTTGGTGTCAAACAGAGTCATAAAGATTGGCATTCTGCAACTTCCTTCTGTTGGCAGAGTATACCTTGTTAAACTTTTTTCTCTGTTTCTTTTTTTTTTTTTCTCTGTTTCTTAAATGATGTCTCTGAGCACCTATTGCCATCTTGCTGACAGTTAAGAGAGTGCCCTGTTAGAAGTTAAATTTGCTATGTTCTGAACTGCCCAGACGTCGGCAAGAGGTAAATAAACCACAGGCAAGCCCGCTGTGTGATCTACAGTTACTTTGACTTTGTTTTGGATTCAATACTTAGTGTAGGCGTCAAACACTGTTGAAAAGACATAAAAACAATTATAGAGGCCTGCTATGGTAAATTTTCAGGTGTGTATTCCATGCTTAGCCCTGTGAATTTTTTTAAGTGCTTCTGAGTAGAGTTGTGCCTTGTGTCCTACACTGTTACTAAAGTTTGGTAAGTGTAAATTCTTTCTGGTCTTGGCACCAAAAGTAAAACCTCATGTAGTGACCAGTTCCGAGTTGTGTGTGTAGCCCCAGGTGTTTATCCATGCAGTGAGGGAAGTAAACCACCAGGTGGCTCACACATATAGCATCTGTACTTCGTCTTTGATAATTACACTTCAGTTGTGTAGTTGCTTTGCACTTCAGAGAGTGCATGTCATAAAGCCATTGTGAGAACTGACGTTTTTTTCACGCAATCTTAGAATATTAAAGCGGAAGTTTGTCTGTTTGGATCGTGTCACTGACTAGGATTTGTAAGTGTTCGGACCCAAACACTGTTTTACTTAGATTTACAGAGGAGCTTGGACGTCATTTCTTTTTGGCTGAAGTAAGTGCCCCCAAATTGTCATCTTAGAATGTTATGATAACTTGTTTATTTTGACATATACTTTCCAGAGTTGCAAATAAAATTTGCACTTTTGATATCACTTTTGAAGTGTAAACTGTCAGCTAATTGTCTTATTTTATGCTTCCATTCTTTAGAAAACAAAGAGACCTAAGAAATCAACATATAATTGGTTTGGACTTACTATTGCTTAAGAGTAATTAAAGAAACCACTTTTATTACATGAGAAGACAGTTACTCTATAGGTTCTTACTAACATAGATGAAAAGGATTTAAAATGCCAAAGTATTTGATTAATTTTAGAATATTTTATAATAAAGTTAAAGGGATTCTGCTTTTTTTTTTCTTTTTTTAAACAGCCAAGGCACAGCATCTTAATTTGGTTCTTAGTACTTAAAAAATTTTTTTTTAAAGATTTCATTTATTTATTTGACAGAGAGAGAGAAAGTGAGCATAAGTACCCGCTGGCTGGCAGGCAGAGGGAGACAGAAGCAGGCTCCCTGCTGAGCATAGGGCCTGACATCGGGCTCCCTCCCAGCACCCTGGGATCATGACCTGAGCTGAAGGCAGATGATTAGATTAACCGACTGAGCCACCCAGGCGCCCCTGATGTGGTTTTTAAAAACCATCACTATAGGAGAACAGTGTAGAGGAAGCTGTATGCTTGTTTCTTCCTCCTCCGTTATTAGGAAAATAAAACAACAAAAAAGTGTGTGTATATATACGTGTGTATGCATGTGTGTAGCACTTTTTAACCCTACTTACCTCTTATTTATATCGGTGGCTTGGTATAAAAATGGAATCTTTTTTGTCATAATCATAAAGGAATTAGATATGTAAAGCAAGTTGATTGATAAGGAAGTAAAATTGGTAGAAAATGCTTAGATATTTAGTGTTATGATACTTATAAATGTAGTATTTATTTATTGAGTTTAAACAACTATAAATGCGTATCTCATGAGGAATTGACCTTTAAGGATCGTGAAGCATATTTTTCTTTTTCATATTTCTTTACAAAGTTTTAAAAAATTTTTGCGTTTTGAGTATTTTAATGCCATTTCCTCCTGCTTTGAAATTATTTCTAATTAGTTTTACTTTGTATGTTGCATCAGAAATGACAATAAATTTAAAAATTAAGCTTTGATATGAAAAGAACTTAAATATACAATACAAAAGTGCCTTGATCAGTTGGTGCCTCTCCTCATATACACATAGTCCAAACTGTTGACAAAGCTGAGATTAAGTCAGGATTTCCTGAGGCTTGGGAACTACCTAGCTTGACTTACATCATGTTGAATTGAGAAAGACAGGTAATATTTATATGCCATTTTTTAAATAGCACTTTCACTAAGTTTCCATTATTTCAGCCATCCATTTCATGTATATTTGGTGCCTTTACAATCTTGAAGTCAAATTCATGGGTAACAGAATTATACACATTTCAAAAATCTATATAATGTTTTTACTACATCTAAAAGGGAATATGAAAGTAGTTTGTAAGGAGAATTTGTGTTTCTGAATATAAATGTGTAGATGCTGTTGCATTACAAGGTAAGATGAAGGACTCAGACGTGTGTACCTAATGTCGAGTTCCACCCGGATGTGATGGCTACAGATACAAACTGTGACATCTGTGAAGTGGCAGTGGCAGCTCTGCAAGCACTAGTGGCCATGCCATAGTGTCCTCATTTTTTGACTAGTCTGCTTTGGGTAAATTTGGAATAAAATGGTACTTCTTTAACACATACTCTGTAACATACTTTGTGCCTATGTAAAAACCTTGTTAGGATCTACTCAGATAATTAGTAAACAGTTTTTTATTTTTAAGTGCACAGGGCTTTTGAAAATTGTGAGGGACACAGCACAATCTTTGGCAGTGCAGGACTGTTCCAGGCATTGCTGCACCACTAGCATTCCTGGTCCATCCCCTAAGCCATCAGCATCCCCCAGTGATTCTGACAAGGAATGCCTCCATAAATATCCATCCCCCCCTCTTTCCTTTTTTTCACATTTGACACGTTTTATTTGGGGAAAGTTTCTAATTTTTAAACTGTAAACAGGTTCCATTTTCAGTAACAGTTCTAGAGACCTAGTAGTTTCAGAGATCCCAGTATTCAAAAGTATATTTCACAATAATAAAACCAAACCCACACCAGAAGGAAAGTGCTTTTAGATTGGTTTGGAATGATAGCCATTGATTTCAGTTCTTTAGGGCTATGGGAGTGTGGGCTGTGAGAGCCAGTGGTAAAGCCCTAGGAAATTACTTGGTCATATTCATTCAACAGTACTGTTAAGTATCTTCTTTGTCAGGCAGTGATAGGTGCTGGAGAGTCCAGGGTGAATGACAATTGTTTTCTTTCTTGAGAGAGCTCAGTCTTACGTGTGAGAAAACACATACATATGTTGTGTAAGGGAAAGTGAAGTAACTTGATCATAGGTGAGATTCAGAAAAAAATCATGAATGGAGCATTTCAAAAATAAATAAGCTGTTTTCCTCCTACTTTACATTCTTGCCTATATTGTGGCAGGCCCTTAGGATCGTGGCCAAGAGGAATTCTAGCTGAACCCTTTACAAGAAATAAGACTTACCTTATCCAAGTGTGGCTTTCTCCTACATAGAATGAGGATGACGAGATTACCTACAAAATGAGACAACTGTAAGAATTAAACAAGAAATGTTGAGTAAAGATATTCCAGTCATCGGTAATGATTGTGTAAAAGAGATTGTCTTTTACTATTTTTTTTGAAAAGGTTTTATTTATTTATTTGAGAGAGAGAGAGAGAGTGTGTGTGCAAGCAGGGGGAGAAGCAGAGGGAGAAGGACAAGCAGACTCTATGTTGAGTGTGGTGCCAGATGCAGGGCTATCTCAGGACCCTAAGATCATGACCTGTGCCAAAACCAAGAGTTGGACGCTTAACCCACTGAGCCACCCTGGCGCCTCTTTTATTTTTATTATTATTTTTTTAAAGAGAGAAAACAGGCAATAAATTGGGTTAGGGTTACTCTATTACTAAACTATGTTTGCTCTTTTATTACAAACATTAAAAAAAAATTCCCGTGGTTGGTAATATCAGATTTTCATTCCATACTTGATCTTTTTTCCCCCTCCCTGATTATTTTTTTAGAAACAAAATATGAAAAAACATTTTATACTTTTAGTAAAAGTGGCAGGTTGAATGTTTTCAGTTGGCTGAGTTGCCTTCTTGAGCTTAGTGACCTCACCTCTGTCTTGAACCTGAGGAGAAAAGGAGATAGGAGTATTGAGAGGATTCAAAGTGAGAGAGAACTCTGTTGAAATACGAAGGGAAGTTATTGAAATCTATACAAGGTTTATGTTTGATTATGCACGTTATTCTTTTGTTCATCATTTGAAGAGAGAACTGCTTGCTCTATGTGTCATTAACCTAGTGGTCATGGAATGGTTAGTTACCTTGGTCACAAAGTTTGAGCAGAATCGATCTTTGTGTTGTGGTGGTTGGTACTTGTAGAGCTAAACCATCAGTTTTGTAGTAGAATATCAAAGCTATTCCCCATAACCACTGGGATGCAGACTGAGAAATAATTATTTTCAGATGTGAAAGTATGTTTCCAGTGTTCCAGAGAGGTGTACTGGTTTCACATTCTGCAAATGCCATCCAAGTAAGTGTGTTCTGGAAGTATATTCAGAACTATAAAGCAGGAGATTAGGAATTGTAGAGTGAGCAGTCATGTAGAGCAATGGCTCCATTCTTGGCTGCTGAATACTGTGTATTCCTGGGCCCTAGGGAGAGCTATTTAGTCATGATTTTTTTAAGGTGAGGCCTGGGTTCCTTGCTCTGAATGGCTCCCCAGTTGATTGTGACAAATCATATAGATTTGGGAGTCATTACTATGGATTGGAAAATCAACCCTCCCAAGACTAAATCAGCCTGCATTTCCTGTTGTCCACTTGATATCTCTATCTGGATGTTCTCCCTATATCTCAAAATCGACACAGGTTAAAAAACCATCTACACCCCTGACCTCTGCACCACCCCTGCCCCGCATTCACTTCAATTCCTAGTTGCTGTTGGCTTGATTTGTCTTCCATCACCCAGGCTCAAATATCAGTTCCCTTTGAGTGGTCTTCTGCTACTTTTCCCCCTGTCATATCACTTTATCACATATGTTCTTTTATTTTTCTGACTTATCCTTGTCCCTTCTCATTACCCATGTCCCTGTCTACATTTTCACTAACTCTCACTTGAGATTTTGCAGTCTTATGGATTGTGCTGCGTTCAGCCTTCCCCACCAGTTTATATAAATATGAGGTCCCATTTTCTTTTGTACTGATACTGTGAATTAACTTAAACACTTTAGCCTAGCATTCTAGATTTTCCACAAATCATCACAGTTTTATCTCTTATGTGTATCATAAGTTTGGCCATAATGGATGATTGACTGTTTTTTTACCCTGCTTCACCTTTCTCATGTACCCACATTATTGCTTCTGGGAGTGGCGTCCTCCTGTGTGGGGTCTTGCTCTGTTGCTTTCCCGCTGTTCATCATGACCTAGCTCAAGTGACAGGTACTTGAGGAAGGCTTCCTGGTCCCTCCTTTACCAGATGTGCCCCTCAGCTGCCTCTGAAGCCTCCGCGGCATGTTACAGTTCATTGATTTTTGGCTTATCCTTATTATTGGGCAGTAAGCTCCTTGAGAATTGAGGCTTACTTATCTTGATACCCCTGCAGCACTTTGTGAAGAATCTCAGTCGTTGTAGATGAGGCAATAGCTAGTTGTCGAATTCTTTAGAATTGAAGTTACCTGGGGCAGCTTGGGTGGCTCATCGGTTTAGTGCCTGCCTTCAGCCCAGGGCGTGATCCTGGAGACCCAGAATTGAGTCCCATGTCGGGCTCCCTGCATGGAGCCTGCTTCTCCCTCTGCCTGTGTCTCTGCCTCTCTCTCTCTCTCTCTCTCTGTCTCTCATGAATATGAATAAATATATTAAATCTTAAAAAAAAAAAAGAATTGAAGTTACCTGGAAAATATCTCATTGCTGCAAAGAATAAGAATTAAAAACTCTTACTACCTTTTCCTATCTCAGCAAGGAACCCAATCCATATCTAAATAGAGCATTTTATTTTGGAATTCAAGGGGGAGGTTGATTATATGACCATTACAGATTAGTTTCAGACATTTCAGTGAGGCAGATGGAGAGACTAAAAGAAGGTTCCTGATACTGTTTTTACAGGCAGCTTTAAATTACCTTTGTATTTGAAGTATTAAATATGGAAAAGCTAAAATTACTTCTATTTGACCATTGGTGAGCTTAACTAAATTGGACTTTATATCTAAGGAGAGAATTCTGATCATTCAAGGAAAAGAATAAAGTCCATATTCCTGTTGTGTGCAGTGTAAGAGCCCTTGTGCACCTTAATTACCACATTATTTTGAATCCTCCTTCCTCTGTGGAAATGGGTGTGTTTCCTCTAAGAATGTGGCCAGCTGTCAGCCAGAAGAGAAACTAGCCTGAGTGTATAGGTAGTTAATTTGTCAGTTATTGATGGGTCTGGACTAGAAGTGATCGCGTCGATACTAAGCTGGAAGCTCTGCAAGGAGCCTGCTTTGCTTTCCTAGGCAAATTACATAGAAATTGTTTTCTAGTGTTTGGGGGCAAGAATTGAACTCAGTGATTCTGAAATGAGAGTGCTGGTTTAAATATGCAGCTTTTGCTCTTTAGTAACTGACTGTATTGAAAACATTTTAAAGTGATAATCCCTTTGAATAAAACAATTTCAGCTTGAAAACCATTACTTTCTCCTTTTTAGATCTCTCCATTTTAGATTATCTGTTATAGTGAAAGATAAAAAAGCATAGCCCAGATTAAAATCTTCACCTTTTTACTTGCTTGACGTGTCCTTTCAGGCAAAAGTTTCATAACTTCATTTTAAACCTTAATATTCTCTTCTGAAAAATGGGAATAGTGATGGTAATGTTCTAAAAGGCTTTTGGGTGGATTGAGTGAAATGATGGATAACAAGAACTTAGCACTGTATCTCTCATGATAGGAGTATTTTCTGTGTGGAGACTTTGAGGTGTTTTTGTGCTCCTTCCATTTTGTATTTTGTCTAAGAGCTTGGTACCTCTCCAAGGAGTAGCTTAGGTCTACTTGGATGAAAGTCAGTCTTGTGATTGTGACTAATGGGGCCACAGGTAAATCAAATCCAGAGAACTGTGAATGCTTGTTAGGTGATGAATAAAAGAATGAAACTTGTTTCCTCGGCATGTTATAGGTCTTGCTGGTCTCTGTGACTGTCTTAGACCAATAAGGTGGGAGCTGAAGCAGAATATGTATAGGTCTGTCCTTGGCTCAAGTCAGGAATACTTTACCAATTCTTTCCTGTCCCAGTGCTTTAAAGGACCAGCTGAAACCAACTTATTTGTTTCTTTTGTGAACTTAATTTGGGAATGAAGAACATTTCAGGTCTTAAATGATGCTGTTACAAAATCAATAAAGCAAACATGATATATAGGAAGATATAAAGTGTGATTACCTAAAAAGCAAGAATACCTTAAGATATTTTAATGATATGGCAAAGTTTGTAAAGCATTGTTTTTAAACATAGAGTATCACTAATGGTTAATAGTAGACTTCACTTTTAGTTGAAGTATCAAATTTATCACATACATAACATTTTATGTAATAAATGTATACAGATACATATTTATTTGTGAAATGTGGCAGATACTTAAGTAAAGACTGTTTTAGGTGCCCATTTGCTTTAGAACACTAACAACTAGTGAGTATTAGTACATAGCCACCAGTGATTTAAATCTTAAACCTTGATTAGTCAGATCTTGATAAGTGATGTATTATAGGTGATTGTGTGGTTTCTAGCCCTTGCTTGACAAAATGGATATTTTTTTCTTAAATTAGTGAACAAAATTAAGTAATGGTCTTTGGTGTATAGACTGGTCTTAGAGTAAATGCTTAAAGGCTTGAAGGGGACACCAAATATAGAACTGAAGTTTTTCTAGAATGTTTATTATAGGAAGGCTAGCTAGCACATTGTTTCTGCAGAAGTAACTGTTGGGGTTTGTTACAGATCCCCTCCATCCAGGTTCAGATGCTTTATTTTATTTATTTTTAAGAAAGATTTATTTATTTATTCATGAGAGACAGAGAGAGAGAGGCAGAGACACAGGCAGAGGGAGAAGCAGGCTCCTCGCAGGGAGCCCGATGTGGGACTTGATCCCGGATCCTGGGATCCCGGCCTGAGCAGAAGGCAGATGCTCAACTGCTGAGCTACCCAGGCGTCCTTATTCAGATGCTTTAATGGAAATATTTAAATAGTGCCCTTGGCCTTATTTTAGAAATTGACTAAACTGAATAGGTAGATTTACACCAGAATCCATTAATTGACACTTGTGGTATTTTTAGGGATAAGTTCAGTCCTATGTTATAAGAACATAAACAAGCGGTTTTTGAATTGTTGTGCAAGTAATATTCTAATAACATGGTGCATGAAAACATAACAGTCCCTTAAATTTGAAGAATGAACACCTTTCATTTTCCTATATTCTTTTAAAGTTTTTGTCCATAGGCACTTGGTTTTTCATGAAGAATGTTGGTACTCAGTGCTAGTTTGGTTGTATTAAAACCACACTGGCTTCTTCAATAATGGTAGCTTTGTTGATTTGAAGCATAGGCAAGTTTGAGAATTATTTGTGAGGATATAACATTGTATTTAATAGAATAAAGTTTTAACAAATATACAGTAATTATTTTTGACTGATATTTACTAAATATATCTAGTTCTCAGTTTTATCATCTGAAAAATGGGAATAATAACAATTTAGAGAGTTTTTGGGAGATGGTAAGTTTATTGAACAGGAGTGGCAAGAATGTGAGCATATGTGAGATACTCCTACATGCTTCAGGATCGGCTCATATAGATGTGGGCCAATATGTTTTGAATGGATTTTATTTTTGATCATAGGCCAACGAGGTCTAAGGAAATTTAGTTATATATTTAATAGATATAACATCATCATGGCCCCAGTTCTCTAAAAATGGCCCTAGGGTGGCAGCTGGAAGTTTTTGCTGAGCCACTAATTATGTCTTGTGAGAAATCCTAAATATTGTTACTACTGATCTGGGAAGTGGGCAAAGAAACTTGCATGTCAGGTGGAATAACAGTAGCAGGAGAGACAGTACAAATCTTTGTAGTTAAGTCGTGGAAATGAGTAAAGTGACAGAGTATCATTGTCTGTAGACACTGGTTGAAGGTGTAGTTTCATTCTTCCTCATTGATGGGCCTTAAAGTTAATGTCTGAATGGATACTTATTTTCAAGTGATAAGAAGGATATACAATTATAAGAGTGCAGTATTTTCAGGAACAGATGATGATGCATATGAACTTGCACACTTCACTGCTTAGCTGAGTGCTGAATATTTTTCAGAACTCAGAAAAACCTTGGAGTCAGGCCCGAGTTCAGATCTGTTTTTGCTTTGTGGTCTTGACCAATAACCCTCCCTGGGCCTCCCCACAGAACATGAGCTCTTAGAAAGCAGGGATCTTGTCTCTTTCTTTCATTGTTGCAATTTCCTGCTGAGAATAGTGGCCGGTACAAATACACAAGTAAATGGTCCTAGAGTGTGATAAGTGCTGTACAAAGGAAAGCATAGCGACATGCTGGAGTAGTATCATAGTCTCATCTCACAGTTGTGCCAGTTCACAATGGGATAAGCGTAGAAAGTGATTTAGAGATTCATAGTGATGTGATGGAGAAAATTTTTCATTGGACACTATTAATAATTAAAGTTTTGAACATATGTTGTGTGTGACTTTTTCAAATTCCATTTTGAAAAGAAATTAATTTTTACTGTATTTTACAAAAGAATAGTTCCATGATAGATCAGAAATTTAAAGAAAAGCCTCCTTTCCTCACAGTTAGTTTGAGAAGCACTGTGCTGGAGAGTTAACAGGATGGTTTAGGTCAGGGATAGGTTCTCTCAAAATGAGATTTGTGTTGAAATCTAAAGATGTTGGAGAATATCCTTCTAGACATAACAAAGAGAAGTGCAAAGACCTCAAGGTGCAACAAGCCTAGTTAGTGTGTTTTAAGAACAGAAAGAAGCCAGGAGCATAATGAGTAAGAGAATGATAAGAAGGTAGGAGGTAGGCAAAGGTCCTACCTCTCAGGGCTTCTTGACCTTGGTAATAAGGTAATAAGGTTACCTTTTATTTTGAGTGCCAATTGTTGGATTTTTTTTTTTTTCAAGAAAGTGCTATGAACTGAAAAAAAAAAAAAAAGAAAGTGGTATGAACTCATTTATGATTCATTATCACTTTTGCAACATGGATTATAGTGGTCAAGTGGTACAAAGAATGTACCAGTTAACCGGTTATTAGTAGTCTAGGCAAGAGGTAGTGATGGGTTGGATAGCAGTAGTAGCAGGGGTGAGAAAAGTACACTAATCTGTGTGATATTTTGAAGTTGAACTGATATGATTTGCTGATGGATTAGATTTGGGGCATGAAAAGAAGAGAGGAATAAAGGATGAATCCTAAGTGTGTTTCTTGATCATTTGGATGAATAGAGATGCCATTTATTGAATGGAAAGACACTTTTTTGAAAAGAAGTATGGGTGGGAATTAAGAATGAGAAGTGATAGTTCTTTTAAAAGTGGAATTTCATAGATCTGTTTTACATAGTATTGTTATGGTTGTCTTGGAGAGGAAACCTAATTAAGTATGCTTGTTGGAGTCTTTAGTGGTTCTAATGGTCTAAAAACATTGGAGAAAGAAATCTTTTTTGTTTATCAGATATTTTGGCAATCTCAGAAAAATTCTTAGGAATTACTGGGAGAATTTGTCTACATTGGCTTTTATTTATTCCAAAGAGGCATCCTTCTCTGTATTTTTTTTTAAAGACTTAATTTATTTATTCATGAGAGACACCCAGAGAAAAGCAGAGACAGGCAGAGGGAGAAGCAGGCTCCCCAGAGGGAGCCAGGTGTGAGACTCGGTCCCCAGCATCATGACCTGAGCCAAAAGGCAGACGTTCAACCACTGAGCCACCCAGGTCCCCCCTCTGTATTAATTTAATTGCCATTTGTTTATGTTTATGTGTATAAGGAACAAGTTACTCAGTGAAGTAAGATAGATATTGTGGGCAGTCATATAGCTTTATCACACACAACTGTCTTTTTTTTAAGGCAATGAGAAAAAGGAAAAATTCGACTTTTATATTACCTTTTGAGTCCTGAATTTTATTTGCCAAGCCATTATTGTATTTGCTGATACCTTTTTTTTTCTTAGAAAATTCGAATGATGAAAAGATCAAGATTTATTACCAAATTTGGGGTTACTATACTGGACCTAGCTCCTGGCCAGGAGAACTGAGAAAATAGATTAGTTCTGCTATATACCTTTCTCTGCAGCATTAGTCTCTCTCCAGAAAGATCCAGGTGTTTTTTATTTGGTCTGGGCTCTGTAAGGTGAGATTCTGACATTATTCTTGTTTTATTTCCCTGAGAGAGTTCCTTTGATATTTTGAAGTATGCCTTGATATTGCCCAACCTCTGGCATCTGTGTTGGTCCCCAGTTTTGCCAATTCTCTGGCTTTCATTGATTCAGTCCTGCACCTCTCAGCAGTTCTGAGGTGCCCTGGTTGCTGGTATTCAGACCACAGGCTGAGAAGAATTGCTTCATCTACCTGCATTTAACCCATACTTCATGATCGGCCCTTGTCAAGAAATTGTGCTGCTGTTGTATTGTATCTTTCAGTATGATCAGATGGGTGTATCACCTTAAACTTCATTTCTGTTTTTAAGTAAGAATTTAACTTATTTGCTTTGGCAGTTAATCAATTTCAAAATGGAGAACCTTAAAATAAATGAATAAATAAATATATATTTTTTGATAACCCTTCAGTACTCTCTGTGGATCTTGATACTGCAATTTCTTGAAATTAAGTTTAAAGAAACCTTTAAATTTCCTATTGGACCTACTGCCTCTTTTTACAAATGCATTATCTTAGACTTAAGTTTGAGTTGTTCTATATATTGGGCTGTTTTTTACCATCTTTATTATGCTTTTCTGTGTATACTGTGGTGGTTTACATTTCTCATTTCTGGGATTAGATGGTAGTATTCTTGAAGGCAGCTGACAGTTTTAGTCATTGATATATTGTAAATAGTAAATTAAATTGTCTGTACAAAGTAGTTATTCAGGGAAAAAAGTGTTGAGAGATTTCAAGTTATGCTCTTAGGATAATGGCATCTCTGTTTTTCTGTATGTAGTCATAGTATAGATTATCTTTTAATAAATAATATATTTCCAAGGATATGTTTTACCACAGAACATCATTGTCAGTGGGGGAGGTCAGGGTATATGGATGTTCAGACTTTAGAAAGGGGAATTATAGGAAAATTTTGTTAAATCTGGACTTGCAGAGCCAGCTGTGCTTTGTCCACATCATTGTCCAGAGTTAGTCTTCATCGCCAGTACTTCACAACTATTTTCTGATCTCTCTCTCTTGTACCACAGACCCATCCCTTTTAGGAAAATAACTTTTTCTTACTTTATTGAGCTCAAGCCCATCCTTCAGTGACTTACACTTCGTCCTTTTTAAAAAAAATTTTTTTTAAAGGTTTTATGTATTTATTCATGAGAGACAGAGAGAGGCAGACACACAGGCAGAGGGAGAAGCAGACTTCCTGCGAGGAACCCAATGCGGGACTCGATCCCAGGACCCGGGATCACGCCTTGAGCCAAAGGCAGATGCTCAACCACTGAGCCCCCCAGATGTCCACTTCGTCCCTTTAAAATCTTACTGTAGACTGGTGGTCCCTCTTCTCTGGTCTCTGAAGAGGAAGACCTGCCTCTTCTTCATCAAAGCTGGCCTCACTAGCTATTCCTTCAGGAATATTTGCAGAGGAGTGGATCTGATGATGTATCTTGCTTGACATTCTTTACACGGAAACTTATCTTCCTCAAGGCCAAGGTGGCATGTCTCTATGGCAAAAATTTTTCTCTTTGTGTTCAGCAGTGCCTTGACAAGCTCAGAAACCAGGTTTTTGTTAAATTGCTTAAATTTGCTGAGCCTTTCAAAAGGTTAATAATTGTTACCCTAAATGTGCTATACTAATACCGCTTAAGATGTGTTCTCTTTTTGAGTTCACGCTTTTTAAATTAACTTATGTTAATAAGTAAAACATCTTTTTTTAAGAAGCAAAAATGCAATTATTTCTCAGGTTCCTAAATCTAGCCAACCATGAGAAAAGTCCTATTTTATAAAAAATGACTTTTATATGGTGGATACTATGTTTTTTCACAGTTTTTGAGATTTGAAAACTCTCAGCCTTTGTATCTAAATGCAGAAACTTGCACACAGAAGATGACTAAGTATTTATTGAATAAGTAAGAGTGTCCAAGGTCATATGACTAATTAGTGTTAGCCGGGAACCTATAATTTGTCTATAACTTGATACTAAGCCACATAGTTCTAATTAATAATTATAATATATTGAGATCTTGGGTTGGAATCCCGACTTGCCCCTTTGCTAATTATGTGGTCTTTGGCCCTTATGGAACTCGGTTGGCTCCAAGGTAATTTGGTGATGCTAACCTGTCCTTTTTGGTGCTTAGGTTGACAGGAAGCATCACACAGTTCCTCACACACTCAGGTGTTTAAGGAATGGTAGCTATTCCTAAAACTAATCTAATGAAATGTTAGCCTAATACTCAGCAGATGTGGAAACTGTCCATTTTATAATCAGGATACAGGGTTTATTTCCCTAACGAAAACTGCTGTTGCACTATTTCACAAACCTAGATATTTTCCTTTATTCTTATCAGAACTATTAACAACCACAACCTTATCGGCAATCAAGTCATTCATTTTTCCAACATAACTGATGTAAAGTAGAACTTCTGCTTGTACTATTTGTCTACTTCTATTTGTAGGTTCAATTTATGTTAGAATTAAAGTACTTATACTAAGAAAAATAGATACATATTAAACTCTTTTCTATGTCCTCAGTCTCTACTTTTTGAACCCTTCAAAACTTGTGACTGTCTGCCTTCCTGCCCTCTTTACCTCTTTGCCCTATGAAAACATGGAGGCATCTGGTATTAGTTAATTTTATCAACCCATCAGCTGGGTGCAGGTGGCCTAAAAATGGTTCATTCTAAAGTGTGTTATCTTAAACTATGGACTTGTGCTTTAACTCCTTTAATTTCTTACTGTAAATGAAAAATTTCCACCCTCTCCCCCTTTTTTGGGAAGAAACTCTAGGTATTAGCAAGTGGACAGGAAGATTTTTGTTTGTCTAATATTGAAGGGTTTCAAGGCTATACATTTTCTTTAGAGTGTACCTGATTTTATATTCTAAGTGTTCATAAGTGGTAGTCCTGTTATTTTTATTTTTATTTTTTTTAGTCCTGTTATTTTTATTTTTATTTTTTTTAGTCCTGTTATTTTTAATCTTACCTGTAATGGCAGATATTTTTTTTGTCCTATACATTACTTTCTGTAGTATTTTGAAGTTTCTAATATTTTTTATTGTTTAAAATTTTATTGCTTTGGAAACAGACTGTGGTTTTGTGTCATTTACACTTAAGAACTTTCTGAGGTTTTCTTTTTGTCCTGATGTATTATAATTTTTAATAAATGTTCCATTGATGCTTAAAAGGAAGATGTATTTTTATTTATTTTTATTTTTTTTAAAAGATTTTATTTATTTATTCATGAGAGACACACAGAGAGAGAGGCAGAGACGTAGGCAGAGGGAGAAGCAGGCTCCCTGCAGGGAGCCTGATGTGGGACTTGATCCCGGTACTTCAGGATCATGACCTGGGCTGAAGGCAGGTGCTCAACCGCTGAGCCACCCAGGCTTCCCGGAAGATGTATTTTTATAGGTGAGTTACAGATCTGATACAAACTCATTAACTTTATCAATTATTCCAATCCTCTGTTCTTTGTAATTTTTTCCTAGAGAATACATCAGATAGAGAGTGTGCTCTTTTAATGATATTAGATTTTGTAGGCTCAACTTCCCTTGGACTTCTAATAACTTTTACTTCCTATTCTTTTCATTCTTTTTATTCTTTTTTCAGTGCAGTGGTATTTTACACATAAAAATTCATGACTGTTGGATCCTAATCACTGTTCTGCTTAGTGTTTTTGCCTTGAAATCTACTTTGTCTTTTATTAATATTGCCACTGCCTTTTTCTTCTGTTTATTTTGATTTATTAAAAATTTTTCTTTCTTATGTAATCTCTGTGCCCAATGTGGGGCACAAACTCATGACCCTGAGACCAAGAGTTGCATGCACTACTGACTAAGCCAGTCAGGTGCCCTCTTTCTTTTATTTTTGTTTGCTTGATATATACCTGATTTGGTTATTTTGAGAGGTAGTGTCCTATTTTTTCCCCCTTAATCTGAGAGGCTTTAATGGAGGGGAGTTAAATTTGTTTATAATGATCATCATAACAGGTAAGTTTGGACATTCTTCTACCTTCTTGGTTTTTATTTTCAATCTGTTGCTTTGCATGGGAGTTGGAAGGCTTGTTTTTGTTATATGTACCATCTTTCATGTCTTCTACGGTTTGGAATCTGTTTTTACTTCCCTTTTGCCATTCATTGCTTTTAGTGGGGATTTAAATTCTGTTTTTGCAATTTTAGTTTCTCTCCTATTTCATTCATCTTCCTTCTTACTTTATCCTATTTTTACTTTAGCCGCCTCTTTCATTATGGCGTTTTGCACCTTTTATCTATATGTCTTGTTGCATTCTAATGAGGATATTAAAGAATTTTTCAGTACTTTCTGTTGGTTCCTTTGGTAGATGGTTTTAGATGCTGTATTTCTGAGTCTTTAGGATGATGATCATATTTTCCTTTCCTGGAAAGGAAAGCATCTCCCTACCCCCTACCCATCATGAGAGCATTGTTTTATTAGTTTTAGTTTTCTCATTAACCCAATGCATTTATTGAGTGCCTGCTGCAGATGCAGAGATAAATAAATTAGACTCTTTTCTGAGTTAAAGCCTGATTTTTGTTTTTCCCCAACCAGTTACTTCCATCTATTTTGTTACATGTCTGCCATTTTCTGGCATTTGCTTGTCTGTCCATGTAGGTAAGTTTTTGTCATTTTCTTTTATCTTCAGACATGATGGGGGGAAAAGGGGAGAGGGAAAAGGAGATGATGGAAAGCTGGGGGACTGTGTCAGGGAACACATTTTGTACTTGAAGGGATGAGACATCCTGAAAAGAGAGTAGACGTGTGGTGTGTTGTGAAAGAAAACTGGATTGAAACCTTCAGGCTAATTTCAGTGGCTTGTTGGTCAATCCAATCCTTGGTCCTTTTCCTGGAGAAGACAGAATGGATCAGCATTGGCTGTTGTAGACTAACCTGATTGCTACTGGGGGGTCCAGGAACTTGTGTGCTTTTGGTGTAAGCATTTCCTAGTACCGAAAGCCTGCTTACTCCCAGGTGTATAACCTCTAGGCGGGTGTTTTTCCCACATCTGTGTTAAAATGACTAGGTAAAATGGTTACAATTCAAATAACTAGACCTAAACCCACAATAAGAATCTTGGGAAGCGGGAAGGCTTATAGTACGTATTTTTAACAAGCACCCCAGATCCTTGTATCTTTTCATAATGGAAGTTATGGAATTATAAAAGTAGAGAGAAAAGCATTATGAACTCCCCATATCCATCATCTATGTAGCTTTGTTAATTATCACTATATGGCTAATCTTATTTCATTTATATCGATCCTGCTTCTTTATCCTGATTATTTTGAAAATAATCTCAGGCATCATGTCATTTGTTTCATTTGTAAATACTACAATATACATTTCTAAAAGGTAATGACTCTGAAGAGAAAAGCCTGATACCATTTATCATGCCTAAAAAATTAAAAACTAAAACTTAAAAAAATTAAAGGGAATAAAAATTTCTTAATATTATCAAATGTCTAGTCAATGTTTGCATTTCTCCAATTATAACTGGAGCAGTTTGTTTGAATTTTGTGTGTAAATAAGGTCTGTGCACTGAGATTGGTTTTCCCTCCATTTCTTTTTGTTTGTTGTTTTGTTTTTGGGGGATTTTTCTTTGTTGCAGAAATCAGATCTGTTGTCTTAGAGGGTTTCCTATATCTGGATTTCACTGATGGTGGACCTATAGTGTTGTCTAACATGTTCCTGTATTTCCTGTACATTGGTAATTAAATCTAGAGGGTTGATCAGATTTGGGTTCTTTTTTCCCCCCAAGAAACTTAAAAGGTAGTGCTTTATACTTCCATCAGGAAGGTATGTCATGTTCGGTCTTTTTTCTCTTTGTGTCATTTTTTCAGCCATTGATGCTCATTGTCTAAATCGAAAGGGTTAACTGTTATTCCTTCTTGATTGATTAGCTATAATTCTTTTATTAAAAAATGGAACTGATCCTGTCAACTGTTTGGTTACTCTTAAGTTATAGATTATGTAGGAACGATGGAATAAGGGCTTGATTCTTTACTTACCAGCTTTCAAATTGAGGAGCTGGTTTTTTAGTGCATTTAATTGGCTATAGCTATCATAACAACACAGATTAAGTGGTTTAACACAGATTAACAGAAATTTATTGTCTCACAGTTCTGGAGACTAGAAGTCTGAGATCAAGGTCTTGGCAGAGTTAATTTCATTCTGAGGATTCTCTGCCCGGCTTTTAGATGGCTGTCTTTTCTTTTTGTCTTTACATAGTTGTCCCTTAGCCTGTGTTTATTCCCTCGTAACTTCTTATAAGGACACCAGTCATATTGGATTAAGATCACCCATATGACCTCATTTAATCTTAATTGCCTTTCTGAAGATTCTGTCTCCAGATACAGTCACAATTCTGAGATAACGGGGCTTCAACATACGAATGCTGAGGGAAACTCAGTTCATCTCATTAATACCTCACATCCTGTCAATGTGGAATTTTTTTGAAGTATCATAATGAACACATTTTTAAAGTGATATAATGAACACATTTCATAGCTTTCTATCCATTGCAGTTATCTTTAGTATTGCTCAAACTTGGCCTCTTGGAAGCCCATTTAGGCTGCTTCTGAGTCTTTAGATAGAATCCCAGTATTCTTGGTTATTAGCTTTCTGGCTTTTTTGCATTCTTCTAGAACAAAATGTGCTAGGCTTTTCTTGCTGCCCTAGACTTGGAAAGATATTTCTTCCAAGAGTCATGGTTTCTCTTAGTAGGATATAGTGCCAGATGATTCTAAGTACAGTAATCTTTGGAAATCTCATGACTAGGTCTTTTTTAATCACCACAGTGTGGGAGACACTATAGTATAGTGGTTAAGAGTTCAGGGTCAGAGAGTCCTATTGCTCAGATGCACCCTGGCTGCATTACTTACAAGTATTACTTACTTGACCTTAGGCAAGGTACATAATTTCTCTGGGTCTTAATTTCATCATCATCCTCATTTCATCATCTACTGTAAAGCTCCATGAAGACAAGGATTTTCTCTGTATTTTTCACAGATCTATTTTCAATACCTCAAACAGTGCCTGGCAAACAATTGGCACTTGACCAATATTTGTTCAATAAATATAACTATGAAATAAAAATGTAGGAGTACTCTCCTTATAGGATGATGATATACTCAGGGGATGTTTATAAAATGCTTGTGGTTATCAAGAACTATGAAGGGTCCTATCTGCAAGCCAGCAAGTTAGCCTGCCAGTTTCATGGGTACTGGCCTAAGAAATGAGACTCTTGGGTTGGAAAAAAAAGGCTTTGTTACTCATAACAATAGCGGGAACCAAAATGTCACATTTTCTTGCTCATTTCCTGGGTCCTAGTTTTTACAGGGCCATAAGAAGATGGCGAGGTGAGAACGGTATATGCAGTGGGCTATGTTATAGGGAAGAAACTCTGATTTTGGGGAACTTGAATCTTTTATGATGGACAATAAACAAACTTGTTCTGGAACTAGACACTTTATCTTTTTTAACTGTTCACTGTACAAGACATCCTTGAAAAGATAGTTGGGACAAGAAGACTCTCAAATACCTCTGCTTATAAGATGTGCAGAAACATGAGAGACCCATGGACAGGTGTTTTTCAAAAAATAGCATTGATAGAGGTAATCAGTATAATTGGTCTTGATAATATTGGCGATGACCTTATGCTCATTTCCCAACCTGGAGGTAAGGTTTCTTCTTGCCTCCTTAACCTGATCCTTATTTAATCCTTGTTTCCCAACTAATAGCATTGATATATGTAGTCAGTAAATACTGGTCATGGTGATATTGCTAATGATTGCCTTATGTTTATTTCCCAACTCGAACATAAGGTTTCTTCTTGCTGCCTTAATCTAATTCTTGTTTAATCCTTGCCTTTCATCTTTCATTGCAAGACTCCTGGAAGAGTATTTTGTGATGTCTGATATATTCACCATAATTTTGTTAATTTTGATTGCTTATTGTAAGGGTTTTTTTGTTTTGGTTTTGTTGTGTTTTTAAAAATCATAGCCCTTTACTCTGTAATAATCCTCTGTACATTATAGTTTTGGTCTTGTTTGGATATGGCTGGGCTTGTCAGCTTCTTTCTACATACCTACCTTTCTTTCTTATAAGGTTTTAGTGAAATTTATCTGATTGGTAGATTGTGTTAGAAATGTCATTTTATCTTGCCAAATGGGCTCTATATTGAACAAATTACTTAAATTCTTTCTCTATCCCGTCTTTCTGTTTTGTTGTTATTTTTTGATTTTGTATAAGAGCTCATCAGTCTTCTATTTTTAAATTTTATTTTAATTTAATTTTTATTGAAGTGTGACTGATACACACTGTTACATTGGTTTCAGGTATACCACATAGTGATTTGACAAGATTATATGTTATGCTGTCCTTTCCACAAATGTGGCTAACATCTGTCACTATGTAATGCTATTACAACACCATTGACTGTGTTCCCTATGTTGTCTGTATCTTTTATTTCTGTGATTTATTTATTTCAAAACTAGAGCCTGTATTTCCCACTCCCCTTTATCTATTTTGCCGCCCCCCCCTGCAATCATCAGTTTGTTCTCTGTATTTATGGGTCTGTTTCTGTTCTTTGTTTTTTAGATTCCACATATAAATGAAATCACATGGTATTTGTCTTTCTCTGATGTATTTCATTTAGCATTATACACTCTAGGTCCACCCATGTTATGGCAAGAGCCCATCGTTTTTATAGCGGAATAGTATTCCATTGCATACATGTATATATACCACATCATCTTTATGAACACTCGGATTGCTTCCGTATCTTGGCTATTGTAATACTGCAATAAACATAGGGGTGCATATACATATATATATATATCTTTTGAATTAGTATTTTTTCCTCCTTGGGTAAATACCCAGTAGTAGAATTACTGGATCTTATGGTATTTCTATTTTTTTTTAAAACATTTTTTTAAAGATTTTATTTATTTATTCATGAGACACACACACACACACACACACACACACACACACACACACAGGCAGAGATGCAGGCAGAGGGAGAAGCAGGCTCCATGAAGGGAACCCAATGCGGCACTCGATCCTGGGACTCCAGGATCACACCCCAGGTGGAAGGCAGGTGCCAAACCACTGAGCCACCCAGGGATCCCCTCTATTTTTAACTTTTTGAGGAACCTCCATACTGTTTTTCACTATACCAATTTACATTCCCACCAACAGGGCACAAGGCTTCCTTGTGCACAAGGGCTTCCTTTCCTCTGTATCCTTGCTAATACTCTTTCTTTCTTTTCTTTTTTTTTTTTTTTTTAAAGATTTTATTGTATTTATTTGAGAGAGGGAGAGCAGGCATGAGAGGCGGGGGACAGACAGAGAGACAGGGAGAAGCAGATTCCCCACTGAACAGGGAGCCTGATGTGGGGCTTGATCCCAGGACCTTAGGATTCTGACCTGAGTTGAAGGCAGATGCTTAACTGAGTCACCCAGGCACCCCAATACTCATTATTTCTTGTTTGTTTTTCTTTTCTTCTTCTTCTTCTTCTTCTTCTTCTTCTTCTTCTTCTTCTTCTTCTTTCTTCTTTCTTCTTCCTTCTTTCTTCTTCTTTTCTTTCTTTCTTTCTTTCTTTCTTTCTTTCTTTCTTTCTTTCTTTCTTTCTTCTCTCTTCTTTCTTCTTTCTTCTCTTTTAATTCTAGCCATTCTGATGGGTATAAGGTGATTCTCATTGTGATTTTGATTTGCATTACCCTGGTTATTAGTGATATTTAGCAGTTTTTCATGGGTCTGCCAACTGTATGTCTTCTTTCAAAAAATGTCTATTCAGGGTACTTTGCCCATTTTTTTAAAAAAAAAGATTGATTAGTTGATTTAGAGTGAGAGTGCAAGTGGTAAGAGGGGTGGAGGGGGCAGGAGAGAGGGAATCCACACTGAGTGCTGGGCATAATGTGGTGCTTGATCTCATGACCCTGAGATCATGACTTGAGCCAAAATCAAGAGTGGGGTGCTTAATTGACTGAGTCACCCTGGCACCCCTACTGTGCCCATTTTTAGATCATATTATTTGTTTTTTTTGGTGTTGTATAATTTAAAAAATACATATTTTGGATATTAACTCCTTTTTGGATACATCATTTGCAAATATCTTCCATTCATAGGTTACCTTTTTTTTATTTTGTTGGTGGTTTCTTACACTGTGCAAAAGCTTTTTATTTTGGTGTAGTCCCAGTAGTTAAAGTTTGTTTCCCTTGCCTTAGTAGATATATCTAGAAAAATGTTGCTGTGACTTTTGTCAAGTTTCTGACTGTGTTTTCTTCTATGAATTTTATGGATTCAGGTCTCACATTTAGGTCTTTATTTTGATTTTATTTTTGTATAAAGTGTAACAAAGTGGTTCAGTTTCATTCTTTTGTATGTGACTGTCTAGTTTCCTTAGAACCATTTATTGAAGAGACTGTCTTTTCCCTGTTGTTTATTGACTCCTTTGTTATAGATTAATTGACCATATATTCTTAGGTTTATTTCTGAGCTGTCTCTCTGTTCTCTTGATCCGTGTGTCTATTTTTGTGCCAGTACCATACTGTTTTGATTACTACAGCTTTGACTAAAGTACATCTTGAAATTTGGAGTTGTGATAACTCCCGCTTTATTCTTCTGGGATTGCTTTGGTCTTTGGGATCTTTTGTAATTCCATACAAATTTTAGTAGTATTTGTTCTAGTTCTGTGAGAAATACTGTTGGCATTTTGATAGGCATTGCTTTGAATCTGTACATTGCTTTGGGTTATATGGACATTCTAATAATATTTGTTCTCCCAATTCATGAGCACGGAATATTTTTCCATTTGTTTCGTGTTCAATTTCTTTCATCATTGTTTTATAGTTTTCAGAGTATAGGTTTTTCACCTCCTTGGTTAAGTTTATTCCTAGGTATTTTATTCTTTTTGGAGCAATTGTAAATGAAAATATATTGTTTCTTTTTGTTTAGTTTTTTTTTTTTTTTTGGGAGAGGGAGAGAATCTTTTTTATTTTTTATTTTATTTTATTTTATTTATTTATTTTTATTGGAGTTCAATTTGCCAACATATAGCATAACACCCAGTGCTCATCCCATCAAGTGCCCCCCTCAGTGCCCGTCACCCAGTCACCCCCACCTCCCACCCACCTCCCTTTCCATCACCCCTTGTTCGTTTCCCAGAGTTAGGAGTTGAGAGAGAGAATTTTAAGCAGGCTCCACGCTCCCCGCACCCTGAGATTGTGACCTGAGCTGAAATCAAGATTCAGACACTTAACTGAGTGACCCACCCGGGTGTCCCTAAATGAAATTGTGTTCTTAATTTTTCTTGCTGCTTTGTTATTAGTGTATGAAGAAGCAACCAGTTTCTGCATATTAATCTTGTATCCTGCAACTTCATTGAATTCATTTATTACTTCTAATAGATTTTTGGTGGAATCTTCAGGGTTTTCTATGTATAGTATCTTGTCACCTGTAAATAGTGACTGTTTAACTTCTTCCTTACCAAATGAGTGCCTTTTATTTCCTTTTGTTGTCTGATTACTGTGGCTGAAACTTCCAGTACTATGTTGAATAAAAGTAGTGAGATTGGACATCCTTGTGTTGTTCCTGATTTTAGAGGAAGAGCTCTCAGTTTTTCATCATTGATGTTAGGTATGGGTTTTACATATAAGGCCTTTATTATGTTGAGGTATGTTCTACCAAACCTACTTTGTTGAGAGTTTTTATCACGAACAGATACTGAATTTTGTCAAATGCTTTTTCTGAATCTTCAGATGGTCATGTGATTTTTGTATTTTGTTTTGTTAATATGTCGTATCACTTTGATTGATTTGCAAGTATTAAATCATCCTGTGCATCCCTGAAATAAATTCCACTTGATTGTGGTGAATGATCCTTTTAATGAATTGTTAAATGTGGCTTGCTAATATTTTGTTGAGGTTTTATCTCATCAGAGATATTGGTCTGTAGTTCTTGTAGAATGTATTTGGAAGCTTTCCTTCTATTTTTTGGAATAGTTTGAAGAGAACAGGTATTTACTCTTTTTTAAATGTTTGGTAGAATTCACCTGCTCTTCACCCCACTTTATGAAGCTCATGAGACCCTTGAAGCTTATGTGACAGTCTCGTATACTTTACTTCTCAGATCAAAAAGACAGACTCCTGAACGCAGGTTCATGAGTTTCTCAATTTCCCTTCCAATGTGTATTTGTAATTTTTAATGTTACCATTTTGAATGATAGATATTTAGCAGTAGTAATTTTTGTCAGTCTGATATGTGTTGGTTTTAGAGTTTTAAGTCTTCCCAAAAAAGGTGCAGGGCAAATGGTGGTTTTTTTTTTTTTTTCTTAGTTTAGAATATACAATAACAGGATAGAGGACTTAAAGCAGTCTAGGAGTGACAAGACCTTCTTTCAATTACACTGAAAAATGGATTTTCTATTATTCCGCTAGAGAGCACATTCTCAACTAACCCAGGACTCTCCAGGCTATAGGTGGGAGGCCGTGTTGCTGACTGAAGGGCTCATGACTGAGCTCTTTCTTAGTTGCCCAAGTCTGTGTTTGAGGATGATACTTTGCTTCAGGACAGTGTGAGTTAAGAACTACAGGTCTTGGCAACTATTTTATGAAAGTAAAGAGAAAAATAAGTTACTCTTAATGGCCTCATTGAATTGCAATTGCGATCATTAATTTCTTGGTGCCTCTGTTTTGCCAGAAGATTTAAAACTATATTATTTGTTTTTTTGGCTGCCTCATTGCTTTAAATTGTTACATATACTGTTATTTAGTGAGCTATTACCTGTGAGGATTTTTAAGCTGTTTTTATATCAACTGGACTTTTGGTTAACTATTTTTGTTGTAATGGTAACTTCAGTTTCACTCTTCAGTTTCCTCAAGTACCTTCCAGTTTCTTGTAGCTGATTTATGTCTGGTGAATGTAACACTACCTATGTTTGAAGTTGTGCCAGATATTAAGAAAGTGAATGATTTTTAGTTTTTCCTCTGGAAAGCTGATTGTGGAGTCTAAAATGTTACCTTCAAATTCTCCCTGAATGTTAGTATCTTTTTCAAATACTCTATCTAGGACTTGAAACTTTAAGTATTCACATGATATAATCCCAATATGTCTTGCCAATATAATATAATCATATAGAGTTAAAATTTCAATTATTATTTTTGTTCTTTTATTGACCATAAATCCATGAAAATCAAGATTGAACTTTATTCCTCGAAATATTCAGCAGAGTTACTTTCATAATTTTGATCTTGCTCATAGTGGTTGCATTAAATTTATATTTAGAAATAGATTTCTTGGGGCACCTGGGTGGCTCAGTCAGTTAAGCAGCTGCCTTCGGCTCAGGTCATGATGCCAGGGTCCTTGGATCGAGCCCTGTATCAGGCTCTCTGCTCAATGGGGAGCCTGCTTCTTCCCTCTCCCTCTGCCTGCTGCTCCTCCTGTTTGTGTTCTCTCTGTCAGATAAATAAATACAATCTTAAAAAAAAAAAGAAATAGAGTCTTTATTTGGCATTAACTTTGCCCATTATTTTACTTTAAAATAAGTTGTTGATGTGTTCTGGCTAGTATTTGAAGACTGTAATGATTGATTTAACTTCAGAAAATACAGCAAAAAAAATTTAAAAAAGACAAAGTGTAGTAGAAATCTAAATTTGATACATGAAATAAATGTATAGTTAGGGCTTTTTCTACAGAGAATCACAACATACAAATACAATATGCTGGTTATTGAATGTATGTTTGCATTTTCATAGGCTAAAATGACAGCATATGAAACATTCAGATTATGTAAAATGTTCTGGCTTCACATTCTGAGGCTCATATTTTGTTACTAGTGAAGTGAATCTTTCTTCTCTCCTAATTTCTTCTACTCAGGAACCTTAGGACTTGAAATGGTACAAGTGAAGCTGTCAGGTAAGAAGGTAGTTTTGAGGGACACCTGGGTGGCTCAGTGGTTTGGCACCTTTCTTCGGCTCAGGGCGTGACCCCGGGGTCCCGGGATCCAGTCCCACGTTGGGCTCCCTGCATGGAGCCTGCTTCTCCCTCTGCCTGTGTCTCTGCCCCTCTCTCTCTCTCTCTGTGTCTCATGAATAAACAAATCTTCAAATAAAAAAAAGGTAGTCTTGATCTTAGGTACTATTATGGTAAATGCCTTTTGTACTCTCCCATCTCTATAATTTGTAGAACCTCAGAGCCTGAAGAGGGGAAATGGAAGGAATTGGAACGTTAATATTGCTAATATGTCCATCCTTTTAAGGAAGGAAGGAAAAGAGGAGGAGAATGTAGAAAACACAAAGATGGAAGGTGTCTACCTTAGAAAAGTTTGTATTTGCTCAGGGCAGAGGTGTGGAATGATGCCCAGGAAGTATAATCATGCTATACACTTAACTTCCTGCATCAACACTGGCTAACATTTAGCAGTTCTCAGAGGAGGGATGCCTTGGGCGTAGTCATTCCAGGCTGCCTTGCTGGGAGCAGGCATTGTGGGTAGAGGATCATGTAAGGATACGAAAGAGTATATTCTATGTGGGGGGTGCAGGGAAGGGTATGACAGGAGGCGAGGTGGAACAGTAAGGGTCTTGCATATCTTCCCATAGAATTATGGTTTTCTGTTGGTATAGGGGCACTGTAAATTTGAAGAGGGATCGATTCTGATTGGCTTTGTTTTCTTTTTTTTTCTTTTTTTTTTTTCTCTTTTTTTTTTGTTTTTTTTTTTTTTTTTTTTTTTTTCTGATTGGCTTTGAATTTTAAAAGATCATTGTGGTAGATTACATTCTGGTGAACAATAAATCAGAGTCGGGAATGAGACTCTATATAGGTGGAAAGACCAGTAAGAAAACAATTTAATTATATCTATGTATAGTTTATATATTTATTTATATATATTTAGTTATAATATCATGTTCCTTTATCTGTAAAATGAGAAAATGAGTTATTTTACAGGCTGTTTTGGAGGTTAAAACTAAAAGAAAAAAATTGTAATTTTTTTTTTTTTTTTTTTTTTTAGTAGAGGGCCTGGCACAGAGTAAGAACATAGACCTTGACAGCTAAAACAATAATAATGGTGCTATTATTTTTATTTTTGTTATTTTACTGGGAACTATTGGGACTTTGTTTCCCTAAGAATTTTGTATTACTTTATGGAGTTTTGGTAAGATATGTATAGGAATGGACTTGTTCTTACTTACTCTTCTTGTTATATGATCTACATTTTCATTCTGATGACTGTCTGGCTTCAGTTCTGGATAATGTAATTCTAGTGTTTATTTGCATACATTTCCCTCTTTTCTTCTCTTTCTCAGTATGCCTATTGAATGTTTATGGGAGTTGCTCAGTCTGTCATTCATGTTTCTTAATTTGTTTTACATATTTTCAGTCCGTCTCTTTATGAATCATTGCGGATGCCTTCTTCTTCTTTGCTAATTATCACTATTACATTTTTACCTTTGTCAAGTCTACTATTCAACCCATCTTTGAGCTTTTAACCTTAATGTGTATATATTTTTGTTTCTTGAATTCGTGTTTCTTTTCCAGAGCTGTTTTTATTTCACAATATCCTGTTCTTGCTTGATAAATTTGATTTCTTTATCTCTTAAAACATACTTATTTTAAGTCTGCATTTAGTGTTGTAACTTGGGAAATTCTAACTATTTGGTTGGTTGGTTGGCTGAAATATAGATGGAAACATGGCCCACAGTGAGTGAATTAAAAATGCTGGATTAACCTTTGTTTAGTGTAAAGGAAGGGATTAAAAAGCTTAGGGAAATTGGAACAGTAGAACTGTTAGATATTTCATTTTAAACCTGCTCACCCACCCTTGGAAGGTCCAGAAGACATACTTTTCACCACTGCTGTGAGAAATAAATTTGTGAGGGAAACCCCGGAAATCCTGAAGAGCTTTGTGATCTCTCTTCTCTTGTAGGCCAGACCTTATAGTAGGAAATTTGGTCAGTGGATAAGGGAACCTAAGTGCAATGTGAGTAACTGGATCCTGGGTGACAGGGGCCAAGTAGCAGCACTCAGCTCCCAAAGACAGGGTAGGTATGACTATTGTCATGGATAGCAGAATCAAAGCAGACTTGTGGCATTGACTAGTTGATCGTGGTGTTCCTAGAAGTGAAATAGGTAAGAAGCCTACTAAATTCTTACCTGATCTCTATTAGCAGAAATGTTCTAGGTCAAGTGAACAAAAGTCTAACCGGAATCATAAAATAAAGAGCCATATCCCCATAATCAGTTACTAGACTTGAACCAGTTTATAGACCCTGAACCCTTCAAATGAAAGAAAGGCTATATCCCCTTAAGGAAGAACCACCCCCCCCAACACTGCCAAAAATTTATACTGTTAATTTTTTCCCCAGTCTTTTCCAAAGGGGCCTATGGCTTTTACTAGGGTAAAAGGAAGTAATCAGATTTTCAGGTTCTGAACTGACACTAAATTCTAGTAAATTCTAGGAGACCTAAAATGTCACTGTGGTCCTTTAATCAGAGTTGGGACTTACAGAAGTCTGATGATCAATGGAATTTCACCTTTGGTCCATTTCATGGTGGGCCCAGTGGATCCCTTAACCCATCCTGTGATTATTTCCCCTGTTTCAGAATGCATATTTAGAGTAGACCTATTCAGCAGTTGGCAAAATCCCCACGTGGAGCTTTTGACCTGTGGAGTGAGGGCTGTCGTGGGAAAAACCAAGTGGAAGCCACTAGAACTGTTTCTATCTAGGAAAATAGTAAATCAAAACCAATAGTGCATTCCTTGACAGATTGTACAGATGAGTGCCACTATTAAGAACAGGTAAGATGCAGAGTTAGTGATTCCAGTCATATTCAATTTGCTTCTTTGTCCTGGTGGAAGACATGGATTTTGGAGAATGACAGTAAATTATTGGAAGCTTAACCAAGTGGTGAGTCTGATTGCAGCTACCGTATAAGGTATGGTTTCATTGCTTGAGCAAATCAACACATCCCCCTGGTATTCTGCTGTTAGTCTGGCAAATGCTTTTTCTTCATACCTGTGAATTAGGTTATCAGAAGTATTCGGCTTTCAGCTGGCAAGGCCAGCAATACACCTTCACTGTCAGGGATATATCTCAGGGGTATCTCAGCTCTCCAGTCCTGTGTCACAGTTTAGTTGACAGGGATCTTGATCACCTTTCCCTTCCACAGGATATCACATTGGCCCTTTATGTTGATGACACTCTACTCATTGGTCTAGTGAGTAAGGAGTAGTAACTGCTCTAGACTTACTGGTATGATATTTGGTTGTTAGAGGGTAGGAAATAAATCCAACTAAAATTCAGAGGACTTTATCTCATTAAAATTTCAGGGGTGGCATGGGGCATGAAAGATACTGCTTCTAAAGTAAAGGGCGAGTTGTTGCATTTGGTCCTTCTTGCAATTTTTGGACCTATTTGAATTTTGTGGGCAGCGTATTCATTTGGGTATATTACTGTGGCCCATTTACTGAGTGACTGGAAAAATTACTAGTTGTGTGTGGGGCACAGAAGAAGATAAGGCTCTGCAGTAGGTCCAGGCTTTCATGTAGCTGCTCTGCCGGTTGGGCCATATGATCCAGCAGATTCATTGGCATTTGAAATACCAGTGAAAGATAGGGATGCTGCTTGGAGCCTTTGGCTGACCTGTATAGGTAAATTGCAACATAGGCCCATAGGATTTTGGAGCAAAGCCCTGCCATCATCCACTGGTAATTACCATCCTCTTGAGAAACATGAGAAACAGCTTTTTTGGTCTGCTAGTAGACCTTTGTAGAGACCGAACACTTAACCATAAGCCTTGCAATCTGAGCTGGATATCATCTGACCCACCAAGTCATAAAGTTGGGTATACACAACAGCACTGTGTCATCAGATGGAAGTGGCATATATGAGATCAACTTGAGAAGACCCAGAGGGCACAGAGAAGTTACAAGAAGAAGTAACCCACGTGCCCATGGCCCTGCTTTCATTACACTGCCTTCTCTCTCCTCAATTGCATCTGATTTTGAAAGGTGTTCTTTATGATCAGCTCATAGAGGAAGAGAAGACTTGGGCCTAGTTTCCAGATAGTTTTGTAAGTCCCCCTGAAAGTGGATAGCTGCAGCAGTACAGTCCCTTTCTGGGACAGACTTGAAAGACATTGGTGAAGGGAAATCAGCCCAGTGGGCAGAACTTTGAGCAGATTACCTGATGGTTCATTTTGCTTGGAAGGAGAGATGGCCAGATGTGCAATTATGTACTAGTTCATCAGGCCAACGGTTTGGCTGGATAGTCAGGGAGTTGGAGGGAACATGATAGGAAAATTGGTGACAAAGAAATTTCAGGAAGAGATGTGTGAGTAGGTCTCTGATGGCCAAAATAAAAAAAAGAAAAAAAAAAAAAGAAAAGGATTTTGTGTCTCATATGAATTTTCCTCAGCAGAGGAAAATTTTCATTATCAAGTGGATAGGATAACCTATTCTCTGGATATTTGTTAGCCTCTTCCCCAGCTACCTCTATTATCACCCGGTGGGCTGGCTTATGAACAAAGTGGCCATGGTGGCAGTGGTGGAGTTATATACGTTCTTAGTAACATGGATTTGCGTTCGCCAAGGCTGACCTGGAAATGTGCGCTGCTGGCCGCCCAAATTTGCCAGCAACAGAGACTAACACTGAGCCCCTTTATGGGGCACCATTCCCTAGGGTCATCAGCCAACTACTAGGGATTGAGTTTGATTGAAGTTATTTACACTGGACTGCTTCCCTCATGGTAAGGGCAGGCAGCATTTACTGCAATAGACACTCTGGATATAGATTTGCATTTCCTATATGCAGAGTTTCTTCCAAAACTCTCCTCTATGGAGTTATAGAATGCCTTATCTACCATCATGGTTTTCCACACAACATTGCATCTGATCAAGGAATTCTCTTGTATCATTGGGTCAGTGGAATTCACCTATTTTATCATGTTCTCCTGTACCTTGAAGCAATTGCCTTGATCGAATGGTGGAATTGTCTTTGAAAACTCAGTTACAGTGCCAGTTAGGTGCCATTACCTTGTGGGGCTTGAGCCAGGTTCACTAGAAGGCTGTATATGTTCTGAATCAGGTGTTTCTTCTCATAGCCAGGATTTACAGGTCCAGATATCAAGAGATGGAAATGGGAGCGGCACCACCCATTTTTGTCCCTAGTGACCTACTGTGAAAACTCTTGATGCCTCTTCCCACGATTTTATGCTCTGTACCCTGGAAGTCTTAGTTCCAGAAGGAAGAATGTTTCCACGGGAAACACAACAATGATCCCATTGAACTAGTTTAAGATTGCCACCTGCCGCTTCAGACTCTTCATGCCTCTGATTCAGCAGGCAAAGAAAGGTGTTACAGTGTTAGCTGGAGTGATTGATCCTGACTACCAAGAGGAAATCATACTATTGCTTCATAGTGGAGGCAAGGAAGAGTTTCTCTTGAATACAGAAGATCCCTCAGGGTATTTCTTAGTATTACTATGCCCTGTATTATGGTCATTGGAAAACTACAACAACCCAATCCAGGCAAGACTATAAATAGCCTGGAGCTTCAAGAATAAAGGTTTGGGGTACCCCACCTGGTAAAGAAACCATGATGAGCTGAGGTGCTTGCTGAATGCAAAAGAATACAGAATGGGTAGTGAAAGAAAGTAGTTATAAATACTAGCTACAGTGACTTGACCTTTACAGAAACAAGGACTGTAATTGTCATGAGTAATTTTCTCTTTATTTTGTTAATGCGTATACATGTTATGTGCATGTGTGTGTATATGCATATTGTGTGTATATACACACATGCACTATATATATAAAATATTGTATATACAGGAAATACCTTTGTTTTCTTCCCTCTCTTATTCCCTTATCATGTAACTCAAGATATATTGACTTTATTTCATAATATTTCTTTAAATATTATTTTATATAACAGTATTTAACCTAATGGGTTATTAGGGAGAAGAACAAACTTCATTCAAAGACTTTAGCTCCTCTTCTGGGGATTAATGCATTTTCAGTTGTACATAAGGTAGTTTTATCATGTTAGGCTGAATTATGTATTTGTTATTGTTTATTTGGAGATTTAAGGAGGTATGATGAATATGGGTACCACCTTGAGAAGGAGTGCACTTGTGATGATAAATTTTATGTGTTAACTCATTTGGACCACAGGATGCTCAGACATCTGGTCAAACATTGTAGGTGCATCTGTGAGGGTATTTCTGGATGAGATTAACATTTGAATCTGTAGACTGAGTAATGTGGCCCTCCTTAATGTGGGTGTAGTAATGTGGGTGGGTATCATCTCATCAGTGGAAGTCCTGAATAGAACAAAAGGGTTGACCCTCCTTTAACTAAGAGGGACCTCCTCTTGCCTGAATGCCTTGAGATGGGACAGCAGTCTTTCTCTGACTTTGGACCCAAACGGAAACATTAGCTCTTCTTCAGTCTTGAACCTATGGGCTATTAGACTGGAACTACACCATTCACTTTCATGTTTCCAACTTTCTGACTACAGATCTTGGAACTTCTTAGCCTCCAGAACTGTGAGCCAGTTTTTTAGAATAAATCTACACACACACACACACACACACACGACACACACAATCCACTTGGTTCTATTTATCTGAAGACATAGGCTAGTTACTGTTTGCCTCTCTCAGCCTTAAGAATCCTACATTACCTGGTTAGGTTTAGAAATCTGACTTTTCACTTGTGATCCTTTTTCTACTTGAGAATCAAGGTAGATGACATGATTTCATACCCTTCTCATTAGTGGTTTTTCTAGTTCCTGTTAATTGTTAGGATAGTTTCTTGTTGTCGTCTGGGCCACATACTCACCAGCATTCGGTATTATAAACCTAGCCTGTATCAGTGTGATTGGACATCTTAAGAGCTTGCCCACACTTTACTTAGGACAGTTTCACAGCAGCATTGTAGTGCTGCAATCAATGAGAAAGTTACAAACTGTCTAAATCAATGGGCTGTTGTTCCTCCAGTTCTTTATTCCCTAGATATAAAGTGCATATAAAGTGATAGAGAAAGATGACTGCAGGCACACAGGATGGCAAGAATGAAGGGAAACTGCAGTGGCCCCCAAACCTGGTGATCTAGAGGGAGCTCCATGTCCCCGAAAGTAGTGCAAGTGAGGAGGACATATGCATCACCTCACTGCATATCACATATGTGTTCTCCTCTCAATCTAGGGCCACTTTTTAGATGTTACTAATCTAGCAAGTCTCAAATCTGGTCACTAGCGAAGCACCAGGAAGGGGTGTGTGTGTGTGTGTGTGTGTGTGTGTGTGTGTGTAGGTATGTGGTGGATCATCATGAAAACTTGGTGTTTTTGAGTCTATCATTTGTACTAGGAATACTTTTATTAGTGATAGATATAACTAGTTTAAATATGAAGTTCAAAATTCTAACCGCTAACAAATGATACTGGAAAACAAAAACAAATGTATTCTTTTCTGTTAGTAATCAATTTCTGCTTGCTCTTAGCTGGTAAGTAGTTTCAAGCTGGAGAAGTATAAGAAAACAATCATGAGAAAGAACTTTGCAAACAGATGCCTATTATTTGATTTTAGCTACAGAAAACCACACTCTGAAATTGTGCAATACCGGTGTTCCATGGGAGGAAAATTTGAGAACTACCAAACTTCCCTAATCTGTTCCTTTTCACCAGTGTCAAACCTGGCCTCTATATACTTTGACTTACTCAAGATTTCAAGGACACATAGTTCCAGGCAGAGTCATGACTAGAGCCCAGGCACCCACACTGTTCGTCAGGTGGGCTTTCCATCCTTGGAAAATGGGCCATATGTATGCATGCATGTCCGTCTATCTATCTATCTATCTATCTATCTATCATCTATCTATCTATCTATCTATCGACACTAGAATATATATCCTGGTGTGGCTCTGGGGCCAACTTAGTTTCAAGAGATTTTGCCTCTGAGGGCAATGACCTTATCAGGCATAGACAATTTCCTGTGTCATTAAGATGTTCCTTGGCAGGATATTATTTTTCTTGGTGAATATATTGTGGTGTAAAACATGCTCACAGAGCCAGGTCTCTGTTTTTCCTGAATGAATTAGCTGTATCGTAGCTTATCTGTGGCAAATCTTGCTTTTAAGTTTATTGACAGCGACTCCTGTCATTAGTGACTTGCTTGGTTGAGGTCTTGGCTTTCTTCTTCTTCTTCTGACTTTTTAGCAGCCTGAGTCACAGCCTGGAGGTTCTTTGAAACCAAACCTTTAGCCATTCTTTGTGTTGCAGGAAGAGTTTGGGAAATAGTAACTCTTCTTAAAAGGGTACTTTGGTTTCTTCATCGAGGTCTTTCCTCTTTTCACCAGCCTGAGGTAGGTTCTTGTCTGTCCTAGAAAAACCAGTGCTCGAGGGTCATGGTAGAGATCTGGGGTCTTCCCAGTTGCCTCTGGGTCAGCACTTCGTAGCACACCTTTGTTGATGTTGAAAATGAATTTCCAGATCCTCAAGTATACCCAAATGGAAACAAAATCCTCAAAGGAACACTTTGAAGTTCCCTAAGGATACTGTTCTATCCTCTACTTTACTCATAAATTTTGTCCCAGAACTCATAATGTGCAGGATAGTGGATACAGTATGTGCTCTGTGAGCACCCAATTAGTCATTCATTACTATTTAAATAGCTTGTTTCAGTGCATAAGTGAGCCAAAAGTATACATAATTTTTTTTTTTTTTTTTTTTTAAGTATACATAAAATTAAAGATTCCGGGCAGCCCAGCTGCTCAGCAGTGTAGCGCCACCTTCGGCCCAGGGCGTGATCCTGGAGACCTGGGATCGAGTCCCACGTCCGGCTCCCTGCGTGGAGCCTGCTTCTCCCTCTGCCTGTGTCTCTGCCTCTCACTCTGTGTGTGTGTGTCTCTCTCATGAGTAAATAAATAAAATCTTTATTAAAAAAAAAAAGAATTAAAGATTCATTATACTCTAAAAGTAGCATAATACTTTAAAAAATTCAATTAAAAATTCACTTAAAAAAGATTATTTATATATTTATTTGAGAGAGAGAGAGAGAGAGAGACAGCATGAGCAGTGGGGAGAGGGAGAGGGAGAGGCAGGCTCCCCACTGAGCAGTGAGCCTGATGTGGAGCTCGAACCTAGGACATGGAAATCGTGACCTGAGCTGAAGGCAGATGCTTAGCCGACTAACCCACCCAGGCACACCTAAAATTAGCATAATACTTTTGGCAAAGTTTATTAAAAATGTTTTGAAGAGCATAAGGTGTAATCTTTGTTCAGGTTGCAAGAATAACTAGCAGTATATATTTAGAGAAATATAGAAATTTGTAATCTGTCTTGTTTTGGTAAATTGAATTATTTTTAAAGAATTAGTTTCAAAAATATGTAAAAGAATTAATAAATTTGGGGTTTGGCATGGTTTTCACCTCTTAAGAGGAGTCATAATAGTGCTCACTTATCTTAACGAAGATTAAATGAAAGAAGTTGTGCTTGTGACATGCTCACACAGTAACTGGACACTGTCCATAAATGTCAGCTGCCATTGTCATTTTTCTTCTGGTGAAGAGTCACTGTCCCAAATTTACTTAGGGTTCAGATGCAGCATTTTGGCATAAGTTGCAAATTATAAAGATGAAAACTACTGTAAAAATCTTTTGGAAAATACAATGCTACTTGTTTTTCATTGGAGGAAAAGCTTACATTTCTCTTTTAAAATTTATTTTAAAATATGTTAATATTTAGGCTTAACTAGTTCATAGTTGTCTCCTAAAAGGATTGAATTATATTATACTCAAATATTTTTTTTGTTGGCTTCCTTGTTCATTTATACACTTCTATGCATGATACTATTATAATGTGACCATAAAGTGCATATTTGTGCCTATTACTTACAAAGGTTTTTTAAGATAACTTTTTGGCTTACATTTAATAGATGTACCCAAAGTTGGGCTTGGTTTACCTTAACAGGTGGCAGAGAGATTTTGTAAAGTTCTAAAATATTGGGGGAAAATTCCGTTTAAGAAAATATGGCCAAAGTACCTATGTTTGTCACTGCTTACCCAGAGCACAGAATATTTGATCTTCTTGAGCCATATGCTTACTTTTGGTGATTTCTTTTCCTGCAGAGTTAACTTTAAAGTTTCTTGATACGGGTATAGTTCTCACAACTAAGGACTTGGGAAGGACTGCAATTAATTAAGATGGACACAGTGAGGAAAAGAAGCGCCCACTTACGCCAGTTGGAGAAGGAAAAGCCATAGTAACCATATCTGGTTGTACTGGTTTGAGTGAGGGTTAGGAGCAATCTGGAAGGGATTTTTACTAAACCCTCATCCCTGCCTTTCCCCCCCCAGCAGTGCAGGGAATTCAGAACAGTGATCTTAGTAGCATTCAAATGGTCAGCTGGTTTCCAGTGGGGATTTTTACTAAGGAGCGACCAGTTGTGATCTGTGATTCTTATCAAGGTTGGAAGTTCCTTTATTAAGGTTCTCTGAAGTGTTACTATGTGGGAAACACCGTTTTGTTTTGGCATGTAGGTATTATGTATTCGAGGTTGGTGTAGACTCCTTCATTTTTCAGGAAACAAACAAACATCATAGAGCATTTTATGCTTTTCTTTTGTATTCTGCTCTCACCATACTTTAGAAAGTGTTTTCTTACTCTAAGTTGACTACCAGAGGAGTTATTTGAATGTGAATGAGACAATCTCTTGGTCTGTGTTTCTATTATGTATACATATAAGCCATTTGTGTGTGTGTGTGTGTGTGTGTGTGTGTGTGTGTGTGTGTGTGTGTGTTTCAACATTACTACTATGGAGGAAAATAAAATTGGAACCAGCAAGGTGATGAAAAGGCCACTGTGGAAGTTGAAAATGAAAGAATAGTGCTTTCAAGACGAAGGAGGGATTGATGTGGCTTGGGGGTTGAGGTTTGTTTTTGTTTCAGCTACCATCTTAGAGACAATAGTGAATCAGAACTGTATCAGGCAGGCAGGTTTTAATGCCTCTTTCCAAACAGAGATGTCTCTCTTAGATACACTGGGAAAAGCTAACATAGACAGTCTATTTGTTCTGCTTCTCATTTTACCCTTGTGGAATGAAAAAATCCTGCTGAACAGTGCCAACATTAGTTTAGGCTGAAACACATAATTGTGTTGTGTAATAAAGGAATTTAAAAATTCCTGTTCCCCTCACCCCTGTGGTTCTTTTTCATAGAACAGGCTAATGGTGAAATACTTTTGCAAGTGTTCCCATTCATCTCTGACTGATGCAAGATGAGTAGTGGCTTGTGGTTTGCTAATTATTGGAGCCCTAATTTCTTTGGCAAGTCTGTCCTCTGTAGATTTCCTTTTGGCAGTGAAAATATTTACTCACACGACAAGATGAGCACTAGCGTCTTTGGTTGAAACAACATCTGTGTACTGAGATTCTCCATAGGATGTGTGTTCTTTTTTATTCAAAGCAGCAGATTAGCTTTCTTTGGTCAATTGGGTTGAGACTTAGAGTTCTTAACTACTTGCTTGTTTCCTAGCTCAACTCAAAATGTATCTGAGACTGGTGGCTCCCATTCCAACCACAAAAATGACCATATCATAATGTCCACATTCAAAAAGAAGACAATAAATTTGAATGTACTTGACTACTTAAGCAGTTGTCTTAGGGGAAGTCTTTCTAGAACCTTGCTGCCCAAACTGTGGTTTAGAAATGAACACTACTATCCTTTGAGAGCCTGTGTCCCAGAGAGCCAGAGCAGTCTCTGGCCCTGCCCCAGTCAGATGGAATCAGACCTTGCATTTTAACAAGATGTCACTTCTTTCTGGATGCACAATAAAGTTTGAGCAGCTCCACTCTGGAATGTATTGAGTCTATAAAGACAATCTATGCTGTATTGCTGTTACTAATGGAGTTGTTAGGTTTATCACTCATTTTTGCACTTTCCACAGAAGTTAAGTTCCTCTGAAATACAAAGAAATAAGAGTTTATTTTTTTATGTATTTATTTATTCATGAGAGACATACTGAGAGAGAAACAGAGACATCGGCAGAGGGAGAAGCAAGCTCCCTGCAGGGAGCCCAATGCAGGACTCAATCCCAAATCCCAGGATAACGCCCTGAGCCCAAGGCAGATGCTCAACCCCTGAGCCACCCAGGCGTCCCAAGAAATAAAAGTTTAATGTGTGCACAAGTAGAGAAAAAAATCTGAATCCGTTCTTTTTTTTCTTTAATAATAATAATTTGGTTATAGTCTTATGTTCTGTTCTACAAGGTTAGCAACATGCTCAAAGCTGTGGCATTGGACTCTCATTTAAAATCTTGAGTGTTTTTTGTTCTCATTTTAATAGGACACTGAACAAAGTTTGGGGTTGATATTTGGTGTGTGCAAAGAAAATAGAAGTATATTCAAAGTAGAAATTAGAAAGTGCTCATGCACAGAGACAAAAATAATACCTACCCCAAACATGCTCATCTTTTTATAATAATGATGTTGTGAATCATATTGTTTCTTACTCGACATTAGACTTGTAAGAAGAAAGTTATTTACTTTGTTGCCACATTATGGTATTAAAGATTTTTTGATGAAGAAAACCCCTAGGGACGCCTGGGTGGCTCAGCGGTTTAGTGCCTGCCTTCGGCTCAGTGCCTGATCCTGGAGTCCCGGGATCGAGTCCCGCATCAGGCTCCCTGCATGGAACCTGCTTCTCCCTCTGCCTGTGTCTCTGCCTCCCTCTCTTGGTGTCTCTCATGAATAAATAAATAAAATCTTAAAAAAAAATCCCTGAAGTATCAATACAATCTTATTTGAACAGGTATCAAGGGGCACCTGGGTGGCTCAGTTGGTTAATCATCTGCCCTCAGCTCAGGTCTTGATCCCAGAGTCCTGGGATCGAGTCCCATGTTGGGCTCCTTCCCCTTCCTCTGCCACTTCTCCTGCTGTGCTCTCTCTGTCAAATGAATAAAGAAAATCTTTAAAAATGATTAGGTATCAAGGACATGTTCTAAGACTTTATTTTATTCTTTTATTTTTTTGAGATAGAGAGTGAGAGCCGGGAGGAGGGGCAGGAGGAGGAGAGAGGATCTCAGCAGGTTCCACGCTCAGTGCAGAGCCTAACTTAGGGCTTGATCTCAGGGTCCTGAGATCATGACCTCAGCCAAGATCAAGAGTCAGACTCTTGAACAGCTGAGCCACCCAGGTGCTCCTCTAAGACATATTTAAAACAAACAAAACCAACCTTTTCAGTTTGTTGTGAATGTCAATCTTTGGTTATATGCCCAGTTCTCATTAATTTACTCATTCACTTCATTTATTTATTGAGCATATGCTTTGAAATGACACTGCAAAGCATGGCCCTTTCCCTTCTAGGATTTAGAAGTTTTCATTATGTTCTCTTAATTTAAAAAAAAAAATCTTTTTAGTAGGACTTTTTTCCTTCAGATTTATAGTAATAGGAATAGACATATAATTGAATTACCTCAGAAAGATGTTTTTCAAATAATTGAAAATTACTCTGAGCCTAGTATTCTTCATACTTTTTTTAAGATTTTATTTATTTACTCATGGGAGACACAGAAAGAGAGGCAGAGACACAGGCAGTGGGAGAAGCAGGGTCCCCGAGGGAAGCCTGATGTAGGGACTCCGGGGATCATGCCCTGAGCCAAAGGCAGACGCTCAACTGCTGAGCCACCCAGGTGCCCCATTCTTCATACTTTTGCCTAGAGATTATGACACGCAACTTATAAATATGAGGGAACCAATCAGTTCCCTTAACCAGTTTTTAAGGTACTGAATTATACATTTAATTTTCTAAGTCATGTGGCTGAAAGTGGCATCAACTGAAAAGATTTAAAGGAAGAAAACACTATACCATCTATTTAGATTCTTCTTAACATTTAGCAACAACCTGTAAGTATCCCATCTTCCTTGAATCTTTAAAGAAAAGTAACCCTACTACTCACTTCTTTCTTTTTTTAACTCACTCCTAACAGATGCCAAAAATAATTTTAGTTTTTCTTTTGTGATTCATTTATTTCTTTATAGCTCAGTTGGATTTTATAAGTTGATTGGTTTAAAATATCTTTTCAGAATTATGGCCATTGTGTTTGGTTTCAAATACATAAATTTCAACTCACATTTGTAAAATCTTCACAAACTGATTAAAAAACACCTTTCATCAGAAACCCTGGTTCTCCCCCCTCCACTATAAGAAAGAGAAAACAACTTTGATGGAGCTGTTGCTAAAGAGGAAATTGGCATTATGGCTATTCTTCTCACACTTCATTTTTCTTAAAGATATGGTATCCCCCAATGCTCCATTAATAGGGAGCTCCTATGAACATGGTGCCTGAATTTGAAAAATTTAAAACAATTATGTTCTTTTTATCTGCTGCTTGGGACGCACTAATCTTCTCCTGTCAGTCAGATGCAATTAGGTTGAAATGTTAAGCTGTCATATATTGGTGGTAAGGAAGTCAAATGTTTTCTTTTAAATGGGGGAACCATTTATGAGAGAGGTCCAGAATAAATCTTGAGCATTTGGTTAGAAGGTTTAGCCACAAAAGACATCCACCCAAATGGTAATTATCTTTGAAATCAGTCTATGAATTGGCTTAATTTTTGAAAACTGTCCAATTTTCTGATTTTTTTAATTGTCAAATTAGGAGAAAAATTGTCCTTTTTGTACTTTCTCATCTCTTTTTGTGTTTTGTCTGTTAAATACAATTACTGGGAAATCATAAAGATAAACTCAGTTATATGTAAACTTTTTTTTTTTTAAGATTAATTTACTTATTTGAGAGAGAGAGAGAGAGAGAGAGACTGAGACCACAGGTGGGAGAGGGAGAAGATGAGGGAAAGAATCTCAAGTAGACTTCCTGCTGAGCATGGAGTCTGAAGTGAGGCTCGATTTTACTCCCTTAGACCATGGCCTGAGCAGAAATCAGGACTTGAAAGCTTAACCAACTGAGCCACCCAAGCACCCTCGGTTATATGTAAACTTTTAATTGGTAATAACAAATATCCTTATAGTTTGAATCATCTGCATTGTATCATATTGGACATATAAAGTCTCAAGTAATTTTTTTTTTTTAAGCTGTCAGCATTTCTAAACTCATGCCAGTATTGTGGAAGTGCTTGAGACTAAGCATCCCACAAGGAAGAGCCTCACTTCTGGTTTGGGAAACATATTTCAAAAATAAAGTATGTTACATACAAGTTGAAAAAAGTAAAGGAATGCTATTAAAGAATCAGTGAAGATAATCAGCCTCTTTAATAAGATTTACTATTAGATCAAGCAGTATAAAGTAGGAAAACAGCTGAAGGTAAACTCAGTTGGGTACATTTCATATGATTCAACCTATTTACAGTTCTCTTTTGGAATTGACTGGTTTGGTCTAGCTAAACTCTTTTTTTCCCCCTCATCTCCTTGGTAAGAGACTTTTATTGAATATGCCTTTAGCCAGATAAAATTCAGCACAGCACTGGGTCTGGCCAGAAGTTCAGGTTCAGGCTCTTAGTGATAAATAGTTTGAAAAATTCGGCTTTTTACAAAATCTGATCATTCATATAATGGCATTTCAGTACTTACATTTATTGATATGTTATAATTATTAATCTAATACTATAAACTCAGAATTAGTCAAGAGAAAAAGTTTTGGGTGGCACCAGACAATGAATGTCTGAAAGTTGAGTGGCCCAAGTTTAGGTGGAAAAAATCTTTTACTGAATTTGAGTTGGAAAAAGAGTTGGTGCATACTTGTGGTCACTGACTTTCTTTCCTATTTTATGTGCCAAAATCAGAATTATAGATCCTAACCACTTCCCAGTATCTTAATTTAATTCTGAGTATAAGAGTGCTTTTACATATTATTTTTGTGTTTTAGTTTAATGAAAATTATTAAAGCATTTTGAACAGAAAAGAAAATTTAATGTACCATTTTGATATCGAACAGAATTTCTGAAATAGAGGTAAAGATTTTCCAAATAGGATCATCGTATGTACTTATAAGCCACTTTCCTTTTAAGTCCAGAAAAATGTGGACTGGCCAAGTATTCAAGAAGAAAGACTAAATATACTTCCTGGCTTTTTCCATTTTTGTCTCTAAAATCTACCTTGAAATATCAAATATTTTCATTTAAATTTTCAGTAACTGAGATTGTGATGTGCAGTTGTCTGCATTACTGGCAAGAATATATACAAAGAATAGAGAATATTTATGTGTAAAAACATAAAAGTAGCCTTAATAAATACTTTCTTACTTCTGATACAAAAGTGTTTTATAAACAAGGCAAACAACTGTATAGAAAGTCTCTGTCATCACATCAACCCTACTGTTCTGTTCTTCCCTCAGAGTACAGTTTTTTGTTGAATCTTTTGAGAAATATTTTTATGTACATATCAATGCATATTCTTTTAAAATTTGCATAAATGTTTTATTCTGCCCCTTGCTGGAATACACACTCTTATTTATGTACATAGATGTAACATAATAATAATATCTCATTTTGATTTATATTTATTTCATTTTGAGGAGGGGTCAGTATCTTTGTGTATGTATTTGTTGTCAATTTATACAAATATTCTCTGCTGATTGCCTATTCATGACTATATCTTTTTCCTAAGGATAGTTTGTTTTTCTTCTTAGGCATGTTCTTTGTATATGTGAACATTAGCTATTTGTCATAGCGAAGGTAATTTTTCCTCCACTTTGTCACTTGCTTTTTAATTATTTGGTAGTTTTTGGCACTATATAGAAATTTTTCATCTGCCAAGTAATCAATCTGTAGTCAGTCAAATTATCAGTCTTTTTCTTCACAATCTTGAGTTTGTGTCCTGCTTAATATATTCCCTGATCAAAGATTATAAATATATTTACCCATACTTTTTCTAGTATTTTTAAGATTTCATTTTCGATTTTTATTTGTTGTGCCTGAAATATATTTTTGTGTAAGGAATGAGATAGGGCTTAGCTTTATTTTTTTCCAAAATGCTACTTCCCAGTATCATTTACTTAATAATTCATCTTTTCTTCATTGGTTGAAATATAATATATTTATCTTATACTACATTTCTGTATGTATTTGGGACTGTCTCCATGTTTTGGTTGCATCTTTGCTCTCTGCTTTATCATGTTTTCATAATACATAATTTTAATGGCTAACATAATTCCATCCCACGACTAGTCTTTTGCAGGATTTCTAAGTTATTCTTGTATATTTATTTGACTAATATAACTTTATCACCTCTATCTAAAACCCTGTCACCTGGCATTGAATCAAATTTGAGATTGAGTATAGTGAATCTTCTAATCCAAGAACAAGGATTGCTCTTCAGTATTTTAAAATACCTTCTGTTTTTATAGCTTTGAAGAGCTTAAAGTTTTTTTAATATAATTTTATTAGTGTTTTGTTAATCCTATTTTTAGGTATTTAAATTTTGTTGCTAGTGTAAATAGGATTTATTCCCCCCAGTGTAATTTTCTTACATACTATTATTTTTAAATTGGAAAACTCTTGATTTTGAATAATAATATTGTAACCACGTAGCTTAATAGATCCTTTTTTAAAGTTATATAATTATATCATCTGAAAAATGATATTTTTTATCTTCTTTTTTTTTCATTTAGTTGCATTCAGTAGTAGCAGGAAGCAAATTGACCAATAAAGTCCCTTAATGCATTTAATTTAATTAAAAATAGCCCTTTTAGGAAGGTACACTTACATATATTTTCTTTAATAAAGGGACTTTAAAATGCCAATCTTAAAGAAATAAGGCCAAAATATAAGGTGATAAAAATAGGGATTTAGGTATTTGTTTACAACGTTAATATTTTCACGTTAGAAAACTGTCTATGTTTATGACATTGATCTATCAGTTTGTGTATGATGCCTAAGAATGGCGGAGTTCCTATCAGAATATGTGAAATTTAATTTGGAATTCTAGCACAGATTAGCAAATGGCAGTTTTGATCTGCCTTTCTCAAAACTATTGGGAAGATAACAAAATATTTTAAGGAGTACATTTGAAATCAATAGTTTTATGTTTATCTTAGGGAAAATTATTTACCCTATTTCTAATGTTTGATTCCATTGTCGACATTTGCTTAGAATGAGGTTAAAGATGCAGCAAAATGCACAAAAACACACAACAGAACACAAAAGATACATCAAAAGATTTACACAAAAACGTAAAGAACAGTGCATAAATGTCATGAAGCTTTTAAAGAATGAGAGATTGAAATTTGGAAAATTCAGTGTTAGATTAATAGTATTATACATTCTCAGAGATCATGAGTGGTTTTCTATATATTTTGTTATTAGAAATTCTTAATACTGAAGATTATTGTGAGCAAGAGATTACAGTAAGAGCTTTTATACATTATCTTACATACTGATTATAAGAATTTATCCCCCCAGTTTTACAGTTTCAAAGAAATGCAGCTTACTAGCATAAGATTATATAGCCAACAAACGGTTATCCTGCACATCTATTATAAACTCTATTTACTCAGAATTCACTCTGACTCATTCATATTTACATGACAGAACTATTTTGGAAAGTTACACTTCCCTTTGGGGATCTTCAATGAAAATAAAATTAAATATTTTTAAGCTAAAAACTCCTTATAGACAAGGGTATAAAAACACATTTTCTCAGTACATCATAATAGGTCACCAATAACACCAATAATTCAGATGTGTGTAAGGGAAATTTGCCAATGTAAAGGTAGTCCAATTACATTCATATTCAAAATTGCTAATCTTCGGGGCACCTGGGTGGCTCAGTGGTTGAGCGTCTGTCTTTGGCTCAGGTTGTGATCCCAGGGTCCTGAGATTGAGTTCTGCATCGGGCTCCCTGCAGGAGCCTGCTTCTCCCTCTGCCTATGTTTCTGCCTTTGTGTCTCTCATGATAAATAAGTAAAATCTAAACAACAACAACAGTCCCCCAAATTCCTAAGTATTCAAGCTAGTTGGAAGCTATGAACTTTAACTGTGGTCTGTATAATTTTTATGGAATGGAAGGAGATAAGCTGTATTAGATATCACTTAATAATTAAAGGGGTATTGATACACTTAGAAATATCAGCTAACTATAACACATAAACTTACTGAGTGATTAGAACTCAATATATGGCCAAATATCTACCAATTTTGCAGAAATAGCAAGTCTGTTGAATATGATTTAGCTTCAATTATTGTGGATTGCTAATCTGAAACTTCTTATAGGTGAAAATAATTTCAGAGATTATTTTAAAGTTTAAGTTCTAATTTTACAGATGAGGAAACTAAAGCTTAAACAGTAAGTGATTTTCCTGTAGGATAACGTAATAATTGGTAGAGCCAGTTGTGCGTTGAAATCCTCGACTAGAATTCTGTAGAGAGCATTTGTGTTGTTGGAAGTAGACTTTGAAGCCAGGGAGGGATTCACCTCAGTGAAATTATTAATTTATTTCACCTCCGTGGGAAGTTTTGATTTTGTTGTCATCCTAGGTAGTTCCTAATACAATTAATCTTTATATACCTACTTCTAAAAGAAAATCATTTGAGAAGTGTTTACTCTCCCTAGCAATAGTGATATATATGCTAGATGGAATGGACTTTTTTTTTGTAGAAATAATAAAATATAAACTTTTAATGAAGAATGTTGTGTCATGACTGTGTTTGCCTTGAGCATCTTGTTCTTACTACTAAAAAATAAATCTTAGGGCTCAGTCTACATAATAAACCCCGAGAAGAGGGCCTTCTAAGTATTTCTTTTTGTTTCCAGGATATAAAGTAATTTTAAGACACTTAAAAAAAAAAAAGAAAAGAAAAAGAAAACTCCCAAACCTAAAAACCTTGGGATCCAGTTAATGCACATAGCTCCAGTTGGGACCTGCCTTGTGTACTCAATCTCCCCACAGCTTGTAAAGTCAGTTAAATATAGTCGCAGTTGGGTTCTGTGGAACAGCAAATAGGAAAAGAAGGGAAAGCTGGAGGCGTGTTGGTGAAAAACACTTCAAAGTAATTTATTTTGACGCTCTTTAAAGGCTTCTTTGTAAATGTACTTTTAAATAGTAGTTCTGTTTCCTTGAATCCACGCAAGAGCATAAAATGGACTGGATTCAGGAGAACTGGCGTGGGAATATTTTCAGCTCCATTTCTGCTTGTGTTGGGACAGCTGCTCTACTCTGCACCGCCTGTTTTCTTTAATGGACCTAAATTCAGGTGACTGAAAAAGCCATTTTGCAGTACACACCTTACACAATCCTTACGTGCACGTTCATTGTGCGTGCCTCTTCGTCGGACTTTTGTGATGATTGTGTCGTCCACCTATTAGATTTCCAAACCGAAGGAAATGCATAAATGATCCAACACGTGGTAGCAGTGTTATTGATAAATTAAAGGGTAAACATCTGGTCCTTATATCCATTTTAATGAGGTCAGCTAAATTGATTATCTCTTCAAACCAAAGCACTGGCTAGCTCTTCAGTGATTTTTCCTACGTGATAAGAAAATAGTTACCGCCCTTTCCTCTGTTAAGTACTGGAAGATAAAGTCAGGTTGCCTCCTTAAACTGTCTGAGACAGCTTTGGGCCAGCAAAAGAACAGGATTTTCTTGTTTTGTTTTTTGAAGCTTTCTCTATTTTATATTATTAGGGTCTTGGTTTCCTCACTGGTGTGAAGTGATCAGATTTAGTTAATGTGCAAGGCCCTCTCCGAGTCTAATTTTATGATTCGTGACTTCGGAGCCCCGTGTGCCAGCAGCACCTTCGTGTTGCATCTGAGGGTTTCGGTGTAACCCACAAGAGTCGGTTTTTACCTTCTTTTCCACTGTATTTCTACACACCCGCAGACGTTGCTCCCAGGGACTTAGTCCCCTTCGGGTGTCTTTGTGAAGCACAGCTCCCTAAACTCTACCTCTTTCACAAAACTGATGCAGCATGCCAGAGGGTGACAGGGCTTTGAGAAACCCTGCTTTCAACCACCAGCTTCTTAGATGTGAACACGGACCCAGAGGATGCTTTTAAGTCTTGTATTTATACTCTGCTGCCCTACTTATGACTTCGAAGTGCGTGTTGAGTCACTGAATAGATCTATTAACTGGAGGTTTTCACACTACAAATCAGAATTTACCACACTCGGCTTAGTCACACCAGCATTTAATTTATTTTGGATCAGCCCCTTTAGCAAGGAACTTAAGGTTTTACTGCTCTAAAAATGCTTTTGAAACGTTATTTACCCTGTTGCTCACTCAACATCTGACAAAAATGTGCAAGTGCTTCCAGGAATAGTAAAAACGTGTTTCAAAACACTGGACCGAAACAGGGAGCTTAGTTCTATGGTATGGGTGTCCCACTTTGAGAATGTCTAATTTACAACAACCTTTACAGAGGCTTTTACACAGGATTCTTTTAAATAGGGAATACCACTAACATATTTCAAATGTGAGTCAATACATAAATATTTTGTTAAGACGTCTTGTCAGCAACACATCTGTTTCATTATGCATGAAATGTAACTACTTTTAGTTTCTAAGTTGCTGAATTATCTGGTATGCTCAAGGGAATTTCTATGAAGATTTAGTAGGCTTGGATAGTCTTTATAATTCTTTGAAAATCGTAGAGAAAAAGTTCTGTGTTTTGTAGCATGATCTTCTTCGTACGCATCTCGTTAAGAATTGAACCTCTGCGAAGACTACGAGATCGTTGATGTTCCTACCAGGTAGATGGTGACGGCATACGTCAATGTGGCGAGGGGAGGGATGACTTACAGATGTGGATGGCTCCAAAGTGATGACCTGAGAATGATGCAGAGGTTTCAAGGTTTTAAAGCATAAGATGGTTAATTCTAGGGTTTCAGAGGTATAGCAATCTGATGTCTAAGTCTTTCCTTCCCTTTTTGGAATATTATCAAAATATCCCAATACTTTTGGACTAAGTCATTGGATACTTTAAGTTCAGTATCTCATGCATCTCTTCTGGGCTAGCAACCAGTGTCATGAACTACTGAAGTTAGGGGCTCTGAACGTGTGTGTGACGGATTGCTTTTCTAATATTGGCAGAGCCTGCTGTATCAGAGGTTAAAGGATCGCTATTTTGATTATCTTCATGATTTGTTTCAGAGCATCACTTTTTGCAGTTTGGCCAACTGGTAACTTTTTTTAGGTTTCATCAAAACAAAAGAATTTTTTTGAATGTCTTATTTTTCTCTTTATTCCAAAACACCATCTTTGACTCTATGTAGTTTCTGAGACATCCTTACTTCTCTTTCCAGTACTAAACTATCTCCACCTGCACCTGTTCTCCTCCCCAGCTTTGGGGAGCCATTGTCCTTCCTGTTTGCTCTTGAGTCCCTTCTGGACATGGTAGCTATTCTTCCATTCTGTTCATTTGTCCATCTCTCTCCATTAGCTCCCTTTCTTAGCCTGTTGACATCTTCTGAGCCCTTCCATCTTAAGACATAACCTTTATAATTTCTTAAAGGCCTGTTCTCTGCCATGTACCCTATTATATTTATTTTAAATTAGGAAATACTTGATATTATGCAAAATAATATGCAATATCTCAGTAATTTTTGAGGCATAATAAGGAAATGAAAACTCGGGTTATCTACCACTTAAGGTAAAAAGTAGTGGACGGCAGCCCGGGTGGCCCAGCGGTTTAGTGCTGCCTTCAGCCCAGGGCCTGATCTTGGAGACCCCAGGTCGAGTCCCACGTCGGGCTCCCTGCATGGGGCCTGCTTCTCCCTCTGCCTGTGTCTCTGTCTCTCTCTCTGTCTCTATGTCCATCATGAATAAATAAATTAAAAAAAAAAACAACAACAAAACCTTTTCCAATGAAATGTAAGCAGAAATCCAATACATAATACAAAAGTGAATACCACAAAAATATCTGGCTTGGACGTCAGGAAAGCAATGAAGGATTGTGGAAAAGCAGAGAGTCCCTCCTATATATTTTGCCTCACACTCCTCTCTAGGTCACATCCCCTACCTCCAGCCAAACTTGAGGCTCTTCAAAACAGTTTAGAAACCACCAGCTGATTAAACCAAAACTGTCTAAAAAAAAGAAGCCAAAGCTCTCAATTAATTATCACCTCCATTCCCAAAAGCCTAACCAAATAAAAGTATACACTTTTAATGTGGGCACTTCATATCCTGGCTCCAATCTTCCTTGCCATACATATTTTTCATTTATTCATTCATTCATTCATTCATTCATTCATTCATTCATGTGTCAAGTATATGCTGATGTTCCGGAAGACATGAAAATGTGGTAGATGAGAGAGTGGGATCTATCAACGCTTGTAATAATAATAATAACAATAATAATAAAAAATAACAGGCAATATTTATCATGGGGCAGAATTAGTGGAAATATTCTATAAGCATTAGCCTTCTGAGCAACCCTATAGGTAGGGTCTGATTATTGTCCCAACTTTAAGGGAGAAAACTGAGCAAACTGAGTCTTGAGGAGGTCAGGTCTGGGCCTATAGCTAGAAAGAAGCAAAATGTAGATTAAAAATCAGACGTCTGGGGATCCCTGGATGGCTCAGCGGTTTAGTGCCTGCCTTTGGCCCAGGGTGTGATCCTGGAGACCCAGGATCGAGTCCCACATCAAGCTCCCTGTGTAGAGCCTGCTTCTCTCTCTGCCTATGTCTCTGCCTCTCTGTGTGTCTGTCATGAATGAATAAATAAAATCTTAAAAAAAAAAAATCAGACATCTTGACTATGTTGAAGAGGTATCAGCACCCCAATGTTCACAGCAATATTATTTACAATAGCCATTACATGGAAACAACCTAAGTGTCCATAGATAGATGCATGGATAAAAAAAAAGTGTTATACATATTTATATGAATATTATTTAGCCTAGAAAAGGAAGAAATCCTGCCATTGTGAAAACACTAATGGACATTCAGGATATTAGGCTAAGTGAAGTAAGTCAAACAGAAAGATAAATACTGTATAATTTCAGTCATCTCTGGAATCTTTAAAAAAAAAAAAAGTTCATCAAGAAAGAGATGAGAGGTATGTGGTTCCCAAAAGCAGGGGGTTAGTGGAGAAAGAATTAGAGGAGATGGTCAAAAGGAACAAACTTACAGTTATGAGATAAATAAGTACTGGAACTAAAATGTGCAATGTAATGACTATAGTTAACACTGCCACATGGTATATATAAAAGTTGTTAAGAAAGTAAATAGTAAGGCTTCTCATCACAAAGAAAAAAAATTTTTGTACATTTTTTGTACATGTATATATATGAGAAGATGCTAACTAAACTTATTGCAGTAATTGCTTCACAACATAATTCAAATTATTATGTTGTAGACTTTAAACTTACACAGTGCTGTATATCAGTTATATCTCACTAAAGTGGAAAAAAGTCAAATGTTTTGTAGTTATTTATGTGATGGTCAGCTGGGTACAACCACAGGAGAGGCTCAGGGACAAAATGTTTATTATATTCACAAGTCATAGAAATAAGGAGGCACAGCGTACCACACAAAGCTGTAATGGAGAAACCTCAGGGTAGTCAGGAGGCAGAAACCAAAAGCAAGGGAAAAGACAAGGTCAGAGCCTTTACTGGGGTTTCCAAGGGAAAGGCAAGGCAGGAGGGCACAGCAGTTTCAGTTTGGTAGTCTTACCACGATGAGAGTCTTATTAGTATTTCGTGTAAGACAAGGAGTCCAAGATGATTGATAACTTTTGATATGTAAATTGCAGACAGGACATTGGCATGTCCGCTTGAGATGAGGGCCTCTGAGATTAGAAACCCAGGGACTTTGGATTTCACTTTATTGAGCAAATAGGTGTTGTGTGCCAACTACCTACCAGTGTCCTGGATCTTGATGAGCAAAGTGATCGTGGCCCTGTCCTCAGGGATCCTGCAGTTCAGCGGGGAAGGCACATAATCCATTGCCACTGACACATAATGAAACACGTTGACAGGAGCTGTGAAGGAAAGAACTGTGTGCTTTGAATGTTTCTAACAGGTTGGGGATCTGATTCAGTCAGGGTGGAGCACATCAGGATGGATTTTCTGAAGAAACGATGGTCAAACCGACATCTAGAATGATGCGAGTCCTGCTAGGTAGACAGTGAGTGACACGGTAGTCAGGAGAATTGAAGAGGGAGAGGCCTGTGGAGCCCAGGGAAGGTCAGTGTGGCCGGCAGGCAGAGCACTGGGAGGGACGACCGGGTTGGCTTCGAACCTGGTGATTCCTGACAGTCAACCAGAAGCGCAAAGAGCAGAACTTCCCTCTGACCTTTTCCTCCGGCCCTGCCCAACCTTTTGTTTGCACTCCTTAATACTTCTGAGTCTTGGATTAGTTTCCTAGGGCCGTTAGAACAAAGTACCATAGATCAGATGATTTAAACAACAGAAATTTATTTTCTGACAGTTCTGGAAGTTAGCCATTCCAGGTTGAGGTGTCAACAAGGTAGTTGGTTCCTTCTAAGGGCTGAGAGGGAGATTCTAGTCTAGGCCTCTCCACTCTCCACTTGCTTTTGGTGGTTTCTTGGCATACTTGGCACCCTTTGGCTTAGGTGAGCATCACCCCTATTCTCTTCCTTCATCTTCACATGTTTTCCTTGTGTGTATCTCTGTCCAAAATTCTCCTTTTTGTAAAGAACACCAGTCTGATTATGACCCACCCTACTCTGGTGTGACCTCATTTTAATTAATTTCATCTGCAATGACCCTATTTCCAAATAAAGACACATTATGAACTACTGGGGACTGAGGACTCTCATATGTGAATTTTTAGGGGGACACCACTCAACCTGTAACAAGTCCTGTTTTTAACCTGACATTGTTATATGTTTAGAAAATAACTCCTTCAAATATTAAAATGAACTTTCTCTCCCCTTTGTCTTAGGGCCTAGAGACGAACACGTAAAATTGAAACTGGCTTGTAGTAAACATGCAGTAAAATTTAGATAATAAAGTCTTTGTTCAAGTGCCACAATTTAGCTTCACCTTATAAGAAAATACAAGTGCCCATTGTTGGGCGTTAACCTATTAGACAGTTGCTGCTGGTGGATATTATTAGCCTGAAACCAGTGGGACCCACATTTGTGTTAGAGGAGTAGGGGAAAAGAAGGGAGAGGGAGACAGAGAATGGAACCAAAACTAAACCCAGACTTCCTGGCGTGTAAGTAGTGTTTACAGAAGGTGCCAAGAGGACACTTGGAGGCTGTGGTGCCAAGTGTGTGGCTGCTGGGTTGTGAGTGCAGCCGCCGGGAGTTTGTGGTCAGGTGTCCAGTACATAGACGGTGACGTCCAGCCTACCTGGTCACCTTTCCCTTCCATCCTGTGGTTTCTTCAGCTCAGGGACCTATTGTCAATTCAAATAAACAGTTTCTAAGTTGTGTTGATTTTTTTTCCTTTTCTCTCTGTGTTCTTGCCTGCTCAAAATCCATATTCAACTATAGGTCACTGTCGACAGTTTTATGAAGGCTAAAGCTCATCCGGTGGATACCCCCTTACAGGCACAGAAGCTGGCAACCATTCTGGTGGGTCAGTGCCTGTGCTACAACAAGTAATGAAATATTTTCAATTTTACCCCAAGCTTCACACAGTATTTTTTTATTCAGTTATTATTGCAGCTATGCATGTGGGGTGTGACAAACAGGTCTGTGGCCAGTTTGGAGCATAGAATTTTAGAGTTGGAGGAAGCTTATTGGTTTTGTGGGCCAACTTCCCAACCCTGCCCTCCCAGAGCAGTCTGATAACTCGCCATCCAGTCTCTGCAAGAGTATCCAGCTCAACCAGGAGCATTTTAACACCAGCATCCATGGAGGCCTTTGTGCTGAGCCTGATCCCACTCCCCTCGAGTATTTAATTCTTGGCTTTTACTGACCCCTTTGTAGTTTGTTTTCTTCAGTTTTATTTTGGCCCTTAAGTGAAGCTACTGCTATTTTGCTTCTTCTCTGACTGTTGTTCTCTGGGAACAACACTCCTTTTGTTCTTTAATATGCCATTTCTCATTTATCACCCTCTGAAGCTACTTTAGCTTATCAGTCAGTGTCCCTCGTAAGACTTGAAACACTTCCTAGGGGTGGTGGTTTCATCTAGAGTGCAGTACAACTTACTGTATTGTTAACTGAGCTGATTAACTCACCTGGTTACCTGTTCTCCCAAAGCCATGTTCGCTGCCACTTTGAAGTCACCTGGAACCCGAATTCATAATGTGCTAGATTTCCTCACCCCAAATGGTTGGCTTTTTGCAACATTTCTTAAAAACCTTTAATTTTTTTTTTTTTATTGTTGTTTGAATATAGTTCATACTTACTTGCCTAAAGTACATGCCTTCCAGAATGTGTCTTGGGTCAGGATTTCCCAGACCTAGTTAGTAAGAAACTAAGACCTGCCAGATGTTACTAGGTTCTCTCTCTTTACCACCAGCCCTCCTCTCAGAGGGAGTGGGGATTCAGTCATTAAAAAATTGGGAAACGCTGCTTCCTAGATTCCCTTCTTGCTGACTCACAAGGTACATTTGCCTGCTAAATGTTTTTGAGAAGCCTTGAAGTAACCACTGGCTTCTAGGGCTGCTGTAGCATATTGCAGACTCGGTGGCTTAAAACAACAGGTTTATCCTTTCATAGTTTTGGAGGCTAGAAATCATAAATCAGGGGTAGGTAGGGGTAGGCTCCCCCCAGGTGCTCTAGAGGAGAATCCATTCCTACTCCTCTAACTTCTGGCAGCTGCTGGCATCCTTTGACTTGTGGCTGCATCACTTCAATCTGTTTCTGTGGTCACAGGGCCTCCTCTCTGTCTGTGTGAAGTCTGTCTGTGCCTGCCTCTTACAGGGATGCTTGTGACTGGATTTAGGGCCCACCCAGATAATCCAAAATAATCTTCCTATATCGTGATCCTTGATCACATTTACATGACTTTTTTGACATAAGGTAACTGACATTCCTAGACTGCCGTGGTTAGGTCAGGGCTATGCCTTTGGGGGCCATTGTTTACCCACCACAGTTGCTTATCTTTTATCCATTCAGGACAAGTAGCCCTCTACTCACACTTCTCAGTCACGCCTCTTTACACAAAATTGCTTGTCATTTTCATCAGTATTTACCTTTTTAAGCTCAAATCTTTCTCCTCTTCACAGTGTCTTCCTATCTGTCTTGGCTTCCTACTTCTAATTGCTAAGTAGTTTGGTTTGTATTTTTAAAACACCTTGCACCTCTTGTGTCATCGCTCATGAAACTCTGTGCTTCTGTTGAACTTTGGACAGTGTGGGATAGTGGCAAGAATCTCTGGAGTCAGACTGTCTGGGTCTAAATCCCAGGCTCCCTGGTTAATAGCTGTATGACTTTGGGTAAGTTACTTAATTGCTTCTGCCTGAGTTTCATTGTCAGTAATGGGGGATAATTAGAATAAATAAATACTTTAAAGAGTTGTTGTGGGAATTACATAAGTTAATAAATGTAAACTGCTGAAAACACAGTCTATCACTCTACTGTCCAAAACGGTAGCCATTTGCCATCTGTGGCTCTTGAACAATTAAGATGTGGATAACAGGATTTAGGAAATGCTTTTTTAAATGAAAAATGCCATTTTTTAAATGGAAGCAATATAAAACATATTTCTGTTGTACACAACTCTCTTGTTTTGGTAGGATTACATTTCAGTTTAACTGGTGTACCTCACACTTAAACACATCACCGATTTTTTTTTATGTCAACTAGTTATGCTCTCAGAATGATGTTTTTTTTCTGTATTCTATCTGACATTGTAGTGTGCTTATTTGAGTATTTTATGCAGACAGCAGGACTTACAGGGATACATGTACCTCATCATTGAATTAATTGAAATTGAATTGAAATGTTTATAATTTTTAATTAAAATATAATTGTTTCCAGTTAAAATAGAATTTTTAATTAAAATATATTTTTTTCCCAGTTAAAATAAGTATAGGCCAATTTTAGAATTTTTTTCTTTCAATTTTAGAATTTAAAACAAAGGCACATTGCTGCTGCAGAATTGAGTACACAGAAACTAGTACTATGATCAGAGCAATGAAGATATAAAGACTGGAAATTCTAGGATTAATTTGCAATTTGCTCTACTGGAACAAAACAGAAAAACTGTTGTGTAAAAAAAATTTAAAGAAAATAAAGTGAGTAATATAAAGAGATATTTAAAATAAATCTGTGGAAGGTTTGAAGTTTCATCTCAAAGATCAAAAAAGAATTAATATTGCCTGAAATCTCAATTAAATATCCAATACATTTAATAGGATGTGAACTTACCACTTTGAACACTTATAAAATGGCTTGGATTAATGCACAAAACCAGATTTTTAAATATTTTATTTAAATTCAGTTTGCCAACATATAACACCCAGTGCTCATCTATGCTCTCCTAAATACCCATCTCCCAGCTACCCCATCCCCCCACCTTCCTCCCCTTTGTTTCCTAGAGTCAGGAGTCTCTCATGGTTGGTCTTCCTCTCTAATTTTTCCCTACTTAGTTTCCTTCCTTTCCATTATGGTCCCTTTTACTATTTCCTATATTCCACATATGAGTGAAACCATATGACAATCATCTTTTTTTTTTTTTTTTTTTTTCAGCAGTTCATTTTATTTTTATTTTTTTTATTTATTTATGATAGTCACAGAGAGAGAGAGAGAGGCAGAGACACAGGCGGAGGGAGAAGCAGGCTCCATGCACCGGGAGCCTGATGTGGGATTCGATCCCGGGTCTCCAGGATCGCGCCCTGGGCCAAAGGCAGGCGCCAAACCGCTGCGCCACCCAGGGATCCCCCATATGACAATCATCTTTCTCCAGTTGACTTATTTCACTCAGCATAATACCCTCTAGTTCCATCCATGTCGAAGTAAATGGTAGGTATTCATTTTTTTCTGATGGCTGAGTAATATTCCATTGTATATACCATTTTTAAACTACATCATCTTTATCCATTTATCTGTCGAAGGATTGTGGCTTCTTCTGCAGTTTGGCCATTGTGGACATTGCTGCTGTGAACACGGGGGTGCAGGTGTCCCGGCATTTCACTGCATCTGTATCTTTGGGGTAAATCCCCAGCAGTGCAATTGCTGGGTCATAGGGAAGTTCTATTTTTAACTCTTTGAGGAACCTCCACACAGTTTTCCAGAGTGGCTGCACCAGTTCACATTCCCACCAACAGTGCAAGAGGGTTCCCCTTTCTCCACATCCTCTCCGACATCTGTGGTTTCCTGCCTTGTTAATTTTCCCCATTCTCACTGGTGTGAGGTGGGATCTCATGGTGGTTTTGATTTGTATTTCCCTGATGGCCAGTGATTCGGAGCATTTTCTCATGTGCTTGTTGGCCATGTCTATGTCTTCCTCTGTGAGATTTCTGTTCATGTCTCCTGCCCATTTCATGACTGGATTGTTTGTTTCTTGGGTGTTGAGTTTAATAAGTTCTTTATTGATCTTGGATACTAGCCCTTTACCTGATCTGTCATTTGCAAATATCTTCTCCCATTCTGTAGGTTGTCTTTTAGTTTTGTTGACTGACAAAACTAATTTTAGATGGGGAGATGGCAAAATAAATTATTTGTTACTGAAGTTTTATTAGAAAATTATGAGAAAGGCAAAAATATATATACAAAACTTTAATGATATTTAGTTAAATCATCAGTTGCCTCTACAAGGTCTTTCTACCAGTATGAAAGAACAATTGATGTGAAATTTGAAAAATTCCAGGTGCTTCCCTTTATCTTTAGACAAGCATAGAATATATGAGTTTTTGTCTACTTACTACTTTAGATATCCTTTTTCTTAAGGATTTAAAATTTTACAGGGATGCCTGGGTGGCTCAGTGGTTGAATGTCTACCTTTGGCTCAGGGCATGATCCCGGAATCCCAGAATCCCCTATGGAGTCCTGCATTGGGCTATCGGGAGTCTATTTATCCCTCTGCCTATGTCTCTGCCTCTTTCTGTGTATCTCTCATGAATACATAAATAAAATCTTTAAAAAAAATAAAAATTTACAAAAAAATGATGTAAATTTGTGGTTAGAACTACTAAATCTGTAGCATATTTTTGAATGTTCTGTTATCAAAGAAGAATTTCAGATGTATATGAAAAAAACTTAGTTTCTATCACAACAGGTATGACTCCAGGTATGTTAGGTGAAATATCTGCATTTATTGGAATTTTAAAATAAAAGACTGATATTTCTTTTATTGCTTCATTCCACTCTATTCTGAAGCAGACTTTTAAAAAATTCTCATAAAAGTTTTCAGTCATACATTCAAATATGTGAATCATTGCCAGTTTATAAACCTGTTGAAGGAAATAGAGGACAATGAAGGTAGTGCTGCTCATTAACAGCACGCATTGGTGGAATTGTGGATGAATTTTAAAAAGATTTCTGTAATATTTACTCCGATATAAGATTTTCTTTTCTTTCTTGAAACAAAAGGGATGCTTACCAAATAGTAATTAAAAGAAAACATGGCAGTGTGATTTGTTTTCTCAGTCTGACCACACTGCCTATAAATGAGCTAAATTTGAATCTCTAAGGAAAGGAAAAGTTACTGACCTAGCTAGGGAGTTGTGAGAATTCATGTTGAAATTTAAAGTTTTTATAGTATAAATCAATAATAATGACTTTATACATTTTTAAAACTGAATCAATGTGTAGAAGGTTTTAGTTATTAACAGCATTGCATAAACTGCCTATAAAAACTAGAAATAAAATTTGAAGAACACTATTAGAGTTGCTTTTCATGTATGCAAATACTAATTTGGTTTCACTGTTGGTCCTTGACATAAGAGTGAGTTAACTTGAACAGATACAGATTTTAAACTGACAAACTTGCTCCAAAGTCAAATCAGTTTTTCTTTTCTTTTTTCTTTTTTAAAAAATATTTTGTTTATTTATTTATGAGAGACACACAGAGAGAGGTAGAGGGAGAAGCAAACTTCTACGGAGATTGTGATGCAGGACTCAGTCCCAAGACCCCGGGATCACGACCTGAGCTAAAGGCAGACAGTCAACCACTGAGCCACCTGGGTGGCCCTCAAATCAATTTTTCTTTTTTTTTCTTTTTCTTTTTTAAATTTTTATTTATTTATGATAGTCAGAGAGAGAGAGAGAGAGAGAGAGAGAAGCAGAGACATAGGCAGAGGGAGAAGCAGGCTCCATGCACCGAGAGCCCGACGTGGGATTCGATCCCCGGTCTCCAGGATCGCGCCCTGGGCCAAAGGCAGGCGCTAAACCGCTGCGCCACCCAGGGATCCTTTTTTTTTTTTTTTTTTTTTTTTTTAAAAGGTGAACCAATTGTGCCAGTATATATAATGAATATATTTTATTTTATTTTTTAAAGATTTATTTATTTATTTGAGAGAGAGAGAATGTGAGCAGGGGGAGAGGTAGAGGGAGAGGGAGAGTGAGTCCTCAAGTGATTTTATGCTGAGCAAGGAGCCCGATGTTGAGCTTGATATCAGGACTCCAAGATCATGACCGAGCTGAAATCTAGTCAGATGCTCAACCAACTGAGCCATCCAGGTGCCCCAATGTATATATTGAATATTAAAGGGAAATGATTTTTTTTTTGGTATTCAGTTTGAAAGACTTTTAAGTATCTTTGATGCAACCTAGATATGTGAATCTACTTTTACAATTGTCAATTTTAATGAAATCTCAATACAGATTAAGTGCTTCTGAAGAAAATTTAGTTCTGAATTGAGATGTGCTGTAAGTATAAGAGATTTTGAAGATTTTAATACAAAAATGTGCAACATCTCAATAATTTTTTATTAATGTTGATATAGCATTCTGTATATATTTAGTTAAATAAATAATTAAAATTAACTTTTGCCTATTTATTTTTAAGTTTTTAAAGTTTGGCTACTTAGGGCAGCCCAGGTCGCTCAGTGGTTTAGCGCCTGCCTTCAGCCCCGGACATGATCCTGGAGACCTGGGATCGAGTCCCATGTCAGGTTCCCCGCATGGAGCCTGCTTCTCCCTCTGCCTGTGTCTCTGCCTCTCTCTCTCTCTCTCTCTCTCTGTCTCTGTCTCTCATGAATAAATAAATAAAATATTAAAAAAAATTTTTGGCTACTTAGAAAGTTTAAAATTACACATGTGACTCAAAATATATTTCTATTGGCCAGCACTGCTTAATACAGTGAGTGGATGTTAACATTAATATGATCACTAATATGATGATGCTGATGTTTTGATTCCTGTCCTTTCACTAGATTGTAAATTCCTTAAAAGTAGAAAATACATCTTATCCTTATTTTTATTTGCCATATCACATTGTGTAGTCCTTTATATTTTAAAAGATGCTTATCAATGGGTTGATTGCCTCAGGATCTGCTTTTAACATTTAACAAGAGCTGTGTTGTTGTTTTTTAATCCTCAGGATAATGGCATAGAAATCCCTTTGAGTCTGTGCACTTGTGTGTACACACACACACACACACACACACAAGTATTTTGTTTAGTGTACTTGAAGGTGGAGGATTATTTAAGCATGCATTCATAATAGTAGATTATTGCAAAAATCAGTAATTGGTACTTATTTTAAAAATTATTTTTCAGTAAACTTTTAGTTTTTATATATGTTTTAGTTAATTGAAAAGCTTTAAAAAACAGGCATTGGCATCTGGTTTTGGTTGAAACGCTTTTATTTTGATTGAAGGAGAATTATTATGGAAATAACACTGTATTTAGGATTAGACAAATTGGTTTCATATACTGCCAAGTTCTTTAGCTAGTTCTGTGACCTTGAACAAGGGATTTAAGCTTTCTGAACTTCAGTTTTCTAATCTGGAAAAATGGGAATAATATTAGTTACCTCACCAGGATGTTGTGAGAGATATAAATAGGAAAAATATTATAGAGTACTTAGCAACCATAGGAATTATAGAAATGCAGGTTATTATTTTTTGATAGAAATAATACATATTTTGAAAGAACATATGTGTTATAATGTAAGGTTGAGTTAACCATGTCTATTAAAATGTGGTAGTTTATGTGAGTTTTAAGCATGGTGCTGTGGTATAAAAAATACTCACAATTTTTCCAAATATATGACCTAAATCTATAAAATGTAGTCAAGTCTCCCAAATAAGTCATAAATATTAGGAGAGAGACTAGCTGGGAAACAAAGCAGTGGTTAGACATTTAAGTATTATAAGATTAGACCAAAAGGTACATATACATATGATCAGGTTAGGCTGAACTAGAGGACACTTGGTTTTCAATCTAAGATCCTGGCAAAATTGGGAATTTGGACTTTGGTGCTGCTGTGACCAAGATGGGGGATTGTTTCCAATCCCTGTTGGGGCGGACATTCATTATTTTCACTTGGAGAGTCTCTATCCCTCCTCCTGACCCTCTCCCCTGTGTGCCCTTACAAAACTCTGGTCTTCAATAGAGTGCAATCTTGATGTTTTTTTTTTTTTTGTCCTGTAAGTCAAGATTTTAAAAAGTGTAGGTTTGAATAAGAGCTAAGCTCCTTTGCTGCTTGTGAGAGAAAACAAAGTGACAAGATAAAAACAGCTTAAAAGCATAAGCACCATGGAAGTTGGAACTGTCATCTGAGTATCTCACAAAAAGCTCCTCTTACTCTGTTTCTTTTTTCTTTTTTAATTTAAATTTGCCAACACATAGTATAATAACTCAATGCTCATCCCATCAAGTTCCCTCCTTAGTGCCTGTCACCCACTCTCCTCTGTTTCTGTGTTAGGGCTAAGCTATCTAGAAACGCACCTGGATTGTGTGGCCTTAAAGACAGTGACCCTGGAGAAAGAGTTGCAAGAATAATGGAGACACATATTTTTTAAATATGTGATCTGCCTCTCCTCCCCTGCCCAAAAGGTTTTTGATAACTTTCCTGAGTAGTGGAACCCTAAAGTATAATATAGCACAACTTAACAAATAAGTGGAGAGATTTCCTAGCCCACAGACTGAATTTTAACAATTGAACTTACCCACAGACAGGACACTCCAGGGGAATGAACATTTTTTGTTCACGATAGGACCTCTGTGATTTAAAATTATTCCTACAACACTTTGTTCTTTGTCCTCTGACTCTGAAAGGTTTTTTTCTTTTTTAGCTTTCTTAGTATTATGATAAGCAGCTTTCTGGGTAGATGCTCAGAAATTTACCCATTTACACTTGTATACATATGTTTGAATTTTATCTGTTTCAGTGATTTCAAGTTATGGAAATCACAGTTCTTATTTTGTGTTATTTTTCAGTGATGTACAGTGTCTCCAGGGTGATGGATATTCCATAATTACAGAGCAGATTTGCAATGCATCAGTGAGTCTGTAAGTGACATTTCTGTCAGTAAAAACATATTTTAGAGACAGTCTTCACTGGCTTGTGCCAGTTATTTATCCCTGAAACAAACTGGGTTAAAAGACATTTGTAAATAGTTAAATTCTGCTTGTTACCAACAGTGGCATTTTAGGAGCGACCTGTTAAATGAATGTGGATGGGGAAAGATAGAGTCATCAATATATGTGTATTCTTTTGTTACTTATGACCTTTTAAAAGCTACAAACAAAAGGACATTTGTTTTGTCTTCCTCCCTTAGCCAGGACACAAATTATAAAAAGAAATGTACAAGGAAGAGTTAATAAATCAGGTAAATACTAAAATTTCATAATTCTCTTTTCAGTACAAAGGCTTTTTTTTTTCTTTTAAATTTAAAGTTTTTCATTAAGCGTGGCCTTGAACACTGGACAAAGTGTAGCACTGTTTTAGTTTTGAGTACCTGTAAAAAATCATTTCCTGTATAAATCACTTGGATGAATAGAACTACGTAAGCATATACTTTGCAGAGAAACAGGCTTTAATTGTATGGACTGTCACTTTGAGAGATAATGAGAAAGGGAAAAGGAAAGAGAAAGGAACTCTATTTTCAAAATTTGTATATATGTATTTACCACAGAGAGATTATTCTTTAAGCATGAAGTTTACTGGTAATTTATTATTAACTTCCCGACAGATCTATACAAGTCTTTATCAATGTATGTGGAACCCTGAGTTATAAAAACTTTGAGGTAGTATATTGTTCCAAACTTGAAAGGAGTTATTCACACCAGCACTGAACTAGCCAGTTAGGCAGATATTTAAAAGGATTTTGACAGGGATATGTTTCTTGTATTTCCTCTGTTTTTTTCCACCTTGATTTCATGCTCAAGTGTGGTGATTTATTTCTCCAGGGCACTGTGCCATCCAGTATAGAAGAGGTCAGTGTGGTAGTATTTCATAGCTTTTCTTTTATCTACGCAGCCTTGCCACCCTCTGTCCATGAGTCATTGCATCTACTGGTGTTCCTGATAGCAGAACATTTTGATTAGCTGGACAGGTTACCTGGTTACTATTCTCAATCTGTCCACGTGTGGGTTTGCTGATGCGTGTGAAATGTGGAGGTCTGAGCCAGTGCTGGAGCATAATCCTATCTAGGCCAGGAAATGCCTGGCTTCCCAGATACTTCTCAGAGCAATCGGGCAGGGACTAAATCTCTTATTTCCTTCCTGTCCTTTATTCCATAACACCTATGGCCCAAGTGGATGTTTGATATTCACTAATCTGGGACACTTTGTATTGTTAATGAGTTCTATAGAGACCACATTTTATATTAAAACATCAGTAGGCCTATCCTTATGGAGTGATGGATCCTATTAGTGAAGCAAATTGTCATATGAATAATTTGTTACAAATATTTATACGTGTGTGTGTGTGTCTGTGTGTGTGTGTGTGTGTTTCAAATCCTTGCTCTGTTTACCAACATTTTGGTCAGGTTACTTGGTTTCAGTTCACGTCAGTTTGCTCATTTGTGAAAGGGAGATAATAGTGTCTACTACGCAGGGCCATCGGGAAGATTTACAGTGAAGGAGTATAAGCATCTAGGGTAGCCTGGCCTACCCTAAGTGCTGTGAATGTACTTACTATCGTTACTAATACTATTACCATTTGTAGAAAGTGTAGGTTATATGAAGAGTTTTTTTTCTTATTTTCTTTTATCATCGTCTTAGGAGGATAAAAGCTTCAGCCTGAGTGAAGAGTGGGAGAGTAAGAGAGATAGAAATGCAGAGGTTCAAACTAAAGGACCTTACACAATTCAAAAAAGGAAAGCAGATCAGTGGGATAGAGTATTCTTTTGGCCTCCTTGGTTCGTGTAGAGCTGAAAGGTTGGCCCAAGCTTGATTGTCTATGTAGTATGTACCCCGGCAGACTAGTCGGCTGTTAATAAATGCCTTTGGATTTCCTTTTTGAGGCTTTTTAAACATTTCTGGGACTGTGTTGGAATATCTGTGTGTGTTTTGCCTTTCTAATTATTTAATTAAAATTGTCTTTCTATACCTTATTAATAATTGTTTCCTTTCTACCTCCTTATATTAGCCTCTTAATCCCATTTTCCCTTAAAGCATTTGCCTAATTACAGAAACTTATTTTACTGTGTTGAAATTAATGGTATTACAAATACTGGGTTGTTCAAATGTAGCTGGAATTCAAATTTTGCTACTTGCATTCTTCCTTGCTCATTAAACTAGGACAGTACAATAATCATTTGCAATTTGAAAGAAACGTGTGTTTCAAACTAGCTAATTACACGAGTTCTGTCCCTGGGAAGCTGCTGGACTGTTTCACAAGATTTTTTGAGTCACTTCAATTAGAGATAAAAATTAATGAATTTATGTTCTAGATACTTATAAGGACAAATTGGCAAAATACAGCCTTCTAGAAAAATGGACAAAAGATAGAAGAGGTAAATAATTCGCAGAAGAAACAGTATATATATCATCACAAACAAAACTCCTCAGTTTTAATACTGACCAAAAAATGAAAGGAAAAAACATTATTTTTTAACCCATCAAATTGGAAAAAAATGTTTTTTAAAGTTAACCTTTTAGGTCATTTCTTCCCTCTGATATTTTTTCGTAAGTAAATTTAAAAAAAAAAAATTTGCGATGGACACAAGACTCAATGTTACAGTCATATGGAGGATGACTGGAGGTATCTGGCTGCTTTTTAAAATGTTGCTTTTAACCTTCCAGCTCACAGTGGCTTCCTGGAAAGCCTTGTGTTTGGCAGCAGGGCTGCTGTCCCTTCTCGATGTATATGTATGAGGTGTATGTGCAACCGCTTCACACCTGCTTGAAGGGCTCTTTCCCTGGCAGGTAGTCAGAGGAAAGGGGTGGAAACAGAAAGAATATCTTAGCTGCTGGGCACAATTAGTTCTTTATTATTCAGAGTTTGTTGATAGCATTTCTGGATTACAGCGCTCTTCTCTACCAGGAAGTAAATCAAAGAGAGTGAAAGTCTCTTTTTCTGAGACAGCAGCTTTTATGGGGAAACAATTGCTCACTTTAGAAGACTACAGGAATTGGTGCTTTTTTATATTTTAAATATTGATGATATCCTGGTTTCCTGTCTACCCGTCAGTCAGCTAGTTTGCACTCCACTGATAGTTAATTGCTGTATTCTCATTCTTCACTTGGTAATGCATTAGTGTGTTTTACTTGGTTTTCAACTGCAGACATTAGTTCAGCCTCTTCAGTTTGGATTTTTTTGATAGCATTTTTTAGTGAAAAATTCTGAAATCTGGGAGCCTGAAGACTTTTTTTATGCAGATTCTGTTACTTCCTGTGTGACTGTACCCTAAACATTTAACTGTTCTGAATCTCAATTTCCTGATCTGTAAAATGTGACAGTTGGATTAATTCATACCCATGATCTTTTGAATTCTGTGAATTTGACAAAGGTTTAATGCAGTGATTTGTGTTACCAACATGAGCCAGGTGAGAATACTTTTCAAATATATTCTGCTTCTGCGTTCTTCATACTACATTGCCAATCTTTCCACTGGAAGTTTGGAAGTTTTCTTTCTAATTCAGAACTACATCTTCTGTTAGTCATTGAGGTGTTTGCATCTCTCTTGTGTGTGTGTGTGTGTGTGGGGGGGGGGGGGTAACAGATTACTTTGATACTGTAATTGCTATTAACTGAAAAGATGCTTATTTTAGAGTAATTAGAATTCATAGAGTTACAGAACATAAAGGGCAGTATAAATTGGTGCTTTCTCTCCTTACAAAAAGGATATTCTATTTCCTGATGCTTGAGATGATCTAAACAAAGAAATTCATTTATTAGCGGTGTGATTTCTTTAGCCCAGTACTACTTAGCTTATACTGGGTTCAAAGAAGCTGCCAAAGGGTGCTTAGGCAGAAACACACAGTATGATTTAGTATCCCGTTCAGAGGAACCAACTTCTCAAATTGCATATAAGAAAGTGTCCTTTTCATTTGTCCTTCTGGGCGATAAGGGCATCCATGTTTGAAGGAGGAAGGGAAATGCTGGTCTCCTCTGCAGGGTGGAGACTGCCTGGCGTATACGTGTTTGGATGTGGCCTTGGAGGATCATTCAGGGCTTGGTGTAACCTTCTGGGGTCATCGGGAGAAGGGGTCAACTTTCTGTTCTTCCTTCAGCTTTTTAGAAATGTATAGTTTTAGTACTATAGTCAAGATATGATTGGATTAACTTTTGGAGTTATTCTTTTTTTTATATTAAGAATATTCTTTACATTTTTATATACATTTCTGAGTATTTCATGAAAGGCAAAAAGCAGAGATACCCAGGTAGAGGGACTGTAGGCTTCAGGTCCATCTCAATTTGGTACTTTTGGTCCTTGGGCAGTGGCCCCACGTTCTTGGCTCTGGAGCCCCAAATACAGCCACCCCCAATCCAGACGGTAGTGAGCTGCCTCCTGAGTGGTGCATAGGGCCACACAAGGCCTGAGACTTCTCAGACGCTGACTACTGCCACCGTCTTCTGAGCTCTGGAGTGTTCTAAAATCATGTGGTGTCAGTTAAGACTAGAAGCACCAACACTCCATAGTGAGTAGGTCACTGGGGCTGAGCTTAGAAGTGAATCTGTTATGGTCTTTTATTGTTTTGTTGAGTTTTGGCGTGTTCCGGTGGGTCCCGGGTGGAGGAGGGGAGGCAGGAGGTGGTTTCCTAGGTCCTAGGTCGCAAGGATGGGCGACTTGGACTGCGGCCCGGCTTTGCCCCTGTGGTGTCTGTCAGGCAGGCAGAGTGGCTACCGCCGTTGGCGTGTTCACCTGCGATGCCGGTGGCTCCTTGTTCTCCCGGCCGAGGGCTTGCACTAGTAAGACAGAGAAGGTCACGGCCACGCAGCTCGCTCACACGTGTGCAGCATCCGCTGTGGGCGTGCGCAGTGGGTCCGCGGTAGCGTGTGCACCGTCAGCTGGACCGTCTCGGCGGCGACGTCGTCTCTTCAGCCGAGAGGCCTTCGGTACCGAGGCTTGAACCCGGGCGGGAGCCTACAGAGTAGGCGTGTTCACAGCGGGTGGGCCGGCTGTCGCCTCCTCAGGGCTTAGGTGTCAGGGTCTTCAGTGTCACGTGCCAGGACGGCTCGGCCCTGAGTGTGACGGACGCGCCCCCGCAGCCCGGCCGCTCTAGGGCGGAAACGGCCCCGTCCTGCTGGCCTGGCTGGCGCCGCCGGCCCACAGGCTGCGCGTCCCGGGGGCGCCCGGGGCCCCCCAGCCCAGGCCGGAGCCCGCGCTGCGCCGTTTCCCGCTCCCTGTGCGGCTCGGGCTCGGGCTCGGGCCTATCGCCCGGGAGACCTGGCAAGGGACTGAGGAGGAGGTCGGTGCCCCGCCGGTGCGGACGGCCCGTGCGGCCGGAGTGTGCGGCGCCTCGCTGAGGGGCCCGGGACCTCGCTGACACGGCTCGGGCCGCTGCGGCCTGCCTCACGCGGCCCCTGAGGAGCGCGCCGCCCGGCCCCTCGGCGCGGCCGGGCCTCGGCACTGCTGCTGCGCCGGGGATGGCGCCGGGGACACGCGGGGACACGCGGGGACGCCCTGGGACACGCGGGGACACGCGGGGACACGCGGGGACGCCCTGGGACACGCGGGGACACGCGGGCCGCGCGCTGCACTCGAGTTCCGGGCCGCGCCCTGCCCGCCGCCCTGCCCGCCGCCCTGCCCGCCGCCCTGCCCTCCGGCCGGGTAAGGACGCGCCGTCTGCACCGTGTGCACCGCGCGACAGGGAAGGGGCCGTGGCAGAGCGTCCGTCCTGTCCGCGGGGCCTACGAGCCGCAGGATCCCGGTCGGGAAGGCAGACGGACGTGCCCCTGCTGCCCTCGCGGCGCCGGCCCCAGTGTGTGGGCCGCGGGCGTGGACGTCGGGCCCCCTGGCCGCCCTGAGGACCGCGACGCGGCCGCCTCTGCTTCTTCCTACGATGTCGCTGGGAGTCCTTGGGGCTCAGCGGGGTGCGTCAGGCTCCTTCCCGCCGAGGGAACCAGACGAACCCGCCGATCCCGATCCCGTTGGGGGTGCAGGAAGCCCAGCGCCTGGGCCCTCCTAGGCCGACTCCGGACGGGCCGGGCAGGACGTGCGCGGGCTGAGCGCGGCGGCGACAGGACGGCCCGGCTCGGAGAACGTCGGCCCGACCCCCGCGAGCCCGGCCGGCGGCCCGGGAGCAGCGGGGAACAGTGAGCGCTGCCCCCGGCCACCTGGTAGACCCCCCGCAGGGCCCCCTCGGCCTGCCCCGCACGTGGGGCTCCGACGGGCGTCATGAAAGGCCGGGGACGGCCGGGTTAGGCACACACCTTCGTCGGACTGTGAGACCCGCCACACAATTGGCGATTCCTCCTTCCTATTCTGCGAAAAATAAACATCCTCCTTTTACTTAAAGTTTGTCATGTGGGTATGCACACGTATTCAGTGAGAATAACACAAACCTGGTCATAGTTACACCCTTCTTCCCCAAAACTCATTCTTTTTGCGACTTTCCAGGATGCCTCCGTGGGAAGCCAACCCCCACCAGGGCCGGACGGCCTTGCCCCACAAAGGCGGTCACCTTCCTCCCTTCTGCCACCGTGTCTTTTTCCAGTGATGCTAATACTGTGCTGTCCTCTGCCTCCTCCCGCATTCTCCCTGCGTCCCCACAGCTCCCATCTCGTTCCTTCCCCCGCGATTCCTTTTTAACGACCACCCAGAATTAGTCTGATGCCTGTTTTAGGTTCCTGCAGTACCAAGGCCTCCTGCTCTGCTGCACATATTTTGCATATTTCACGCAGCCAGTAACTGGCAAAACGTAAACCTGCATCCACCTCAAGTGTCACGTTCTCTCTGTTGCCCCACATTATCTCCCTGGATTTTGTTTCTTACTGGGTAAATAGGACAACGATGACGCTTTGCCGTGCCTCTGTGGTGCTCAAGTAAATAACGTTGATGATGTAAATGCTTAGTGAACACTGGAAAGTGGAACTCTGGTGTTTTTACCACCATTATCATCTGTATTATTTTTATTCTGGTTGCTCTGACCCTTAATTTAAGTTCATACAGCCCCGTTACTGTGCTCCTCGACACGCTCAGCCTTCGCTGCCCTCTGCGCTAGCCGTGATGGGTCTGACAATTGTCAACTTTCCTTCTCTTCCCAGGACGGTTCATACTTGGCTGAGTTCCTGCTGGAGAAAGGCTACGAGGTGAGTGACTCAGTGAGCAAGCACAGGCTGGTGGAATCACTTGGACACAGTGGCCTCCTGCTTCCTCTGCCGCCGTCCTCCTGTGTGTGTTTTCCACTGAAACTCCGATAACAAATCAAAATCAGGGGAAGAATGTGCCGCTTGGCTTGTAACCATGCCAGCTCATTGTGCGATTTATCTGCTGGTGAGCACTGGTGGCTTCCCCCTGTTCCTTAGTGCTTAACTGCTTTGCACGCTTCCCACATTCTCAGATAAAGCAGAAACCTGGGTAAGCTAAAAGCTATAACATTATTAGGGTTAATTTATGATGTAATGTGTTACATAAAAAAGTCCCACTCACAGTGAAGTCACTTAATTCGGAAATTGCACAGAGCAATAAAAACTAAGCTGATCTTTGGCAAGCTTGAATGAAACATTTACACTCCGGTTTTTGCGTTCTAATAGGCAGCTATATATTTTATGGAAGCTGAAACTTCTGGGTTTGCTGCTGGCGTCATGGACATTGTCGTCTTCTTTTTCTCCTCTTTTGTCCTCTCCTTCGACATTTTCTGCTTTCCTTAAAGGAAGCGGGAGTTTTTATGTATTAAATTTGGCATAACTCCGTGAGCACATCTTAAACTTTTTTAAGAACAGTTTTCAAATATATACGTCTGTATGTAAGTTCATGCTGTACAGAGAACAAAAACCCATACAGTGACCCATATGCTCTGGCCTGATTTGGGAGTGTTTACATTAATAGATTTGGATTCTCTGGATTATTCTGATTGCAGGTGTATGTTTAAAAAAATACACACTGTGGACAGATGGAAAAACAGCAGCAAGGATTTTGGCATCTAAAGGCCAACAGGATTTGAAGAAAAGGAAACGAATTTTCTTGTGATAACTCATAATCTTTTCTGAGAACCTTGACTTTTAGACTTTAAGAAGTAATAGTAGATATGTTTAGCACCTTCTGTTCCCTTACCTAACCAGCTCGTTTTATATCTTGCAAAAGTATCAAAATATGACAAATATAATTAGGAAAGTATACATGTATCGCTATGTTCATCCACAAATATTCCTATAAAAGCGAGTGATATGTTCATATTCTGCAAAGCAGAAAATTTCAGAGTAGATCATACATAGTACAGAAGAATTGGTTTTAGGTAGAAACTGATAATTTATTCAGACTACATTAACTTAGTACTTTAATCAATCCAAAAGGGGAGGATTGGCAGAGGGACTTACTTTGCTCCAGGTGTTGGCACTGGCTGAGAGGTGTTTGGTAGCTAGAGAGGAGTTAGTGATTTGACTGTGTATCAAGTGAACCAAGAGAAGGAACTTAGTAAGAGTTGTTGGGCCTCAGGATGTGCTACCCCAAAATGTGGTGAATATTTTAAGCTGAAGGGATTTGAGAAAATGGAGTTTGAGAAAACTGTAGAAGTTTCTCCTGTTAATCACTGTTGGTTTAATGTGGAGGAGGGAAAAAGTTTCCCTCAACTCTTGGGGGTCCCTGACTGGGTCTTACAGTTAGACTTTTTAAAAGCATACAAACTTCTTTAATATCAGTTTTATGGGACTGGAAACCTTTATAAAGAAATGAAGATCCAGAGGAACCATTACGACCAAGTATTTTTATGTTGGGTTCGATGGAGAATGGATGATTGTGGAGAAATATGACAGGTCAAAGAGTAAGAGGTAAGTATAGTAAACAGGGGGAAACTTAACAAGATCTCTCTGTTTGGATTCTTCTTGGCCTCCCTCTGTCTTCAGAGGTAAGGATGTTCCTTTTCTCCAGTTATAGGGGAGGACACCTCTCACTGGAGAGTTTCATAACTGTTTCAGGGGAGAAGAGAAAGGGAGAAGGGGAGGGATAGAGTGACCTTCCTGCTTCTATTATTTTCTCAGATTCCTTCAACTTAAGATGTTCCATATGGCAAGGTGCCATATTTTGGGGTAGCATGTCCTGAGCCCCCACATGGTCACTACAGTTTTGAAGAGTGAGGTGGTATGTCAGAAAGAGTGCTTAAACTGCGTGGATGTTGAAATTTACTTGCAAGGAGGACACAGGAGAGTAAGACATGAGATGAGGACGGTGGCAACAAGTAGTGCGTGCAGCTAGTCCAGAGGAAAATGGAGCAGGTATGGAGGCGTGAGGTGGAGTAGTCACTGTGAGAATGTGCTGGACTAGTGATGGGGCCTGGGATGAATCCGGTTATGGCAGAAGGTGAACAGCCTCAGCATGATAGGGCTGTTAGTGTTACTGGAAATGGCTGGAAGAAGACATGCACGGAGACATGCAAAGCTACACTTAGGTGGCTCGTGGCGGAACTAGCAGACTTCAGAAGATGGGTAGTAATGTTCCTACGTGGATGACAGACTTAGAAATAAGTGGAGTGAGAACCTAGGACTGCCAGGTGAGCTACAAATGTTTTCATTCCAAGGCCTTCAGAATCATAAGAGCAGATTTGATTCTGATAAAGACAATGGAAGGCCCACTTGGCAAATCACAGTTAGTAGGAGAAATGAATCACTGAAATAATAACTTGCAAGAGAGGTTTAGGAGTGAGGCCCATAAATTCATAGGAGGAGATGGTATAGACCGTATAGGTGGAAGGGTACAGAGCTACAAGACATAATCAGAAATGATTCTTCCTCATAGCCCAGGGAAATATGAGTTTTGTAGGAATAAGGGAGTGAAAAGGTGTTTATCCATATTGTATTCAACTTTAATAGGCTGCTGTCCTCAATTGTAAGAGATGGATATAATTGGAGGATAAGCTGTTAAGGGAAATCTCATGGTGGTGTGGACTTCATCTTTTTGTGATTAAATTGAAGTAAATATGAGGATGATTTTTCCAAGAGGCTGCACTGGAAATTTTTCAGAATTATCAGCCAGCAGTCCCTGGTTGCTCATGAACAAAATAATAAAGGTTAGTAAACTGTATGCAGTAGGGTAAGAGGAGACACCTGTCTGTACCTGAATCCACAGGGTCAACATCAGCAATTTGGATGAGCACAGACTTGTAACTCAGCAGGCGTTCAACCTGCAGTGTGCATCAGAGCCACCCAGAGGCCTCATAAAGGAGGATGGCTGGTTCAGGATTCTGGGAACCAGCAAGCCCCCCGTTGTTGCTAATGCTGCTCTCCTGGATCTTACGGTTTGAGAGCCAGGACAACTAAAGGTTCAAATGAGATCATTTAATCATAAGATGAAGATGGACAGAATTTCTTAAAGTACCTTGATTTGTGGGGCTTTGCTTCTCTGAACTCTCATATCATTTTGAATTTAGTCTTTGAGAAATATACTTTGGGGTAGCAGAGTGAAAACCAGGAAAAATAAACACTGGGAAGAAGAGCTACAGATTCTGTGAATAGGCTTGATAATGAGGCCGAGTCCTTCGCAGAACAGAAAGGGGTGAACTTTAATTGGCCAGCAATGGCAAAGTCAGCCTTTAATTATGAAGGTGGGGAGGCATGGACTCTGAGGAGAGGCATTACTCAACTGGAGGGAGGCAAGTTGAAGAGCAGAGACAGGTTGGTGGGGTACTGATGGTGTGGCCTCATAGGCAAAGACAAACACTATCTGTAGAATTAGCATAGCACAATTACGTGTATTCCTTTACCTTTTCTTTAGTCAAAAAAGCAGAGTAAAAGTATAATAAGCTTGGCTAACTTTAAAGCAAAAATAGACATTTGCACGTGACTTGAAGAGGAATATCATGTATGAATAGACCAATTAGTAATGGTTCAGTACCTTGTGCGACTCACTCCTTGGATTCCTGAGGCTGTGGGGCCCTGCCTTCTAATGTGGCCTCTGGAATCCTGCATTTGGTCATGTTCTGAGTGAACGACTTAACATGAGAAAGCAAAGGATTGCTTTATCACTGGCCCAGTGCTCACTGAGAAGAGACTCTATTTAAAGGTTTAACATTACAGTTTTTAATGTTGCTTATTTCTTGAATTTTGCTTAGCATTAAACACTAAGGCGAGCACAAAGAGAATGAATCTTTTTTTTTTTTTAAACTTTTTTTTTTAAAATTTTTATTTATTTATGATAGTCAGAGAGAGAGAGAGAGAGGCAGAGACACAGGCAGAGGAAGAAGCAGGCTCCATGCACCGGGAGCCCGACGTGGGATTCGATCCCCGGTCTCCAGGATCGCGCCCTGGGCCAAAGGCAGGCGCCAAACCGCTGCGCCACCCAGGGGTCCCAAAGAGAATGAATCTTAACACTTGTTTATTATTTATGGAATACAGGTGCCATCTCATACAGAGGAAAACTAAGAATTAATCGGGTTTCATAAAAAATCTCCCTTTAAAACCTTGAACATTTAATTCTACTGGTGTTGAAGTACAAAGGATAATTTTCCCTTAAGCCCCGTCAACCAGCTTCAGAGCAAAGGAGGTGAAAGAGGCCACCTAGTTCACTGTGGCAAGGAGGCCCTTAGGCTCGGATGCTGGATAGCCTGTGTCCTAATTCTCCTTTGCCACTGGCTGGCTCTGTGGCCTTGTGCAAGTCACTGGGCCTCTCTGAGACTTAGTGTCTTAGGTAAATGGCTACAATAAATGCACTTGTTTCCTAAGGTTATCATGAAGATTAGGTAAGACAGTACATGGAAAACAGACCAGAGAAGCTCTGCGGGACCTGTGAGGCTTTAGTTGATATAAGAGTGACAAGCCTAGGGATACAGATTTTATAGAGGGCTGCTTAGCCCAATATATTAATTAGCATTAGTGAAAGGCAGGCCTGTTACACATTTCCTAGGATCTGAGCCCTGTGCACGTTGGCACGAGGGGAAAATGATGCATCATTGTTAGCAGATAAGAAAGCAACACATACTTTTGTATCCATTTTGTACCCAAAACACAGAGAAACTGGAAAAACAAAAGACAGACAAATTTTTTAAATGCAAAAGTATATCTGGGAATAAATGAAAAATTTATATTAAATAACATGGTAACAAATACAACACAGCATATCAGAATTAAAAATAAGGAATAGGTTAATTGTGGGTTTTCCTTTTAAGAGAGGAATTATGACCAGGGAGTATGAGGAGAACAGAAAGGAAATGACATCTAAGGATTGTCCAGTTGTTATCTCTGGGAGATTATTTGTTGGAACATGGAGTTCCTATGAATCCATTCATGATCTATAAAATATTTTTTTCTGGGTTGTTGAATATTCTAGAAGGCTTAGTGAAAAAAGGCAAAAGTTTTTATGGATTTCATTTTGAAAACATACTGAGTGTTGGTAGGAGGGACCATGTCTACACTTTAACGAACACTTCCACTGGTTGTGTGATCTCAGGCAGTGTCCTCACCTGTAGAATGGGAGTAATATGAGGAAGACTGTTGTAAAGATCAGTGATTTAATGTCTATGAAGATCAGTATCTGGCGCATGGTCACTGCCATGTACATGTTAGCTATTGATGTTATCTATATAATTTGTACTTTTCAAAAGCAAGTGGCATTAAACATCCCTGGGGGGGGGGGGGGGGTCATCCTTGCCTCCAAAAGAAATCTAGCAACGAAAGAATTTGAAATCTAGTAATAATTTTATCTTTGTTGAAATAACAAACAAACATATACTGATGGATTTCAAATCCAGTGGTAACAATTTTCTGTTTTTGAGATTGTAATAAATAAATAAATGAGCAAGCATTTCTGTTATATTGCCAAATCTGACTCTAGGTTTTGAAGTCAAACTGTGTTTGTTCTGATACTGAGAGAACTCGAAATTCTCCTTTTCATTACTTAGTTAAATGGGACATGAAATTTGTTTGTCAAAATACTCCTTTCTGTTTCAGACCTCACTTTTTCAGAATTATATGTTTTGAACTGCTATAATAAAATAATGATTTTGATTAATTTTATATGGAGTCCTATTCAGCTCATTTATCTTTTCATTTTGGTTTCCTAACTTCTCTTCTCTTTTCCCCCCAAATCCTTATAAAAACAAACAATAACCTTATATACATCCCTTCTGTAAAGAGAAAGCTGCTAATCTCAAATTCTTAACTAGATTATCCAGTTTGCACACATTTTGGCTTGTCTTAAAGTTTGTATTTCACCTGTCTCTGAAGCAGACAGACTCAGCTTTCATTAGTTCTTAGAATAATACTTGCTGTCATGGATTAAGCATTTGGCAGGTCTTTCTTTCCCTGTATACACATACCAAAAGTTGGGAGTGAGGGGAAATTAAAACACATTTTTTTAAAATTAAAAAAAACCTAGTGCTTAATGCTTTGGTTATAAGTGTGACCCAAAAGTCCCATATTATTTATTTGCTGTGATTTTGTATAGTTGTCTGATTTCATACTGACTCCATCAGTATCATTTAATATTTTTATCAGAGCCTTTTATGTCTCTATATGCAAGGTGTATGTATATAGAGTTTCTCTTTGTTTCAGGATGTTGAAATATGTAACTTACCCAGAATCCAGCAATCAAAAGAACAGATAGACTAAATCATATCATTATTATTGTTATTATTATTTTCATTGTCAAAATTAAATTGTCTGTTTTTAGAGCATAGAAATTCGTTTATACTCAATGAGAGAAAGTTCTACTTACATCTGAGAAAGCTATATTTCAGAAATAACTTGGTGGTGAACACCAATTTTGCTATATATAAGTGGATATGTGAACTTGGTTTTTATTACAAAATTGTTAAACAGAATTATTGTTTGTAGAGCAGTTCAACTTTACAATTAAGAACAACTTGAAAAATTGGAGACTGTGAAGTAGAATAAATTCTAAGCTAGATGTGTTATTTTCTCTGCTTCTAAATTAAGAAGTGGATATGTATAACCCAAATCTCAATTTAATGTTTCCTAGATTTTACAGTTTGCCTCCTGAAATGTCAATAAAATTTGTGATGTTCCTTTCTTAAAAATATTTTTATTTTTACCAAATTTTCTTGGGCTTAGTTCTTTTGGAAAATAGTGTGGATGAGTGCTTTTCTCTTTGGCTAAAGCAGCTAACCAACAGAATTATTAATTGTGGGTGTGTTGTATCCTTTGCAGAAGTTAATTTCTCATGTATGCCGTATAAAATGACGATGACATGTCTTTCTATTTGAAAGAAAGTCTTATGTGCTTATAATTCTGCACCTCCCCCGCCCCCCGGCATTTGGAATATTTGAGTCATGCCAAGGATTAATTTTGGTTTGAAACAGACAGAAAACGATTGAGTTAAAATATAGAAGTGTATTCAGCTGCAAATGAAACTACCCAACATTCGAAGGAACACTTCTAAAATAAGTGAAGGATTAAAACTGCCACCAGTAGAACTGGAACTTGGGCAGCTGGTGACATAAGCTTGTATTAACATTGGCAACACAAAGGGAGCAATCTTGACATAAGAAGGAAGTGAGACCAGGTCTTGAACAATTTCTTTATGTATCAGACACAAATAGTCTTTTCTTCGGTATCAGGCAGGTATACATTCTTGTTCCAAGGACTTTTTTTTCCCCCTCACGCTTAACATGGTTAAGTCAAAGATAAAAATTTTTAAAAATAAAAAGAATTAAAAATCATTTCTTCATATCTTAAATTTAGTAGACTATATGTCTTGTCCCTAATCTATGCTATTTCTTTTTCACAAAGCTGGATAATAGCAGCTGCTGTTTATTTTTGTGGATGCAGATATATGTATACATATGTAATAGGTGCCCGATGCAAAGCTCTGAGGACACTGGAAGGATGTGGTGGCAGGAGCCTCTCGGCCTCATGCTTTGTGTTACAGAGGCTGCAAGGCCGTTTAACCGATATGGCCTCACATGGTCTGTCTTCGGTTTCAAACTGAAGAGATATTTTGTCAGCAACAGGGCTCTAAGTGTGTGTGTGTTTGGAAAAGGAGACATCTGAGTATCTGTAACTAAGCATTTGCTGTGAAGTCACATAATTATCTAATTACTTTTGTTGAGATTGGCAGTGAAAACACCACAGAGAGATGAAAGTACAATGCTGGTGGCTGGTGGGCAGTGGTTGGGGAGGAAGTAAGCAGTGGAACTATTTTTAATAATTTAAGGATAATGTTCATAAGTTTCTAAGTCATAGTTATTTTTTCATAAGGTAAGCGTTTACAAAAGAACCGCCAAGTTATTTATCCTCATTGCACATTTATAATTTCTTATCTTTCTACAACTATAAAAATTGCAGGTCCATGGAATTGTGCGGCGATCCAGTTCATTCAATACGGGTCGAATTGAACATCTGTATAAGAACCCCCAGGCTCATATCGAAGGAAGTAAGTCATTTTCTTTTCTAAAATGTCTTCCTGTAGCTTCCTATATTATGATGTTATTTTCAAATGTCATTTTTCTCAAAGCCCATCAATTATTTACCTGTGAATTGCCTGCGTTGAATGCTATCTGCATGCTTTGAAAGCCCTTCCATTGCTTGCTGCCCCTGGGCCACAGTGTCATCTTGGTTAGGCTGTTACAGGATATTGGTCAGGTGATGCTGCTCAAGAGCCCAAGAGTAGACATGCCTTTGATCAGCCTTCTCCAGGTGTCCTTATCCCCTCAAGTAAGATCAGGTCCATATTCACAGAATGCCCCTTTGCTTTTTATGTTTGTTCTACTGTAATCAAGCTAGGTGATCTTTGTACATTTATTTAATTTTTAAAATAATTTGTGAGGAGAAGTCCAAAAACAGGTGGCAATCAAAACTATATTTAACTGCTTTCCAGATTACTGTCAGTATTTGCAGTCACGTGTTATTTTGTTACTAAGATTGCTTGCATGTGGCCATATAGTCTAAGCAGCAGGGCCACAGTATTTCCTCATTTACTCTTCATAGAAGCTCTGAAGCTTATGAGTGAGACCATTTTACAGATGAGGAAATGGAGGCAGAAAGAGCTGATGACTTTATTGAGGTCACACACCATGGAAAAGACAGAGCTAGGACCAGGACACTGGGTTTTTGTCTCCAAGGTCAGCCTGCTTTTCCTTGTCCAGTTTTTCCAACTAGCAGGGATGATTCAGTTAGCCTGTAAAGCTTAAGTCATTTTATATTCATTTCAGAGCACTGAATGTTTAGAGATTTGGGTTTACTTGTACAGGTATTATTATAGGCAACAGGAAGATGACCTAGTTGTTCTCACTAAAGGGTTTTCACCTTAATATTTAGGTTATTCAGTATATCTTCCTTGAAAATTGTTATCATTTTTGTGCAGAGTACAGAATGATAGTGCCATTGGCTCTAGACATAGATCAATATTATGTAAAAATAATGAAAAAAATTAAGCTAGCAAATCGCCCATCTACACAGTGTCAAACTCAGTAAAATCAGTATAAGGATTTGCTGAGATTTAGGGTTAGAATAGGCTAGTTGTCCTTTAATCAGTTATGTGACTACATCAGGCATTTTGTGGATGGTTTAAAGATGGATGTTTATGAAGTACTTAAAACTCACTAGTTAAAAGTATCTGATTCACTATTACCAGTGTATTACAGAGTTCTTTAGAGAATATATGCTTTTTTGTGAGATTTTTGACTGAATCTCACTCTTATGTAACACATCTTACAACTACCTGGGAACTATAAGACACATTAATTGAATAACATCTGTCTTGATATGATTTTTTTTAAAAAAAAGTTTGTTTGAATTTTTACAAATCCTTTTTAGACATAGGAAACAAATGGGAGTATCTTTCTACTATTTAGGTTCTTTAAAGATTACACTCTGCTGCTCTGAAACCAGTCTGGTTTTCATACTTTCAGAATATACCTTTCAATTTTGATATTGTAAAAAATGGGCTTATGTTTTCTTCTATCTAATAGTATGCTTTTGAATTCTAAAGACATGAAGTTGCACTATGGGGATCTCACTGACAGTACCTGTCTTGTGAAGATCATTAATGAAGTAAAGCCTACGGAGATCTACAATCTTGGAGCCCAGAGCCACGTTAAAGTAAGTAAGATATTTTTACGGTCAGATTTCTTTGGCTGTATTCCTGAGTTGTTTCTGTATTTCAGTTTTTTCCGTTCCTTCTTTTGTTTGTTTGTTTGTTTGTTGCTTCTTAATGCAGGTTAGTCTTCAGGTTTAATTAATGAATCTAATAGAAATACTAATACTTTTAAAAAGTGTATTCTCTATTATTGAGCAATATGAGATGTTACTGCTAACATTAAAATAGCTGTACTCTTTTATTTTGGGTTGATCTTGTACTCTATTTTCTGCCATTTCAAATCACATTGTGAATGAAGTGTTTTGTTTAAATGTTGGAAAATGTAACACAATAGGATTTCTATTTTAATATTAATTTTTGGTAGTGGTTATATTATTGGATGAGAAAAAAATATTTTTTTGAGTTCAATAATATGTTAAAATTAATTGAATTAACTTTTTATGGTAAATAGTAAAACTCATGGGAAGAAAAACTCTTTTTCACCTTTTGTCTTTCCAGTATGATACAGCTAATGTTGATTTCTTTCCCTTAATTCTGATTCTCCGGTAGTCTACCTATCTCGCTTTAGTTTTTCTTTCTGGAACAAATCACAGTAAACCTGAGAAGCCCATCCCTGGGGCTCTAGCAATCTGCTTAATTCAAATTTTTGTTGCTCAATCCTAGTGTTCACTTGAGTGAGTGAAATCCGAAGCTAGCAATGACATGAGTTCTATTTAGATACTTATTCAGTCAGGATAGTGGAGCTTAGAAATAAAAGCAAATAGCTCTAAGTTAAAAGAGCCCCCCCCCCCCCCAAAAAAAAAAAGTCCAGCGAATCTATCAGTATTTTTTACTATTTAATGAATGAATTTAGCAGTGTTATTTCGGAAATACTTAAGGTGATTTGTATTCCTTCATATCCCCAACTTTAGAATGAATGGAAGCTATATGCCTGTTTTATATCTCTGGTAGTTTAAGGAAGAAACTATAAACTAAATAAAATGAAACCACGTGTAGAACATAGTGAGAGAATCATAGTGGTAAACCCAGTCTTAAAATTGATATCAAATTTAAAAAGTGTATATATCCTCATAATTTACATTTTTCTCTAAAATGTTAACCTTGAGGGATAGCTCCATGGCAATAAAGATAGTTCTTATCTGTGCTCAGACAAAATTTTTTTCCACTTTCTTAACCTCTGATGATTCTGTTCAGTATCCAGTGTTAACCTTTGGACTGTGAAAGCTATAAAAGTCTTTCATTTAGAGCAGAACTGTTTTTCTAGATGATTCTGAATGTATTTTCTCATTTTGAAAAGGTATCTTATGCATAGTATGCCTTGAGAGATTCCACCTCCCTTTTCTGTAGAGGAATAGTCACTCTCTTCGTCACTCGAATGAATATAAAGACTATTCATTCCTGACTGGAGCAATCAGTCCATCTCCCACATTATAATTTCTCTAGTTGCTTCTTGGCCTTCTTGACCAACATGAGAGTATCTTCCAGGCAAAACTTGAGTATTTTGGAGTGGATGCGCTGTTATTCCATTTCCCTTACATTAAAAACTTTCCTTTGTGATTGTGGATAGTTTATCACCCCTGGAGCTATAAACTGGCATGGTAGGAAGATGCACGAAATTTTATGAAGATTTATTTATAGAAGGTCTTCCCATCATTTTAGTGTTAAATAAGTAAGTCTTCTCCTTTTTCCAAAAAGTTTTTGTAGTTCAGAAAGTCCTTTCTTCTTGAAATGAGCCTAATACTATGTGGTTATCATTCTAGAGTGGTTGCACTGTAAGTATAGAAAGTTTAGGAAATGGAGTCATTTTATTCTAAGTTGCTATGTCTGTGAAGTTTGTCTGTTTTTATTGTGTTTTGCCTGCTTCTCCTGAAGGCCAGTTAATTAGAAGAAATGGTGCTTAATTGAATATGAATTCTGGCTTGTAAGGTCATAGCCCTTCAACAAATATTTCCATGTGTGGTGGAAGGGAGGATACAAAAATTATATAAAACCCACTTCTGTTGTGAAAGTTCTAAATGTATGTGGGAGTGATTTGTGGCAAGTGATGGAGGCTGGCGCTAATACCTTTGAGTTTTTAGAGTAGGGTGAGAGGACTTCAGTCTGAGGGGATTATGATGGTATCAAGGAGAAGGTTTCTAGAAGTTTGCAGACACAGTTAAGTGGGAACTAGTAGTTGGAATGGAGGTAGTAAGGCCAAGAGTTAAAAGTGAGAAAACTTGGGATATGTTTTAACATGATGAGCATTCTAGATTAGCTGAGCAAAAAATTTGATGAAGAGAAATGTGATATAAGGCTCTGTAGCCCAAAGTTGGGCTATCTTTGTGCAACCTCTGCATATTTTTGAACATAGGAAAACAGATTTGGAGATGAGTTTTACAGGTAAGTCTAGCTATAGGACTCCGAAGAGATATAGGAAGCTGTTTGAAGATGGTGGGAATGAGGTTGGTGACACAGGATGCCTGGTAGGGCTGACACCTCTGTGCTGATAAGATACGGGAGCCAGGGAAGCAGGAAAGCAATGCTCCAGTGCCCAGGGGACCTGATGACTAATGGTACCAATACTGGAAGCAGGCATTCACGGAGGGACTGTTGGAGTCAGGCAGGGTAAAGGAGAGATTCCCTCTTGGATGTGTTCTACTGGCAGTCCTTGAAGTGCATTCAGATGAAGCAGGTCATCAGGCAGTTTAAAATATATTGTGAGGTTTGTGGGGTATAGAGATGTAAAGCCAGCTCTGGGAATTCTTGAGATAGCAAGGCAGCAGGTAGAGAAGGAGGAGTAGAGCACTGAAGATTGAATCTAGAGGACCTGAGTGTATTTAGAGTGGGAGGAGGAAGACTAGTCACCGATCACAGGAAAGTAGGAGATAGACAGGCAGGAGAGTAGAATTGTGTTACAGAAGTAAAAAATCAGACCATTTCAAGCAGGAGGGAATATCAGCCATGCTAGATACTTCTAAAAAGAGCATTTTAGCAATATGATAGAAGAGTTAGCCAGGGTGCAGTTTAGAAGTTGAGGGGTTATGAGGGAAATGCAAGTTGAGTGGATTCTTTTCTAGAAATTTCCTGGTGTAAGAAGGAAGAAAGAGAATATGATAGATAAAGGCTCACTTTAGCATCAGCTGCAGATTGCAGGGCCCTTCCTCGGAATTCGATTCATTAGGTCAGAGTGGGGAATTTCTAGAGTGGGGTCAGAATTTCCATTTTTAGGATTGTTCAGGTAATGCTGACTTTGGTCTGAGAATTTCACTTTGAGAACCGTTGCTCTGATGTTTCCAGCTTCTTGTTTTATCCATATTTTATATGTGCCTCACATGCATTCTTCTTCGGCCCTTTTTTAATGTATCATTTTTTGACTTTGATGTAAAATTATCCTGCTCCTTGCCAGTTAGTGACCTTGTGAGTTTTTAAAGCCTAAAACTGTACCTGTTATCAAGAATGATGAGAAAGGAAAGAGTCTAAGGAGAATTTGATATATTTTTTATACGAAAACTGTTCACATTGACAAATCTTTTTCTGTGTTGTCCGTGAGAAATAATAGTATTTTAGAGGAATAGTATGAGTACAAACCACTGCTAGGATGTCCTTTAAAAAATTCACGTTCCATGTTACTATTTCTGCTGTGATCTAGTGTCAGATTGATTCTTAGTCCTAGAAAGAGCAGGTGTGGGGCAGGGGCTAGAGTGATGGCAGCCGGGGATGACAGACTGCCATGTTGTTGGGGTGTTGCCCTGTTTCCTGACCACTCCAAGGCTCCGGGTTCGGGCTTCAGCGGTCTACCTGTCCATTTAGCAGCTTGTTAGGGGCTTTGTATGGAAAACACACACACACACACACACACACACACACACACATACACGTTAATCAGCTTTGTAGGATTTATTGTATTCTTAGACAGTAGTTCATGAACAAAAGTTCTGACAGTGGAATACCTGCAGTAAGGGTAATTAAAATACATGTTTATTATTTGGTTTGGAGCTTTTTTGAAGGAACGTTCTAATATTAGCACATTTTGTATTTAATTTTGAATCTGTGACTTCTAGACTAGGCATTGTTTGTGTTGGCTTCTCTTTGTGCAGGATAAAGTCTTCTATCACTCTCACTTCCAGTTAATTTGCTGTGGGCTATGGTATGCTAAAAGTAAGGAAAATAAAATAATAGGAAGTTGGTCTGGTTTCCTGTAGGAAACCAATGAAGATGAAATTGGTTCTTGGAATAAACCCACAGCAGTCTGGGAAATACTGACTGAAGACATTTTTCTGAATCATAAACAGAAAAATTATGACTCATGAAGTGTGGGTCATTGAGAGGCTGATTTGATCTTATGTGGGAGAAAGTGAGAGATGACGGAAATGTACTAGTTATTAAAAGTAGTTAAACCTAGCATGATGACATCATCCCAGTAGGAACAAATTATCCAATATTTAGTTCTGCCCATTTTGATGGGGAAAATGTTTCAAGAGCCTGCTTTATTGTTCTTTTTTTTTTTTTTTAACTGTGTAAATAATAGTTTTTCAGTAATTTCTGTCTTAAGTTTCTTATCTGTTCAGTGTGCATTACTGTCATGATTTTGGATTTATCCACCATTCCTCAAGCTTCTTTGGTAATCTCATGTCATTTATTTTTGAAACCATACTGTTGGATGAACTCTTTCTACTGTCAATCTAGTCCAGCATTACTCCCTTTTGTCTCACAGTGTTATGTTGGAATTGCCTTTATTTTTTTTCCCAAAGAAATGAAAATTATGCAGTCATGGAATGTTACAGCTAAAAGGAACTTCAGAAATGATTTCATATGGTTTCCATTTTATAAATGAAGTTATCTACTCAAAATCACACATCTAGTTGCTGGCCAGTCCAGGATTGGAACTCAGACGTTTCTATTCTTTATTTTAAAGACCGTTCAAGAAAATGATTACAATTATAATGTAAAATGGCTCTCACCTTAAATTTTTCTTTCCCCACATACCTAAGTTTCTTCTTAAGCTTATTTCTTTTTCCTTGTGTCGTCAGTGGAGACAGAAAGTCATTTTCTCTTTAGTTCTGAGAAGGATTTTCAGTGTTGAAGACCATTATTAAGTCTCTTCTTTAATTTTATCTTATGCAAATTGAATAACTCTATACTTTTCATTAGATTTCTAGCTCTCTAATAAGGTTTATTATTTTCCTTTTTAATTCTCTGTAAGCTATTTGTTTAATTTTGTTTCATGACAGTTGGGAGGCCTGAGTGCCCAGAAGGTAAACTGAGGCATGGCTGATTAGGAGCAGGAATTGTGAGTGGGATTTCCTTATCTGGTTGTATGGGACCAGTCAGCAGATTGTGAACATGGAAGCTGAGTCTAAATTTTCCTCACAGTGGTACTTCCAGTCCAGGAAGCTAGACAAGAAGCAGAGTTGATTGTGAACCAAGTGGCTAGTATAGTGGCCAGGCACCAAGTTATAATTGAGGAGAGATGAGAGAAAAACCAGGCCAGGGAATGAAGCTGGGAATTTAAAAAAAGGCATGGGAATTAGACAAGTGGCCCCTGGGAAGGAGACTGAGAAGTTTAATTACCTGAGTTAAAGACTGTCATCTCCAGTGGCTTTTTCCTGGCTGGTCCTGGGAATTGAAATTTATAGCTAGAGAGCTGACCCCCATATTTATCTCCAGGAAGCCTAAACTTCTTATGGTTTCTCTCATTGAGGGGAGGAGGGGACAGGTGACTAAATGCATTGGAGAATTACATTATGTTAGGAAAGGGCAGGTGCCTGGGTTCAATATCTGGTTACTGCCTAAATAAACCAGTTATAGAACAAAATAAAGTTGCAGCAATGTGGCCCTTTGCTGTATAATGATAGCAAGGGTAAGGGGTGGCCTATTAAAAACCCAGAGCAAATGACAGAGAGCACTGTTCTGTGTCCTTATGTCCTTGATCATTCATTCCCCCCCCCCCTTTTTTTTAATCTTGGGAAGGCTGAAAAGGAGGTGTGGGTAGAACGGGAAAATGAGGAGTAGGCAGGGAAGGGGGCTTAGCTATTTCTGTTAGGAAGGAAACTATGAGAATATCCTTAAATGTGGGTAAGGGTCAAGTTTCATGTCCCACTCAATTGCATGTTAGATTTCATTAAATCAAATTGTGTGAATATAGCTAGTGGGGGTGGGGGTGGGGGCTCAACGGTTTAGCGCTGCCTTCAGCCCAGGGTGTGATCCTGGAGACCCGGGATCGAGTCCCACATCGGGCTCCCTGCATGGATCCTGCTTCTCCGTCTGCCTGGGTCTCTGCCTCTTTCTCTCCTCTCTCTCTCTGTCTCTCATGAATAAATAAATAAATAATCTTAAAAAAAAGGATAGGTATCCCCATCCCCCAATCCCCACTTTTTGAAAGATGCCATTATACCACTTTGCTTTTATGATAGACCTATATTAGTACCTATATTCACCAATCACAAGAAATCTGAAGAAAATTTTCACTTTTATGAAAATAGCAAAAATAGTGTTCAGCACTTGTTTTGCATGAGGCAGCATGCACCCCAAGCAGCGAGAGTGGCCACATCATGCTTCTTCCCCAGGAACTACATTAAACATCTCAGCATCAAGACAACTTAGTTTTGTGTTGTGAGCATCTGTGCTTTCTCAATTTCTTTTCTGTATCTGTTAAGCAGGATTTGTCCTAAGGTATCAGCAAAGCCCAAGAGAGGTTATTTTTTGAGTCTAGGAATGCTAAAAAATTATTCCATATAAATTAATGGTAATTGTTTCTTTGCTTTATGCCATTTTGGCTTATGAAAGGTTTCCTAGAGTGGTCTACTTTTGGATAGTGCGGGAAACCTATAGATGACTGTCATAGGGCAGAAGGGCGGGGAGAAGGGTTTTCATGAGACGCTGTGGTACAGGCAAAAGTTCTCAAATCAGGGGTGCAGATAGAATTCCCAGGATGCATTGTAACATTTTAGATCCAGGCCTACCCTAGACCTTGGGCCCTGGTGTTTTCCCTGACTTCAGATCGTGGCCACATTATGTGGTAGATATGTGACTTCAGCAGAGTGCTTGGCATTTTTAAGTCTCCATTTACTCATCTACAAGATGAGCACCTATCTTAGGTTGGAGATCTTACTACTTGCCTCTACCTATGGGCCTTTGCACTGGCTTTTGATTTTGATACTCTTTCCTACATATCCACCTGCTCGTTCCCTTCACTACCCTCAACCTTTATTCAAATGTCAGCTTCTCAGCAAGGCTCTGCTGACGATGCTCTTTGTAGTAGTAACGCCGGGGAACGGTGGCACAGTCCATCGTGAGGGGGAAGGCTGCCAGATAAATGGTAGTAGGAATGGGGGGGGGCAGGAAATGTAAATAATTGGCTGCTGTGTCCCTACGTCCAATCCCAGTGTGCTCTCCATCATAATTTAGGCTAACTTGAGGCAAATTATGCTGAGAAACAAATCCCCTAAGGTAACACCGGGATCTAACTATCATTCGTTATTTCATCTGTGTTTGTTTGAAATTATATGTAAGAATGTTTTCCTCATTCAGATGCCTGTAGTTCCTGCCACTGAAACATTAACTTGTTATGCCATATTATAAAGGGGAAAATGATGGTTTGGGACCTTTGATTTTTATGAAATGGGCCATAGTATTTTGAGGTGGAAGAGATCTTGACGATGAGGCAGCTCAAGCCCTTATTTTATAAAACGCAGCTTAGGACTTCCATTTGATGAGCAGCAGAGCCGACTATCTAGGCTGCAGCCCAGGGCTGACACCACTTGGTTTTCTTGTCATACAGCTAATCTAAGAAGACTGAGATGGGAAAGATGTCACTGAAATACCAAGGGAAGAGAACATAAGGCTCCTAATGTTTGAAATTTCACCTCTCTTCTTATTCCCACCACTTATTACAGTGAAATAAGGTTTTGATACAATAGGTTTGAGTTAAAAGCATTTTTTTTCCTTGATGGAGGAAACTGGTTGTAATTAATACCATATGAGTAGTGTTTGCATAGTGAAGAAGATCCCTAAATACAACAGTACAAGGTGAAATGTTAGCACATAAGTGATATTAAAATAAAATTAGTATAGAAGGAAAATAGAAATCTACAGTAGTGCTAAGTCATCAGGAATAATCACAATCTTTTAGGCTGGAATAGTTCAATAAAAAATTTTATATTGAGTGTCTCCTCTGTGCTGGTGTGTAAGTAAGTTTCCTTAAAAGCTATGGGAAGCTAATAATCTTTGCTACTGTGGAATCAGAAGAATCAATAGCTTGACAAACAAAATGAATAATTTGTTCCTATTTGGGTATTTTTTTTTAAAGAAATTGCCAATTCAGTTATTTGACTATTATATTATCAATTAACCTATTTTCCAAGATTTAAAAGTAAATATTTCCTTTTTAATATTGCAAATATATTTTTGTTCATATATTAATACACACAAATTATAACTCCTTGTTTGATCTCTGAAGACAACTTCTTTTGCTTAGCAGATAAATAAATTGTATTGGCTTATATGTTTTATGAGGGTTAAAATTAGTTCTTATATTTTCCTATGTAATACTTTTTATATGTAATTCTTGTGTATGCTCTGAGAAGCATAAAATCACCCTAGTTGTTAGCAAGTTATTAATATTGAAATTATGAAGGTAACTTATGAGCAGAAGGGTTTACTTGATAAAGAGCAGTGAGTGCAACTTTGAGAATCTGACTATTAAAAAGGTGTGTTTGCAATTAGACCTAATATCCATGCATGCTACAGTGTGTCTGTTTCTGGAAAAATTAGCTCCCTTACAAGTGAAGTGAGCAAGATGAATGGAGCAACTTCTGGATGCTTTTACGCTCCGTAGATAGATAGATAAACCTCTATGTTCCAGTAAAGTTGCAGTTTTGCTGTTTTTGTTCTCTAAGCCTCCATTTCTTTCCGTTTGATTCTCTGGTCGATCACCTGTAGGCACAGTCTCCGTCATTTTTAATAAATTTGGTAACTTTAGTTGTTGTAGTACAAAACCTTTTCATTTTATAATTTAACATTTATGCTTATAGTGCATAAACTCCACGAATGTAAATATGGCTAACCAGAACCTATGATTCTTAGAAAGAAGTTTAGCATTTTTTATCTTACATTCATGAGGGCAGAGCAGGACTTTATAATGCTTGTGGGTCCCTGTGTGTCATCTGGCTCAAATTCTTTTTGGAAGCCTGTTACGGATTTGAGCAATTGAATTCAAATCTAAAACCACTTAAAAAGTCCTTTATAGTCCATTAAGAATTTATATGAGAGAGAACACTCTATGAAAGTTCTCCTCTCCCTGTTCAAACAGATTGTTCTGTTTTATTAGATCTAGGTGGTATTGTAATTTTGATAACAGCTAATAATGTTTGGAATTTTGCTTATAATTAGTGGACCACACAAAGGTATGTTTGTTGGATTTTGCACTCTTAATCCACTTATTATTAAATAAAATCTAAGTATTATTTTAGCTTTGTAACAATGAAGCTAAAATTAATGCAGATAGCTAAATCTTAATATATATTTCTAGATGTATTTGTAAAACACAAATAGTAAACAAATAGTTTAGGTACTATGAGTGAAACGTTCTGTTTTGGATTTTTAACGATGAAAACTTTTTGGATTCCCAGTTAGATTGGAATATGTAATTTTTATAAATAAAGGTAGATACAGACAATGCTTTGTTTAATGTCACAGTTAGATGTATCTGTAGTCCCCTCCCCTCAAAAAAAAAACAAAAACCACAAAACACTTGTGTGTAAATTTAAGAACTTAAACTGAACTGCTCTTTTAAAACACCTCATATGGCTTGATATCAAATATGATTCCTACTATATTCTTTTAGTAAAAGTGGAGTTTATAAAATTCTCTTTGTTAGATTCTTAAAATTGGTACAGTAAAATAAAATGAAACCTTTTCTATTTCAAAAAGTTTGGTGCATAAATTTTGTTTTAATTTCTACTTAAGTTATCAAGTATTGGATACCTTACCAGTGCCAAAAAGAAATAAATTGTAAGAAAATTGCCATAATTTAGATCTCCATTTTTTGAAAAATGTCTAACGTGAAAGATTAGTAGGCATCATTATGTTATTTTCTTTAGTAACATTCACATAATATGTACATTGTTTATGAATGTTAATAAAAAACCATCCATGATGAGTTTAAATTTGCTTTATTTACAGGTAAATATGCATAAATGGCATGGCTTGTTAAACCCTGTTGAGTTTGTCATTAGAACAACTTAGACCAAAAATTCCTTAAAAAATGTTGAATCTTAAACGATGAGCTCAACTTCTATATTAGGATTCTAGTGTTGAAGATTAAAATGAAACGTGTTGATGATTAAAATGAAGTGTTCTCTGAACGACAAAGATTATGCTGATAGCAGTTTTGCAGTTACTGTACATGGCAGACTGGCAGAGGCAAGGCAGTCAGGGTCAGCTTTTCATTCTATTTGGTAAATCAGAGTAAAACGTTTTCCTGAGTTTCCTTTCTACTCCCAACCCCATATGCTTTGTTTGTGTCAGTTTTTCTTAATAGTAAAATGTCTTTTAGAAATCAATAGTATTGACAACATTTAAGGAACATTCTTTATGATTATTAACATATATCATTAGTCCTGATTGGAAATATCAATTTTTACCTTCACTGTGTGGATTGCTAGATGGTTTAGTAGAGGAAAGTTTTGTTTGTTTGTTTGCTTTGTTTTGGTTACCTTTACCATATGGCTCACACTGGAGTGATTTTGTTGGTTTTTTTGAACTGACATTCGTCAGGACAATTGAGAACCAACATAGGCAATACTAACGGGGAGGTTGACTGGCTTTTCAGGTTCTGATGTATTTCTCTGTCTTCTCTATTTTTATTTATTTTTAAAAAGATTTTATTAATTTATTCCTGAGAGACACAGAGAGAAACAGAGACATAGGCAGAGGGACAAACAGGCTCCCCATAGGGAGCCCGATGTGGGACTGGATCCCCAGACCCGGATCACGCCCTGAGCCAAAGGCAGATGCTCAACCACTGAGCCACCCAGGTGTCCCTCTCTGTCTTCTTTAGAAAAGAATATTTGAGTGTTTAATGGAAATGGTTAATTATTAAATCACAGTACTTGAGTTATTGGTAGTTTAAATAATGCGAATAAATACTTTTTTATCTGGTTGCTTTACATTCACTTAGTATTAAATATTATGAGATTGTTTTGGTTAAATGATCTTTTTTCATTATAGTGTTTGGCAAGATTATTTAGATTGCACTTTAGCAAAAGTTCGTTTATTTTATTGTAATTATTTAAGTGACTTAAAACTTCACCTTTTCTTGTCACTTTCTTTTCCAAACAGAACTGTAGAAGTTGCCACATTAGCTAAAATTTATCAGCAGCAATAATGAAACTGTTGGCTTTAGTTTATGTCAAATAATGCATCCTCACTACTCTTTCAGTGTTAGGAAGTTGTTTATAGAAATTCCTGGTAAGCTTTGGCATTGTCGGCATTGTCGTGGGGAGGCAAATTACTCCTGAAGCTTCCCTGTCATCTGTTGAGATTAGAGTTGGGATTCTTTTTGCAACCCAGGAGGTTTTTGGTGCATGGAAGAGTGTTGTGCTCTTTTCTACACATAGATGGCAGCAAAGTGTTACAGACAGCGGAAGTCAACCTTGTTCTTATAATGAAAGATGAATGACACTATAAACTGACTTCTATCAACGTAGCTGCCTGTGTCCTGTAGTTAAACATAAAATAAGAAAGAAAGCCACTATTGATAACACAAGAATATAGGAGAATGAAGAAGGCTGTGAGAAGCTATAATACACTGCATTTCTGGACAAATCCCAGGTGGGAAGGCTTAATCTTTTAAGGTATGTCATCCACTCCTGTAAGATGATAGAAATCAGCTAAGATAATATGCATGTCAAAATAAAGAGACAGCTCAGGGCTGAGGGGCGGTAGGGAAAGAGGGAAGTAAAAGAGAAACCGTACACAAGTTGCAGCGGCAAGTAATGGCCTGCTGCCTGAGGGTACTGTAGAGTTTGGCCTGCATGTCTCCTTCTTAGTTAAGCAAGTTACAAAGAGGAAATGTCAGTCCACGAATCAGACAAACATTCCATGGGAACGTTTGCTCAAATGTCAGCATTTTAGAAAATAGAACTGCAGTCTGTTATGGTCTGGTCCCCACGCTGGATTTGCTATTAAACACACAAGTGCAAATATACATTTCTTCAGAATGCATTTGCAATTAAGGAGTCATTTTATGTCTTAATTAGCATTCCTGAATAATGACATAATCACTATAAAAGATGACAGTCATCATTATAATTAATATTTAATATGTGTCTGTTTCTGAGGACCTTTCTGTGGCTTCCCACAAATTTCCAAGGTAATTTTCAAGTTGTAGAATTAAATTTGGTAAAATCACAGACATGAGGATCTAATGAAGTAAAATCATATTTATTAGAAACCTGAGATATGGAGGCAAGTTATAAAAAAGCAATTTGTAACATGTCCTGAGCTATCGAATCATGTCAGTATCTTACTAGTTATAAACATAATAAGGGCTCCTTAATGCCTCTAATGTAATGGTAATGTTGTTCAAGAAAACATTTCCGTACCCTTTAGTTTTTTTTCTGATCCACTCTCATGCGATTTAGTACCACAGACTAATCTCTGTGTCACAAAATTGATTCCAAAGGTGTGTATAACAACTTGCTCAAACGCAGTGTCTGGCAAGTCTCTCTTGTGACAGCAACTTATTTCTCACATAATTATTTTTTTAGTAAATTTGATATCTTAACAACCCTTCCCCTCATTTCTGGGTTCAAAAAATAACACTTAATATAATTTATTTCTCATACTTAATAAAGGCTTACTTGAGAGTATATTGCCATTCACTCTGTAGCTGCTTCAAGCAAACGAGGTTAGAAGGGAATGTGGTTTGCCAGGGTGTGCGGTGGTTTCCAGCCCCATTTGCTGTGCACTGTAATGGGCCTCAATGTTGTTTTAATGAAGCATAAAACATATTCCGGCTGCTTCTTGTTACTTATTAATGATTAAATGGTTACACTCTGTCATAGTGGTAGAAAAAGAAGATACCCCCATACATATATTCTGTTTTTTAAATCCCTTTTGTTAACTTCAGTGTGTACACATAGATAGGTCTGTGTTACTCTGATTTTTTTTTTTTTAGTTGTAGGCTGTATAAGTACAAGAAGTAAAAAAAATTGTACTAATCAAAATTTCAATTTGATTGTAGGGGTAATTTTTTTCATAATTTTGTGGGCTTTTAATTAAATGGAATTTTGTAAGATGAACTTGCATAGTCATACAATTCTTAAAACCAAAGTGAAGGCTGTTCAGATTTGTCACAATAATGTGTAAATTTCTTTATAAATCGTTATCAAAATATCAAATATATTTGTTTTAGATTTAGATATAAATATAATTTGTTTTAGACTGACATCTGCTGTTTGGAACCAACTTTTAACCAGAATATAATACGTTTTGCAGGTGACAGCATACTTTTTCTTTCATACTCTTTGTCCCTTTTTGGCAGTATTAGATTTAGACTGTGTGCTTTTTCTTAATGGGATAGTATGATGCAGATTATTTATGTGACCTTTTCACTGCTGCAGTTTTCATAAAAAGGGCAGTATTGCAACACCACTTCCTTCAACTGCTTGGTTTCAAAGAGTCATGTCTAAAGTAGGCAAATGTAACAGAAGAACTTTGTTTAAAATTTTTTTAAACCCAGTATATTGATTTTTAAAAATATTAGCATGGGCACATCAATTTTTTTGATAAAATTTTGTAAATATTTTACATAAATAATTAAACGTTGAATGAATAAAATTTAAAAATTTTGCTTATAACTTTTTAAATGGATTTGAGAAAAGATATACTTTACAAATAATTTTTGACATACTTTTTCAAATAGAAAAAATAGACTTTATGTGAGTTAGAGTTCTTTAAAAATTTATGGCATCTTATAACCAATTATAACTTGTGGTGGCTTCACATTTGTAAAATGACTAAATCCTATAAAGTCTTAGATGCTTGCAAATAATATAACAATAGCTTATGTGATACTTGTCTTGAGGATTTCTTTTTCTTAATTGTGTTAACTTTAATGTAATTAATTAGGTAGGATTTAAGTTGATCAAAAAAAGAGTGCACTCTATTATTTGGAATATACTTTCCAAATATTTGTGTTTGCAGTTCTTAGTTTTTCATTCTTATTATGCCCAAATTGTGCTTTAAAAAATCTGATAAGGTTTTTTTAAAGTACATAAGTATTCAAAAAATGATTTAAAATGATAGTTGAGATTATAATCCTGAAGCATATTTTCTCATGTAACCATTGTTTTTTATGAAGTATTAATAATTAGTGGAAAATTAATATAAATGTTCTAAAGTCCAGTTTTGGCCCCAGATTTATCCTTTTAAAAATTCCTTTTTCTTTTTTATAGGTCGCATCTTTATTTTTGCACTGAACACTTATGTTCATAAGTGGATTGCCCATAGTTTGTATTCTTTGAAGGATAATTTTGCGTTGATGTGACGTGCTCTCTCATTTTGTGGGAGATTCCTTTGTATCTCTAGTGTTCTTGCTCACTCCCTGTTTCTTTCTCTCTCAGTTTCTTCCTGAGGATTCTACTTATCAAGTTGAACATCTTTTATGATGATGAGTCTTGGTGGTTCAACTTTATTGGCATAAGATCCAGAGACTAATCTATAAAGCATAGTTACGAAAGTCTCCAAAGTGTAAAATATTAACTTGTCATTTTTTGAGTTTTCTCTTTTGACAAGTTTCATTGATTTTTCTTTTTCTTATTTTGTATGTTTTCTGCTGTGCTAGTTCTGGAAGAATTTATAGATGTGTCATATGGGAAAAGATGTATTTAAACTGACAACATAAATATTCTGGTTACACAGTTATCTGGTTGGAGATATTAAATTGCAAATCATTAAAAATTCATTCTTTATATTGTAGCATAAATTATACTTTGTAGTTTCAGTAAAAAATTGTTAGTGAATTTTTTTGACATTAAACACTGTTACTTTTTTAAAAAAAGAAATCCCAATGTCAATTCATATGCTTATGAAATATTTAATAAAAACATTGCAGTTTAATTTTATCTTCTTTTATAATAAAATAGTAGTTTACAAAGTGTTGATTCATTGTACTCATTTTCTTACATTTATTCAAAACTATTAGTGAAATTAATTTTCCAGTAAGATTTCCTTGTGTAAAACAAGTTCAGAGATGTAATGCTTGCCTTTATTTTTTAGGAGCATTTCATTTTCTCCACTGTAGCAATCTTAATTCCAGATGTTAGCACATGACATTTGTGTACAGTTCTAATCACATGTTTGTTTGAGTATTTTTTTTTTTAATATTAGCTCTGTGACCTGGTGCTATATGTGGTATCTTGATTTCTCAGTTATATAGATTTGTTGCTGTCATTTAGTTTATATTTGCCATCTTCCATCTGTGTTAGGTAAAGACATGTTTGTTGCCACATATCAAACCCCTTACTGAATAGTCTTGTAGTTTATTTAAATTGTGTTGTGACTTCGGACCTTTATGTATAGAGCTTCATAAAATTAAATTAAATATTTTTTTGCATATTTATATATCTTAATGAAACATCACTATAATGATGAAAATATTGATTGTTGGAGCACTGAAAACATTAAGAAAACACATGGTTATACACGACTAACGTCTGCAAATTGTCTTAGATATTTGTTATGAATCCGAAAGGTTCATGGTTGACACATGAACTAAGGATTCACTATATTGACAATATTATATATTTAACCCAGTGTTAATTATATAATTATTCTCTCATTTAAGCCTCATTGACCATATATGTGATAGATATAGTGAAATGTAAAACATTCTAAATACTGGTACAGGGTATTTTTTCTTTATGAAGAGAAATAAAAGGAATTAGATTTGTCAGAATGTTTTCAGTCATGTAAAAGCAAAACTTGTGAGCAAGACATGTGACTTTTCTGATCCTCAGTTTTCCCCATCTGTAAAAGGGGGTGAGACTTTGGGAAGTAGGGAAGAGTTGGGTTATATGCTCTCCAGGATGTTTTTCAGCCCTAAAATCTTAGGATTATATGATTTATTTTTGCAGTGATATTATGCTTATCAATATAAATTTTATGTCTTGCTAATGTAAATATAAACATTAATAAAAATTAAGGATGAAAAGTCTAAACAATCTCTTCTAAAACTAATTTTGAGGAAGAATCAGTTGACAGATTTTAGCATGTAATGGTTTTTTCAAGAAATATTTGACATCCGCATTTAAAATGGGCTTATAGCTTTTTAAAAATTTAAGACAGAATAGTGGAAACTCTGGGATGGAAAAAGCATTATAGTCCATTTTGTCAGAAAGTACAGACTAAAGTTGAATGCTCTGTAAGTTGTTGATCACACTGTTACCATGGGTATATGTTATCTAGAGAAAATTAGTATGTGAATATTTTCTGTGAAATTGAAATTTGAGTGAATAAGTTAGTTTTCTGAATACAACATGCTAATTTTTCTTACATGTAATACTTATTTCCATATATTAATTCTGAGGTATATAAATAAATTTAGATGCCATTGTTGATTTGTTTCTATATTTTGCTTTTGCAGTTATGTCTTTATTTCTTAAAATTTATAGGAAGTTGCAGTAGGATCTGTTATGCCCCAAATTTGTTCATCAGGGAAAAACCAATCAAACTATTTCATGCCCTGAATCTATTTAATATGCAGATTATGGAAACTAAGCTTCTAAATATTACAAGTAAATTTCATTAAAATACAACTTTTCATAAATTTCTATTTGATGATTGTTGCTTTTTTGGGAAGGAGAGGGAGGGATTTTGGTTGGAGTAATTAAGTTTAAAGTATGTTTGGTTTTTAGGATAATAGAGTATGCTAGTATTGGGGGCTCTACTAAATGTATGCTAAATGGGAGTTTATAGTGCAAAATGTAGTGGTTAGATATAGAGCATGAATTTAGAAAACAAAAATGAAAGTTTAAAAAAATGCATCTTTAAAAGATAACATAATTTCATTAGCACGGTCCAAATTCATCTACTGGCAGAAAAAAAATAAAAGTTTTAATTTCCAAGGTTTTCATTTTTTGTTAATTTTTGTTTGAATAAGGGAGTGCTATTTATTTCTAGGGTTTATAAATTCAGAGAAATATACTACAACTAATAAAAGCATGTCTTCTCATCTTAGCTATTATTGTATTTAAGTACTGTATTCCCAAGTGAAAGATTCCAACATAACTAGCATCGATTCAGTTATTTTTAATCATCCAGATTTCTTTTCCATTTAGGGACATTTTATGTGTTCAAGGTGGCAAACTTGTTTTTAGGTTGGTTTTTCAAGCTTTTATCAGTCTTGTATTAATCCTAATTAGGGCATTCCTAAAATATTTACTCTCAGCTTTTTATTAGTTTCCTTATATAACTTGTGGAAATCTTAAAAGTTTTGTGCATTGATTGCTGTAAGTGTAACTCAAATAATCATGTAAAAATTAGATTTTCCCCCCACCTTTTTTCTTTGCAATTACCATAAGGATTTAAGAATTTGTTTCTATATGAAGTTATAAATTACGTACAACTTCTTAGATTGGTCTTTGTCTTTTTGCTATTTATAATAAAAGCTTAAATTTTTCAAGTAGATTACTTTCTTTGTGACTATAAATTTCCATTATTTGAAGAGCAATTGCAAAAATAACTTCTTTGTAATTTTCTTAATATCCTAGCTTTTTTGTTTTTACTAATATAAGGAAATATTTTATCAGCTTTATACTGTGTTTTCTCATACTTTCAGTAGAGTATTGAAGGTTTTGTTTTTTTATTTATTTTTATTTATTTTTAGCTATGGTACAAAATTTAGAAATATACCTGAACATTAATTATACACAATACTTAATGGCAACAGTTTATTTATTTGGCATTTCTTTTGTTATCACTATCCTAAGTATCTACACTGCTGACTGCCTTCTTCTAACTGGAATTGTCGTCTAATGCCTTCATTTTATATGTTAGACAATCTCAGAGAAATGAAGCTCCTTGCCGTAGGTTGCCCTAGGTCAGACACAGCTAGCTTATGTGGGGTAGAACTGGGACTAGACTTAAGGCTTTCTCACTCTTTATTCAGAGCTAAATCTTCTCTACCCATTGCCTCTCACTTGCTTTGTCAAAGTATGACATGGATGGATTGCTTGGAATTCTTTCAAAGCCTTTCCTGTGTAATAATGATGGCAAAGATTTCAAGCATTTGTCAGGGGCCACTAATACATGTTGTGACAGCAGTTTAAGGGGGAAAAGGTGGATTTATTACTAATAAAACATTAAAACTCTTATATTTAAAGCCAACCATAATTTACATTCAGTTTTACCCCTCACTGCTCTACCTGTCTATTTTTGATTTAAACTCCCACCCTCTTTCTCGTCCCGGCAACATTCGTCTGCCTCCTGGCCATCCCCCATACTGCCACCCCTTCATAGATAGGTGGGAAAGCTGGGGGTTGTTAAAGTGCTTTGACTAGAACCATCTGTTTTGCTCTCTCCCAAACACAGTAGACCAGGCCTTATTCCATGGGGGGTTGATGTGTATACTTATCTGTAATAATAAAATATAAAATAGAAGAAAATTCTCAGATTCTAAAGATCCAGTGATCTATGCACAGCCTCTGTTGGACTTCTGAATATTCTTGTAATTCTTTTGTCCATTTATGATCAGGGACTTGCAAACTTGTATGGTTTATTTTTTCTTTTCCTTTCAGATAGCATTATTTTCTTTGTATTTTTGCACAGCGTGACAACATTAAGATGAAACTTGTTAAATAGATTCACATTGTCTACAGTACATGCACATTATGTATCGGCCTTTAGTAACTAGCTTTTTCAAAAAAGACAAAAAAAACTTATTCTTTGATTTTTAAATATATAGACATTTAAAAATATGGAACTTACAGTCACTAATTTAATAGTCTCTAGATGTGTATACACGCACAGTTAGAATATAAAGTTGATTTTAGCTTTTTGTGGCATGTGTTCATTGTGACCTGATTGGGATTTTCATGGGATAACTGTAGTTTAGAACTATTACCCATCTGCTTGAATTGGGAACCTCAAATAGGTTTTTACTGTTCCAGGCTAGTGAGAATTATTTATTCTCCTTGCTTTTGATTAGTCCTAGAATTATTGAGCAGTATGCAAACTTAACAGTTAAAAAACCTATTGAAGTATTTTTTAGAACTGAACCATACATTGCTCTTAATGATTTTGAATTGCACTTGACCTAGTAACAGCTGTTACCTAACTTGTCTTTTTCCATAAAATGGCAAACCATTGATGTAGTGGTTTCCACTACATCAGTTAACATTAAGATTTTTATTTCTGAAACAGACACTCTGAATGTTTCCTTTCCTGGGTTGTGCTAAAACTGTGCTCAAGTTTACAAGTATGTTGTGTTTTCTTAAAACATAAGCAAATTCTAGTAATAAAAGAAAAATGAGTTAAATATATATATTTTTATTTGGAAATCATAAAATACACTTTATTTCTCTGTACAGATATTATACTGCTTCAAGACAACCTGATGTGTAAAAGCTTTAATTTAGAAAAAACAGATTACAGTTATCATTTTTAACTATAAAATGAGTATTTACTTTACAAAATAATTTATTTCAGGATTCTTTTTAATAGACTGTGTTATTTTACTAAATACTAAATTGTGTTTTTTAATCTGTAAATTAGAAAATAATTATGTCATGGCTATATCTCTGATTAATAATATAGTGTATGGTTATTAGATATTCTGGTATTCCTTTGTATGAAATGCCTGTTCTTATCCTTTGTCCATTCAGTCCTTCTACCATTTTTATTGTTGATGTGCAGGAATTCCTAGAAATCTTTTTATCAGTTATGTGTGTTGCAAATACATTTTTCTAGTTTGTCACTTCCATGATAACTTTGTCTGTGGTTCTTTCATTGAACATAAGTCTTAAATGTTTTTGAGGTCAAATGCTTTCTTTTTGATGTGCTTTCTGTGATTTGAGAAATGCTCTTTTGGATCGCATATTTTCTATTAGGTTCTACAGATGCAGGAAATTTTCAACTTCTTTAAAAGTTATCATCTACTATATTAGGTATAATGCTGAAAGGATTCATATACTAGTTTAAGAATGACCTCCAAGTTTCCTTCTAACTATGCAATTCTAAAATTCATTTATATCACAGATGGATTAAAAACAAAAGACTATGTAGCATAAGATAGACACCAAATTTGCAAGAAATACATTGTATTTCATTGACTCTAAGACACTGTTGATTTGAAATGTTACTGTTATTCTATGTGCCATTAGGAAAAGATAAGCTTTTTTAATTAAACCATGACACAGTTCTTTCTTACCACTTAAAATTCTTTTATTTTCCACTTATTGCAAAGTACATTCAGATTTGAGACAGATTTGTATCCTATTTTACCTTGTGCACATATCAAAAATAAAATTTAAGTAAAATAAATTACTTTGCAAAAAAAAAACATGTAATTGTAGACATTACTCCACTGACAACTGTCTGCTTAAGTTAGTACCAAATTTTTGCCCCACTATGTATTTTTAGATCCCTTCTATGTACAATAATTTTTTGTTTTAATGCTAATGATAGTGTAATTAAAGGAAAGGTGTATGATCCCTCAGTGTGGTTTTTTTTTAAATATTTTATTTATTTATTTATTCATGAGAGACACACACAGAGAGAGAGAGAGGCAGAGACATAAGCAGAGGGAGAAGCAGGCTCCCTGCAGGGAGCCCGATGCGGGACTCGATCTCAGGACTCCAGGATCACACCCTGGGCCGAAGGCAGACACTCAACCGCTGAGCCACTCAGGCGTCCCCAGTACTCACTGTTTAACTAAGGTAATGACATCATAAACTGATGACAGGCTGTGCGTAGATTTAGGCACTGACAGCTCCATGATCAGCACCTGGCTGACCACAGTTGTCCCATACCCTCGATTGTAAGGTGCAGCCTGGTTTTAGAGATATTAAAATGTGAAAAATGTTCTCTGTTGGCTGCATGACATTCTGTACTATGTTGTAGAGCTGCTAGGTGCACGTGTTTGGTGCTTTGAGGGAGTGTGCCATCTGTTTCACAGTTTCCAAATTACTGGAGCAAATCACCATTTGTCTTATTTTTAATGAGAAAATTCCACGTGGGATTCTGTTTTGTTTTCAGTGTTGGTATAGTTGTGGTGCCAGTACCATACCTCCACTGGCTGAACAAATCAGGGACTCTAGCGGTTGGAAGAGATTCTATGGGTAGTCTCTTGTCTTTTCTGGTATCTTTTCGGGTATCTTTTCTATAGCTTCCCTGACCATATATGAGCTCAGTGATGCCTCTGTCTGAGCACTGCCATTTGTGGGGCCGGCTGCCTTCACCAGCAGCCCGCTCTATGTTTGGACTGCTTTCTTGTCAGAACGGTCTCTCTGTTAAGCCCCAATCTGCTTCTTGCTGACACTCCATGCCATAGATTCTGGTTCTTTGTGACCCCAACTTACACCAAAGTGTGTATCTCTCTTTTTATATAACTCCGTCTTAAAATTTTGAATGTAGTTTAAAATCTGCCCTTTGTTTCTCTTAGTGCTTGGTTTATTGATGTTCCTTGTAGTAAAGCATTTGGCTCTCCTGGGCTACCATCTTCCCTTTTTGTGCAGCCTAGAATCACATTTGCTTTATTGGCAGTCATACGGCGCTATTGAGCAGCAAATTAAAATGCCCAAGTTTGTTTCAGATATTTGGCCCATTCGTCATGTTTCCTTCTGCCTTATTTTTATACTTTAATACTTGGACCTATTGGAAGCCTTCAGATTTGTCTTTATTCAGTTACTGTCTTGTAGATCTAAGTTAAGTTTGTCCAGTCCGTGGTGATTAACCAAATTAAAAGTCGTATTTTGTCTTACAGGGTCCATTATAGTTGTCATTGTTTCCAGCAGTCATTCTCTAATGTGCTCAGCATGTTTTCTAAGCACAGGTCCACCTCACTGATGTGTATGTTGAACAGACATGAGCAGAGAGCCCTTGCTGCATCCGACTGAATCTCCCCTGTGTAGACGTATGTTGACATTGGTCTTTAGCTGCCTTCCAGAGTGCTCATTTAGCCAGTTTAGAATCGCCCTGCTTTCTCAAAACAAAGGCCTGCATTTCATTATCCTGTGTACGTGAGTAGCATGAAGGACTTCATCAAGGCTTGAATATTGTTGGGAATTATTACAGGATTGTTTCCTGAGAAATCTGTCTTCTACCCTAAATACTGTTTTTCCATTATACCAGGTCTTCTAAAGTTTTTTGAATGAAAAATTCTTTTTAAATTATAAAAGTAACAGTATTAGAACAAATTTGGAAAACAGAAAAGAGTTACCTAAAATCTTAACACTGGAATCTACTTTTTGCTGTTTATGGTTTTTTTCTGTTTTTATTCTTAGTTTACTTATTACATGGAATCATATGCATTCAATTTTGCATCTCTTTAATTTTTTAAATTTTTATTTAATTAATTTTTTTTTAGTACTATCTATACCCAAGGTGGGGTTCAAACCTATGACCCTGAGATCAAGAGAATGATCTTCCAACTGAGCCAGCCAGGCACCCTGCATATTTTTTTAGAATTAAAACTTTAGAAAATGATTCTTTCTGTTTTTCACAAGCATTCTATGACTACATAAACTTGCAGAGTCTTTCAATTTGAAGAATCATGTAGGATGTTTTTTTTTTTAACTTTATATTGAACATTATAATTAAAATTCTATCTTGTGCATTTTTATTATTTGGATTCTCTCCCTGTCTGTAGTAGGTACTATTAATGCTCATTAACTACTAGCTGTAGTTGTGGGATTGGGTTGAATCTGTGCTGACCACATGAAATGCCTTGGATATTCCTTTTTAAGACAAATCAATGTTTTTAGTTTTTCAGTATTTTTTCTTATTTTACAAAAAATAGAATATATAATACAACATCCCCCCTCCCCCATTTTGGGAGGTCCATTTATTTTTTATTTTTTCCAAATGTTTCCTTGTCTTCCTTAAATGTTTTGTGGTCTTTGTAAACCTATTTTTATTTTAAAATAGTGATTTATAAAAGCCCAGTAAGAATAGTATAGGCTAAAATGTTACATTTAGTTACATCTGGAAGGACTGGTCCCATTGGAGATGAAGTTGCTAGTGAGACTGTAGAGGTTTCCTGCTTTGCCCTTCTTTCATAGTTTTGGCATATAACAGTAGACAAATTTAAGACATAGCACAGAAGTAGGATAAGGAATAAATGATAATAATACAAGTAATATAAATTTGTATGATTGATAAACATTGACTTAATACACCTCTCTCTATATTTCCTGACAACTTTTCACTATCTTATCTATCAAACATTCTACATTATTTATGATATCATTTGTATTGCTATTAACTTAAAAGCTGTTCTTTTTTCAAGGATGTCTAAAATGCCTAACTTCTACTTATATGGAGTTCTGGGTGAGCTTTTTGTTTGTACTATCAAGAGAAATGCAGTTGGTTGTGAGTCTTTCTCTTTTATTGTTAAGGGTATGCTGACGATAGTTTTTTCTTCCATGCTCACTGATAGGGGGTATCAGTGATGGAACGTTATCTGTATTTAATGGTAAGAGGCCTAAACATGTCTCTATGTTTCTTAGAACTAACTATAGAATCCCAGTGTCTTAAAAAGTTATCTAGCCTGACTCTGTACGTGGTATTTGACTATTATCTGTATTTCAGGATATATCTGTTGCCTACAATATGACAGGCTAAAACTAAACCAGGTACTACATAAGTGCCAGGAAAATAAAATTATCTTTTGTTATCATAATTCAGATTAGGCAAATATTGGAATAGAAGAATGCAAAATGTGCTGCATCATCCTGGATGAGGGAAGGATTAATTCTAAGGATGAGAGGGGTTTGGTAGAAAGGGTGATGTCAGTAAAAATGACAGAACAGGGACCACATTTGAGCTAGAATGATTGAAGTTGTATTTTGCCAGGTAGCCAAAGAAGGGAATGGTTTAGAAAGAAAACAGAATGAGTTGGAGCTTGATTGTGTGACGGTGCATGCATGGGATACTCAGTAAGATTAACAAGTACTGTTGACCCTTCAATAAACCAGAGGTTAGGGGTATCCCCCATGTAGCCAAAAATAGACATATAACTCTTGATTCCTTCAGATCTTAACTACTAATAACCTACTGTTTACCGGAAGTCTTACCAATAACATAAACAGATGATTAACACATCTTTGTACATTATATGTATTATATATTCTTACAACAAAATGAGCTAGGGGAAAGAAAATAATTAAGAAAATCATAAAGAAGAAAATACATTTACATTACTGTACTGTATTGAAAAAAATTACATATGTAAGTGGACACAAGCAGTTCAAACCTCTCTTGTTCAAGGGTCAACTGTATAACCGGAGAGAGTAGTTTAACTACTTGACTGCTATTACTTGTCATGGCAATCCATTTCATCCTCAGACAATTCTGTTTAAAAAACTTCTCCTCTTGTAGCCTTGTATCCATTGTTTTTAGTTTTTTTTTCCCTTAAGAATTCATGCAAAACAAATCCAATTATTTTGTTATATTTCTACTCTTTTAATTTGGAAATAAGTTTTTCCATGCAGACACCCTTTCCCCATCAGAGAATGTCCTGACCTCTTTTTATGGACATAAATACTATTTCCTGTAGTTTTTCTTCATATTGTGTGGATTTAAATTCCCGTAACTGTCCTTTTTCTTGTCTGCTTAATACATCCCATTTATTTTTATTTTTCTGAAGGTATAGTAGTGCTCAGAATTAAATACGTAATACCGGATTGTAGCCTGGCTGGTTTGGAGAAGTAAGACTATCATTTGCTTTGTTCTGATGACTAAATTTCTGACCAAGATTGGGAAAGCCTGTTTTAGAGTATCCCATTGTCCAGTCATATTAAATGTACTTAAACTGTAGTTGTAACTCATTATAACTTGACATTTATGGAGATCCTGATAGTAACAAACAAACAAACAAACAAAAGAAAAACAAAAGCTGGACAGGATTTGAATACTTACAATGGAAACTGTACTCAGTTCACTTTTCCTGAAAATGTTTTAATGTGTTTTGATTAGTTGAACTTGTTAAATGTATGAGGCTATGTGTTACACAGCTAATGGTATTTTGGATCTCCTTTTGATATGTGTTGGTTTCACATCCATCCAAACATCTGGTGAGGATATTTCAGACCACATTGGGTTTTCTATCAGCATACTTTAAAAGTAAGCAATTCCAGCTAAACATTATGAAGTTTTCTATACTATAAACCAAGAAGCAATTTAGTTGGCAACTCCAAAGTGGAATGTAGAATGAAAATGAAATGAGATAAATTCCCCCCAGAGGCAGTCCACGTCGTACACCCTAAAGGGATGAATGCTGATATTGTACATACAGTATGCTTTATAAAAGGTTGGAATTTCCAAATATTTATCATGGCAGTGTTTTATACTTAAATCACATAATGGATATAGTGTCATTTTCCTTTTAGTTCTATTAGGCTGATAGTTTGAACTAATAAGTGATGAGACCTTGAAACTTCAGCTAAATCCTTCTTTGATGCTCTAAAGCATATATTCTACTTTGGTTGTGGAGGAGTTGTTCAAATTATTTTATGCCATTATAAACATAGTAAGAGTTCAAATATTTTAAAATATTTGTTTTAATTTGAACTAGTATCAGTATAAATCAAAGTACCATTCCAAAATCTTTTCAGTTTTATACCTCTGTAATTAAGATTAAGAAACAAGGTTTTTCAGTTTTGTTGTTCTAGCTTGTAATTGAAATCCTAGAAAGCAAAGTAAAACAGGTCATTTTATAAACTTATGATTTTTCAAAATCTATTCTTGTTTATTCAGGTTGAATGTTGCTTTGAAAATTCAAGAGATTTGTTGATATTTGGGATATACATTATTAGGAGTATTTTCTATGTATTTGTTGGTTGCTGGCCTAATAAAATAATTTAGTTTTTAGTGGTAAATAACTTTGTTTATAACTATCAAGTGGATCTGTTAATCTCAATTTTGCAAATACTTATTCTTTCCTAAGTGTAGGAATTTCACATACTTGTGTCCTTCTCATTGCCAGAAGATTTTGGACCAGATATTTCCTTAGTTTACTACACTATTTTTTGTGTATAGATACTTGAACTCATTGTTTTGCTCAATATCCAGGGATATTATAGGCTAGATTATTTGGATCAAATCTTCTATTTAAAATAACTGGAAATATATGATAAAAAATATCTTAAATTTGCTTAAAATAATAGAAGAACAAACAGTATAGTAAGCAACTATCAAACTAGTACTCATGGGAAAGTAGAGTAGGGAAGTCACACGTTCAGGCTGTTTTAATCTTGAGAGCATTTGCCCATTTGCCAAATTGGAACTTAGTTTTGACAGTCTTGTGTGTGATGAGAGAGACAGAAATCATCTTTAGGTTTAGGATGAATTAAATATAAACCTGTCTTTACTACTAGGGGATTGTACAGGAAAATTGCTTTGGAACTAAGCAGAGCAAAGGTGGAGGGAAATTACTGAGATGTAACTAAAAGTAGACCTTCAAACATAGAATCTGAAATCTCATCACCTGGCTGGTTCAGAAAACTTTAAGCCTAGGATTTAGTTTTAGGAATTCCTAGTCTTGTAGAAACCTCAGGTTCCTGACAGAATCTAACAGAATTCCTTCCTGGAAGAAGTTACCACAGGTAAGCCTCACAAAGAATTTTACAAAGGCAATGAGCAGCATGTAGCAAAAAATAACCAGGCACTCAAGGAAAAAAGTAATTTCTAATGAACCCCTCCTTCTCATATGTTCTCTTCTTTCTTCTGCATCATGTATTGCTTCTCTTTTTCTTTCTCCTCTTTTTCTGTTTTTCTTCCTATCTACTTTTCCTTCTTCAGTTTTTTAGCAGCTTACAGTATTTTCACTGAAAATTATCCTCTACTTGGTGGACTCTCAGAGCATTAGTTTTTCATTTCTGGTGCTATTGCTCTGGTTAAATCCTTCCTCACCATCTTACAAACAGGCCATTGTTAGAACATTTTGCTTGACTTTAATTTTACCTTCTCTTTCCAAATTCAATAGTAAATCATTTCAGACTAATTAAACCCCTTCTCACAGTCCTCCAGTAGTTTCTCTGAAAATTCCATTTGATTTCCCTATGATAATAAAGATAGGGCTGAGGTATTGAGAACTGGGAAATGGTTGAGAGCCATTTACTCATATGATTCATTCCCATACAAGATTGCTGTATCACAGACTAACCTATAAGCACTTTGAAGAATAGGAGTTCTTTTATTTTTAATATTTGCACTGGCTCTTCATATAGAGATTTACACATCATAGTTGTTCAGTAAATGTTCTCTGAGTGAATTAATGACTGGGAAAGCAGGTAACTTTGCTGAAAGAAATTGTGAGTTACTAGGCGAGTTAAGGTTGATGCAAGGAACATTACTTTCATTGGTGTTTCATGGTTTGTGGAACATTTCCCCATGCATAATCTCTTTTTATCTTTATGCCAACCTTATGATATAGGCAAAGCAGATTCCTATTATTGCCATTCTGCAGGAAATTAACTTCTAGCCAGCCTTCCATTTTATAAATAGGTCACTTAGATTAGTCCAGAAGTATTAATGAAACACTTGGCATATCCCTTACACTCTGTTCTTGACTGAGTGTTTTGCTGTTGTTGTTTTTCAGATCTCAGCTACATTTTTTTTCCCCGATCCCTGCTGCTGTCACTAATTTAGCCTTGTAGCCTTGACAAGACACTTGACCTTTTTCTTCTAAAGCATTATCATTTGTTAAATTAATACTCCATATCAGAGTGTTTTATTACAACTTTCTTATTTTGGCCTTCTTTTTAATCATCATCTTTTCTCCACTCCAGTATATGAATAGATTATATTTCTTTGCAGACAAGTAGAGTTAGGTAAACCCTGAATTAATTGTTAAATCTCTAGCTTCTTTTTCAGCCATCATGGGGTTAGGAAGAACAAAGACCTTACTTGTGTAAACAAAATATGCCAACAGAGTATATAGAGTAAGAATCTTAGGACACAGAACTTGGACAATATAGATGATCCACCTTGATTCTGGAGACTTTACTCAACCTAAATTTTGGCAAAAATAAAAACTTTGATGTTAATAATACTTAAAAACAAAGAGTCAGACTGTCTTAGGTCTTGGGATTATTAAAAGTTCAAGATACAGAACTTATTTTCAGTTCCATACAAGAGGCAGTGGCACTCAGGGTACACTATAAAGTCACGTGTGGTTAAGTGCTAATGCATATAGTTCATTATAGTTAGTATAGCATTTACTGAGTTCCTACGGTTTCTGGGAATTGAGGATCAGTTTAGCAGTCTGTGCTTAAATTTGAAAAGTGTAGAAGAAATGGGCCCTAAACCAAATTCAGTCTCTTCTGTTGGAGTTTTCTTTAGTGGGAAGATTTCTGCTAAGTTTGGAGAGAATTCATGTACACCAAAGGATTATTTTATCAATGTTGAGCTAACCTTCTCTCCTATAGGTAATTACTCCTACTAGTAATGTACTGCAGTTGCAAGGCCAAATCCTTCAAATGGAGGAAATCAATCTACAATTATCTACAATTATTTATCATTAATATCTATGATAGAAAGAAGGAAAAAGTGCCAACATTTTTCATGCACAAAAGAAATAATTTTAATTTCTTTAAGTAAAATTATAAGGACTGGCTCCTGGTTTATTAAATGTGCCCTTATTCAGGATTGAATCATATAATGCTCTCTGTCATTCTCATCTGTCAGAACTTCCGAGGATCCCCCAAACCAGATCATTCTTGTTGGCAGCATCAGTGTTGTATGAAGAACAATACCAAACATGTGCTTGTAGTGGGAATGGAAAAGCCTTTATGAGGCTAAGGCACTCAGATCCTCATAAATTACATCTGTGGTAATAATTCTTTAGTATTTTAGCTCAACATTTCAACAAGTTTTTTATGTTAATATTTTATTTGGAGCAATATTGTGATTTTCCAAGTGATTTCTCTTATGGAAACTCTTGAGTACATGAAGGACACAGACAAATATTTCAGAGCTTTTTTATTGCTCCAGACAGCAGCAAACACATGGCAACAATAATGTACTAAAAGGAAAACTATTATAGTCAGCCTGAACATTCTTTGTCAAAGCCCTTCTTTCATAATCTTGACCATAAAGGGCCTGGAAATGCACACTACCACCTCTTCATTGTGTTATTCTCTGCCAGCACACAGCCCAGAAGGGAAATAAAACACATTTAACTGATGTGCACCAGCAGAATGAAGTCTATCAACAACTTTCTTTAAAATGTCTATGATATGAATTGAAAAGTATGTAAATGCTGGGAAGCAGCCCTCATCACTACTGGAAAGAAGTTTCAAAGTCCCTGAGGTAGTAGCTACAGAACAGCAGCTTTGGGGAGGAACGACATTACTCTGGTTACTCTTGATTGGTTTTTCTCTCATGATGTAAATGGATTTGCCAGTGTGACTTGAAAGGTCTCGATCTTAGTAAAGGATCTCTTTACTTTAGGATGATGGGAACCCAGGATACTGTGAGGCATGGTTTTCTGTAGTGTGAGACCAGCTGCTTCTTTGAATTGTGTCTTATGATAAAAGAAGTGTTGCTTCTAGAAGGGTGAAAAGAGGACAGGGAATTCAGGTAGGGTTTTTATAGTTTCTGCCAGCTGGCAAGAAGGCCAGTGCTCAGAAAGAGTTTTTGCCTCAAGATACACAATTGCTGGGGATCCCTGGGTGGCGCAGCGGTTTGGCGCCTGCCTTTGGCCCAGGGCACGATCCTGGAGACCCGGGATCGAATCCCACATCAGGCTCCCAGTGCATGGAGCCTGCTTCTCCCTCCGCCTGTGTCTCTGCCTCTCTCTCTCTCTCTCTGTGACTATCATAAAAAAAAAAAAAAGATACACAATTGCTGGGTAAATAGGCCTACACAGATAGCGTTAGACCTTTTGTCAGTAGAGTATTCTTCTAGGTGTCAACTCTGGAAGAAAAGTAAGCGTGACTTTGGGACAAAATCTCCTTTCCTCTGCATGGATCAACCTCTTCTGATGAGATTGGCATGTGAAAAAAAGTAAGAGAAGTTAGAAGTAAGAACATATGACTGCTAAAAATGTAGGTGCATAGACATTTAATTGAGGGATGATGTTAGTTCATGGTGATATGTTATTTCATCATGAATTAAGAACACCTTTTATTAGTGATAAAATGAGCTTGATTGATTTGCTAGGTTAAGAAACTATAGATGAAAGAAAAAAAAGTGAGGGGAAAATGAAAATAGTATGGCCCATGTTACAGATATCTGGGGAGATGGATAGAAGGCAAAGAGAAAAAGATGGAGATATGGGGGTAGGCCTGAGGTTATATTAAAGATTTTTAAGGCAAGAAACATAATTTTTGCATCTTTCAAGATGAATGCTTTCAGAAATTTAAGGATCTCATGGTGTTGGTTAAACATTGTTGTAGAAGAGACAAACTTTTCTAAATGGGAATGTGTTCAGGATATTTTCCTAGGCTTTATTTGCTTTGCCTCGTAAAAACTGGTGTAACCTTGAAAAAAATGATAGGGTTGCTAGATTTTGTACTGACTGCTGAATTTGGTTATGGTTTTATATGACTAATTACAATGCTGCTTCTTTTACTTTAGTAGTGTTAGAAAGTTTTCTGATGAAGGGAATGGCCCTCTCTGGTTTGCTCAAACTATATGTAAACCAACCCTCTTACTTCGGGAAAGTTGAATTCAAGAATTTTATTTGGATTATTTTATTATAGTTACTTGTAAAATGAAGGGTAATTGACTAATCTAGGATCTGGTAGCAATTTTAGAGATTGGAAAATTGGATCTCCATCTGCCACTTGAAAAAATAAGCAGCTTCTCAAATATACATCCAGCCAGCTTATTCAAATGGCGTATTCACAGATCTGCCTCTTGTTCACTAGTTTATTATGGTCTGTATGATTCAGAAAACCTTTCCCCTTCCTCAAACCTTGCAAACCCAGAAATACAGGCACCTCTACATTACAGGTAGAAGTACTTAGAAATACATAGGGTTATCTGAAAAGTACCTGTGAGGATGAAGAAAAAGTTTAAAGTTACATGATGAAGACTAAGTAAGTTACCTGCATGTATGTCCTTGAGACTTAATTTTGACTGACTCACTTATGATTCATTATATCTTGAATACTGTTTATTTTAGTGTTAGCTGTTTCTTTCTCTGCAAGTTGAAATAATTTCTGTTAATATGGCATGTTGGAATATCTAACCCTCAATTAACAGGAATGTTTTGGTAAAAATGGACCTCCACTCGAGTGTATCTGTCAGGAATCACTAAGCAAATGATAAATATATCATAATTTAAAAATTACTTGATGATGGACTTGTCTAATAAACAGTAGTTATATTTAAGAATACTCAAAATGGTCTAAAGACTTAGGAGAAATCTGAGACCTTATTGTAAAATCAAGGCAAAATTAGCTTTCAGGGGGGCATAGATGTGACCTTCAACTCCTACTAACCTAGAAGGTGTTGAGGCCAGTATTTCAAAGCAGTTAAAATTAACCTAAGTGTCAGAAGAGTTATATGGTTAATACTCTGAAGTGACATTTCAGTTTAAATATGTATGATTAGATTCTTACTTCCTAAATAGTTGTTTGGATCCTCTTTATCTGTCCATTTCATTTAATTTTATAGCTCATTAGAATAACTCAAGATGTTTCTATGTTTGTTGATTTGTTTTCTTAGGGCTGTCATAGGTACTTGAAAAGTTACAGATCGTCTAATAACGCCAGCTGTGGCTTTTGGGCAGTTAGTTTAGATGTCATGGGAGATATTCTATTGTCTTGGTGATCTGGGCTCAGTCTAGGCTCAAGCTATAATGGAAAAGTAAAGGAGGTCTGACTAAGGAAGATATTGACATTTGTTGAGTTCCTGACATTGTGTTGAAGACTTTGTATGCTAAATAGATCTAATCTTGTGTTGATTACAAACCACAGTGTCTGGTTTCTAACCTCAGTTTGATGTTATCCTTAGGTCCAGATTTGCCAAGTGATTTGGAGAAATTGTTTAAATTGCTTGTGCTCAATTATCTGAAAAATTGTGAATACCTGCATTTTAAGACAGGTGCTGATGTTTAGTGGGACTTAAAAGAATTAGAGAAAATAAGATCTTTTTAAAAAGACATCTTATGAAGAATAGTTAAGTTTGAGTACTTGCTAGTAACAGATTGTATAATTGTGTGGAGCTCAATTTTACTATTTGTCAAATAAGAATGTTGGGTTAGATCACTGTTTCCAAACTTTTTTTTCACTGTAACCTACAGTAAAAAATATATTTTATAAAACATTTTAGTATATCTGTGTGTATTAAAAACAAGTGTTACATATGCTATATATATATAGCATATGCATTATATATATATATATATATATATATATAACCAGTGTCTTCTTTTTTTAAATGCCATTCATGAAATTGATTTCATGACCCACAATCATCACTTGCAGTTTGGAAGAATACTGGATTATATGTTCTCAGGCCCTTCAATTTTAAGATTCAAAATTGAATTTTAGGAATCAATTTTATGATTTTTTTGACCAAAAATGAGAACTGAGATTTTGGCAACGACAAACTCTTTCTCCTTACACTGTGGAGAAGATGTGACAGGGAAAAATGTGTCCTGTGTTTATGTGAGCAGAAGTGGCAGATGGGAGGAGCTCTCTGGGACTGCTGTGGTACCTGTCATGCCTGGCAGCCAGGCACCGACTGGGCCAGCAGCGACTTCTGCATTTTGTCCTCTTGTGCTGTTTGTGCCTCATTGTCGTCACAGGTCATCAGCATTCGGGAATCAAGATTAGAATAGCAGATGGATTAGACAAAAGTAGAGGTGTGCAGCATTTACATTTGTGCTACCTTACTTTCCCTGATTGTGAAAAGAAAATATCTGAAGTCCATCAGGAGAAATGGCAAATGAATGAGTCCTATGGTCAATGTCGTTCAAGCAGTGGGTTTTTGGAAAGCGTGTGTTTTCTATGCTAGAGCCTGTGTGTCTGCCTGTGTTTGTGTAAAGTAGGCAACACGTGTATCCTGTGTCTTTTGATCTTTCTTCATTTTAAATGTTACTACTTTCTGCATGTTATTACTATGTAATTTTTTTCATATTACTATGTTTTTTTTTCATAAGTGGCATGAACAAGAGAAATAATTTTCATCCATGTGAGAACAATGAAGTGGTTTCCCATTGTGTCTCAATCTGAAATTTGTGGCAGCGCTGAGGTGGAGCTGGGTATTGTTCAAGTGGTTATACCATATTCTGCTCACTTATTTTCCTCTTTGGGAGTCAGATATTTTTGAAGTAGGTAGTATGTTTAAGAGTGCACCTTTTTAGATATGTGGATATCATTTTGCTCTGGGGAGGGAGAGAGATTTCAGGAATAAGCACATTGATTCTGGACTTCCAAAGATCTCATGAGAACAGATGGAAATGGGGGTGGGGGAGGCAGTCACTAACCTACCCTGAACTGTTCATGGTAAATATCCTCTGAAAAAGAGGAGAAGGCTTCAATTCCAATTTGTACTCTTAAGAGACTTCTAGAAGGGGCACCTGGGTGGCTCAGTCGGTTAAGCATCTGCCTTCAGCTTAGGTCGTGATCCCAGGGTCCTGGGATTGACCTGGCGTCAGGCTCCCTGCTTGGTGGAGAGCCTGCTTCTCCCTCTCCCTCTGCCTGCTGCTCTACCTGCTTCTGCTCTCTCTGTCAAGTAAATCAAATCTTAAAGAGAGAGAGAGAGAGAGAGACCTATAGAAGACTGGGTGAGTACATCATGGAAGTGTGGAGGTAGTAGCCTGTGCCCTTTGAGATTGTGATTGGCCTTATCAATGAAACACTAACATTTTTGGCCCTTGAGGACTGCCTAGGGCAGAGGAGTGAGCAGCAGAAATGGTTGATAAATCAAAATGATTGTGGGTTAGGAGGGTGGAGCTGAAGGATATGGATGGATAGACAAAAAAGAAGTAGTCTAGAGGAATCCAGAAGAGGAGGTGCTAATGCCTGTGGTGGCTCTTTGTTTAGTGCTTGCTTCATTAAGGTTGTCTGGGCATTCAGGTAAAGGGCACAGGGCCATTCTACTGAGTTGCAGAAAGAGGGCACCTAGCTGCCCACTGGAACTAGGCCCTCATCACTATGCAAACTTTATTTGTAGCCAGAGAGCCTTTATGTAATTTCTAGGGCATATTTCTCCTGAGTTTTTTTTTTTTTCTTCTTCTCCCTCCCTCTTCCTCCTCTCCTTGACAAAGACTTGATTTTACCATGATCTTCTTTTTTTCCTTCAGAAGTTTAAGAAAAACAATGTGGGTTTCTCATTGAGAATCTGACATCTAACATGCTAATAACATACTAATATACTTTATAAACAAAGCTTTAGTAAAAATATTGAAATTTTTTGGTTAGGTTTCTGATACTTGCTCATACAATAACCTGTTAAGTGGGGATATTATCTCAATCTTACAGAAAGTTGAGGATCCTATTAATTAGTAAGTTGAGCCATATAAAACTGCCGTTTTGTCACTCCCAAACAGTTATAAATCAGGGATATTGGATTGTTTAACCTTAAAATTTACAGAAGATCAAATTCTGTTTGATTCTAATTCTAATTCAATCTCGTGACCCCAAACCTTGTCTTCATGTTTCTCCACTATTCTTTATTGCTTTTTATTTGGACTTTTCCACATTTTAAAAACTTACCGTATAAACAGTGTAAAAGCCGAAGATGTCCCATCCTGATGCAAAAGCCTGAGAGAACATTACAGATTGGTACCAGAAAATGGAAAAGTGAAGACCAAAAGGGACATGTTGTCCAGTATTGTTTTGCGTAAGTGACTATTAAGGATTTTGGAGGGGAGGCTGATTTTAGGAATCTCAGTATAATTATTTCTAAGTTCATTTATTTACTGAAGGTAAGCATATTTATAGGCTTGAAATTTGAAGCAGAATACAATTTCTTCAATACTAAATATATTCTTTTCTTATGTATCTGCTGAGTAGCTTCTTCAAGTTCTATAGTTTGGTGCTCTGTCCTCCCAGGATGCCATGATGATGAAGAGTAACTGGATATGTTTAGAAAAGATGCCTCCCCCCCAAGCCCAGAGCTATTCCCGAGATGCTCTTGTGCATTCAGCACAGAAGTGGCATATGCAAAAGTTAACATGAGTTGTGGCAGGTGGGAGCTGTATTAATTTTCCCTGTGCACTGACTGTCTAATCTAAACATTCCAATGTTGAAAACAAAACCGATAGTTGATATTTCTAGGGAAGGGTCATTGAGCCTCAGATGGATAAAAAGAATATATGCAAAAAGAAAACAGTATGTTAATGCAGAATATCTGAACCCGAGATAGAGAAAGGTCACACACTCATCTAATTTAAGGGGATAGAAATTCACAGATGTGTTTGTGATTTTACCAGCTATAGAGATTTCAAATATTGAAATGGCATTTGGAACAGGAAGATAGGGTTCAGATTAGAGCACAGTGAATAACAAAGTGAAAATGTTGTTATTCTAGCAGCTTACAGATACTTCATTGTATTTGCCTCTGCTAAATCCTGATGAAATGGTCTTGAAAGAGTGATGCCTGTTGTTCTTGGCTTTTATTGATTTTGTTCCATGCAGTGTGAAGGATCTGCTGCTTGTCCTAAAATAATGAAATTGAGAGAAGATTGATTTTGGATGACTTCCAGTATCTTTCCTTAAACTTCAGTTTGCAGAAACTGGTCACTCAAAAACAAAACCATAACTCCCACAATTGACTTCCCCCTGCTATGAAACCAAAATTTACAGCTCACGTGCAATAGCTTTGAGAGAATTGGAAATTCCAGCCTATTTCGGAGCAGTAACACTTCCATGTTTGATCAGTTCTATTTAAATTTAAAACAAAAACAAACAAACAAAAAAAGGCTAAGGCTTTAGATATTCCCAACTTTCTGGGTATCTCCCCTGTCTTTAGATGTGTCATGGACAACAGCTGCTGGAACTTCGGAGAGTTATGGAGTTTGAGGGTTAGGGATAGAGGAGGCTTTTTCCTCCTTTCAGATTTTAAACATTTTAGGGGCTCTGATTTGTGCTTTTTAAAATACATTAATATCAGCTTTGCCCTATGGCATGCATTTCCTGTTGTATAAAGGAAAAGTTCTACCTGTAGAATGTATCCATGACCACTCCCCCCACAGACCCCTCCCCCACTACAGGTACCGCCTTCCTGCATGAACCTGTGACTCAGAGGTTGAGTTGTTCTACAAATTGGCAGAAGGCTTTACTGTCCTTTTTACCCATTTTTTTTCCCTTTGGGGTCTTAATGGTAGTGTTTGCATTTAGAGATGAAGAAAATGAGGCCTAGGTCTGTGGTTTGAACTGCCCAAGAACACATTAAAAGTAAGAAATACAGGCAAGGACAGCTTAGTTGGACCATCTTGGAATTAATAGTCTTTACTGCATCACTTGCTGCTTTACTCTCTTGGATAGTTCAAATATGGTGGCTGAATGGGAATTTGGGGTTTAAGGGTTTAAAATTTTAGTTCCTTCTTTATTTTTAAAGTAAACTATCCTGTGTGTCATTGTTTTTCACAGCTTTTTAAGTCTTCAATTTAGTTGTTAAGGAATATGGAATGTTTATTCTTTGTTAGAGATCCAGCCTCTGGCACATCTTTAGTCTCCTTTATTTACTTTGTTCTTTTTCTCATTCAACATTTATTGAGCTTCTATTATGTACGAGGCAGCTGTGTGGGATACATAAATATATAGCATTGTTTTTGTCCACAAGAAATTCACTATTAAGGCGGATGAATTCAGGGAAAGGAATCACAGAGTGCATCACTCAGGCTTGACTCTCCTTGTACTTATGCTAAAGGAATAAAAGGGGTCCTTAAGATTTCTTGTTAAGTTCAACTCACCAGCCTGAGAGAGATTATGTAAGGGAAAGGAAAGACAGCTCATAGTCTCTGTGCACTGCAACTTAGAGATTTCTGATTTGGCTGTTGTAGGAAGTTGAGTGGGAATTTAGAGTTTGAGGTTTATAATTCTAATTTGACCCAGTTAACATCTGAGATGTGGGGTTGTTAGGGGGCCTTTGCGGAAAAATCAGATTCTTAAAAGCAGCTCTGTATATGTGGACAATGAAAAGAGGAAGGCATTGGGAAAAGATGGTGAGTGACCTTTGCCACTGTTCTCTGGGAATCTGTTACTGTGGGGCCAAAGGAGTCTTTTCTAAAACAAGGGCATGACTTCTCTGGCAGGAAAGACTGAGGACTAACTACAGTGTATGTGGTAGTGGCAAATGAATACCAAGAGAGCTCTCAGGAACTTACCAGATGGTGCTCCATGAGGCACTGTTTCTGTGATGCATACTCTGGTAAGAAACCTTTGGACATGTCTGTGTTCAGAAGTTAGAAGACAAGTTAGTGTGGGAAGGAACAGAGAAGAAGTACTGAGAAGGGTAGGAGGAGATACAGGTAAGTGCAGGGTCTTAGAAGCCCAGGTCCAGGAAGTCCTAAGGATCCATGAGGTCAAGAAAACTGGGACTAGATAACGTGTTCAGATTAGACAGCCATTGGTGTACTTAGTATTGACTTTTTGAGATCATCCTACTTTTGTATATATTTTTTCTTCCTTTTGTTAATTTATTTTAAAAGATCGGTAGTACTAGTCATGTCTATAAATATATATTAAACTGAATTGTTGGGGCAGCCCGGGTGGCTCAGTGGTTTAGCACTGCCTTCAGCCCAGGGTGTGATCCTGGAGACCCAGGATCGAATCCCATGTCAGGCTCCCTGCATGGAGCCTGCTTCTCCCTCTGCCTTTGTCTGTGCCTCTCTCTCTCTCTCCCTCTCTCTCTCTCTCTCTCTGTCCCTCATGAATAAATAAAAAAAATAATAAAAAAATAATAAATAAACTGAATTGTTTGTTGTGTATTTTATTACCTTTCTAGCCTTATCACTGTGTCTTCCTCTGTCAAATTGCTGTATCTTAAATAAAGGACATTACATATCATAAATTTGCTTTTCAAAATATTTTCACAATGGTATTTCAATATAATTTGCTTCCTTTGTAACCTTTTGTGTTTTATTTTGTCTCTTTAAATGGTTATACTGAGAAAATGTCCATTTTAGATTGTCAAAGATGTCCATGGCACAAAAACAGTTCAGGATACTGCCCTGGAAACTGTGTCTTGTACTTCTCTGTCCCTAGCACAGTGGCTTCATGTAGCTACTAAATAGCTATCAGATGAACAACTAAGGGATGATGTATGAATAAACACATAAAACCTTCCTTTTCAACCGGAAGGATGTAATACAGTTAAGTTTCAACTTTCTCAGTGACAATCTTATTCCAGTAATGACTAGACAGTTTGAGCTGAATCTCCCTGCCTGAGGCTCTTTTACTGCGTGCAAGGAAGGTAGGGGTAAGAGCATGGCCTTCAAGCCAGACAGGCAGATTCAAAGCCTAATAACTCTGTTACTGTTTGGATCAGTGTACTTGGACAAGATATTTGGACTTAAAATTGTCTGTGAAATAGAACGGTAATAAAAAGTATAAAAATTATAGACATTATAATTATAATATAGTTTGTGCAAAAGTAACTAGAAGTCAATAAGATGCTTGGAGTGGCAAGAATTTGTATTAATACTTTAATTTCTGTTTTCTCTATAAAATCTCTTAGTTTTTTGTTGTTGTTGTTTTGTTTTTAGATTTTATTTATTTATTCATGAGAGACACACAGAGAGAGGCAGAGACATAGGCAGAGAGAGAAGTGGGGTCCTCTAAGGAAGCCTGATGCAGGACTCAATCCAGGACCTGGGATCACAACCTGAGCCTAAGGGAGACCCTCAACCCCTGAGCCACCCAGGCGTCCCCAAATCTCTTAGTTTTATTTTTTTATTTTTTTATTTTTTTCTTAGTTTTAAATATATGTCACATATAGAAGACTGCCTCTTGTTGAATTGTTGGCAGTACAGTTACAACCATAACGTGCATGGATTGATTTGCTAAGATACAAGTTTATTTTGAAGAAATATGAGATGATAACCTGAAAACAATTGTTTGCCACTTGTTAAAATAAGAGTATACTTCATAATAATTTTTTTCTTCAGAAATTATGTAATTGAAAAGGAAACATTAAAAGGACCTTACATATAATTTCATTTACCTAGTTCAAGGTGTATCTTAATATTATCAGTACCTCTATAGAAGTCTTGCTTTGAGTACTTGTAACACTTTATTCATAACATGATTATAGCAATGAAAATGTTATATTGTTTCTAAATTATTTATTTAAAAGGATATGAGCTTCTCGTATCAAGTAAATTGAGTAGATAAAGTTTTACCCTCAAAACTTCCTTCGTGCCATCCTTTGTTCAGGTGCTTGTTACTTTTTGAGTGAATTGTTTTGTATGATAGAATATTTCCAGTTGCATGCTTTCCACTTTGCATGTAGCCTTTGACATTATTGGGTATTTCTTACTTGGGGGGAAATTTTTTTTTACAAGTGTTAAATTTAGGTGTGCCCGGGATACTTATTCATAGTCTTAATTCTGAAGTAACACAGAATAAATTTTCTCCTTTTAACGTAAATCTTTCTTCCTCCCATGTATAAACATTCCCCCTTCCCTCATCTGTTTCTGACAGTGTTCCAGAATCTCCTCACCCAGCAGGCTTCCCTTGCTTCTTGCCATGCTCAAGTACTTGTGCTTATGCAGAATGGGTTCTGAGGTCCCAGTAATGCCATTGCCTTCCCTAATCCAGCAAATATTCCTCTACTTGTGTGGCCTGACATCTTTTTAGCTTTTGAAATTTTTATACCACCCTGAAAAGACCAAGGTTTTCTGGTCTTTAACACATTAACTGCTTAACTGCTATCAAATCATGTCTTTCTTTTCCTAGATGTGGACATGTATATAATTATGAATGTCAGATGTTGTATTTTTGCTTTTTTTTTTTTGATCCAAAAGCCATTTAAAATTGTTTGTTTGATTGATTGGTTTCCCTGCCTGTTCTGAAACCTGGAGAGGTAAAACAACATCACAACCACCTTCTCTTCAAGAGCCTGGATTTTCATGCATTTATAATTTTATTTTGATTTGTCTTGCTTTTTTGTCATCTATTATAAGATTTGCATTGTAGGGAAAAAAAAAACTTTCTCTCAACCCCTTTAGGGTCTCAGGGCTGGGCCTGAGAATCAAATTGATGTAAGACAGATTAAAATGAGAAGCATACAGATTTTTACATAGAAATCGATGACCCAAAGAAGTGGTTAAGCCTGAATGTATCCACACTAGGTTGAATGGAGAGAGGCATTTGTAGAAAAATGACTAAAATATATGGGGAGACTCAAGAAAGGTAAGAATGATTTTACCAAGGTCTGTTTGTACAGATGTTCATTGGCCTCTACATCTCTGGTGATAAGAATGTTCCTTTCCTCCTGGTCTAGGGAGGGCGTCTTTTAGATGGGAGTTTTCCTCCTGCTTTCAGGAAGGAAAGCCGAGGTCTGAAGACTCTTTCTTGTATCTGCTGTTTTTCAAATGTCTCTAGCTAAAATAATCCTTATGCCAAGGTAGCTTATTTTGGGGTGGTGTATTTTGCCATCCTTCAGTATCAAACTGTAATTAAATCTCATTAAAATTTTAATAGAAAATCATTTATAGCCAAATTGTATTTGTTATGCTTTCTTATTTAGTTTGCTGCTTATATGCTCTAAATAGAATTTTAGGGAAGAGAGATTTGGGGCAATCAGGTGTGGTATATCAGAGCTTGGGGTCTGAAGCTAGATGTCCTGGGCTCAGATCCTGACTTTTCCATCTTCTGGCTTTTGTGACTATGGACAAATCATTTAATCTTTCTGTGCCCCTCTTTTTTTTTTTTTTAAATCTGTAACACAGAGATAATAATTGTATTTACTTCATAGAGTTATTGTGAAGTTTATAGAAATATCAGTGCTTAGGACTCCTCACCCCCCCGCCCCCTGCAAATATTCCACTCTATAAATGCAGTATTGTGGATTTCGTCAAGAATTACCTGACGTGAAACCAGCCTAGCTGTTCTGAAAGCTGGTGAGGCCAGACTACTTGTTTCTCCCCGCACCAGCTTCACTGTCCCAACTTGTGGATGTGTGCGGCAGGCCTGGAGGAACCTGAACGACTTGGCCAGAGTCCTACCTTAGGAGGGGGACGGTGAAGAAAGCCAGAAGAAATGGTCTGTGGGGAAGAGAGGGCGGTGGGTGGAGTGGGTCCAGGTACCCGGGGCCGCCGTAGGAAAGGGGGAAAACCGGAGGTTCCCCAACATGGGGACAAAATTCTCTGTCAGCCAGCCCTGGGGAGGAAAGTCATGGGACGTATGCAGCAAAGAGCTCCTCAGCTTGAGGTGTGTAAGTGTGGCGGGTCAACATATATATTTTTTTTTCATCCCTTTCCCCCCCATCTCCCTCCCTCAATCCTTCTCCCCTCTCTCTCCTTCTCCCTCTCCTCTCTACCTCCGTGTGGATTTTAAACCTTCTCTTGGTCTTGGTATTTCTTCTACTCATTTTCAGAGTACTTTGACTAAATTTTTACAAACTGAAAAATAAAGTAACCATATTTATACAGTTATGAGTATTAACTAATAACCATTTGATTTTTTTAAACGCAGAAGACTAAACTATTCACTAAGATTGAGTTACCTTTCGGTATCACTTTGGTGTATAAAAACATGATTTATGACAGGGTCTACTTCTCAAGTGATGGAAAATATGAGATCTACTGTTTGTGTTCTGAAAACCATTTCATTTGGTACCACTTGTTGATGTTTTAAATTTGTGAGATATCTTTTCCACATGGACTATAATTAATTATTCATTCTTGGTATCTTTATTTGTAAGTCACCTATTTATATAACTCAGTGTGGGTATCACCTGGGCATGTAGCTGTACTAGTAACATCTGTTAACTCATGACTGTTTTGACCAGTAGTGTTAGGGGCATTAACAAGTTTTATTTATTGCTGTTCTTTTAAAACTGCTCAGAGTACTTCTAACCTTCAAACAGCTTTTCCCGACTTGTTCTCTCAGCGCATTTGACATGCAACAAAAGTGACTTTTGTCTTGTTATGGAAGTGGGCCAAATTGTTTGACATGACGACAGGTGGGATATTATTTAGGGCTGCTGAAACATTGGGTTCCACGGGTACTTTGTTCCCTCTGGATTGTGTTTTGACTTGCGTGTTTCTGACAACCATTGTGGCATCAACCTCCTTTTCTGAATTTGCAATGTGCCCACAAGAGCCAGCATTATGAAGATTTTAGCTAGAATGTTAGCGTTTTCTTGAGTGTTTTATACATTAGTATTTATTGTCATTTGATTTTACTAGTAATACTAGAATCATATGTAGCATTTATTATGGTTTGCTTTTGTTTTTACATAGTTTCCTATTATGGGAAACATAAACATTGTTTATGATTGTGGATATTTGTGCTTTCTGATTCCTCGGTCTTTCAAGTCTCAAGTTTGAAAAGTCTTGACATGTGTTTATTTGCAAATTGAAAAAATACAAGTGATTTCTATGATTTAGGCAAATGAATTCCTTAAGAAATTAAATATCTTTTGTTTATTGGATATCTTTAATATCTGAATTATCAAAATCTATTATTAGAGCAGGAAATGATGTGAGAGTTTAGATGATACCAATTCTAAGGTATACTAAAATACTCTTCCTACTTTCTAATCAAAAAGATATATATTCATTACCCTTTAAATTCCAGGCCCTGTCCTATGCGTGGGAAGATAGCACTGAATCAGACAGACAAAATCTTTATTCTCCTGAAACTTTGGTCTTGGACTTACGTGTAACAGTTTGCATCCTGGATCACTGGGGCAAATGCTGTATTCCTAGGATCTGACCAAAAACAAATTTTAAAGCAAACTGGTAATAATAATAGAATTTATTCAGAGCTACAGACTTTGTATATTACATCTCTAATCCTTACAAGTGAGAAGGAGCTATTATTATTTTCATATTATAGCTAAGTGGACTCATTGAGATAAACTTCAGAGGTCAAGCTCAGAAAAATTGATTGATTAATTTGTTCCACATCTCAGAGCCACTGTTGGTAATTTTAAAACTGTAGCCTGTTGCCAATTGATCCGTTCCATTACGTCTCATTATCTCTCATTGTAGGTCTTAGACTAAAGCTGCTAACTTGTTTATTTTATTTTATTTTACTTATTTTATTTTATTTTAATTTTATTTTTTTATTTGAGAGAGACAGAGAGCGCGCGCCTGAGTGAGGTAGGGGCAGAGGGAGAAGCAGACTCCCTGCTGAGCAGGGAGCCTGACATGGGGCTGGATCCCAGGACCCCAGGATCATGACCTGAGCCGAAGGCAGCTGCTTAACTGACTGAGCCACCCAGGTACCCCACTAATTTGTTTTTAAGAAGAAATCAATGTATTGCAATTTAAAACTTGGTGATTTAGATCATTAACAAAGAAAATTGGTATTTTTGCCATTTGATTTTTGGTTTTTTTTGGTTTTTGGTTTTCAGATGATTAGCCTTAACATTTTTACCAGCCACATAGTTTTAAATATGCCTTATGTATATATCCACTAAAGCAACAACATATTTTCTTTTGTATTCATGCAGACTGATAATATGGTTATCACATATTGTATCACATATGACATATCACAGTTCTTGGGATCTTAGGATCCATGTGATCCTAAGCATATGGAATCCTTCTTCCTAATTTTTGCCCAGAGCAACAATGTTCTAAACTAACAATGCAAGACTGCACACAGCATATTTACAATTTTATTTTTGAATTGGACCTACTTGTAAAATCCTGTGAGATTCTCTAACATATAGATTATATTTACTGAAGGCAAAAAGTGATCCAGAAGGATTTCTGTTGGATATGATCAGCCGGTTCTCTCAGTGTGCCCCTCTTATGCTCCTGTTCCTTTCAGTGTGTGAGGCGGATGCTTCTTCTAGGCTCTGGTGCTACTCATCACACCTTTTGCTTAAGGTGACTGAGTTTGTGACACTGCCTCAGAGCTAGCTGCAGGGAGCCCTGCTTGCAGAATGCATTCTCTGCTTTCTTGTGCTGATCTAGGCATAATTGTAGTCAAAATAGTGAGTGAGTGATTAACTCAATTTTACTCAGCTGCCAAATTTTTAGCACTAGGAAATAACCCAAGCCCACCACCTTGTGCTGGCTTAGGGGTTCTAGGTGTTAAAAGTAAAAATTCATACTTATAAAAACATTGAAAGCTTTTAATGTACTGTGAAGATAAAGAATGACTAATGATAGAGAATTTGAATCAACACATATTTCTTCCTCTGTGCTCTTGTCTCCTGTTGTTGAATTTGGAGCTGTAGTAAATATCCATAATAAGCATTGCAAGAGGTAGTTTCAGTAATGTGGTTTGGTAACCACCTAAGATCTGTGATATGTAACACTCATCAATAAATAACATAACTTCATTCTCCAGAGTAACAATATAACTACAGTTGAAGATAGATTTTGGGAAACTGCCAAACCTCAGAAAAATGTTTTCTTCAGTTTTCAAAATGCCATGATAACTTCTTATTTGATACCTTCTAGATTTGTGAGGTTCAGGATATGAGCTAGTATGGTGTGAGTAGATGTGGAAGGCAGTGTATAGGCAGTTGATTGGTTCTAGCAAGGTTCTATAGGACCTGGCTCCGTCCTCATTTCCTGCCATTCTTCCTCGATCCCTCAGTGCCAGCCACGTTCTTGCTGATGCTAGACATGCCAGTCGAGCTTCTCCTGCTGTTCCTTCTGCTGTCAGATGTTGTCACGGCTTGTTTCCTTCTCTTGGGTCTTTATTAGATGTCATTGTCTCAGTGAGGTGTTCCCTTTCCCTGATTACAATGTGCAGACTGTCCATATTTTGTTCCCTTTGACTTTTTCTTCACAGAACATATCACTTAAAACATACTGTGTATACTTGACGTTTATTTTGTTCGTTGTCCTTCCCTTACTAAATTATAAGATCCCTAGAGACAGAGATTTTGTCTATGTAGCGCCTTCTAGAATAAACTATACTAGAATGGAGCCTAGAGTGGTAGTGGCTCATTATAGGTGCTCAATCAATATATTTTTTAAAATAATTCTTTTAAAATTTTATTTATCCATGAGAGAGGGGGGTAAGCAGAGGGAGAGTGAGAGAGAATCTCAAGCAGACTCCCTGCTGAGCAGAACCTGATGTTGGGCTCCATCCTATGACCCAAGATTACAACCTGAGCTGAAACCAAGGGTCAGATGCTTAACCCACTGAACCAATCAGGCACCCATCAATCAATATTTTTTGAATGAATATATGAAATTAGAAACCAGCTTCATTTTATTTTACTGTTAATTTTTTACCAGTATTTATTAAGAACCTGAAAATAAGATAAAAATATTTAAGATGTGCTTTCTGTTGGATATTTAAAGCAAACAATGATCACTGTGGAAGCCTCCTACCTAGCTTTTATGGAGAATGATCATAGTGGGGTAGTTGTGATGAATAGCTGAGGAACAGAGGGTCAGAGAGTGTTGGAGTATGGGAGGTGGGATGCCAAGTAACACCCTTACTTGGGGGACTAGTTGTATGACCTTACTTTTTAATCTGTAAAATGAGGGTGTTTAGTGTTTACAGCAGCAATGTCCAGTAGCCAGACTCTGGAAAGAGCCCAGGGGTCCAATGACAGATGAATGGATAAAGAAGATGATATATATAATGCAATAGTACTCAGCTATGAAAAAGAATGGAATCATGCCATTTGCAATGATGTGGATAGAACTAGAGGGTATTATGCTAATAAGCAAAATAGAGAAAGATAATTATATGATTTCACTCATACTTGGAATTTAAGAAATAAAATGAAGGATCATAGGGGAAGGGAGAGAAAAGTAAAAAGAAGGCAAAATCAGAAGGGACACAAACCATAAGAGACTCTTAATTCTAAGAAACAAACTGAGGGTTGTTGGAGGAGAGGTGGGTGGGGGACAAGGTACCTGGGTGATGAGCATTAGGGAGGGCACTTGATGTAATGAGCACTGAGTGTTATATGAAACTTATTAATCACTAAATTCTACTTCTGAAACTAGTAATACAGTAAATTTAAAAAATGAAAGGTGTTTATGTTACTAAAATCACTTCTATGGTTTATTGACTAGAGAGAGCAGTTTAGAATATTAAAAGGCTATGGCCTAGTGAAAAAATGAGGGAGGCTTATGTTTACTGATACATTATTTTGTTCTTTTATTTTGAAAATGTGGTTGTTTTATTCATTGTCATTTCAACTGTAAAGCTTATTTTATAAATTTTTTAAAAATCAAGAGCCAGACTCTAGTATCAGTACTGAAAATGGAGCCATTCTATTTCCGTTTTTTAAAAAAGTCTTATTTTTTACTCTACAAAATTTTCAGGTCAATACCTCTGAGGTTTTTTCTATCAGAACTTATATTTGATGTTGATAAAAAGTATTCAAGGATGAAACCCAGTGTTTTTTTTAAGATTTGAACAGTAGTGCATTTTAAGGTTTCATAAATAAATGCATAATTAATTTTCTAGAGCATCACTTAAGAAAGGGAATAATGAACTGTATAAATAAAATTGTGAATTAATATTATTTTAATGATAGATTTTCAATCTGCCTTAAAGGAAAATAATGGTTTTAATAAATTACATATTCTCAAAGGTAGCTTTCTATTCTTTTAAAGAAACTTTGGACATGAGAACATGTTTAATGGGTGTCAGCAGTTTGAGATGAAATTAAGAACTCTTAAAATATGTTACTATGCGACTATGTGACTACCTCTGTTCTTATGGACAATATAGATGTAGGATTGGAAGATCCAGATCTGCTTCCAGGTGTACATTTGATTTGTACAGCAGATTTATGAAAACCGGATTGGTTTTTTTTTTTTTTTTAGTCTATTGATCTCTACATGGACTTACAAACTTAGACTTTGGTGTTTCACTCCATATGTCTCTCCCTCCTCCAGGCCCCTTTAATAGTGATACCGAATGTGGTGGTTGGAGATATATTTTAATATCTTTGGTGATATGTGACTTACTACTTTTTGAGATACTTCTTGTACCTTCAGATAGCTCTATTTGAAAGCTCTTCAGATAGCTCTATTTGAAAGCTCTTCCTACGCTCACAATACATCTGCCTATATGGTTTACCTGAGCAATAAGAAAAAAATAAATCTCTTTTCTACTTGACTTTTTTCCAGATACAATAATCATTACTGAGGCCTATGAATATTTCATGTTAATTATTCCTGGATTTTTTTTTTTTTACAGTTTACCCTAGTCATGGTTCTGAGCCTCCTCATCCCGTCTTGGTCTCTCTCCATGAGACCAGCTCCAGTAGGAGCAGGCCTTGCTTTTGGTGTGGCACCCTGACTTAATCCATAAACCAGATGCAACTTGCCAGCCTGGAGAGGGTGGAGTGGCTGTCCTCCCTCATTTTGGAAACTGCTTCTATCTATATATAGCTATGATGACATTAGCTTCTTTGGGTAGTCAGTGTCATACAGTTGAGATGGTGAGCTTCATTTAATTAAAATTTATTATGTTTTCTTCTTCCTGCTTGTATACTAGTGAATCAACAACCATCCAGCTTTCTGTCACTAACATACTTGATCTTAAGGCTTAATATAAAGATTGACCAGTTGAAGACTGAAGATCATGCCAGTGCTGGGGTACTAAGGTGTACCCCAGTATACCTCTAGTACTGCATTGCCCAATATGGAAGCTATGATGACTATTTACATGTAAATTCTAATGAATATTAAGTTAAATTTAAGTGAAATAATTTAATTCCCAAAGTGTACTTGCCACATATAGCTATTGTACATAAATGATACAGAATATTTTTATCGTTATAGAAAGTTCTCCTGGAATGTGTTTCTCTACTCTGATATTGATCCATTAATTAACACCATGAAACATAAAAATAATAATTTTGTATGAATTATTTTCTATGAACTATGTTTCCATATTTTCTTACATTGATACTTTTTAATTTTACTATTGTAGATTAATAAAACACATTGTATTTATTTGCATCAGGCAGATATTTAAATGAAAGACGTAATACAATTTGTGTTTTGAAGGATGAATATGATTTGGGGAGTAGATATTAGTGGAATTGTTAATTTCTTGGGAGAACTGGGTAATACAGATAGATAATAGTTCAGCATCTTGGAGATTAAGATTTGTGGAAGAATGATTACATTATGGTATATATGTTAAAATACATAAAATAAATGTGTGTGTGTGTGTGTGTGTGTGTGTCTACAGTTGACCCTTAAACAATGTTAAACAATGCAGGACTTAGGGGTGCTAATATCATCTTCCCTCGAACAGCTGAAAATCTACATATAACTTTTGACTCCTAAAAACTTAACTATTAATAGCATATTGTTGACTGGAAACCTTACTGATAACATAAACAATTGATAAACACACACTTTGTATGTTGTATGTATGCTGGAGAAAAGAAAATATTATTGGGAAAATCATAAGGAAGAGAAAATACATTTACAATACTTGTCCTGTACTTATTGAAAAAAAAAAATCTGTGTATAAGTGAACCGGTGCAGTTCAACCGCATGTTGTTCAAGGGTCTACTGTATATATCACACACTGATGTATGAAGTATGAACTGGAGGAAAAGAATGTTTATTTGTTCACTCATTCAGTCAGCAATTGTTGAATTCCTATTCTGTCCTGGCACTGACCTATATGGAGAGGATACCATCATGAGGTCTCTCCCCTGTAGGGGCTCAGAGATCAGTGTGGGAGACAGACAGAAGCAGGTCCCTGCAATTTGCTGTCTGCTGTGGTTGAGCTGGGGATGATAACCTCAGAAAGTAAGCCCACTGGTCTGGGAATGCATTCCCCAGTGGTTAAGATCAACATTTGTCACTTAAGGTGGGAGCTTGACAAAGACACTGATGTCGTTTCCTTCAAAAGCACTTTGTTTCGTTTACCCAGTCATGCTAGACACTGCTGCGTTTTCATCATCTCAACACGTAGTAAATGTCCCAGGTAATGCTGCCTTTGTGCAGAAATAGGAGATTCCTATTCTCAGCAGGTCCAAATGTACATGGAACAAGTTTTTAGTTTTAAAAGTACCATGAGGTTAAATTAAGATCATACTAACATCAGAATACTTTCAATTGGTATACAGTCAATCTGGTGGTAAGAGTAATGGAGAATGTGTTGGTGGAAAAATTAAATAATCAAAAGTGAAGTGGGTTGGTCCTCAGGGCTGGCCGTACAGCAGAGTCACTCTTGGAGCAAGAGAAGTACAGATGCCTGTATTTCAGTCCTGGAGATTCTGACTCAAGTCAGTCTGGGGTTATTTCTTGGCACCTATGGTTTTGTAGGGACCTGAAGTGATTCACCCGGGCAGCCAGAACTGAAAACCACTGGTCTTGTATGGAATCCTGTGACAGTCGATGCCACATTGTGTCTTTTTGCGGCACAGAGTGGCCCCCTTCTCCCAGTCATTACCTGACATCTGCCTGTGCAAATTTGGATCCTTTTGTATTGGTGAACACTTAAACTGATAAATGACAGAACCCAAGAAAAACAGAGGCAAACAGTGGCTAATAGTACAAAGTCTGAGGCCAGGTTGCCAGTCTTTGAGTGCTGCCTCACCATTTTCCAACTCTGGGACTTTGGACAAGTGACTTAATTTTGGGGGCCTTAGTTTCTTCATCTGAAAAATGGGGATAAAAGTATTTATCTGACAGGACTTTGTGAAGTTCAAATAAAATAATATGTGTGCTTTATTTCATTGTTTCTAGGATGTACATATTATCGTCTCTAAATCAGTAGACAAAGCAATGTAATGTTCTAGTTTGCTTGGGAACATTACTTCTTTCTGTGTACACATAAAGAATTGATGTGTAATTGATGATGGCTTAGATACATTTGTTTTATGAAATGCAAATGATTAGATGAGTTAATTTTTTTAAAGACTTTATTTATTTATTCATGAGAGACACAGAGAGAGGCAGAGACACAGGCAGAGGGAGAAGCAGGCTCAATGCGGGGAGCCCAGTGCAGGACTCGATCCCAGGACCCTGAGGTCACACCCTGGACCAAAGCAGATGCTCAGCCACTGAGCCACTTAGGTGCCCCTAGATGAGGTAATTTTTGTTTTAATAAAGTACAATATCTTGGGTCTCATTTTTACACTTAATTGTGATGATTCTAATTTCAAATAATTACCAGACATTTTCTATGTGTCAGGGATGGTGCTAATAAGCATTTGATCTGCATAATACAGTAGTAATAGTAAGTGTTTGTTTAGGGGATGGTTTTGCAGCAGCTAGAAAGTTATAAAATGAGGACTTGGACACATGTTTTACTCCAAAGCCCCGCCTATTAACTTAACCACTGTGCTGTATTGACTCCTTCATAATCCACAGATCTGTATGTGATCCTCAGAGTTGGTTGGTTCTTTTTAGGTAATGGGGAAAGAAACATATGAAATGAGGGAAATCTAAGTTAATGTTTCCATTCCATCAACCGCTTAGCCCTATATGCTAACATGATTACCTGTGAGGTTGAGGGATGAGATGGTTGAGAAAGAGAGAAAATAATTTGACATCTGCGGCAAGATTCTTGACAGTGCAAATACTAGAGTCATCATACCCAGACATGACAACATGTAGGAAGACTGTGTCATAATAAACAGTGAATCAAGTGACAGTTAGGTAAGTATCTTTTTATCATTGGTTTTCAGTAGCTAGACTCACACAGCCTAGGTGTGGTTTTCTTTGTATTTATCCTGCTTCGTGTTTGTTATAATTTATGAATCTATAAATTAATGACTTTAACCCTACTGGGGAAATTTATTTCTTTTGTCCTGTACTCTCTTTCTCTTCTCTCCCTCTCTCTCTGGGAACCCAATTATAGGCTGTTTCAATATTGTCCTGCTGGCCCCTAAAGTCTTTTCATTTTGTTCAATATTTTCTCAGTTCATCCCTCAGATTCCATAGTTTCTTTTGCCTTATTTTCAACTTTACCTACTTTTTCCTTTGTCATCACCTGCTTGCTAAGCCCATTTGCTGCTTAATAAATCCCACTTCATTTCTATATGATGTTTTTTAATTATGGAGTTTTTATTTGGTTCTCTTTCTTTATTAAACAAGTTCTATTTTTCTGACGATATTTCTTTTCATTTATTATGCTGAGATTTCTCTTCATTCAAATTGGGTGTATTTTCATATATGTCTTTGATCATTAGCTGCTTGAAAATCCTTGTCTGCTAGTGTCAACATCTGGGATCATCTCAGAAGTAATCTTTGTTGATTAGCTTATCTTTTGATAACAGGCCAGATTTTCCTTTCTGGATTCTATTATATTCTTCCTAACAGTGTTGGTTTTTGTTTATTTCATTGTTTTTGTTTGTTTCTGTTTTTGCAAGAAATAATTTGGATGACTCAAACTGAAAACTGTGTCTTTGGGCAGTATCTCAAATCACATTAATTCCTTTTAGTTTTATCCTGGGTTACAGGTCAATGAGAGGTTTGGGCGAAGTCTGTACATAAAATTGTATATTTTCTTCTTTGTCCTTTTACCAGGATTCCCTGTTCCTGCCAACCTCATTTCCAGGAGCCATGGTGGCTCCTAAACTTTGTCCTTTGGTTCTCAAGTCAGTGGGGCAGTGGGTTTTCTGTAGGAGGTTTTGCTGACTCTGGTGCAAATGAGAGCCTGTCCTAAGGCTAAAATTCAAGAAAAGTAGGAAATTTCATGTGGAGTCATTCCATTATCTTTGAGCCTCAACTTCCCTCCAGAATATCTTTGCTCTCAAATACCTTTAAACAGTTGTTTTTTGTTTGTTTTGTTTTGTTGATGTTGTCCATGGTTTTATTAGATAGTTATTATCTGCCAGTATTTTAAAAAAAGAGACATTTTTTTCTTCCTTTGGAAGAGTATGCTGCTGGGTTGCTTCCTTTTAATACTTGCAAATGTTTCTTGTGATGGATTTATGTGTAAAGGTTACATTTTGTGTTGAAAGATCAATGAAATTTCTGCTTCTTAGCATGTTAGAGTGGGTTTACACCCTATTTCATTTTTTATGAGAACTGAATGTACTTTTGACATTTTGACGTCTTTTATGAGTATAATTTATTCTGAATTATGAATGAGTACATTTGATGTGTTTGTTGTAAAAATTAAAATATTTTCTTTAGTATATAGAAATAGTTGATTTGCTAATAAATAAAAAAATACTAGTTTTCACAAATCAGTTGTGAAAGCTTTGATTATTCGAGCAATTCCAAGGAAGAGGGACATATATATATATAAGTAATTTACTCCTGTATAAATTGTATATGTAATTATAGGAAAAGTGAACTCTGATTAATTCACCTTGGTAATTGCCCAACTTGATATACATAATGTTAACCTAAGTAGTAATGCATATTCATCAATGGAATATTTTATTTTGAATTATTCTGTGAGTATAGTTACAAACTTAAATTTTTTTTATTTATCATTTTGGACCTGAACAAATAAATTTTCTCAATGTGTTTAATCTCTTATTTCTTAAAATTATGTGCTATAAAATTTTAGTCTGTTGAGTAAGTATGTTGTTGGATTAGAAATGTATGCCTCACTTTTCTATAATTATCTCAAATTTAAACTATTATGATACAAGTATTTGATAGAACAAGTATAAAAAGTTAATAGGTGTAAATGAGGATGTAGAAAATTTTCATGAAAAATTATCTTGAACTTGTTTCCAAACTTGTTACTTGTTGAAAATCACAGAAGAGTCCATAAAAGCCCTAACTCTTATGAAATGCCTCATGCTAGCCTACATCATGCATGTATGTTCCAAGGATTTACTTATATTCCTTTTTATGTATTATTTCTTAATTCTTTATATTTTCACTTTATCATGACCTGACATGGAAACTTTATTCTCAAAAAAGAATTTACTGTTAGATAATTACTTTTGAAGGATTATAGAGTAGTATTATGTTTTTATAATAATATTTTAAAATTAAATTTCTTAAGGTTTTGAACTATCATGAAACATATATATATATATATCATTGTTTTGGGGGAAAAGTAAAAAACACATTTTCATGCAGAGATTACTCAGTTTTAGAAATTATTCTTCAGCAATCTCTTGTCTTTTAAAACTGGGTATAAAAGAAACTCAAGGGATCCCTGGGTGGCGCAGCGGTTTGGCGCCTGCCTTTGGCCCAGGGCGCGATCCTGGAGACCCGGGATCGAATCCCACGTCGGGCTCCCGGTGCATGGAGCCTGCTTCTCCCTCTGCCTTTATCTCTGCCTCTCTCTATCTCTCTGTGACTATCATAAATAAATAAAAATTAAAAAAAAAAAAAAAAAGAAACTCAAGAAGTTGTATAACAGGATGCATCATCTGCGAGGAGCAGAAAACCCAACTAAAAGTCCCCTAAACAATGAATAGTTTATAAACTTGCATAACAGGAAGTCTGGGCACAGGGCCAGGTCAGTAGTGTCAACATGGACAGAGCCTCCTTCCATCTTTTTGGCCTGGCAGGTTTATCATGTTAGCTTGGTTCTAGAATTAGTTTCCTCATTATCACAAAATGGTTGCTATAGCTCCAGACATCCAGGTTTTCTTCCAGGAATGTATTCTTAGAGGAGAAAACTTTTTCCTGGTGTTTCCTCATATCTCCTTGGCCAGGGGAATAGAATTATTATAATTGGCTTGCAGCAATCATGATTTACTGCTCAGGCTAGACCATGTGTTTTCTCATCACACAGCAGAGTAAATACTAGAGCAGAATGTCCGCCATCAAGAAAGGGGTGTAGGATGGAAACTGTTGTTCTTACAAACAGATTTTAGATAACAAAGATTTTTCAGTTCCTTGAAAGAGCCATATTCTCTTTTGTTTCTAGGACCGTCTTATTGCTGTCTGAATTTTTTTTCTCCTATACCTAACAGATTCCTTCTCATCCTTTAACTCTCAGCTTAACTATAACTTCTTTGGGGAAGTCTTTGTAAAGAGAGAGAAAGGAGACTTTAAGGGAAAAAGCACTGCTGCAGATATATTACCTTTATAATGGTGAAGGTTTAGTTACCAGGAAGAACTGCACCTGTGTCTGTACTTAGCAAACTAGCATCAAACTCTATAGAGCAGAAGTTGACCAAACTGAGAGGAGAAGTAGACAAATTGTAACCATAGTAGAAGATTTTAGCCCACTTTCCTTACAACTGCTACAAGCAGACAAAATATATAAATACAGAAAAATAGAACCATGTGGTTAACTTATTTGCTCTAAGTAGTATGTCATGTGGTTTGACAAATACTGAAGTCAAATTTTGTAGTACCAGTCTTATACGTACTTTTCCAGGGAATATAAAAAGGCATATTCCCAAATTCATTTTATGAAACAGCATAAAACTTCAATAGTATATTTAACAAAAATGTTAAGAGAATGGGACATTACAGACCAATGTCACTTGTGAGCTTTAAAAGTAATTTAAAAAATCATTGGCTTCTCATAACAAAATATCATAGTCCGGGGTAGTTTTAATAAACAACAGAAATTTATTTTCTCAATGTTCTGAAAGCTAGAAATCCAAGATCAAAGTATTCTTGATTAGTTTCTAGTGAGAGCTGTTTTTGGCTTGTAGGTGACTGATTTCTCACTGTGTCTTCACGTGGTATGAAGAGAGAGAGAGCAAGCTTTATGTTATCTCTTCTTATAAGGTCACTAATCCTTTCATGAGTGCCCCATTCTAATGACCTCATCTAACCCTAATTATTTCCCAAAAGCTTCATCTCTAAATACCATCACATTGGGAGTTAAGACTTCAGTGTGTCAGTTTTGAGAGGACACATTTAGTCCATACCTTTCCATCCTTGGTGCCTCCAAATTCATGCCCTTCTCACATGCAAAATACATTCACTCAGTCTCAACAACCCCAAAAGTACTAACTCATTTCAGGGCCGGAGTTAGTCTAAAGTCCAAAGTCTTGGCTAAATATCATTGAAATCAGGTATGATTGAGACTTGAGGAATGATTCATCCTGTGGCAAAATTCCTCTCCAGCTGCGAGTGAGTGAAACAAGACAAACTATGTGCTTCCAAAATATAGTTAGTAGGAGAGGTTTAATATATAGCAATTCTAAAAGGAGAAATCAGAAGGAAGAATGAGGTGATGGGTCCTAAGCAAGTTCTAAACCTAGCAAGGCAAATTCCATTAGATCTAAAGCCTCAAGAATAATTTTCTTTGGTTCTATGTGGTGTCTTCCAGGTGCACGGGGGTGGCAGCATCAACTGGAGGCTATGGGAGCAGTCTTGCCCTCACAGCTCTACTTAGCCAGGTTCCCACCCTCAAGGCTTCAGGCAGCTCCACTCTCATGGCACTTAGAGTGGCTCCATTCCTAAGGCCTGTTGAAATCAAGGTGGTGGTCCTGATGATCTTTGCTTTGAGTCTTTCAGTATCACTTTTCTCCCTCTTGAAGAATAGCAGACATTAATAGCTGAATAGCACTATCTTCCCATCCTGTCAAATCCAAGAAGTCCTATAGCCTTCATTTTGTCCTCTCTCCATCCCCTTCAGTTCAAACCTTCAGTGTCTTTGTGTATATAATCCTATAAACTCTTTATCATGTGTAGTCCAGCTCCTCAGAATGTAGTTTCTGAGTGTTTGCAATGTGGGTAAGTTGAGAATTTTCCAAATCTTCAAGTTCTGATTCCTTTTTGCTTAACAATGTCTTCTTCATCTCTGTCTTTTGGCATTTTGTTTTAGTTTTTAAAGATTTATTTATTTATTTATTTATTTATTTATTTATTCATTCATTCATTCATTCAAAATTTAGGAAACATTGATATAGTTTTATCTAAAACTATCTGGAATGAGGGATGCCTGGGTGGCTCAGTGGTTGAGCCTTTGGCTCATTCATTCATAAGAGACAGAGAGTGAGAGAGGCAGAGACATAGGCAGCGAGAGAAGTAGGCTCCCCTTTGAAGAGCCGGATGGGGGACTAGATCCTAAGACTCCAGGATCACGACCTGAGCCAAAGGCAGACACTCAACTGCTGAGCCACCCAGGTGTCCCTGGCATTTTATTATAAGCAGTCGAAAGGAACCTTGTTGATCCCTTCAACATTTTGCTTAGAAATAAACTCTGTTAAATATTAGCAAATTATACCTTCCACAAAGCACTAGGACACTTTTCATAGGAGTTCTTTGCCATTTTATAACAAGGATCATCTTTTCTCCAATTTCCGGTAACATGATCTTCATTTCTGAGACGTGACTATATTCACCCTTTTTTTTTTTTTTTTAATTCACCCCTTTTTTTTTTTATTCACCCTTTTTTTTATATTCACCCTTATTGTTCATATTTCTAGCATGTACTTCAGAACTCTTCTAGCCCCTACCTGTTACCCAGCTGTAAAGCCACTCATACATATTTAGAGATTTCTTAGAGCAACACTCCACTTTTACTACCCATACCTGTCTTATTCAGCTCACGCTACCATCACAAAATACTATAGACTGAGTGCCTTAAATAACAGAAATAATTTTCCTCAGGGGCACCTGGTGGCTCAGCAGTTGAATGTCTGCCTTTAGCTCCTGTTGTGATCCTGGAGTCCTGGGATCCAGTCCCACATCAGGCTCCCTGCCTGTGTCTCTGCCTCTCTCTGTGTGTCTCTCATGAATAAAGGATAAAATCTTAAAAAGAAATTTCCTCATAGTTCTAGAGGCTGAAAAGTCTAAAATCAGGGCAGACTTGGTTCCTGGTGAGGCTCTTTTCCTGGCTTGCAGATGGCTGCCTTCTTGCTGAGTTCCTCACACATTACAAGGTAACGGAGAAAGCAAGCTTTGTGGTGTCTCTTCCTATAAGGACACTACTCTCATTGAGGACCCCACATGACCTCGTCTAACTCTAATTACGTCCTAAGGCTCCACTTCCAAATACCATGATATTGGCAGTTAGTACTTTAACATGTGAATTTTGGGGAAATACATTCAGTCCATAACAGGATATTGCTAGATGGAAAGTCAGTACAGTGAATGAAATCAGTTTCATTTTTATACAACAGTAAAAAACAGTAAGAATATTAAAAAGATATTCTTCACAATAGTAGAAAAATATCAAGTACAGTAAAAAATGTGATATCATAACAGGAAAAAACATTTTTTAGAGGAGATTACAGAAGACCTAACTAATCAAAAGGAAGTAATACCATACTTCTACCCTAAGTAGGACAATGCAGTGTCATAAAAATACAGATTCTCCTCTAATTCATCTCAGATTTATAATCCCAGTAGGAGTGTGTGTGTATGTATAAACTGACATGATTCTAAAATTTGTGTAGAATGCAGAGAGACCAAAGAACCAACACTTCTTAGAAGAAAAAAGCATGGTGTGAGGAATTGCTTAGTTAGTTGTTAAGATCTAAGTCCCATCAGTTTGAACACTTAGCCTGAGAGTAACAAATAGACCAGTGGAACAGAGTATTAGGAATTTGGTGCAGTGCCCTGGGGGCTGACTCACCTTTTCACTAAATGGTGTGTCAATTGCCTGTCATATAACAAAACCCTTGCGGCACATAAAACTATGTAGATGGAGTATAGATCTTGAATGTGAAAGGCAAAATGCATAATTTTCTAGAACATTGTATAGTAGAATGTTTTTATAACCTCAAGGTAGGGAAATACTTCTTATATAAGACATAAAAAGCTTACCAGATTAGTTGTTTGGTCTTTGCAGTTTGAATTAGTTCTTCAATGCTGGCCATCAGGGAATATTAGTAAGTGAGAATGTGTAAACTCAAAGAAGGATCACTGACTTACTGGATACTAGTTTTAAGAGTTTTTGTACTGTATAAATTTAGTGTTGTTATTCAACACTATAAACACAGTGATAGAAAAATTTAGGAAACATTGATATAGTTTTATCTAAAACTATCTGGAATGAGGGATGCCTGGGTGGCTCAGTGGTTGAGCCTTTGGCTCAGGGTGTGATCCCCAGGTGGGATTGAGTCCCATGTTGCGCCCGCATGGAGCCTGCTTCTCCCTCTGCCTGTGTCTCTGCCTCTGCCTCTCTCTCTCTCTCTCTCTCTCTCTCTCTCTCTGTGTGTCTCTCATGAATAAATAAATAAAACCTTAAAGTATCTGAAATGGAAGTCCGGCTATCAAACTTTGATACCTAGTTTTCTAAACTAGATATAGTTTGCCAGATGGAATATTCTTTATAGGAAGAAAATCTTCAATGTATGTAATCTTATTTTATGTGATTTTATTCTCAAAAATTATGTGGATGACTTGGATATATAATGCATTTAAAAAAATCATGCCAGGCTATTTGATGTTTTAGAGGAACTTCATGCAAGCAAATTAATATATTACAAAGGCAAAGATTCCTCTGAGACCCGGTGATCATGCATTCTTCCCCATTCTTCCAGTTCATTGTTTTGCAAAGTTAGATTGGTTGTGTGTGTTTACAAGGATGCCACAAGAGCTTTGTGCTTAGATTTTAATACAATTCACACTATGCAAGATCATCTAAAGAGGATTGCCAGGTTTGTGTTCTGGTGGATTATATCAAATGTCCATTATAATAAGTCTGTAATCTAGGGTGTGAATTGGGTATTGATTGTAGTATATCTTCAGCCTGCTTCTGGTTTTTTAGTGTCTGGAATTTATCCAAACATAACTAAAAAGTAAAATTTATACTCAGCATGGTCAGACTTTCTAGTAATTCCTGTATGTGTGTGGTGCTTATGTGTTATACACGCTCATAAATATACAGAACGAGAAAAATATTTTTTGCTTGAATGTGAAATTAATTCTTCAGATTACCATTTAATATAAAGAATATGATGGACTTTTGAGGTGGGGATACTTTCAGTACTGTAATCACTGCCCATGTTTCTTTAATACTACCTCAAGGAGTATGAAAAATGTGTCAGAAAATGAGCTGGCCTAGTACTATTTTAATCAACTACTTTATTACATGTAATGTGATAAGAGATAGGAAAAAATTAGTGAAATGAGTTTTAGGGAAGTATAAATTATACAAATCATTAAAATTAATTTGAGAAAATCTAGACTACTAACAAGATCTAATAGCAATGACTTACATGTATGTTTACATTTTATGAGGTATGCTTGAATACTTTTCTGTTATATTTCTTGAATTAGCTAATATTGGTAGAAGTCCTGTTAGGTCACAGAAACAAAGTATTTTTGGACATTAGACAGTAAGACGGTCCCGTCCCTGTGGGACAGGCTCTCTCTGCTCTCATGGACTAATGCGTTGAGTGACAGCAGCAAATAAGTGCTTGCTGCAATATCCACTTTGTCTTCTAGTCACTCTTTCTGACGTGTGAGACTTGATCAAATCCAGAGATATCCAAAAAATTCTATCCTCACCATGGTACTGTCTTTATTAGTACTGTAGTGAACCAAGGGAACTTATGGAAAGTGTTATATGAGTGATTAATTTTGCATAGTAAAGGGTGATTATGATCTAAATGTTTTGGGGGGGATATATGTGTGTGCGTAGGTATTACTATCATTTATATAGTGTCTTATTATAAGGAAAACGTTTCAAGTGAAAGCAAATAATTAAAATTGCTAGCAGGCTTTGTTGCCTCTGGCTTTTAAGAAAATATAATAAATTCCCTATATTTTTGAGTTGTTTTGGAAATGATGAGGGGTTTGAATCTCACTTTTTTAAAGCATTTTTTAAAGTATTCTGAGGACCACCTACTTCAGAATCATCTGGGGTTTATAATCAAAATTTGGGTTCCTATATTCCAAGCCCTATTAGAATCTCAATTGGCAAGCCTCATAAATCTGTTTTAGAACAAATTTTCCATGTAATTCTTATGCTGTAAGCTGTAGAGAAGAGATGTGCATCCTGTAAAAGTAACTGGCTACCCTTGTGTGTGGCAGATGGCTTGGGAGAGAGGGTAGGGTAGGGAGGAAGGGGTAGATTTGAAAGATAATCGAGGAGGTATAACAGGGAGGATTCGTGACAGGTCAGCTGTTGGGCATTAAGTAGAACAAAGGGGTCCAGGATGATTCCCTATCCATTGTAGGTAATTACTGACATTTTGTTATTTTCTTTACTATTGAATAGTGTTTAATAATCAGGGTAATGATTGTTAAAGTTAAGTAGAACAGATGGGAACACTCATAAATGTAAGCACATGTGGCATTCAAACAAGTTAACTTTTTTGATTTTCCTTTTACTACCTTTTCTAAAATTCAGAGTCATTCTGGCATGATTTCTGCTGTTATCTCATATTACGTCTGTCAGAAAAAGACCTCTCTAGTTGATCAGGATGTTTCATCCAAATTTTCAGTAAAGTCTCTTCTATTAAAGTGATTTGGTTGGGATAAAACGTTCTAAATATGATACATGTGGATGTGCCATGTGGAGAAATGATCATATTTACAGGTGACATTATCACCTCTGCTTTTAAATACATTTTTCTTTTTAAACAATATTCTTTACCTTCTTGGCCTTTACTCTGTGTCTACTTAGTTGTAGCATACTTTCTGCCCTACTTAACTGAAACGTTCCTAGTAGTTTCCAAATCTATATATTTTTCAAAGTCATATTAAGATGTAAAATTAATGCTTAGAAAAATTAATTAAGCACTATGTTCAATAGATACCCCTGAGCCTGCTTGTCCTTCTGAACCCACTCTTCCAGCTCTCCACCTGTCCTTCAGGCCTGAAGATGGGAAGGTGAGGATCACAGACAGGATCAACTGTCTGTAGCACATGCTGGTGGATAATGTTTTGAAAGTTGAAAGTTCAATGGTTTGTTTTCTTTAAGCCCAGTCAAATGGCCTTGGTGTCAAAATGGCTCTGTAAAAATGTCCCAGGCAAGATTGCTTAATTAAATGGTCTGAGATAAATGTTATGGGTACTGTTATTTTTACTTGTGGTCCTTTTCCTAATAAATCCTACTATCCAGGTAGCTGAAGTAATCATTTTCTCTTATGCTTCATTGTTTTCATTCATTACTTTCATGCTGGGGGTGGGGGGCAACACATTGTCGCAGTCTCTTAGACATTTATTTCCTAATTTTTTTCACCTTTTGTAATAGGCTCTGCAGTTATGAGAAATTCTGTCTATATGGGCACATGTGTACATGTACTTTTATATATAAATGTATGTGCATTTGTACCTAGTGTAGTATCATTCTGAGCATATGTCAGCTTTCCACCTTAGATCTGGAGAGCCAGGGATCCCTGGGTGGCGCAGTGGTTTAGCGCCTGCCTTTGGCCCAGGGCACGATCCTGGAGACCCCGGATCGAATCCCATGTCGGACTCCCGGTGCATGGAGCCTGCTTCTCCCTCTGCCTGTGTCTTTGCCCCTCCCTCTCTCTCTCTCTCTCTCTCTCTCTCTCTGTGACTATCATAAATAAATAAAAAATTAAAACAAAAAAAAAAGATCTGGAGAGCCAAAATTCTGAAGGTAAAGTTGCCTCCTGTTACCTATGGTTCATGGAGTCTTATACAGCTCTTCGAGAGATTTAGTTTACTTGAAAAATCAATGTACATCTCTGGTAGTACTGAATACAAAGATAATATTGTTATGTTTGCTATAAAGAACAATCTTTCCTGATAGCAGGTAAGTCAAATAGATGATATAATTGTTTCCTAGTACGGGTTCTCAATGGGAACTGGTTTCTATTTTTACACATTCACTGATTCTGTTTTTAAATAACATGTTTGTAAAATTTTATTTACTTAATAGTAGGATTTCAGCCTAATGAATGATATGCACATGACTTGATACTAATTAATGTTGATAAATTTTCATATTGGACTAGCATCACTATTGAGCCTTTGATTTAATTCTTCCAATGGACATGGTGGCTAGGCCTTGCCATCATCCAGGCTTTTTCCTCTCTGTGGACAGAGGAGAGGAACACCTCTGTTTAGCATGTCTTCTTACTCAGGTGATAAGGAACCATTTGACTCAAAGTACGTGAATGGAATTAAAGCCCTCCAGTCTACCAGTTTAAATGAGGGGCATGTTTTTGAGGGAATATTCATTAAGGTTAGTGTGGAATCCTGTCTTCCGTGCCTTCTGCATTTAATTAGCTACTCTGTATGTCCAAAGGTACTTGTAGTTGAATTACAAATCAATCATAGTTTTTAACTTTGAATTTCATTTTGTTAATAAAAGTTGAAGAAAAATTTATGGCCCTGTGTTACTGAGAGATCGTTGGCCTGATGAGCATATTTCTGTTGGGAGTGTTTTCTTTAATAATGTGTTTCCAATAGGAGTTGGAGTTAGGAAAAAATACTTTTGAGAAAAAGTATATGAAAAGGTGTTTTCTTGCAGGATATATATATATTTGTTTTCCCCGAATGAACAGGATATTGCTCTGACATATCAAAGACTTGGTCTTGCTGCCAGCTGAAAGAACACTATGAAGCATACCAGCCTAGTGGAGGTTGGGGACCATAAGTGAATGCTAAGGATGTGAAAGCATCAAGCGTCTACCAAACAAGCCAGCATTCATTCCTGAGAGTGGCTGTTCTGGCAGCCTTTCTAGCTTTTGCCAATGTAGCTTGCTTATCAAAGCACTTTATCGGTGGAGAAGGGATGTGGGTTAACCACTTCACTTAGCTTTAGCTTCCCAGCTCACAGTCTGTCAGCAAACAGCTGCTTTTCAACATGTACGCCCCGTACTGCGCAGCTGATGCAGGAATGAGGACAAAAACAGCATTGTGTCAGGAGGTAGGGGGAGGGAAGGAGGTCGATCTTCAGTGAAAAGTGGCGAGTCCAACTTCAGGGTTTAATTTATAAGGGGTTCTTTGGTGAGCCAATTTTTTCCCTCCTCTTTATTTCAAGGTTCAAGGTTAACTTTAAAAGTATGGCTCACCAAGGCAGGTGATCTACATATACATTGTGGCAAAGAGTGGTTAAAATATTTATTTTTGTAAACCACTGCTGTGCTGCTTATGGTAGCTTTTTTTTTTTTTTTTTCCCTGCCACTGCTTTTCCTTCTTTTGTCTTTCCCGTGTTCTCCTGTCTTCATTTACTTGTTATCTTTTTGTCTTCATTTCAGGCTACTTTAAAAATAATGTGCAAGTTAGCAACTTTTATCTCTTAGTGGTATGGGAGGACCAGCTTTAGTGTTTGTAAACACTAGAGAGCAGCAGAACCAAATCCCAAGACAATCAGATTCTCCTAGTCAAGAAATCCAAGCATTCCATCACCTCACAACCTAATTTGTAGAAATTTCTTAAAAATGTAGTTGAGCAATGATGTAACAGATGTTCAGTTTTCCAGTTCTGGGTACAAGGTAGGCTGCAGCCTCTCAGCCCATTTGATCTCTGGCTTTTCCAAAGGCAGTTTCCTTTATTGTCTCATCTCCCCCAGGCCCTCATTGTTATGGAAGCACTCGTCAGGATGTAGGACCTTTGTCCCTGGAAGAGCAGAGCCCCCATGGTGTGCTGACTTGTGAGGGGCATGAGGTGGAAAGGAACATATTTCAGTGGGAATGTTTAATTTGAAGGCTCCTGTTATCGCAGCATAACACAGTTTTTGACTGATTCCAGATTATAGAAAATTAATCAGGTTTGCCTACCCTTTGGACCATTTATAAATCTCTGGCTAGGATTTTCATCTCTCTCCTATTTTCTTATAAAAAAAATAGTCACCCACTCAGGGCACTTGGGTGGCTCAGTCAGTTAAGTGTCTGCTTTGGGCTTATGTCATGATCTTAGGGTCCTGGGATCAAGTTGGGCTCCCTGCTCAGCGGGGATTCTGTTTCTTCCTCTCCCCCTCCCCACCGCGCATGCTCTTAACTAAATAAACAAACAAACAAATAAGTAAATAAATAATCAACCTTTCAATCAGTCTTTTAAAAAATAGCACTCAGAAGATGTATGTTGCAGGGGTCTGGGAGTGACACAGTTAATGTGAGAGCTCCAAGCCTAGGAAGTGTTGGTAAGCACACATATGATTGCACTATTTTCCCAGCTCTGGAAGTGGAGCTACCTTTTATTGTAGAAATGTTATTGATAATCATGGTGCTACTGAGGGTTCTTTCCTTTTATCTCATGAGTTCATGTTTTTACCTCAGTATATTTTTGCCTCCAGAGAATAATTCCAGGTAGAACAGAAGTGGCAATTAAGGCATCTAGTGTGTATTTATTTTAAACCTTATTTCTGAAAGTATAATTGCCTCAAGATGCCATAAGGAAATTGTGGCCATATTCATTTGGGGGAACACTGCTTCCTTAGCAAGTTTTATAGGATACATTAGTATACTAAAGGCTCTGAAGTCTTTCCATGATATAGTTTTTTTTTTAACCTACTTTACAGTTTATTTTTTCCTATAGAATATCTTCATGAGGATAACTGCTTACCCCCAGTATCCTATATTTACTTCCTAACATTTATAGGAAGATAATTATCATTAATCAGCATATATGATTCTATTGTTTAAAATTCTTGGCATTTTGCCTGGAGCTCTGCTTATTTGGAATAGACAAATACTATAATGAATGATGCCAGGAATATCTATATGCCTTGTATGGACAGCTGAAGCCTAGAGCAGTTGAAGTGCTAAAGGATCCCAGAGCCAGACCCTCCTGTGTTGAATAGCTTTTTGGATTTCTGGGTGCTGATAGCTAACCAACCTGACATCTAGCAATAAGGCACTGAAAAGCAATGATTCTGTTTCCAGTTAGCAAACATATTAAAGAATCAATAATCTAGTTTATTCCTGAGTTGTGCATTTATAAAAGACAACTTCATAATCTGTTACACTGATATATTTAGATCTTTATCCAGCTAAAATCTAATTTACCAACACCTTGTTATCTTAAATACTTTACACAGAAGGGTCATAAATCCTCCTTAATAGGGCTTTATTTTACCATTTAATTAAGTCTCCCTGATTTCCTTCATTGACTTTAAAAGGGAGTTAAGGGTTGAGTTGATTTTCATTAAGCAGAAAAATACTTATATTAAATTAAAGTTGGGTGAAAGAGAACACTGTTCTTTAACTCTTAATGGCACAATAAATTGAAGGCTGAGATGCTCCGGTAGGCCACACTAGCCTAAGACATGAGATGATGACTCATGGAGAGGGATTTTACGTATTTTTTTGCATTATCCTATGTGTTTTCTCTTTTCTGAAGAACTCGGTTAGGAATAGTAATATTGATGTAGTTGACTAATTTGAGCTTTTATTTAGTGCAAAACCCTGTGCTAATTATGATGGGGGTGGAGATACAGAAGTGAATAGGGTGGTTTAGTGGAATTATAATGAGAGAAATGTATAAATGTAAAGTAGAAAGTATTAAATGCCACTTGAGGCACAGATATGGGAGGTAAGAATAGTGGGTGATTCTTTAAAAAAAAAAGGATTGATTGATTTGAGATTTAGTGGGTGATTCTTTAAAAAAAAAAAAGGATTGATTGATTTGAGATTTGAGCAAGCTCTTGTGCATGTGAGTGGGGAGAGAAGAGGGAGAGAGAATCTCAGGCAGACTCCCTACTGAGTGCAGAGCCTGACTAACCATAGACCTGGATCCAAGGACCCCAAGATCATGAACTGAGCTGAAATCAAGAGTTGTATGCCCACCCGACTGAGCCATCCAGGTGCCCCAAGGAAGATCTGTTTTTGAGGAGATGACTTGTTAGTTGGGTTTCAGTATTGAAAAATGAGTAAGCTTTAAACTTTGAAAGATGAGGAGAAGGGCATCTATACAGATCAAACAGTGCATTCAGAGCACTAGGAAAAGAAAGTGTGGCATCTAAAGGCAGGAGAGTTGATTTGACCTCTTTGCTGCTTCACAGCGAGATCTGCCTGCACAGTGAATGACCTGCGTGAGGCCAGCTAAGGCTAGACAATGTTCTATATATGACTTTTAGAGAGGTATAATGCTGTATACATAAATAATTTTATTCAGCTTCAAGTTTCAGAATCTTAGAAAATTTATTTTGCTCAGGCAGGAAGTTTTGAGAAGGTAGACTAGAGATGATATAGCCATGTGCAGTGCTATCAGGATGGCATCTTTTTCTGTTTTCTTCTCAACCATCCTTAACCTAGACTTTCTTCCTCATGGTCTCCTGGTGGTATTCTTATGCTTACATTCCAGGCGGGAAGAAAGACTGGTTAGATTCTCATATCTGCCTCTTCATTTAGTCTGTTTTGGTACCATATGTCTGATAGCCTCTAGAAGACTCTGATGTATACATGTGAGAACACAAGACTGAAGAACAAATAACATTTTAATATTTTTTGATAATATTTGAATTTGCAGCTCACCTCCAAGTATCTTGGGCACTCTCAAGGGCTTCCAAACTACACTTTGAGAACTGTTGGTATAAATCAGTGGTTGGCAAACTATGGCCCTGTGGGCCAAATGCACTCCTGAAATAAGAACGTTTGTTGCATTTTTTATAACAGCTTTATTGAGGTATAATTTGCATACTGTATAGTTCACTTATTTAAAGCCCAAAATTCGGAGTTGTGTAACCATCATCATAATCAATTTTAGAACAATGTCATTACCCCAAAAAGAATCCCTGTACCTCTTAGCTGTCCCACTTCATTTCTCTCTAAGCCCTTCAAACCCCTGGCAACTATTAATGTACTTTTTGTCTCTAGATTTGCCTGTTCTGGGCATTTCAAACAAATAGATCATGACATATACAGTCTTTTATAACTGGAAGTTATTGTATCTTAAAAAGGTTGTAAAAAAAACACACACAGAATATACAACAAAGATTGGATATGGCCTGCAAAGCTTAAAATATTTACTGTCTGATTTTTAGCAGAAAAGTCTGCTGACTCCTATTATAGAAGATCAATGTGTATTTTTTTGTAATAATTATTTTTAAAATTTTACCCCAGCTTTATTGAGATATTGTTGTAAAACTTTGTCTACGTTTAAGGTATAAAAGATGTTGTTTTGATAAAAATCTAAATTGCAAAATCGTTACTACCGTAGCATTTGCTAGTACCTCCATTCCCTCACATAAGTACCATTTCGTTTTTGTGGTGAGAACAGTTAAGATCTATTCTCTTAGCAACTTCCAAGTTTACGATACAGATTGTTAACTGTAATCACCATGCTATGCTTTAGATCCCCAGAACTTACTCAACTTATACCTGGAAATTTGTACTTTTACATTAATGTACATTTTTGTGTGTGTGTGTCTCTAAATAGTCTTGATTATTATTACTTTTTAATTTACTAATTAACATACAGTGTAATATTAGTTTCAGGTGTTGAATTTAGTGATTTAACACTTACATACAATCCCCAGTGCTCATCTCAAGTGCCCTTCTTAATCTGCATTACCTATTTCACCCATCCCCTCACCCACTTCCCATATAGGAACCATCAGTTTCTTCTCTGTAATTAAGTGTCTTCCCTTTTTTTTTTTTTTAAAGGTTTTACTTATTTATTTGAGAATGTGTGTGTGTGTATGTGTGAGAGAGAGAGAGAGAGAGAGAGAGAGAGAGATAACAGGGGAAGAAGCAGAGGGAGAGGGATGAGGAGACTCTGCACTGAGCGTGGAGCCCAATGTGGGACTTGATCTCACAACCCTGAGATCATAACCTGAGCCAAAATCAAGAGTCAGGCACTTAACTGGCTGAGTCACTCAGGTGCTCTAAGATTCTGTTTCTTGGTTTTCCTTTCTTCCCTTTACCCCATGTTCATTTGTTGTTTCTTAAATTCCACATGTGAGTGAAATCATATGGTATTTGTCTTTCTCTGACAGATTTATTTGTTCAGACTAATATTTTTTAGCTCTATCCATGTCATTGCAAATTGCAAGATTTCATTCTTTTTTATGGCAGAGTAATACTCCATTTTATATACACATACACATGCACATACATATGTATATACCACATCTTTTTAAAAAAATTTTATTTATTTATTCATGAGAGACACAGAGAGAGGCAGAAACACAGGCAGAGGAGAAGCAGGCTCCCCGCTAGGGAGCCTGATGCAGGACTCGATCCCAGAACCCTGGGATCACACACTGAGCTGAAGGTAGACACTCAACCACGGAGCCACCCAGGCATCCTGTATACCATGTCTTTATCCATTCATCATGAGATGGACATTTGGGCTCTTTCCATAATTTGGCTATTGCTGTTAATGCTGCTGTAAACATCAGGGTGCATGTATCCCTTTGAATCAGTATGTATATATTTTATCAAGATATTTTTGAACACGTAGCCCCTATTATACACATATATGCATTTTACATGCACATTTATTTATAAATTGTATACTTTTAAATCTGTACCACTGTGTTTGTATGTTATAAATTATTTAACTCAAAAATTGAAATAAGTAAGAATAAATATAAAAGCTTTTATATTTTTACATATCCCTTTGGACCATTATATATATCTCTCTCAAGGGGTACCCATTCTGTTGAAGATAAGGGATTCTAAAATATTTATTTATAAGAAGCCTGTATTAGAAGCATCTTGGCATTTATCAAAAATAAAGCATCTAGGCCTCCACCTCAGAGCTACTGAAATAGATTCTTTAGAGATTGAATTCAAGGATCTGCATTTTAATAAGTGCAGATCTGATTTAAGTACCGCTGCTCTGTGTCTTTAGGCTTTATCTAAAGTACCATGTATAGACAAATGGTATAATTAAAGACCATGCTGGTGAACATCTGACAATCCCGTAATAAATTAACTTCCAGGAACCTCCTAATATTGTGAGACCATTCGTTCCAGAGATAAATTTCTTCTTATGAATCAAACATTGCCACTGCTCTGTGAGAAGTACTCTAAAGAAGGTTTAGGAAAAGAGAATAACATTTGGTTCAGTGATAAAATGAAGAATTTTTTTCCATGCTTGGACCAGTTTCAACGTACATCTTTTCTAGAAAGTTCATAAAGGTTTCCTTGGGCAAAGATAATGGAGCTCCCTTCTCCACTTCCCCCAACCCCACCACTTCTCATCAAACAATTTTATAATTTTTAAGGGAAATAAATACTGCTTTAGTTTTCCAATTTAAGAGCACTCAAAGGGATATATATTGCAAACATCTCAGTTCTTTGCTATTAATCTATGGTTTCCGGGACGCCTGGGTGACTCAGAGATTGAGCGTTTACCTTAGGCTCAGGTCATGATCCTGGGGTCCTGTGGGGAGCCTGTTTCTCCCTCTGCCTATGTCTCTGCTTCTCTCTGTGTGTCTCTCGTGAATAAGTAAAATCTTAAAAAAAATAATCTACGGTTTCTTTCAGCAATATTTCAATATTTCATTGATTTGATGAATCATTGATTCAGTGATTATGCAATTATTTCGTTGGTCATATGATTTGGCTCAAATTAAAAATGAAGAGAATAGCAATTAAAAATAATCTAGTAATGGAAATGACTTAAATTGCAAAGACATTACTTTTTCTTTTCTTGCATGATTATTCAACTGATTGCAAGATTTAATATTTTTTTCTTTGAATAAATACCAGTAATTTAACCACATGTTAAGTTTTTTTACTATCATTTTTATGACTTTTAATTTAGAATTTTTAAAAATGAAATTTGAAAAACCTCAAATTTGTGTTAAAAATTTTCTTTACACTCTCTACTTCTAGGAGTCAGTGAATTATGTAGCAAGTCCATAAGAGGAACTAGTTTGTGTCTCTCAAGATGAGTTATATTGTAAATGTTGGCCCTGCTTTTTACCATGATCTTGTGGAAGACATTTTAACTAGCAGTGAATCAGCACTGTTACAATGAAGAGTAGAGATGCTACCACTAATTATGTTGTTGGTTAAATCAGACTCTTGTGAGCAAGTTACTTTTTTCTTGTTTGACTATCTATCTATCTTATCTATCTATCTATCTATCTATCTATCTATCTATCTATCTATCTATCTATCTATCTTTCTACTTTTGTAAGCTCCCTAAAGGCAGGGATCTTTGTTTTGTTCTCTGATGTATGCTGAGCACCTAAAATAGTATCTATCATTCAATAAATATTTAATGAATGGGTAGGAAATATCAGAAAGGGAGACAGAACATGGAAGACTCCTAACTCTGGGAAACGAACTAAGGGTGGTGAAAGGGGAGGAGGGTAGGGGGTGGGGGTGACTGGGTGGCGGGCACTGAGGGGGGCACTTGATGGGATGAGCACTGGGTATTATTCTGTATGTTAGCAAATTGAACACCAATAAAAAATAAATTTATTATTAAAAAATATTTAATGAATGAATGGATTATTTTGAAAAGGATTTAAGAAAACTTAAGGAGTGTGATGATACATACAATATGCCAAGAGATAATGAATTTAATATTGGTAGGAAGAAACTGAGACAATGGGAAAGGATAGATAACAAAGTAAGATAGTCCCAAGAATGAGATTAGTGTAAAGATTACATACGTGTAATTCTATAGACTTCCCAGAGAAGGGTTTTAGATTTGGTTTTGTGATTTCCAGCTGTACAGGATTCTGTATCAGGAAGATAAAAGGCAAATTAGATTTACTGTCTCTTAAGTCATCCTTGACCTGGGCTGCTCTCCTTTGAAATGCTTGACATTGACTACACAGTGACTAAAGAAGAGACCTACGTCTGCAATACAAACCTATCGCCAGCACCACAGAAACAGTTCACGGTATCTATCTTGTAGATGAGGGAATACAGGCAGCAAATTCATAGATGAAGGACAACTGAATATTATCTTTTGCTGGGATTTTACTCCACTCTTTGATCACTGAAAGATCCTAACATCTGCACTTACGCTATGTGGATCTTTGTGTACACGCATGTTGAATAATATAGTCTGATTATAAAATTATGTATTTTCATTATAGTTGAAGAGCTTAGAAGAAATTAGGCAAAAGAGTAATTTTTTTTGTAAAGCATAGTACTAAAATGTTAATTGTATTTTCAGAGTCTGGAATTATAGAAGCCAGGAAGTGATGACCATGGACTTCATGGTTTCTAGTTTTTAACATTTAAGAATCAGAAGAGGATATGTAAAGCACCAGTCCTTTCCCATACTCAGTTTGCCTCTCAGCCACCTGGCTGCCACACTAGTTCAGTTGAGCGCACCAGCAATGCTCTAACCCCAGCTCTCACAGCTTGGCTTTGTCTTCCCCCAGATATCCTCATAGCTTTCTTCATCTTTTTGAAAGGACTCATATGTCACGTTTTCAGCGAGACCGTTCCTGGTCACCCTATCTAAAACTGTTAACCACCAACCCCCAAGCCCCTCAAACATACTATCCCTCTTCTGCTTTATCTATTTTTCCTAAGCTGTTAGCTTGTACATTTTACTTACGTATGTTGTTTGGTGTCTCTCTCCTCTTATAATTAAGTTAACTATGAAGGCATAATCATTGTCTCTCTGGCTCATTACTGTATCTTCAGTGCCTCAAATACCTAGAACACAGATGAGGTTGGCATATTTGTTGAATGAGTGGATTTCTGGCTTCTTTTGAGAAATCGGTCAGCGCTGAGCCTGGTTGCATTCCTGTGTGGAGCCTGTCATCTGAGGCAAACTAGCAGAAAGGGAAAAGATCCCCCAAATCTGTTGCTTCTCAAGTAGCTTATTAGACATGCAGAATCTTGAGCATCACCCCAGAATGCTACACTGAGCTGTGCACTGAAACAAGGTGATTCCTTTACGCACATTCACATTTGAAGAATATTGCTTGAGTTTGCCACAGCCTGCACCTGCCCTGCTTTGCTTATTTGTATTACATGCTTGCCCCTCTAGGCATTTGATTTTGTGACCCTGCTGTAGAAAGTAATACGACCATTTTTATGTGTGAGAGAGTTGACACGGTAATAATTGATTTTGTTTATAATAAAGGAATTGGAGAAAAGCCTTTTTATTGTATTGATATTGAGTCACAAGGATAATATTCATGTTCCAGGCTTTCACATTTCAGTGAAACATAGGCTGTATATTACTGTTTCCAAGGAATATGTTTTGACCTGCAGTGTATCCACATTTTAGTGTTGTACTTTACAACGGCTTTACTGTGTTTGTTTAATGCATACAGCCTTCTTTGGAGCCAATACGTATTTTGGCAAGTGTGTTACTTTTTAAAAATATCTATTACTTTCCCCCATCAGAAAGTAATAGTTCCAGGGGAACTGTTATAGTGAGTCTTATAAATTCTTCTCTGCACACATGTCATTGATCCCTGGAGAGTATTAGAGCCTTTGAGACTTCTTGTGGTCAAGTCTGTTATATAAACTGTTTGCTGCAGATCCTTGGGGAAATTTTAGATAAGAAAACACTTTATATATGTATAAAGCAAGTCTGTGTAAAATAGAAATTGGGGCAACATTTGAAGTTGTGCATCTTCTCTTCTCCCTAGAAAATCTCACATTCTGAAATAAGAATAGCAAAATATCCTTTAGGTGGTTTACAAACAGCAAAATAAGCCTTGCCTCAGTTATCTTTTGGCTTTCCAGCCTCACAAAACTTGACCAGAATTCCTGTGTACCACCTCCACAAACATTTTAAGAAAATGTGGGTATGTATTTATTCTTGTTCACTCTCTTTTTAAAAAAAAAAAAAAAAATCTTTTAAAAAAGTCCAGACCAAAGGCACAAACTTCTGTGGAGGAGATGGACAGTAACCAATAGTAACGGGATCTCTGGCCCAAAGTACACAGTGTGCTGTGGAGAATGACTTGGACTATGTCATGGTCCCGGTTGGCACTGCATTTCCCCCTCCTTCAGCCTGTCCACCTGTCCTTATGGTGCTTGTTGTCTCCGGGGAGAAACACAGCTCAACAGTTAGATAAAATGTGTGCAGTTTGTTTTATAATAGAGGTTTGACCAGGATCAGATTAAAATCCTGAAAGGACCTGAAGCATAGAAAACAGTATTTTTTGCTGCCTCCTCCATATCCCAATATATAATTCCAGATGACACAGAACTTAAAATTCATGGTTAAATTAAAGAAATATTTTGGGGGCCCTGGGTGGCTTAGTCGGTTGAGCGTCCGCCTTCAGCTCAGGTCATGATTCCAGGGTCCTGGGATCGAGTCCCACATCTGGCTCCCTGCTCGGTGGAGTAATTAAATAAGGATTATAATATATTTTATTGTAGTTGGAGAATGTCTGATTCATGTGTGTGTCTCACACACAGGAGAGGCAGAGAGAGGAGACAGAGACAGGCAGAGAGAGACAGAAGAAGCAAAAGGTGATGGCCCAGAATTAAATTTATATTAACATTAATTAGGATTTTGATTAAATTTACTTTGTCTTGAAGTAGAGCAAACGTTAACAAAAGTTTTACATTCTTTAAATATGTACAATATATTTTTTTAAAGTTAAGATAAAGGTCTCAAGAAACCCCTGCCTTCTTATTCCCTCTGGCTTAAAAAAAAAATCGCATAGCAAAGCCATCTATCTTGTATAATTATCCTCATAAACCTCTAAAGTATGCTTCTCTCCCAAAACATTATTGGCGTTGATCCTGGCATACAATCATCACACCAGTAATTACAGCTCTTAACTGGAATATAGTCATCAGTATTTACTAGCCTCTATTATGAACACATAAATCATTTAATAAATGGTGAGTGGACACATTACTTGTCATTTTGTTTATGTTAGGCATTCTCTGCAGGTATTCTACATGAAAGTTAAAGCAGTCTGAGGCTCTTTTTGTAGACTGTGCTTATCATTAATAGAAAGCAGCATGTGTGCATCCTGCAAACCCATTTCCTTATTTAAAGTGGGCATCCTTCCTTTACTGAGATGTGCTTCCTCTTTTATTACAGGACTGAAGACCAAGCCTTTGTAAACCCTTAAAGGCACATCCCTTCCAAATGACCTTTTGTCCTGAGCGACTAAGATGTATTGTTTAGTCCACTCAGAATTACATGGGGTGTCCTAGGAATTTTTGTTTTGGTTAATTAAATTTGGAAATGTGTCATTTTTTCCTATTATAAAGCATAAATGAAAGTCCTCTAAAATTGATTTTGGAATTCTGGTAGATGAGATAATTGCAGAGGGTAAATGATTTAGGATTTAAAAATATTGTGTGCTTTTTCTCCACTCACAAAAACTGAAACAGTTTTAACTTCAATTAAGTTACCTTCTTGTCTGTTCTGCTTTCAGTTTATAAGGGCGTTTTACATCCATGTCATGTACTGAGTTAACTTATTGTTACTAATTGTGTTAAACAGACTAAGACTTTGCTCTACTGATAGTAATCTTTTTCCACTTAAAGATATTGGTTAAAGGAAGCTAAAATAGGGATTTACTACAGAGCTTATAAAATATATACAATACTATTTTACAAGTGAGACCTCTTTAACTAGGTCCTTTTATAGTAGCTATCTTTAAGGGTATTCTTTTGCCACAAATTCTTTGTTTTTCCTTAAGTATTCAAAATTTTTTTAAACTTTTGTTGAAGCAACTATGGACACTAGAAAACTTTTTTTGAGTCTAAAAGAATGGAAGAAAAGGATTCTGCAGTGATAGTAAGTTTAATTTTATCACTATAAAAGGCCAATTGATTATGCAGATAATGTCCTTAAGCTTTCATATTTCATTTATAAATCTGTTTTTTGTTAAAAGAACTTTTCATGAACTTTATGAAATATATTTATGACTTCCTGTTAAGTCTGTATATGTCATGCTACTTTAACCTTATTTTCCAATAACTATCATGTACTCTCCTGTCCTCTGATTTCCTTATATTTCTTTCTGGAAGTATCTTTTGTCTTCTGTTTGCCATACAGACAGAAGTAAATTCTGTTGTTTGTCCTTACTAATATGCCAGATAGTCTTATCATTATATCGATCTTTCCTATCCTTATTCTAAACCCTAACACTTTTCTCCTGGACATTCTTTTTCTTAAAAGAATTCCCCCCCTCTATTTCTGCATATTTTATATATATCCAAATAAAAATCATCTTTCTCAATCTCCTGCTTTCAGAAAAATCACCTAAGTCCCCTTCTGAGTGTACTGGAACTCAAAGGAAAAGAAACAAGAGTGAGTCCTGGTCTCAGACCTGTGAATCACACCGTACTGGAATGCCTTTTATTTTCCCCTACACCTTCACTTGCTCTCCCCAGATAAACTCCTAGCTCACAATTGCCCACTTCTGTCTCAGCCTTGCCTAGTGGCCCACATTGTCCTCATGAATGCCACTCCTTAAAAAAAAAAAAAGAATGCCACTCCTTCTCTAGATTTAATCAGAAAGCCTCAACTTCAGAAGGTCCAGCAAGGATCATCTCTTCATGAATCCATTTTAGACAGAGTTCTTTATTTTATACTCTTGTTTTATATTCTCTGGTTTCAGCTTCTAGTTTACCATGATTTTTTTGCTTATATGCATGCTAATATGTACTCCATAGTTTCTGGGATTTTTATTTTTTGTCTCTTTTTCTTTTTCTTTAACCTTATTAATGTCTTATTTCTTATATGTTCTATATATTCATTGGAAAAATTTATTGGCTCATTTCCAATTTCTCAATAACATCTTAGAATTAGTACAAAGCTCTTCCATAGGCAACATTCAATAAATTAATGAAGATATTATATTCATTTTATAAAGAAGCTTAATTTAAACTTGATTAATATGCACCAACATCTCAATTAATCTGGTGGCCAGATAGTTGAGTGCCTCATCCACCAACACTAGGTCCTATGAAATTCACTTTGTGATGTATATATAGTCATCAAAATCAGTCCTTATGAAGAACTTCTAGGAAGTATTGAGGTTGGTTGTGAGCAGTTTAGGACATGTGAATGCTAAAATTATACATTTTGCTGATAACATGTCCAAACAAAGGACAGAACTGACTTTGACAAGGTTGTACCTGTAGCCAGGTATGTAAAAAACAAAAGTTACTACTCTAGATGCTGGTGGTTTTGAATAGCATACTTTCATTTGCCAAGAGAAATGGTCTGTGCATTAATATTAAACCTTCTTTTCATGTTTCATGTGTAACTTGCTTTGGTCTTTTTCCTTGACTTTGTGTTTGAAAAGTCCTATGATCCTTATTTTCCACTTCATTAAACCCATGATGCATGCTGAAGATGTTTGTATTAGGGCTAGACAAGTGTTGCCAGCAATCAGCAAAGGAACAAATGGAGCCTAGTGAATGTGGAGTGAAGTGCATGCTTGAGAACCAAGTATGGAGCCTTCTGAGTTTGTAATTGAGAGAAGTTGGGAGGTTTTCTACACCCTGAGATAAAGAGAGCCACATGGCCAGAAAGCCCAGGGGGTCTGTGGCCCACGACCAGGTGGTGGCCCTTTGACCTCCCTTTGCCTTTTGAGCACTGTTTTTTTTTTTTTTTTTTTGACAGTTAAATGGTGCTAATTGAACTAAAGTGATTGTTCTGAGGAGGGTTAAAACTTTTACATTGAAAAAATAATAGTAAAATGTGAGCACTTGAACAAAATGTGCTAAGCAATCTTAAAATTAATTTTAAAAGTTACTTTGTTTATGTGAAAAAAAATCCTAGTGGCCAGGTAGTGGTTTGAAACTTTTTTTTTTTTTTTTTGGTAAAAGATAACATCTTAGAGTAAGGGAGATTTGATAATTTAACATGTGACCGGTGAAGTCATCTTTACAGAGCTGATTATTCATTCAAGCAAGAATTATTTTCAATGTAGGTTTGTCAGGATTAAGAAAGAACATGCCCAATTTTTTCATTTCGTGTTTTTCCAAATATTGACTTCACCTTGAAGTATGTTCACATTTCCAGAGAACATCTTGATCTGGCAACTAGCTGCATGGAGTACATCTTTGTTCATTCTGAGTGATCATTCATTCATTCATTTATAGATCCAAAGGTTACAGTATAAGGTGGAAAGTACTTTGTTTGAGCCAGCGTAGTCATTATTCATTATTCATGCAATATGTTAGTTGTATTTACCGCTTAATAACAGCATGTATAAACTTAAGTAAATGCTTGATTTGAAAATTCTTCAAGTACCAAAAAAAAAAAAAAAAAAGAGAGACCTCCCTCATTTATGTGTGTGCACATCTAGAGCTCTAAATATTTATTTTCAGTAGACTCTGGTATCTTTTTATGTCAGACCTTAATTTATGGGTTTAGCAGCATGTGAATACAAATAGAAACAGATTAGATTTCAAAATCTCACCAAAAAATCAATTTTAATATCTTCCGCTTTCTTTGGGTATGTTGTTTTGTTTCTTACATTGAATATTAGGCTCATTTTAGTTTTTTTAATTTTTTGTTTTTTATTTTATTTTATTTTTTTGTAAGATTTATTTATTTATTTATGATAGACGTAGAGAGAGAGAGAGAGAGAGAGGCAGAAACACAGGAGGAGGAAGAAGCAGGTCCATGCAGGAACCTGACGCGGGACTCGATCCCAGGTCTCCAGGATCGTGCCCTGGGCTGCAGGCGGCGCTAAACTGCTGCGCCACCGGGGCTGCCCATATTTTAGTTGTTTTTTTTTTTTTAATGATTACATTGAAGATTATAATATTCTCATGAAGTATTAATCTCTTACTATCACGTGGATTTGTTTTCCTTTGCTTTTGATTATCATATATTCTTGGTGGATGGCTTTAACAGTATGTGGTATACCTCATTATTGTTAATACTGGAATTAAAGCAAAAGATTAATATTACTGAATCCACTTTTTTTTTGTAAGTAGCTGCTTGAGATTTCTTTTTCTATTCTTTTTTTTTTTTAAAGATTTTATTTATTTATTCATGAGAGACACAGAGAGAGAGAGAGAGAGAGAGAGAGAGAGGCAGATACACAGGCTGAGGGAGAAGCAGGTTCCATGCAGGGAGCCCCATGTGGGACTCCATCCCAGGACCCCGGGGTCATGACCTGAGCCAAAGGCAGATGCTCAACTGCTGAGCCACCCAGGTGTCCCTCTTTTTCTATTCCTTATATTGTCAACCATTCAATGTCCATTTAAGTGTATATTTATGAAAAATAATTAGGTCTTTCTTTTTTGTAACTTCAATTTTATTTGTAACTTTTATGGAGAATTTAATGGGTTTACATTTATTGTTATAGATATATAATAGATGCTTATTTCTAAATACGTGTTTTCAACTTTTTCTTTTTTTTTCATGTTACTTCCCTTTTGTTAGTTTGATGAATCTTTTAATTGTTTTCCTCAGCTGCTGGTTCAGAAGGACTTTCCACTTGTATTCTTTTAGCTGTTATGCTTAATTTTAACACACATACTTTGTAAAATCCAAACCTAATGAACAGTTTTCGTTGTGTACTCAGAACACTCTGATCTGCTCCCTTCCGTGTTCCCATTTATTGCTGTCCAGTTTGCATATCTTTGGAATTAATCATTGTTATTATTCTTGTTGTTTTTAAATATAGCTTGTAATTGTTTAGATTTATTCATGTTTACAAGTTTATTTGTTCACTCTTAGTTCTTCCATCCTGCTCCTGCTTTTTGAACTTAATTTTGTCCTGGTTAAAGTGGGTCCTTCAGTGGTAGTTTTAGTGAAGGTATATGACTTATAAACTCTCTTTGTCTAAAAATATCTTGATTTTGCCTGTAGTCTTAAATGGTAGTTTTGCAAGTTTTTGAATAGTTTTCCACTCTACCTATCCATTGATGGCTTTTGTTGTAATTTTACTAATTATATGGAATTTCTGTTTGGTGCTTTCTTCAAGTCACCTCTTCTTACATTGTAGCTTGACTTATATCTCTTATGTCTTTGAATATTTTAAGTATGCTTACTTTAGAGAGTCTTTCATGTTCTCTTATTTTCCTTTTAGGAGAGACAATTCTTCTGAGTGTTCTGCTTTCTGAGCAATTTCTGTATAATCTGGCCTATGGAAGGGTTCTTGAAGACAGGGTTTGAACCTTTGCTCCTGCCATGCTCTGTGGGTTTCATCAGTTTCAACCAAGTTTTCATGTTTGAATTCTGATAATGATAGCGCAGAGTTCTGTCCAACAAATAGTTATTGTGAGGAAGAGACAGAAGTCTGATCCTTTTGTAGGTTTTCACCATCTTAATTAACGACACATTAGAAGAGAAGCTTTATTCTGAAGTCTAAATAAAAATGAGTTTAACTTGACAACATAAGTACATATTTAGGAAGTTGCCATTATTTTACATGTTAATATAATTTACGTAGGAGTGTGAGTATAGTTTTCAATATAATTTAAATGAAATTCAAATTGACTATTTGAAACACCTCTGGGAACACAGTTTTACATCATTTACATAGATTCTAATACCCCCATCAATATTGCCTGATGTTTGCTAAATCCACCTAGGATCTATGTATGTAAAGACATAAATGATCAAAGTCAATTACAAATAATTTTTTAAAAATCACTTAATTTTGTGTTAAGAGCACACAGTTTTTAAAAGATGAGTACCTGAATAAGTCTATTACTCCTCAGAAGGAAAACTGGTTAGAGTTTTAGGGGTTCTCTCAGCTACCCCGTTAGTGTATTCTAAAATATCTGACTGGGTTACTTTCTAATTGACTGACTTCCAAACTATTTACATAAAAGCAAAATCGTATCTTTTTTGGAACACTATTCTCATATATTTTCTTTTTCTTTTTTTTAAGATTTTATTTATTTTTTTCTTGAGAGACACACAGAGAGAGGCAGAGACACAGGCAGAGGGAGAAGCAGGCTCCATGCAGGGAGCCGACATGGGACTTGATCCTGGGTCTCCAGGATCACACCCCAGGCTGAAGGCGGCGCTCAACCGTGGGCCACCGGGGCTGCCCTATTCTCATATATTTTCAAATGCACAGTGAAATTCAAAAACACATACTTTAGTCCAAAGTGTTTGTGCACCAGCACCAGTGCCATATAAATAGCAGCTCTTGTGTACCTCAGAAGCTCAGTTTTATACTGTGTTAAATGTGGTGGTGATTTTCATTTTGTAATATGCATAATCACTAGTAAATTTAACAAGTTATCTGAAATATGATTTTTTTCTTCCATTTAAAATTTAAATTTTAAAACTCAATGAAGCTCTGTATTAATGTATTGTGTAGCATTACTGTACTTCTTTTTATCTCATGAATCTCACAAATGCAAAAGGATACCAGAAACCTGCCACAAAGTTATCACGTGGCTTTCAGAACATAAGTTCTGCCCACAAGGGATCAGGGACTCCTCTTCTGTGTATGTGTCCTGTATCCACCCATTTATGTTTATTACCTTGTTGGTTTTGCCCTTCATTTTCTCTGACTGATCCATTTGTTTTATATCCTCCCCACCCCCACCCTGTGAACTTTAAAAAAAAAATTGCTCCACTTTGGTTTCTTTAGACCCCATTTCCTGCCCTTTTGGCATTGTCTGTTCCTGGTTTTGGCACAGCTTCCATGTGTTATCTATGTTGTCTTTCCATACTCTGTTGCCTTGCTAGGCTCCGGGAGGCTGCCAGGCCATAAAATAGATATGAAACTCAGGTTTCCATGAAAAGCATTCCCTCATCCTCAAGTCCAGCTTTTCTCATCCTTTGGCTTAATAGGATTACACAAAGGCCATTTGATGTGAGGCCTGCTGTGTTAGCAATCTAATGATGTTGAGAAAGAGACAGTGGCCAAGTCTTAATGAGACTTTGCTATTTCACAACCTCTAAATCAAGACATACAGCTGAGGAAGTCTGGCTCCTTGCCACCCTACCAGCTGGGTGGTATGTGCGCTGTTAGTATCCCCTTACAGCCTCACTGGAGCTCCAGAGTGCAGGCTGTATGGTGTGTGATGTGGTGCAGAGCCGTTTCCATGGACAAGTGGGGATGGAAACTGACTTGGAACATCGTCATTAGTGGACATAGCTGCCATGTTCTACCCCTTACCCTGAAAGACAGTGGTATCTTCAGTATCTTATATCTAGGACTAGAGTTTGGGGAATTGAAGTTAACACAAGGTCTGGAGACTAGTAGAGTAATAAATATTTTACTTATTATATTAATTTTTGGCTCCTTTTCTCTTTATATCTTTAATTCTATACTTGTTATTTTTAAACTCCTATAAAAATAATTTTATATTTTCTGTATTTCTAGACTGGATCTTTGAGTTTGTGGACTCAGCCTTTAAAATTTTATGCGTCTTGCTTATTAGGAAAAGGGCACCTTGATCTCTTAGTCTGCTAATTTAATATTTTAATTGTTTTAAGACCACAACAGCTGGCATCTTAGCTGTTAATCACTATTGTTATTATTTCAGAGAGTAGGTATTTATCCATTCCTTTTTGCTGTACTCCTAAATTTTAGGTTTAGTAGGTAAAGAGGGTCAGCACTTAGATCCTTGGAGTGGCTGGTTATAAATAGACCGGAAAATAGCAACAGGCTGGGCTGCTGCTTCACTAATGGCCCTTTTCAAATACTTAAAAGCAAATGATTCATCAAATAGAATCACTAAAAGCAGAAACCTGCCAATTTGTAGAATTTGACTCCTCCTAATCAGAGTAAGGCAACAGGATGTTGAGTTCCTGCTCTGCACCTGATTAAAGCCAAATGCACAAGGAACAGCTGGGCAAAGGAGGAAGCACAAGACTGTCTCAGCTGGGGGTAGGAGAGCTAAAGAAATTTAGAGGAAAAATGATTTTTCAAAAACCTCCCACATTTGTTTTATTTTTTCAGATATGCTCAGTAGATAAGCACATATTCAGTCTTTAATTTTTTGTTTTCAGTTAACATTCCATCTATAATTTAAGGAAAACAAATCTATCTAGGTATGGTTCAAATAAAATTTCTTCCTGTGCGAGATGTGTTATTTCCAGATTATTCTATTATCATCCTAATCCTGCACATTTTCTTGTTAGGCATTTATTCTAGCTATGAAAACAGTCATTTGGCTTCATATGCAATATGTATTAATGATTTAAACTCTGCTTTCCTGAAAATAAATTTTAAAAAACTTGGAAGCATTCTACCCTAATTTACATAGGAGAATTGAGGAAGTATTAAAAAGTAAGATTATTTGTATATTGTTTTAAATCTTGCTATTTAATATTCTGCATTTCTGATCATTGATATATAGATATGTCATACTTATTTACCCCTAAATTATAACCTTTAGGCATACATATTGAATGTCGAGATGTATGTATATATTTATATTTAGTGTCTATAAAGACAGATCGTTTTGAAGTATATATTATGAATGTGTACAGAATCAGTAGATAAACAAATTCCTAATACTTAAAGCAGTTTTCTAGACATAATGCCAGTTTAAAATTTTAGGTGACATATGTAATTTAAAATATCAAGAACCAGATGAAGCCATCATAAGAAAACACATACCAGCATCTCCCTTGCATAGATGCAAAAATCCTGAATAAATACTCATAGACTGAATCCAGTAACATATAAAAAGGATTGTATACCATGACTAAATGGGATTTATTACAGAAATGCAAAATTGGTTTAACATATAAAATTTGACCAATGTTATACAACTTATCAATAGAATAAAGACAAAAAACGCATAATCACTTCAAAAGACAAACAGGAAACTGAACCTTTGAAAAATTCTGCTCTCTTTCACGATAATAACACTCAGTGTAACATATGTGTAGAAGAGAACTTTCTCAACCTGAAAAAGGGCATCTACAAAAATCTCACAGCTAACATCACACTTAATATGAAAGACTGGATGCTTTCCCTCTACAGTAAGAGATAAGAGGAGATTGTGGACTCTCTTCACTTCTATTCAATGCTTCTCTGGAGGTTCTAGCCAGAATAATTAGGCAAGTAAAAGAACAGGTATCCAGATAGGAAAGGAAGAAGTAAAATTTCTCTGTTAGCAAATGAATACTACCTTATGTTGTATTTAGATAATCCTAAGGAATACAATAACACATTATTAGCACTAGTAAGTGAGTTCAGAGAAGTTGTATCATTGCCAGTGGCCAGTAAACACGAAAACATCATTAACCATTGAGGAAATTTGAATCAAAAGCACAGTGAAATGCCACTTTACACCCACTAGAAAAAGTCTGCAATCAAAAAGTCAGATAATACCATGGGTTAATGAGGATGTAGAGAAATTGGAGCCCTTACACAGCAACCTTTCTGGATCTGTTGAGACAATCATATGATTTTTATCCTTCATTTTGTTAATGTGGTATACTGATTCATTTGCAGATGTTGAATCATTCTTTCATCTCTGGAATATATCCCCCCGATTATGATATATCATTTTTTAAAAATTCTTTTAAATACTAGTGACTTCCAGCACTTTAAAAATCTTTTTTCCATTATATTCTATTTTACATCTTCTGATAAATAATCTCTTGTCATTCTTGTCTTTGCTTTCCTTTAGGTCTTTTTTCCTCTGCTTTAATTTTCTCTGTATCATCAGTTTACGATAATTTTATTATAATGTGCTGTGTGGTTTTCTAAATAGTTATGCTGCTAGGGGTTCATTAGATTTCATGGATCTGAAGGGTTCAAATCATAGTTCTTCATGAAACTGTTATGATTTTTTAGCCATTATATCTAGAAATACTGTTCTTGTATTTTAATAACATGTATATTAGACCACTGAATATTTTCCCAGTTGTCACTGAGGCTCTGATCAAAATAAGTCTAAGCCATCTCTTTGATGAGTACCTTAACATTTATTTTTTAATTGATTCTTTGTAGAATTTTGTTGATTAAGATATGAGAACCGCTTTCTTAATTTTCCATTCCTTTTAAAAAATATTTATTTATTTGTTTATTTATTTGACAGAGAGAGTGAGAGCACCCACACAAGGTGGGGGAGAGGCAGGCAGAGAGAGAGAGAGAGAGAGAAGTGGGCTCCTTGCTGAGAGGAAAGCCTGAAGCAGGGCTTGATCCCAGGACCTGGAATAATGACTTGAGGTGAAGACAGATACTTAACTGACTGAGCTACCCAGGCACCCCTAATTTTCCATTCCTAATTGAGATTAGTGGCTATACTAACATTTTAATATTTATTTTTTCTTTCCATTTGTAGTATCTTTTTTTTTAAGATTTTATTTATTTATTCATGACAGGCACAGTGAGAGAGAGAGAGAGAGAGAGAGAGAGAGATGCAGAGACACAGGCAGAGGGAGAAGCAGGCTCCATGCAGGGAGCCTGATGTGGGACTTGATCCCAGGACTCCAGGTTCATGCCGTGGGCTGAAGGCAGTGCTAAACCACTGAGCCCCCCGGGCTGCCCTGTAGTATCTTTTCTTTACCAATTTTTATCTCCTTCATTTATGAGATTTTGTACAGATTAAACTTCCATTGCTGGATTGCCCCTTCCCTTAGACCTGATTTATCCTACGGTAACCTGCCTGATGCTTTGAATGTGTTGTGTCTTTCATAAGAACTTCAGTGTTCTTTGAATTAAATCCAAGACTTCCAGGCTTGACTTCTGGTTCATTTAAAATTCCTTTTTTTCTTTCCTCTCCTACTCTTATTTCCTTCACTGTTTTTCTTAGGATCCCTTCAGTTGGTTTAGAGTTGACACTTTTATTAAGAGAAGAGGCTTTTGGTAGAGTTATGGTCATTTATTTATTTTTCTTGCCTCCTTTTCAAATCTTATATAACCTATGTCTTTTTTTAAGATTTTATTTATTTATTTATCTGAGAGTAAGAGAGATCAGGAGAAGGAAGGAGAGAAAGGGAGAGAGGGAGAAGCAGACTCCGCACCAAGCAGGGAGTCTGACATGGGGTTCCACCCCAGGACCCTGAGATCATGACCAAAGGCAGATGCTTAATTGACTGAGCCACTCATGTGCCCCAATACAGCCTATTTCTTTCATTGATCTTTTTTCAAGAATGCAAAAATTAAAATTATTTTTGGAATGTTAGACCCAGAAATTCCCTTGAACCCTCCATACTTGGGTGCTATATGCCATTTTCTTGAAATGTAGAAAATAGAAAAAAAAAACTTTTGTCATGCTATTATATTCAAACTATATATATATACATACATACACACACACACATATATGTGTGTGCCACAGATTTCTTTTTCTGGCTGGATATTTATATGTTGTCATTATTTGGATATAGGCCAGTAATTGCTCTGATTTGAATTGTCCTGATCATGAATTTCTTCTACTGCAGGGTCTAGTATATACATTTACCTTCACTTCATCTCTTAACGCAATGGAAACTCCCCAGTATGTTTCTTAAAATCATTCAGAACGTTTGAAAACTCATTGAGGTGATGCACTCTGTTTTTTTTTTTTTTAAATTTTATTTATTTATTTATTAGTGAGAGACACAGAGAGAGAGTGAGAGAGGCAGAGACACAGGCAGAGGGAAAAGCAAGACCCCATGTGAGGAGCCTGACTTGGGACTCCATCCTAGGTCTCTAGGATCAGGTCCCAGGCTGAAGGCGGCACCAAACCGCTGAGCCGCTGGGGCTCCCGGTGCACTCTGTTTTTATATAGAGGCATACTGCAAATATTTTACCCTCAAATGTATAACTGTTTAAAGCAATATGCTTACTGCAAGTTTTGTGTAAAAGGAAAATACTGATCTGCTGTTACATAATTTATTGAGGTTTATTTTAGGGATAAATAAAAAGTGACAAAAGAAAGTTTTGCATAGAGTACTCTTTGTGCTTTTAAAAATGTGATAGAAAAAAAAATATGATAGAAAATAAAACATTTTAAAAATTAAAATTTGAGTACATTTTTTTAATAAATTAATTTTTTATTGGTGTTCAATTTACCAACATACAGAATAACACCCAGTGCTCATCCCGTCAAGTGCCCCCCCAGTGCCCGTCACCCAGTCACCCCCACCCCCCGCCCTCCTCCCCTTCCACCACCCCTAGTTCATTTCCCAGAGTTAGGAGTCTTTATGTTCTGTCTCCCTTTCTGATATTTCCCACACATTTCTTCTCCCTTCCCTTCTATTCCCTTTCACTATTATTTATATTCCCCAAATGAATGAGAACATACACACTGTCCTTCTCCGATTGACTTACTTCACTCAGCATAATACCCTCCAGTTCCATTCACGTTGAAGCAAATGGTGGGTATTTGTCGTTTCTAATGGCTGAGGAACATCCCAGTGTATACATAGACCACAGCTTCTTTATCCATTCATCTTTCGATGGACACCGAGGCTCCTTCCACAGTTTGGCTATTGTGGACATTGCTGATAGAAACATCGGGGTGCAGGTGTCCCGGCGTTTCATTGCATCTGAATCTTTGGGGTAAATCCCCAACAGTGCAATTGCTTGGTCGTAGGGCAGGTCTATTTTTAACTCTTTGAGGAACCTCCACACAGTTTTCCAGAGTGGCTGCACCAGTTCACATTCCCACCAACAGTGTAAGAGGGTTCCCTTTTCTCCGCATCCTCTCCAACATTTGTGGTTTCCTGCCTTGTTAATTTTCCCCATTCTCACTGGTGTGAGGTGGTATCTCATTGTGGTTTTGATTTATATTTCCCTGATGGCAAGTGATGCAGAGCATTTTTCTTTGAGTACATTTTAATTGGGTGGAGTAATTATACAAAAATCTCATCCTTTTGCAGCTTCAAAGTATGAATATACTCATTATATAATAAATGGTGTTTTTCCCCCTTAACCATCTGATTTTCTAAGATCACCTTTAATTTTTTTATGAATTAAAAAAAAATCAAAACTGTTTCATTCTAGTTCATAGTGACTTTAAAATCTTCTCTGCTACAGAAACTAGAATTTCTAGTTAACTTGTCTATATATGTAAACACAAAGCATCACCATTAAAGAAAAAAGATAATTACCAGACTCCAAGAATGAGTAAGATATAAAAATACAGAAACAGAGAAGACCTGAAAATTTCATGTATTGTGGCTTCACGCAAATGAATTTATAGGTCAAAGTGATGTAATTTTGTGATGATTGATTTATTTGAGGGAAAATTAAATACCTTGCTAATTTTTTGGTTACAGAATGGAAGAGGTGGTGGAAAAGTATTGGTGTGCAGGCACAATGGAATGATGTTGAAAGGTGTGTTTTCAGATAATATAGAGAATATACATAAATAAAACAGTAAAATGCTACATAGAATACTCATTTTTAGGTTCACCTATTAATAAATACAAATTTTATTTTGTGGCAGTTGTTAAGAAATATACTGCTATAAGCAGAGATTTAGAACCCAATTCTTTTCTGCCTCTGAAGCCAGTGAATGGGCTTGATGGTTTCTACATTTCTGTCAGTGTAGCTGTATGAACGGAGTGAGAGAAGTTCAAGCAGAGTTATTCTAATGGCAGCTTGGACATACTTGTCAGACTCTTAGAAGATGGTTGACTAGAGATGAGGATTTGAAGGTTATTAGTGTATTAAGCGGTAACTGACTGTGAAGAAAGTTGGAGAGAGTGAATTCTCTGAAAAGATGGCTTCTGGGAATACCAAGAGATAAGGGTACCCCGGATGGTAAGGGCCTAGTTAGGAGTGATAAGAAAAGCAAGAGAAGAATTAGGACCTGGTGGTTTCAGAAACCAAGGGGGAGGGGTTGTAATTTCAAGAGACATGCTGTAGTTCCATGGAATGAACTACATTCAGAAAGATTGTGATGTGTTGAAGATCCAGCTGAATTTGGAAGCCATACATCGGAAGTGTATCTCTGTACATTTCTTCATACAATGAAGAAGACAGATGGTTAGATTTTAATTGGATTAATGGAAGATCAAGGTGAGGTATGGGTCCTGATAGAGTGAGTAAAGTGAGTAAAGTGACAGGGTATGGGATTTAGGCTTTCCTCACTCTTACCAAAATTTTGATAGATAATAAGCTGCCAAAAACGAAAACTGTTAAACTCAATATCACATGTCAAAATGCTAATTGATTTAAGATGTTATCTCCTGTCTCTGGGTGCTCCAAGCCCTATAAATTTGTCTCTTTTCTTCCCTTTACAGTGTTGGAATCATAGAGGGGTAATTGTTTTCTGTGGGATAAATGGCCCTGGTAGACTAACTGATTAGAATTTTCTTACCTCTAGCTTATACCATACTGTTGAACTCCCTGAATCCTAGTGATACTTAACATCTTGCACAGGTCTTGTGTTTTGAGGTAATTTAAAACCTTATTAATCCAGGCCCCATTGAGTCAGGATTTGAGCCATTCCAGACACAAGGCTTATTAAAACTCACTGTTACAGTCTCTGAAAAAAAGTTCCACTAAGGAAACTAATAGTGCAAACAAGATTTTAGCAAGAATGTTCAAACTACTTAAAACAGGACTTTGTTTATAAGCACCTGTAAGTACTTCTTAAGTACTTTAGAAGCTCTCACTTACAGACGATACACTCATTGCAAATCACCCTTATCTAGTTATTAAATCTATGGATTGATACTGTATAAGATTTTATTAGTTTAATTCCAGTTGCTGTATTATAGACAGTTTTCAGCAGCTAATGTCAAACATCAGCTCAGTAATTTTCTAAAGAATAGCATTAAATACCAAAACCTATTTAAAATTGCTTTAAATTAGGGTCTTTATATTCCATTCTATTATACCCCACAGTCCTATTTCTATCACTCCTGCACTCTCCCCACAGAATTTTAAGAAGTGTCAATGAATGAAGTGTTCAGGATTTCTTTTCTTGTTTTGTGATTGACAGTACCAGAAGTTTAGATCTTTGGTAACAGTCTTGAGGCCCAGTGATATTTCAGAAAGCCTGGTTCTATACCAATACTGGACCAACCCCAGAAAGTGGAGTCTATATCAAGTCCCAGTTCCAGCAGCTCATGGGCTGTGAAAGTTCTTTAATATCTGTTATCATTTGGAAAGACTTAAGAAGAGCCTTGTTTTTTTATTTTTTTTTTAAAGATTTATTTATTCATTCATTCAGAGAGAGCGAAGAGAGAGGCAGAGACACAGGCGGAAGGAGAAGCAGGCTCCATGCAGGAAGCACGATGCGGGACTTGATCCTGGGTCTCCAGGATCACACCCCAGGCTGCAGGCGGCCCTAAACTGCTGCGCCACCGGGGCTGCCCAGAACCTTAATTTTTAAAATTAGCTAATATTATAATAAATTACTAAGTGGTTATGTAAGATCTTAAAAATGACTTTGTTCTCTTCTCAAAGTTTGAGTTGTTTTGAGATTGTAGTAAGTATCTATTTTATGTGATGGATAATGAATAGTGGCTCCTTGATGGCCTCCATAGTTCCTGATTTCCACTATACCAAGAAAAATTCCTTTGGAAATTTTGCTGCTTTAAATCTATATCCTTTAAGGGAATAGGTGTGGTATGACTAATAAATACTTTCCAAATTGTTGATCTCATGGAAGGGGATGGCCTGTAGCCTTTTGGCAATGGACATTCTCTAAAAAGGGCTAACGGATAGCTTAAACTGTAGAAATATACATCCAGATTAATTTTTGCTTCATTGATCTCTGAGTTAAAGAGAAGCGCTACTTTGTTGTAAGCTGAATTGTAGCAATAGAAGATTTAATTATGTGGTATACGGTGCAGGATATTATGTGAACCTATCACTGGGTCTTAGTTTAACATGTGGTAGATGTCTAAATGTCAAAATATAAAAGCCTACATTGGATCTTTACCAGAAATTTAGGGTAAAATAATCTTTTGGGGCAAGCATAGCATTGGAAAAGGAATCATAATAAACAGGCTTTTAGTGTAGTAGCAGCTTAAAATAATGGATTCTGGCACTAATCTGGGTAGTGCTTTCCCTTACCTTGGAAGGTGTCAACTTAGTCCTGAGATGATGTTACGCTGCTTACTGTGAGGCAGGTTTCAAAATTCAGTAACTTGCTAAATTCTATTGTATTCCCGTGTGACTGTTCTGAGATTTTGAGGCAAGTATTTTAGATCAAGGAAAATGTTAGGTCCTGAGTAGCTCCTCATTCCTAGCAAGTCTTACTCTTAAGACGTGCCCTTGGAATTTGCTGCTGCTGCCGCCACTTGAAATTTTTTGCTTTATTTTTTGTCACAGATTCTTTTGAGGAATGAGTGGGGGTATAAGTGACAAGTGCTTTCTAATTTATGGCTGGTTCGGGATGCGTACTTGCTCGTCATTTAGCTTGGCAGTGCTTTGACTTTTGGGGATTTTAAGTACATTATTTTATTTACAGTTTCCTAGTTTGCAAAATTGAAATAATATGTGTTCTGTCCTGTCTCGGAGGGATGTAAGGGGTATTCATAAGGTAACATCCTAAAACCTCAGTGGAGTCCTGATGCCACATAAATGTATGATATCATAATCCTCATCTGTCAACATTATCACATGGCTTTCTCTATACTTAGATTAATTATGACTAATCAGTAAGTCATCCTGTGTATGGATTCTGGTTTTTATTCTTATATTCCTTATTCCTTATCCTTATATTCCATATGTTAACTGGGGAAACATGTGCCTTTGTTATCAAATGCTAGTGTAGAAGGTGGCTTTTTACATATTCATGCATTGTTATTTTTTTTCCTGACTTTTGTTAGTTGTAGTTTCAAAAGAATTCCAACTTTTCAAAATAACTTGTATACCAAGAGCTTTTCCAGAACCAAGTACGGTTAATAGATTTTTCTGGGGAAAAAAAATAGATTTTTCTGGAAAATACTATCTAATTTGTGAAGACAAGAAAACTGTTGATTTTGGATTCTCAGGCAAGTTCTCAAGAAAACTGTTGATTTTGGAATCTCAGGCAGCCAGGGTAGCTCAGGGTTTAGCCCCGCCTTCAGCCCAGGGCATAATCCTGGAGACCCAGGATCCAGTCCCACGTGGGGCTCCCTGCATGGAGCCTGCTTCTCCCTCTGCCTAGGTCTCTGCGCTCTCTCTCTCTCTCTCTCTCTCTGTGTGTGTGTGTGTCTCATGAATAAATAAATAAAATCTTTAAAAAAAATAAAAAGAAAAAAATAAAAAGAATATCTATAGACTTTGGGTTAGAAGTCTCTAATGTTTGTTTCTAATTTACTTTGAAATTGTTATGAAATAGATCTTGAGAGCCTAGAACCTTCTTTCACATATAAGTCCCTCATATTAGTATAGGATAGGATTTCATAACAAGACATATTCAATTTAAGGAATAAATAATAGTGAAATTGAAAGGACAGTTCATTTTCAGATTAATGCTTTTTTATTATATTCATCATTAGTTCCTAAATGAACCCTTAAAGGTTAAAAGAGATTATGAAAAACTTTGACAGTGGGAACATTTTTTTGACGGTATGTTTTTATTTTAAATTCAATATTTATGTATATCCCTCATTCATCCTGCCTTATCTCCATGATGTTTGTCACCAACCAATCTCTAACTTTTGTTGATAGTTTATTCTGTCCCTAGGAGGATAGATGAGTCATGAAGGTAGGGGCACTGTCTGTTCTTTCTACTATTGTTTATCATATGGTAGGGCATTGTTGAATGAATGAATGAATGAATGAATGAATGAACCAACCAACCCGTGGTTCTAGAAGATGGTGGAGTAAAAAAAAGTGCAACCTAAAAACTTTATATAAATCCACTTTCTCTTCTTGGCCATTTTTAGAACAAACACTTAATAACAAATTTTAAACAGAGCATGGGTTATATAATACCCAGGGACTTTTCTTGGAAAACCGCTTGGGAATATAGTTCAGCCAACAAATTGATGAATCAAAATAAAGAGAATTGAATAGGTAAAAACAGAGTAAAAGAAATTGGTGGTTGGTGGGAGGGGTGCCTGAGTGGCTCAGTCGGTTAAGCATCTGACTTTGGCTCAGGTCATGATCTCAGGATCCTGGAACCCAGCCCTGCTTCTAGCTGCCTACTCAGCAAGGAGCCTGTTTCTCTCCCTGCCCCTCCTCCAACTTGTGCTCTCTTTCTCTCTCTCTAAAATAAATAAAATCTTTTAAAAAAAAATGGTGGTAAAGAGTGAATAAATTTAAATATAAAAATAAAGCTACTACATTCAGGCCTTTGATCCATTTGGAGTTTTGTATATGATATGAAATAAGGATTCAACTCCATTCTACTGCATGTGGTTATCCAATTGTCCTAGTACCGTACTTTGAAAAGATTGTTCTTTCCTCATTGAATGGTCTTGACATCCTCCTTGAAAACCAGTTGATCATAGACCCTTGAGTTGATTTCTAGAGTCTACATTTCATTCCATTGATTTGTATGTCTCTTTATGCTAGTATAGTGTTTTCTTCTTTACTGTTGTTTGTATAATATATTTTGGATTTGAGAAGTCTAAGTTTTCCAACTGTGTTATTTTTCAAGATCGATTTATTCTTTAAAGATTATTTCATTCCTCTGGATCCTTTGTAATTCTGTATGAATTTTAGAATCAGCTTGTCAGTTTCAAACATCTAAATATAAGAGGTAAAACTACAAAACTTTTAGAAGGAAACATAGGAATAACTCCTCATAACCATGGATTTGCCAGTGGATTTTTAAATATGACACCAAAGCAGAAGTAACAAGAAAAAACTGATAAATCAGACTTTACTTTTGATTAATCAGAGTTAATTTTTGTGCTTCAAAGGATACCTTCAAGAAAGTGAACAGGAATCCACAGAGTAGGGGAAAATATTTACAAATCATATATCTAATAAAAATGTATGTTTAGAATATATAAAAACTTTTATAACTCAAGAATAAAAACGTGAATAATCCAATTAAGAAATGGGCAAAGGATTTGAATATACATTAAACAAAAAAAAAAAGAAACAAAACTCAAATGGCCGGTTAGCACATAGAAAGATGCTGGATGGCATTAGTCATCAGGGAAATGCAAATCAAAACCATAATGAGATACCACTTTATATTCAATAGGATGTCTGGAATTAAAAATAATGACAAGTGTTGGTACAGAAATTAGAGAATTGGGAACCGTGTATAGTACTAGTGGAAACATAAAATGATGTAGCCCTTTTGGAAAACAGTTTGCAATCACAAAAGGTTAAATATACTTACCATATGATCCAGCAATTCCACTCCTTGGTATGTACCCAAGAGAAATGAAACAAATGCCCCTGTGAAACTTGTACAGTAATGTGTAGAGCAGCTGTTATTGATAGTAGCCACAATCCAAATGTCTACCGCACTGGTGAATGGTAAATAAATGTGATATAGCTAGATGATAGAATATTATTTGTCCATTAAAAGGGATGAAGTAGTGATACATGCTTTAATGGGTGAACCTTTAAAACATTATAGTAAGTGAAAGAAGCAAGATCACATTATGTGAAATGTTTAAAATAAAAAATAGAGACATTAAATAGATCAGGAGTTATTTGAGGTGGGGGGAATTGTTTTACAGAGGTGACCGCTAATGGGTACAGACGGGCTTCTTTTGAGATGCCCTAAAATTCTTCTTTAGGTCAATGCCCTAAAATTGACCATGCTGACAGTTGCACATATCTATGACTATACTAAAACCCACTGAATCATACATTTTAAGTGGGGAATTGTGAAGTATATCTCAAGTTGTGAATATGTAAATTATATTTCAATAAAGCTGACTTTTTTTTTTAATTCAGACAGAACAACTGTGCAAATTATGTCTACAAAACAGAATACCAGTGTTAATGACAGTTAAGCCTTGAACAGCATGGGGGTTAAGGGGTGCCGAACCCCTGTGTAGTCGAAAATTTGTGTATAACTTTTGACTTTCCCCAAACTTAACTGATAGCCTACTGTTGACCAGAAGCCTTAGTATAAACATTTAACACATAACATATTTTGTATGTTATATATATTATGTACCGTATTCTTACAATAAAGTAAACTAGAGAAAAGAATATGTTATTAAGAAAATCATAAGGAAAAGAAAATACCTTTACAGTATTGTATAGTATTTATTGAAAAAAATCTGTGTGTAAGTGGACACATGCCATTCAAACAAACCAGTGCTTGTCAGGGATCAAATCTATATTTAAAAAGTAGTATCAGTGAACAAAGTTGGGAGAGGAAATTTCCTTATCTTTTATAGCATGTTAGCCTTGTCCTTTGTGTCCTTCAGTGATCTGACCCTTAGCTCTGTTAACCTTATTTCCCATGAGACTATTCCTTATTTGCTTCCGTCCACATTAACTTCTTTGTTGTTCCTGGAATTCACTAAAGCTTCTACATTTCTAATACCTTCCATGTGGAACATTTTTCCCCTAGATGCTTACATGGCCTGTTTTCTCCATAGCTTTAGATTTCTCTTCAAACAATGTCTCTTCAAAGAGACTTCTTTGCCTTCCATACCTACCTGTCATGTGTTCTTCCCTTACTGTACGTCAATATTGTGTGGTGGAAGTACAACCTCAGAATGGCTTTGCCATTCATTAGCTGTATTGTGACTTTGGGCAAGCACCTCAACCTCTCTGTGCCACAGTTTCCTAAATTCTACCCATGGAACTAATAATACAATATATATGGATATTAAAAAGTAAATTTAAAAATTTAAAAAAAGAAAAACAAAACAGACTTGGCAGGATTCTTACCACACCTGGATTGATGCAGTAAGGACGTGGAGTGGAGCCCGGTACCTGATCCTTACCTGCTGTTCTGTAAATGCTAGTAGCTAGTAATTACAGCTCGAGTTGTAGTTTACTTGGATTTTACCTGTAAATCTTAATAAAGCTATTAGTATGATTGGAGTTATGAATAATACAGACTTAAAAGGAGAAGCTACTTGAAGGGAGAAAACTGTTTTGAAAGATGGTGTGTTGTGGTGTATTAGGTGGTTAAAGGAGTCCTCAGTGGTTGAAGGAGGAATACCAGGGGGCTGTCGTAGGAAACAAGGTTGGAATGTTAAATTAGACCAGAGGGCACTGAAAAGTACAGCACAGTGCGTGTAGCCGCTACGGGAAGCCTTTGAGGGTTTTTGAGTGAGCGAAGACATGGACCAAGCAGAGATAACCGCTGGGAAGACCTGAAATGGCAAAGCCCACAGGAAGCAGACCTCAAAGAGAGGTAGATGGAAAGATAATAGGAGTTTAGTAACAAATTGAAACACAAATAAATTTCTCTGCTCATGAAAATATACATGGGGCACATACTAGGTTATTAATGCATATCTGAAAGCATTTAATTTTCATGTGTATATACAAAAAACCGCAGTGGACTTCCCTTCCTAGCATTGTTGTGTCCCTACCTAAAACTGTGTGCCTTTGTGGTGGCCTTGAGGTAATTTAAGACCAATGCCATGTGTGTTCTGTTACTTATTGAGCAGGCATAAGATTTCACCTTCAGTTTGTAAGCAGAAGTGGATGCTGGGGCAGAGCTCAGCATGTCTCATTACTTTTGCTTTCCTGGAATCTGGTCGTCCTGGCCTCCTGGGCAATTGCACTTGCCTGCCCCTTCAGTCCCTGCCACGGTTCTCCATCCTAGTCCCACTTTCAGGGTGTATCCAAGAGACACCTGGATGTGTCACCTTTATTGGCAAAGACACAGACTATCCACCCTGACATCCAAGGCTTCTTGATCGGATCCCAACCAACTTTCCAAGCTCCTTGTGTCCCATTCCACGCTGTGATGTCTGTATTCTGGATTTGCCAAGTGACAGGCTGTGTCCTGATCATGCCTCCTCTCCCATAGCTACATGAAGTTGGCTTGCTTCTCACTCTTTAATGCTGGTGGAGCTGTATACATAAGAGATTGGAAAATGAAAGCCCTGATAGTACCTTCTCCAGCTCTCTCTTTCCTTTCTCTGTTCCTCTTCAACTCCTTTCATTTGTTTATTTTTGACTACCTAATCTTTAACACTCTAAGGTTTACACAGAAATCCAGCAAATAAAACTGTATTGTCTAATTCTGCTTAAATTTCTAATTATATTTGCTTTATATACTTGGAAACTATTACGTTGCTTTGTGATCCAAAAGTTTTAGTGTTTTTATATATTCTTTTATATCTTTTTCGCATTTATATATTTGTATATGATATATATATAAATATAAAGTATGTTATCTAACTAGATAAAATATCTTTTTCCTGATTAATGCTGTTTTCTGGAATTACACTTTATTTGATGTTAGTATTACCACTTTTATGTTAGCCTTTGTCCTTTTGTTTTCAATCTTTCTGCTTTATATTTTGGGTATGTATCTTGAAAATAGCATCTCAGTAACTTATTTAATAGTCAAAAAACTTTTTAGTCTAAATAGAAGAATTCAAGGCATTCAGACATCATTTTGATTCTTGATCTATTTGTCCTAATTCCTGCTATTGTATTTTTAGTTTTTAAAAACTTGTTATGCTTATTTTTTCCTGTTTCTGATTCTCATATTTATCTAATTTTCTTGATGCTATATTCCACCTCCAGTGATTTTGGAGTTCTACATTCCAGCTATTTTGTTGGTGGTTTATTATAAGAATATTTGAGACTATGAATTCCAAGAATTTAATGGTATCTACATCTCACCACATCCTTGCCAAGGATAAAAGGAAATCTTCTGCATGGTTTTTGCTTATCTACTCTTTTCTACTTGAATCCTAGGTTTGTAGAAATAATGTATATCTTAAATATTAGTTTAGATTTTTTACATTATGTCTTTTCTATTCTAATCTTTCTAAATAATTGCAGGTAAACTCCACAGCTGCATTAATTATTAAGACATGGTTTGGGCTAATCGTAGTCTTTATTATCTTTATTATTTGACACACATTGCTTGACTTATCTATTTGGATTTTTTTTTTTTTAGGTACTTTCTCAAGTAATACTTTGCCTCAGGAATGCATTGGTAGTATACTTTCCAAATCTTCACATTTTCAAAAATTCTTTCCTTTTATCTTCACATTCAGTATCATATCTTGTTTCAAGTCTGGAGTCATAATCCTTTCAGATTTGTATAATTATTGCTCTACTATGTTTGGCCTTTTGAATGGTAAGGAAAAGACCTCTCCTCCTTCCTTTTTACACTCTTTCCTCTTCTTTCTCCTCCCTTCCCCACTCCTCCCTGGCCTTCCCTTCTTTTTTTCCCTCTCCTCCTTCCTTTTTACATTCTTTCCTCTTCTTTCTCCTCCCTTCCCCACTCCTCCCTGGCCTTCCCTTCTTTTTTTCCCATTCCTTCCTTATTTCTTACCAGAGAGCTCAGAGTGATTCTTCTCATTATCTTTAGAAATTCCACCAAGAGTTTGTGTTATGAGATCTGTCAGTATTCTGGCCCAGCACTTAGGGGGCCCTTTATCCTCTGGGAGATTTTCCATTTGGTGAATTACTTCTTCCCTTTCACCCATTCAATTTCATACCAATGGAATCTCCTGGATACAACAGTTAGATTTCTTATTTGTTCTCTCATCATTCTTCCTTCTACATTCTGGAAGATTATTGAGTTGGTGTTCTAAATCAAGAATTTGGTTTTCTTGAGTAGTTTATTTGGTTACCTGAAGTCTTTAGTAAGTATCTCACCAAAGCAGTTGTATTTTTAATCTCCTAGAGCTATTTCTTAGTCCTTAGTTGTTCTCTGTTTTTTTGTAGCAGACTTATCCTTCTGAGATGGCATTTCTTCAGATCTTCCTGAAGATACTGATTAAGGGCTTTTTCCTCTGCTTATTTGATTGCTCCCTCTCTTTCCTGTTTTTGGATACTGATCCTATCCTTGTGCTGTGTGATTTTTCATTGCTTACTCATTTTGATGAAGGGAGGTGTGAACTGATCACTGTCAGTGGTTGGCAAGCGCCCCTCAGCAGTTGTGGGCTCTTCGAGGGGCCTCTTCCCACCAAATGGTCATTGGGATTGAGCTCCAGGGGGTTCACAGGCCAAAAGGTGGTTCCTTTCCAGGTGTGTTGCCTGGGAACGAACAAGAAGGTCACAGCCCCTGTTAGGAGGACATCACAGGGTGTTGAATGGGACATTTTATGTTTCTGCACAAGTGGTAATTTGTGTCCAGAGATCCTTGAGCCATGAAATCCTTATATATTTAAGAGGACCATCAACAAATGGGACCTTATTCCTTTGTCAGGTCTTAAGCTGCATCAGAACCAGCTTTTCTGTCGGCCACAACTTTCTTTGTCAACCCCATAGCCTCCTCTCCATCCATCAAAACAGATTGAGTAGGAAGAGGGGAAGAATCATTAGGCATGAATCCTCAGCCTACTGGAGAATCCTGCTGCTGATTCCTCCTCAGACCAAGCTAAGAGTGGGTGGGCATCAAAAGAATTGCTTGTGGAAATCGGTGACGCTCTAAGAAAATTACTCGCATCTCATTCCGTGGTTGGAACTCTACTTAGGTAGTATGGTAGAAGCTGTAGGTTATCCCCCAGTTTCTTTTCTTCCCTTCTTAGTAATAGAATTCTGAATTTTTATGCTGAGTACATGTCCTATAATAATGACATTTCTACCTCCCATTGTATCTAGGTATACATATGTGACTGCACTCTGAGAAATTGCTTTTAGGGAGAAATGACATGTAATAGGGCTATAATCGTGTGTGTGTGTGTGTGTGTGTGTGTGTGTGTGTCTGTGTCTATAAGGGGAAGAGAGAGAGTCCTTGTGATGGGATGGTGGATGTGATGACAGGAATTCTTTTTTTTTTTTTTTTTTATTGGAGTTCGATTTGATGACAAGAATTCTTGTAGCCATTTTGGTCTCAGGCTTGGAAGCCATATGTGGATAGTGGAGCAATATAAAGAAATGGCATCCTTAATAATTGTGGAGATATTATACTAGTCTTTTCTAACAAATAGCGGATTTATGTTAGTAAAGAGAATTAAACCTTTATCTTGTACAAGCTTCTCTTTTCTGGCTTTTTTTATCACTTTCATATGAGTCCAGTCCCAATGGAGGCATTCTACTTGAGTAGAGGAGAAGAGAACTGAAGAGAAATGGTAGGGCAGAAAGAAAAGATAACACTAGAGTAGCCACCCTCTTGCTGGTCTGGAAACCAACCAACCTCTTGCTGGTCTGGAAACCCCAGTAAGGGGAGACTATAGGATGTGCTGGTGGAGGCAGCTGTTAGGGGTGGAGAGCATATCAGAAAATGCTGTCCCAAAGCCAGAAGTATTCCTCAGGGAACTGTATAGTGGTGCTGCTCCTTCCTGCTCCAGGAATTCACTCCAGCAAATTATGCCTGAATTAGCTAGCATATGTGCACCCACCACCCAATGACCTAGCTGGTTGTTAGGCAAAGAAGCAGAGATCACTAAAAAATAAGAAACTAACCCCAAGCAGTTAAGCAGGACTGGGAAAAGGTGTCTCTGCACCAGGTACTGTTCCCCTCTCCGGTCAGAGGTACTGGATTGGAAAGGATCAGAGCAAAGCATGGCCTAGCTAGGTCAAGTGCCCTGAGCACAAGACTGGCCTGCACTGGAGGAGCAGTTAGGAAATCAGAAGGATAACATCTGAGAGTAAACCATCAAGTTCACTGATCTGCCCACATGCAGCTGAGAGTTTTGCTTAGGGAAAGGAATACTTGTACAGTTGGGGGCAGTGGTGGGAGAACAATTGTAAATACTTCATTTTGTATTTCCCCCAGGGCTGAATCTACAGTAAACCAGTTATGTGGGTACCTGTAGAGATATTAGTGGGGGTGGGAGTTGATTGATTGGTCTTCTTCAAGACAAGACAACATTGGAACACTTGGCAAGCCACTACTTAAGGGTTCTGATGTTCTCTTAGTCTGTTTGTTCCTTCCTTCTATTCCCTTTCCTCTCCTGTGTTGCCGGCATCTATGGAGATGATGGAGGTCATTGGCTGCCTGTCTAGAGCTGTAGCTAGTGAGGAGTCTGCCAGAGGCATGTGGAGGTGGCTGCAAGAGGGGATTTCTGCATTCTGTCGACATCACTGTCTTTGACTGGGAGCTGCCTGTGGCACAGTCCCTCTTTCCCTCCCTGCTTCCTGCAACCTGTCATTATATAGTGAGTTGCCCTCTCAGGAGAAACCCAGGGTCCTCACGATGGTGGCCACTCAGTTTCTGTGGCCATATTTTTCCTGGCTGTGTTGTAAGTCAGATTGTTGCCTTTACGGGCATAGAGGTTTCTCTAGGTTTGTGGGCTTACTTATAAGGCTCTTGGTGCTTTCTGTCATGGTACTTGTAACTCAACATGGATTATTTTTGCCCAACCAATTGATCATACATTCTTTATGGTGTTCAAAAATTCTTTAATTTTCTTTTATTGATTGTGCCCTTCTCTGTGTTCTAGGACTGTTGTTGATATTTTTCTTAGTTTTAGTTGCTCTGGTGATTTCAATATGATTTTTTTTTTTTTTAAAGAAGGGATTTCTGGGCTTTTGAGCACTCTGTTTCCTCTCGGTGCCTTTTCCCCCAGTTTGTCCAGTGAAGACCTATAATCTCTCATGGCTCAACTAAAATGTCCTCCTTGAAGGCTCAGACTCATCAGGGTGTATTTACTTGCTCTCTCCCTCTTCTATGCTATTAACACTTGTCATCATTCTGATGTGCATTAAATAGGTTTTAATAGATTTTTATTTGTATATATGTGTCCCTCCTACATTGTAGGTTCCTTAATGACAGAGTTTGTGCTTCATTCCTCTTTCTATTCCCAAACTGTACACAGTGCCTGGCCCTAGCAATATGTCATGCATATTTATTGAAGAGTTATTTATGCTTTGCCTTCTTGATGCTTTGTGAAAATTGTAAGCCACAAGTTATGGAATATAGCATGTTCTTTCCCTCCTGGGAACGAAACACTAAAAATTTTAGAACTGATGTAAATATATCCTAAGAGTTCAGTCTTCTGCTCTCACATACTAACTTTATGTCATGATTGTATCTATATTTGCTTTGGTTGAGGTGTGATAGTTGGAAAGGTGTTTGTGTGTAGGGAGAATAAATCAAATGTTTTTTAGTGTATAAATGCCAAGCAAATAAAGTAGACAGTATGGATTTATATGTTTTGGGAGCCAAAGAATATAAGTACAAATTGAATGAATGAGAAAATTATTTAGATACTAACTATAGGGGAGTCCTGGGTAGCTCAGTGGTTGGGCGTCTGCCTTCCAGCTCAGAAAGTGATCCTGGAGACCCGGGATCGAGTCCCACGTCAGGCTCCCTGCATGGAGCCTGCTTCTCCCTCTGCCTGTGTCTCTGCCTCTCTCTCTGTGTCTCATGAATAAATAAATAAAACCTTAAAAAAAATAGATGCTAACTATATAGTGTGTACTTGTGAAGCCAGTTATTGTATTTTTTTTTTGTATAAGCTTCCCCTTATGTCACCATAGCAGTTGCTACAATGGAATATGCTAAAGGTTAACATCTCCGTTTCCTTCAAATATCAAAAAAGAAAAAAAGAAAGAGAAAGAAAAGAAAAAGAGAAAGAAAAATAAAAGGAAAAAGAGATAAAGAAAGAGAAAGATTTAAGCCAGGAACTAAGTATTACTATGACATGTATCAGGTCAGTGTGGAAGGTATGGTGTGGGTGATCAGAGGTGGGCAGAGCTTCATGGAGCAGTGATTCTCGTCACCACAGCACTGTTGGCACTGAGAGAACACAGGAAATTGGCAGCTAGACTAGCTTTTTAAAAAAGAATCCACTTAAATTCCAGACATGACTAACGATAAGTCTTTGCCTGTATTTAAAAAAAAAAAATCTTTTGAATTTATACAAACCTCTTTTCCCTTTTTGCTCTTTTCCTTTTAGTGAAGGAACCATTAAAGATTGAGGTCTGGAGAATAAATTCAAAGAAATTTTCTAATGTTAGTTTTAACTTAAAACTGTGTAAACATTTATTAAATAGAGTTTTCTGATAACATTGGAGAATTAAGAATAAATAAATAATGAAATACAATTCAAAAGGGATACATACAGAAAATCTCTATCAATATATTTTCATTTCTTTCTTGATAACAGTCCTTTACTTTGTGGTAAGATTTTCTTTTTTATTTCATTATCGGCCTACAACAGGAGTTTATTAAACATCTATGATTTGCCAGGTTGTGCAGAGGTGCTGGGACAGAGGTGGTCTCTGCTCTCAGGTCTGTGTGGTAGGGTCATATGTTAAATTGATAATATCAAAAGTGATAAAAGAAGAAATATCTAATTCCATTCCTGGGACTTAAGATTGACCAAAAAAAGGGATGAGATGCTCAGTAATTCATTATATAAGTGAAAGTAGCATTCTTTGCAATGAAACAAACAAAAAAACTGAGAAGAAAGTCCTAGAAATGAGAATATCTGCAACCCGTTTGGAAAGTACAGAGTAGTTTGGTGGACTGAATGTACAGTGCATACATAGTGCATGGGTCGGGGCAGGGGTAGACAAGAGGTCACGGTGGTAACAAGTGGAAACATCCAGGCGAAGGGCTCTAAGTGTCCCGGGAGAGAATCTGGACTTTATTCTTCAGGAAAAGCAGTTGGATGATCTGCTTATATCTGTGTTAAGAGATTGTTTTCCTTTTAGTAGTTCTTCTTTTTTTTTTTTTCATGAACTATTTCAAATAAAGATCTATTGAAAAATCTCTACTTTTTGTGGACAGTATGCAGATCTTTTGGGTGGGACAGAAGCTGGAGACTGGATGCTCTAAAGAAGCCTGTTATAGTCTCCTATAGATTAAATGACTCAGCAGACAATTATTGAGCACCTTCTCTGTGCCAGGTGCTGTTTCGGGTGTTTGGGATGCATCAGGGCACAATGTAAGCCCTAGTGAGGTGGACGTTAATGTAATACTAAATAAGCAGACAGGCAAACAGATTATATGTTATTTTGGAAGGTGATCAATAAATACAATTGGCCAAGAGAATCAGAAGTTCTAGGGACAGAGGTGAATGGAACATGGGTGGTTGGGACCTCATTTAGAAGGTAACATTTGAATAAAAACTTGAATAAAGTAGAAGGGTTCGGCCATGCAGATTTCTAGAGGAAGAGTATTTTAGGTAACAAGCAATTCGCAAGGCAAGGCCCCTAAATCAGCAATTTCCATGACAGGCTCAAGGAGTAGCATGGAGGTGAGCATAGGTCAATGGTTGTGCGCTTGGCCTGGGAAATTAGCAATAGGAACTGAAGGGGATGCCCTTGTAGGCTTCAGAAAGGGAAAGCAGTGTCAATGATGCTCTTCAAGGGAAATGGAGATCTCACCCCTCTCTCTACTTCAGATACCAGTTGCTCAGCTTGTTACCTGTGTTTCCAACTGAACATCTACAGAGTAGAGGTCCCAGTGACCCCATCCTTGGACTATATAAATGGTGTTCACAAGTCCAGTATCTGTACTTCTGACCAACTGGCTATAACTCAGAGGTTCCTATGACTGAGGTTCCTTCTCAGGTTTGATTAAGGGTAAGGAAAGGGTAGGACTTTAAGAGAATTGGTAGGGAACCCACAAGGGAGCTAATTAATAGTCTATGAATTGACTACAAACTACACAGAATGATTGTTTATGTTGATATCCATACATTTACAGCGCGACTGCTCTATTCACTTATGCTGTTCTTTGGCAGCGAAGCAGTGAGAATAGAAAGGAAAAAAAGAGAATAGAATAGAATAGAATAGAATAGAAAAAAAGAAAAAAATGAGGAGAAATTGGGAGTTGTCAACGGTGTGTGTGTTCCAATATTAATAAGAATATAGATTAATTAGTTGACCAATGGGGAACCAGTTAGATTTCCTCACAGTTAGGTTGCCTCACAGGGTAGGTAATATTAATATCCCCTCTTTGACAGATGAAGAAACTGAGTTCACAAAAAGTTTTAGCAACATGTATGAAATGGAACTACTGCTAAAAAGTAGAGCTGGGACTTCAAATCAGGCAATTGAGCCCTCAGGGTGCATCCTGCATCTACAACCTGCTGCCCATTACCCTCTCCAGACACAGAGGGCACCCAGGCCTGGGCAGGGATGCAAGAGGGCAACTGACCAGAAAGGTGTATCATGAGCGACAGAGAGAGGAGTGATGTGAAGGAACTGTTCCAGTCAGATCTGGGGTGTCCTCAGATGCCTAAAGGCTCTGTCTGGTGGCTGGAGTCCTGCCTGGCACACCTCGGCTCACACAACCTCTACAGCAGCTTTAAATAGTTGCCTACTACAAGGTAAACATGATTTTTAGATACAGTTTTTATACATCCCAATTAAATTTAAGAGGGGAAGATACCTCTTAAAATCAAGAATATATGTCAGGAAGGCACTTTTCTTTTTGTTGATTTTGCCAAGATAGTGAAAAAACAGACACTCATTCCTTCAGGTTTCCAGAGAGGATGAGTAAGGCCTGTTTATCCGTGTACTCCTTGCCCCCCATGGACTAGTACTGGAGGAACCCCTTTGACCTCTTGTCTGGGAGGCATGGGCCCAACAGTTAACAGGTAAGGTTCGACAAGTGGGATGGAGTCAAATGATGGAAAACCTTGAAATTCACAGTGAATGACTTAAAATTTACCTTGAAATCTATCTATATGAAAGTTCTGGTAGCTTCTAGACAAAAACAGTGACTTAGCAACAATTTGTGGGTCAGGTCCATTTTTAATTGGGTAGGGAAAAAACTGAGCACCAAGAGAAAACTTAGGAGACATTGTGTAAATTAGTCCTGAGGTAATGAATTTTAGGATGGCAGCAGTTTCCCTCCTGACACCTTGAATTGTGTACTTTCCTCTCTAGTTAACTATCACGTAGTATTGTGCAAGGTAAGATACGTATGAAAAAACCATTTCTTTTCATTCTTATTGTTCTTATATAAAAGAATCTCAAATATCTCTCTAAGTTGTTAAGCTCTGATATAGATTCATAGGACAGAAAAATGCTGTTAGCCCTGTTTTACAGCAGAAAAAAAAAATGACATCGAGGTGTTAAGTCTCCGGGAGAAATGGCTCCATTGTACTCGGTTCCAGCTCCAGTGTGGAGTCACTTTGTTCAGCTAATCCTTTTATTATATTAATTGTATTTACATTCATTTATTCTTCCATTAGCATACAGTTTTGTAAGCAGCCCCACTTGTAACCCTAACAATTTATGGAGGATTGCTGTTGTCAGAGGAGGGAAAGCGGTGAGCCGTGCTCGTGTGACCACAAAGGCCCACTTCCTCCACTTGGTAGGAAACACTGCCAAGATGAATTCCAAACACCCTTTTCCCTGCTGCTCGAGGGCCACAGATGTGTAGAGATTCCAACCATCGTGTCTCTACTGAACAGGTGAAACTCAAGTTCATATTTCTGACCCGAGTAGCTTAAAGCTAAACCCCGTTGAACCTGCCCGGATGCGCCTTCATTCATAGGCATGTGTACCATGCGCAGGACTTTGCATTCAAGCTCTTTTTATCTTGTTAGAATTCATATATTCTTCCTAAAGGGTAGCATATTTTTTAAATATTCAGAACCTTAAAAGTTGTTAAGAACAGTTAATTTATATATAACAGGAAAAGAAAGAATAGTGCCGAAAGAGAAAATTTGTGAATAATAATAATTAAAAAAAATCACAGATAACTATTTGAATGGTAGGTTGATTGGTCTCTTTGGCACTTCCTACACTTTGGGTTTAAGACTAAACCACTTAATGAAGAGAGAATAAACGTATACCCAATGTGTATGGTTATGTAAGTTGTATCTGGCCCAAATTTGTCTTAAAAAATAGTAAACAACTTTAACTGATCACATTAGGTTTTTAAAGTTTCTAATTTTGCCTGTTCAAGCAGCATCAGTTTTGAAGGGTTAGCCTCAAATGCACTGAAATGTTGGGAGTGGCATTTTGTATCTAACTTCTGAAACAGAAGCTTGCTTTGTTTCCCAGAGTAATCGCAACACCTCCAATTCTGGTTTGGTAATCAGGCTAGCATGAACTTTGGGCACCTTTGGATATATATATTCCTTCCCAGCATGCCATGGATCCTTCCATTTATTCTTTGTAATTTCCTTTTGTTCTTTAAAACTTAATCATTCCTCTGTGACTTTCTTTTGAGGTACTTTGTCCATTGTGAGTAGTCTTTTTTTCTCATTCACTAAACACTTGCTGCGCCTGTAACCACATGCCACACCCCAGAGGCTCGGAGCCTGTAACAGATCTGAGCATTTGGCCTGTTGTGTCTGTGAGGACAGGTTGGGGCAGCGGGCCAGGTTTTTGACCCGTGGGCAGAGGAACGCAGGGGCTATTACTAGTTTTGTCTGTGTTTTATCATGGTTCAGCACAGAGCATGAAGCACACTTGGTTTAGAAGTCACTTACGTCACTTACTTATATTTATAGTCATAGCTTTGGCATACTAAGCATGGTTAAATTATATTATTTCTGGTGTGTTTTAAATGGTAGGGGGCATTTTAGAAATACAGAGAATTAAAAGATACTTATATCGCTAATCTTTGGTTTTCCAGAAAAGCAACTCACTTCCTCACAAAATATCTAACTGCTGAAATAAGTGTTTCTAATTGTTGGAGAGCTTGAGGAGGGGACTAGGACTATTTTGTGAATCTCCCTTGTACACATATTCTGAGAGAAACGGGAGGAAAGCCTAAGAGAAGAGCAGCCTTTATTCATCACACATAACGTGATCACCGTTGTTCTTGCTTTGTGAAAGCGGGTGCCCTTGGACCCTTGTCTACCCAGTCTTCCCTCCCCAGTCTGTTGTGGCAGGAGCCATGGGGAGAAGTGAGTCATCATCCAATGCCCAAAATGCTCTAGGCACTCAGAATATTTTTTCAGAGACTAGACAAGGTCTCTTGGACTCTTTCAAGTTTTCAGAGTCAATTTTCTTTCTCTTTAATTTAAACTTAAATTGTCACCCGGGGTGAAAATACTTAGGTATGAAAGCAGAGCCTTTTTCCTTGGGAGTCTTTGGGTTCCCTTGTTACCCCAGTGGAAGCCCTTGGTCTCTCCCTTTTTTTCCCTAACCTTGACCCCTCCCTTACCAGCCTGGCTATTCTGGTGTAAGGCCCTGCTGTTCCCCAGGGATCTGCACATGTAACTTTCTTCTCCCTCACAGCTTCTTTACCTGTTCTCCAACCCCTCCTTGCACCAACAGTGTGTCCATTTCTTAGCTCTAGGATTCTAATTATTGCACTTTATCCACATCTTTTCTTGCCCTTTTCTGACTATACTTGCTTGGGTTCCTAAAGTGTATCGCATTTAACCCCTAGATTGTAACCTGTAGGATTTTGCTGGGATCCCATTCCCTCTTGACCTTCCAATTCTGTCATGTGGAATAAACTCTCAATGAGTTTCTCCAGCCCTACTCTCAGGGATATTATTATCAGAAAATTCTGAAGCCTAATGTAGGAAGACCACCCTTTCCATCTTCATTGCCCACTACCCCAGCATCGCTCTCCATTAGGCAGGACTTGTCCGTACAAGGGCAGCTTGCCTGAGTCTGCTTGGCCGTTTCCAGAAGCTTTGTGCTTCTCCTCATATGTATTAATTATCTTTTCCTTTCCATGCCATTTATCTACATCCATCCCTCCTTCAAAGCTATATCTATTTTATTATTATTATTATTTTTTAGAGATTTTATTTATTTATTTGGCAAAGAAAGAGAACATGAGCAGCAGGGAGCGACAGGTAAGGCTCCCGCTGAGCAGGGAGCCCAATGTGGGGCTCAGTCCTAGGACCCTGAGATCATGACCTGAGCCGAAGGCAGACACTTCACCAACTGAACCATCTAGGCGTCCCTAATTTTTTTTTAATATTCAAAAATCTTTTGTGTGTATGTTGATGGTGTATGTTGGTGTGTGTGTGATTGTGTGGTGGTTGGTGGTTTGGTTGTTTCCCTTACATTATTATTTTTTCCCTAGTGTTAATGCCACCTCTACTACTTACTGACTGTGACCTAGGCAAGCTCCTTAATTGCTCTAAGCTTCATTTTTTCCAGATGTAAAAGAGATATAATAGTAGTCCCTGACTCATAGGCTTGTCATGATGCTTAAATGACAGAGTGCTGGTAAGGCACTTGGCCCAGTGCCCGGCGCATGGCAGGCTTCAAACACTTACTATTACTGTGACGTCTGCTAGGACTGCAGCTTCTTCTGTGGCGAACACATTTCTTTTGTTATGTTTACCCCTTTTGCTCGGTGAAGCCTCACCTTATTTAAAAGTATAACCCAACATTCCCTATCTCCACTCCCTGCTTTGCTTTTCCCCTATATGTCCTATCACCTTCGAACTTACTATAGATTTTACTTCCTCATGTTGTCTATTTTCTTTGCCTCTCTAGAAATGAAGATCTACAATGACAGGTATTTTTGCTTGTTCTGTTCACTACTGTATTCTTGGTACTTAGAACAGTGCCAGAGCCCCATGAGTTGCTCTACAAATATCTACTGAATGAACAGGAATACTTAAAAACGATCAAATGATAGTTTTATAAACAGTATGACTCACCGTATCTGAAGCAAAAAAATGAAGTAAAATAAAATGAGAGAAACTTCCATGTCAAAGAGACACTGTAACTTTAGATAGATTTTAAATTTTGAGTATATTTTAAATGTATGTCTATAAATAGAAAAGAACAAAAAATAGTTTTAAAGCTGTTTTAAAAATTCCTTTCCCACATTTAGGCTCATTCTCCTTTTTCCCTTGACACAAATAAGGAAAAATGAATGGGCTATCTTTTTACATCTTCATGCTAATGTTCTCTGGTGATTTCTCCAGTCCCTGGGTCTGCCCCTTAACTTCTGAGTAGCAGTTAAGCCACTAGCACAGCTGGATCTGGCTTGTGTAAGCGAGCTCACAGAGCATTGCCGTATCACTCACCGTGGAGGGTACAGCGTTGTTTCAGACGGCAAAGCTGTTTCTGTCTGTGCTGTTGGTCTGCTTTTCCATCGTGGGGCCTAAACAATCTCTTTTGCAAAAGTGTGGCATATTGCTGCCCTCTTACTCTCAAACACTGTGTAGTTTAAAGCTAAAAAAATTTTGAATAGTGGGTTTGAGATTATCTCTCTTTTTTTTTTAAAGACTTTATTTATTTATGAGAGACACAGAGAGAGAGAGGCAGAGACACAGGCAGAGGGAGAAGCAGGCTTCATGCAGGAGCCTGACGTGGGACTCGATCCTGAGTCTCTAGGATCATACCCTGAGCCACCCGGGCTGCCCAGTTTGAGATTATCTTGAAAGGTCAGTTGCTTTTACCAAATATCTCTGACAGCACCCCAGATCCTTAAATTAGTAGCACCGAGTGCGGAGATAAGTAAAACTAATGTCAAGATCCAAGTTTTGGGCTGGGGGTTTAGAGTCATCGTGTTTCTTGTGGTTTCAGATCACTCCTTCACCCCTCATTTTGTTTTTGGGTTGTAGTATTCATTTATGTAAAATCTACCTTCCAATAGAAGTTTGAAAGTAAACGATAAATAAAACTTTTTGGTTATGTAGCACCTCATAAGGTGAGGAACTTCAGACACCTTTCTTTGCTATTTAATTCTTCTTCTATTTTCAGTCTGTAAGGTAGTGAAAGACTAGGTTTCATAGGGAAAACTAACAGGAATAACTGAAGTTTTTCACAAACGAAAGTTCTGAATCATCGATGGTTGTAAGTTGAGGAGTGTCAATGCAGTGCCAGTGTCTGGCATAGGTGGAGGCACCCCTGTTCCAAAATGTATTTGTACTTCCCTGCATAGTTAATCTTGAAAGTAACCATAATAATTTCAGGTAGGTAAAGTAGGTAACAATATCTCATTTTACTTTAGAGAAGTCCCAGCAAAGGTCCTTTTCTGGGATAATTTTCAGAACGCAAAGAATGTCATTTACAAATTACCTGTGATTTAAGACCTTGTTTTACTGTAATAAATCTGAAAGGAAAGTGATGTTCTTTTGACTAAAAGAAATGCTAAAACTTGAAATAATTGGTACTCTCTAGCTTAGGTTGTCCAATTTTCTAATCATCATAAATATGCCACTGTCCCCAGCTAAGCTTTATGTATCATGAAGTCATGGAGGAACAGAGTAGTCCTTCTTATAGTACAGAAAAACACCATTTCCCAAATACTACCTGTGCCATTTGCAAAATCTGACTTGCCCATGTTCCTCCAAGGTAGATTTCAAAACTGATAAACTTCTGTTACCTTTCAGTTCTTAAAGAGTCTTGGTAATCTAATTCTTCCTGTCTCATTACTGATCATCCTTCCTTTCTCTCTCTCTCTTTTGATGAAACTTGTATGTTTTCTGGCTACATTCCGACATGATACTGGATATTGAGGTTTGAAGAAAGGTAAGTATTCACAAAATGTACCCCATTTTTGGCATCTATTCTTGCTGTGATATGTCTAGGTGTATTTCCCAAAGATTTGTTCCTTTCTGGGGCACCTGGGTGGCTTAGTTGGTTAAGGGTCCAAATCTTGATTTCAGCTCAGATCTTGACCTCAGGAGCTTGAGATCAACCCTCCTGTTGGGTTCCTCACTCAGCAGAGAGTCTGCTTGCTACTTTCCTCTTTCCTACTCCCTCTGTCCCTCCTCCTGCTTGCTCCCCCCCCCCCCTCTCTCTTTCTCTCTCTGTCTCAAGTACACAAATAATCTTAAAAAAAAAAAAAAAAAAGATTTGTTCCTTTCTTCATATTTTGGGATTTGCTGACTGTAGTTTTATTTCCAGAATTTGGAGTCTTTTTCAAATTGTCCTTGTTTAATTTTGCCTGCTTTAAAAAATTATTTCTTGTTTTTAGTTGATGTTCTTTCTTTCATTATCTCTTTAAGATATATTTTAAAGTCAATGTTAAAAAGAAATATTAAAGAGATATATTTAAAGTCATTTTCAGAATGTGATACTGTTTTCATTTCCTCTGGAGTAAATTCTTCCTTTAAGTGTAGATCTTAGTGGTTCTTCTTTTAACATCAATATGCTGGCCCATGTTAAATAAGGAGCCTCTCCTCTTTCTGCCCTTATCTGCTATTGTTAATGGTTTTATGGTTGCCACCTCCCAGCCTCTTGAATATTCTAGCACAGAGCCACTTCTATTCTGGTGGCTTAGAGTTTTCCATTCAGCTCTGATATTGGAGATCTAGTAGGCCTATTCAGGGACAAACCTGGCTGGCATCTTGCAGGAGATCCTCTCACATCAAGCTTTGCGTTCAACCGTGTGCCTCTCTTTTTAGACACTGCTTTATGTTAAAACAAACTGAAGATTCATAGTTTCGGGCTGTTAGGAGGAGATTTTTTTTTTTCATTTTTCTCTCATGGGCTGGAGATTGTGCCCCAGTCCTTCATTTGAAGCAGTGTGCCTGGCTTAAGATTCCCTTCTCAGTGTGGGGAGAGAATGAAATGGGTGAGTGGAATAAGAGTACACTTACCATGATGAGTACTGGGCAAGGTATGGAATTGTGAATCACTACATTGTGCACCTGAAATGAATATAACACTATGTTAATTACTTCTGAGAACTCACAAGTTCTAATTCTTTGTGGGGTTTTTTGTTTTGTTTTGTTTTCATCGTTTCTGCTTTCACTAAAATACAACTTGAATAATGATTATTTTCTCCTTTTACTTTGTAGCCTATTTCCTTTTGTCCTCGTTTCCTCTTTTTACCTGAAGTGTTGTAGGTACAGTCCTTATTCTCTTCCATCATTCTGTCTGTCCTGCCCCAGCGTCCCTGCTGTTCTCGGATCAGTTCACAGAGCTCAAGGAAGTGATGTCCTGTCACACTGTAGCCAGTATCATCATGATAGTATTCAAAAGCAAGTAAGACGTAGATCCTGTTCAGTGTGACTTTTGTTTTCCTGCAAAATCTAAATTTTGTATGCCCCAGCAATTTCAATATGGAAAAAACCTGAAATCACAGCACTTATTTTTTTTCTTATTTTGAAAGTATGTGGCTAATACATTCTTGTATGCCTTTTTTGTTATAGAAAGATACTACTTTAAAAATAATGTTTAATACCGCTAAACACATATTAAGCGCATTAACACTTATGTTTTCCTCCTGGAGAATACTTGAATACATCTTACTGAATTGCCTTAATCTTATGCTTAAATCAGGTTTGTTCCATAATTTTGTTGTGGAAATGATTCGTCATTAGAACTAACACATGAATTTAGAAGAAGGCTTCTTTTTTTTTTTTTAATTTTTATTTATTTATGATAGTCACAGAGAGAGAGAGAGAGAGAGAGGCAGAGACACAGGCAGAGGGAGAAGCAGGCTCCATGCCGGGAGCCTGATGTGGGATTCGATCCCGGGTCTCCAGGATCGCGCCCTGGGCCAAAGGCTGACGCTAAACCGCTGCGCCACCCAGGGATTCCCTAGAAGAAGGCTTCTATAGAGGAAGAAGCAATTTTGAAATCAGTCTTTTCTGAGGATCTCTGCCATAGTTGATGATCTAGAAATAGTCTGCTCTTATTTGTTCATTCCCTCAAGAAACTCACTGAAGGCCAATTTTGTGCTAGGCACCAAGCTAGGCACACATCACTGTTACTAACTTTGTTCTAAAATTTGTGGCTTCTTTTATCCATAATATGCTTCTCAATAGAATGAGTTGCTCCAAATGAAGATTAAGCAAATTGTTCCTCAAGTATCACTCAGTTGAAGACAGACTTCTATTTTGTTAATTTAGCGCTTAATCAGACTTAAGTGAAGGGTGTGCCTCATTCAAGCCTTCTGGACTCCTAATGAGCTGGTTTATGGTCTTTCTATTCATATCCTTTATTATTCTACAAAGCCTTAGTCATTGTACCCACTTCCTGTCTGAGAGTTCACAAACCAAAGAAGTCTAACTTTCTTTAACCCTCTCTTCATTTGGTAGCTGCTGTTTCCTTTAAACATTTTCCTAGTGCTCTAGATATTCTTTGAGTTTCAGAGGACTTTCTTAAAATACAATTACCAGGATTTCATGGCCTCCCAGGAGTGCAAGAAGCTTGATCTTCAACAAAGAACACTGCTTTCTGCTCTGTTGGTGCTGCTCATTTTAGTGAGACTCCACCCTTTTTATTGGCCATTTAGTATCAAACCAAAGCCTCATGTCTTCAGGAAATATTTAGAACCCTGAAGGACGTGGATCCAGTCATTCTGTTGCTCCTTCCTGTATTAAATGCATTATCTTCATGTGGTCCATTTTGAAGTGCCTTGCCATTTTTCAGCGCCTTTAAACAGACGCATAAAATCTTGCAATTTACTATTCCTTGTGTGACTTTCCATTTTTCTGTAAAAACAACAGAAGCTTTGGAGATTTTTACGGTGTACCTCCTTTGCCAGATTGTTTCAAAACATTAAATTAGGACAATCCCTGAACTAGCCACTGAGAAGGATCTACTTTTTGTATTTTGCTCTTTCTGCCTGTATGTCTCTATTCTTTTTTTTAGTGTTCTATCTAGAAGCCCCTGATTGGGGGTGGGAGGTACTGGGATGGAGCAGCAAGCCCACTGTTGGTGCCTAAAAGACACCAGGATTTTTTCCCAGGGGCAGAATTCTTTCTTTCTTTCTTTTCTTTTTTCTTTTTCTTTTTCTTTTTTTTTTTATTGTGGTTTCTTTGTTATGGTATTTGCCTAGGCCTTTGACAACCTAGGTGAAGGTTTTCCCCATGCTCTTCCTTGCCTGTGTGCTTATTTATCGCCTTAAAGAATTTTGCAAAAGTAATGAGGCAGTATCTATGTTCACAAAGCCACTTTTATTTTCTGCTGTGACATATCTTTAGCTATTCACTGATTCTGCTCATACCATACATTTTGCCAGATATTTCACCATGAAAACAACATCCAACAGCCTGGTGATTTGAATTCCCCTCCAGTGTAAACCTCAAGTTACCTTTTTTATGCATTAAAGTCCTATAAGTAACCTATTGGCATCTTCATCATAGTGCATTTAAGATCACTCAGGGCTTCTTGAGCGCCCATCAGTCTTAGTGATTGGCCAGCATTTTACTTTGTCAATTAGATCTAGAACCGCTCAGTATTTGGCATTGTTCCTTCCTACCTGCTTCAAACAGCAGAACCCACCCTGGGTCTCCCACAACAACCAAGAGCAGATTTTCTCAGCCTCCTCCTCCTGGGGTCCCTGCATTCCTTCTTTACCTGCATCTCCAAGCAGCCCTCTCTGTCTCCTGGTTCACCTCTTTTGATTTATCTTTGTACTTCACCTCTTTCTTTCTTGAGCATTATTTTTATTTTATTCTAGCTTTAACAAGTGCATCTTTTCCCTTGTTTTCCCTGTTTTGCGTGTCAGTTTGCCACACAATTCTCATTTAAGTCCCTAGTTCATTTTCACAGGAATTTCACTAAAATATTTTTCTTTTTTTTTTTAAAGATTTTATTTATTCATGAGAGACACAGGCAGAGGGAGAAGCAGGCTTCATGCAGGGAGCCCGATGTGGGACTTAATCCAGGGTCTCCTGGATTCATGCAGGGAGCCTGATGTGGGACTTAATCCAGGGTCTCCAGGATTATGCCCTGAGTCAAAGGCAGATGCTCAACCAGTGAGCCACCCAGGCATCCCAGTAAAATATTTTTCAACAAAACCTCTAGGTCTCTGTGAGGAATTACTTACTGAAACAAGCCGTTGGTTCATTTCTCCCATGGCTTGGATATTTTTCTGTTTTATTCTTTCTAAAACTGATGGATGGAGTATATGCTATTCATGAGAGAGAGAAGGGACAAGAGAAACGGGGGCAAGGAAGAACAGAAAAACAGTGTCTTTACCCAAATAGCATGTTGCTTTGGTCTCTCTTGTATTGTGACTTACAAACATTGCATATGCCGGTTGCCAGTGGGGTTAAAGCCTCCTCACCTAGTTGTCCTAGAAGCTTCAGCTGTACTTCTTGTCTTAATGAACTCCTCCCGTGTGCTTGTTGAGACCTCCATTATTGCCACCTATATCAGAAAAACTCTAGTTTCTCAGGCTCACTTAACCATTTCAGCAAATCCTCATTTTTTTTTTTTTGGTTCAGATGATCTATAAATTAAAGAATGATAAGCTGTTTAGGTATAAGGGTAAGTGCTTTGTTCCTGCTTTAATGTTGGTAGTAGGGTTATTCTGAATGTAATTATACTAGTCATAAAAAAGAAGTAATGCTTTATGACGAAGATGAGGACTACAAGCTGTTTGCTGTGCTTCAGTCCCCTTATACACAAGTCAAGTAACTATTCATTATTTTGTCTGTACAGAGAACACCCCAAGTTACTGTAATCTGAGTAGTAACTGACAGCAAGTATTAAATATACTAGTCAGCTCTGGATTATCCTCAACAAATATATTTAATCCCTTGGTTTAATATTTAAGACTCTTGGTTGAGTACCTCTGGTTTAAATAATACCTCTAATCACTCATGTGCCATCACTCTTTGTCAGGAGAGCTTGGGGGATGTGTGATCAAAATAATTCAGAAGATTAAAGTTATAAAAATTATAAAATAGATATCAATGCTAATTTGATTGCTCATTTTGATTTTCATGTAGAGCTCCAGTGTTGCATTAGTGCCTTAGTGTATGTACTTACATAGTTTTGGTACTTAGTCATCAAGGTCAGAAATCTATTGAATATTTCAGACTGTAGAATAAAAGGACGTAACAGTAATGCATTAGGCTATATACATATCCAGAACCCAGAATGGTTGATTAGAGCTTAATAATGGACTAGATAGGGGTTCTGAAGGATTTAGGGGCTTTTTGTCTTTTAAAAAAAATCAGTTTATTTCGCTGAAAAATCCTAAACAGTTTTTCTGTTTCTCCTACCTTTCAAACCCCCTCTAGCCCTCCTCATATCCCTACCCCCACCCTGCCCTGTCCTCTTACAGCCACCAATCTGTTTTCTGTATCTGTGAGCCTCGTTTTTGTTGCTGCTGTTGTTATTTTAGATTCCACATCTAAGTGAGATCATACAGTATTTGTCTTACTCTATTATTTTACTTAGCATAATACCCTCTGGGTTCATCGGTGTTGTCACAAATGACAAGATTACATTCTTTTTTATGGCTGAATAATCCTCGGGGTGTGTGTGTGTGTGTGTGTGTGTGTGTGTGTGTGTGTATACCATAATTAATCTCTTCAGTCATTGATGTCTACTTAGATTGTTTCCATATCTTAGCTATTGTAAGTAATGCTGCAATGACATGGGAGTGCAAATATGTTTTTGAATTTGTGTTTTTGTTTTCTTCAGATAAATACTCAGCATGTAATTGCTAGATCATATAGTAGTTCTATTTTTAACCTTCTGAGGAAACTCCATGCTGTTTTCCATAGTGGCTGCACCAGCGCACTCCTGTATTCCCACCAGCAAAGCACAAGGGTCCCCTCTTCTCCACATCCTCACCAATACTTGTTTTTTCATGACATTTTGATAATAGCTATTCTGAGAGGTGTGAGGTGATATCTCATTGTGGTTTTGATTTGCATTTCCCTGATGATTAATGATTTTGAGTGCTTTTTCATCTATCTGCTGGCCATCCTATGTCTTCTTGGGAAAAATGTCTATTCAAATCTTCTGTCCGGTTTTAAATCAGACTGATTGGGTTTGGGTTTTGTTGTTGCTGCGTTTTTTGTTTTTTGGTTTTGTTTTGCTGTTAAGTTGTATGAATGCTTTATGCACTTTGGCCATTAGCCCCTTACCAGATACATGATTTACAAATATTTTCTCCCATTCAGTAGGATGTCTTTCCATTTTGTTGATGGTTGCCTTCTCTGTGCAGAAGCTTTTTAATTTAATGTAGTCCCATTTGTTTATTTTTGCTCTTGTAGCCTTTGCCTTTGGTGTGAAATCCAAAAAATCATCACCAACACCAATGTCAAGGACCTGACCGCCTGTGTTTTCTTCTAGGAGTTTTATGGCTTCAGGTCTTGCGTTAAAGTCTTTAATCCATTTTGAGTAAATTTTTGTGTTTGGTGGAAGACAGCGGTCCAGTTTAATTCTTTTGCCTGTGGCTGTCCAGTTTTCCCAATACCATTTATTGGAGAGACTGTCCTTTCGCCATTGGATACTCTTGGATCCTTTATCATAAATTAATCGACTATGTGTGTGTTGATTTATTTCAGCGGTCTCTGTTCTGTTCATCTGATCTATGTGTCTGTTTTTATGCCGATACCATACCATTTGGATTACTATAGCTTTATAATATAGCTTGGAATCAAGAAGTATGATGACTTCAGCTTTGTTCTTTCTCAAGATTTTGCTTTGGTTATTAGGATTCTTTCATGATTCCATACAAATTTCTCATTGTGGTTTTGATTTGCATTTCCCTGATGACTAAAGATGGTAAGCATCTTTTCAGATGCATATTGGCCATTGGTGTATCTTATTTGGAAAGATGTCTATTCAGATATTTTACCCATTTTTAAGATTGGTTGTCTTTTTATTGTTGAGTTATGAAAGTTCTTTATATATTTTCGATAAAAATCTCTTACTGGATACATGGCTTGCAATTTTCTCCCCTTATGAGAGTTGTCTTTTCACTTTTCCCCACCAGCATTATTGAGATATAACTGACATATAACATGGTGTAAATTTAAGGTATACAAACAATTTTCACTTTCTTAATGATGTCCTATGAAGCACAAAATTCATCTAATTTTTTGTTTGTTGCTTGTGTTTTGGTGTCGTATCTTAGAATGCTTTGCTTAATTCAAGAACATGAGGATTTACTACCATGTTTTAGAGTTCTATTGTTTTATTTCTTATGTTTAGGTCTTCAATCCAGTTTTGGCTAACATTTATGTATATTGTGGGTCAGAGGTCTGAATTAGTTGTTTGCACATAGATGTCAAGTTATTTCAGCACCATTTGTTGAAAAGGCTATTCTTTTCCCACTGAATAGTCTTGGTATTGGGCCATTTTGTTCTCAAAAAAAGGTGTTGTGCCATATTGAGGGGACAGTACACTGAGTGGGCCTTAGGAGATGGGGTTGTCAACGCTCTGCTCTAGAGCAGACTACTGAACCACCCTTCCTGGCTGAAGTTTTCTCACAGTACAGTGCCACAACTATACACTTATAGGACAGTTTACAATTCAAAAGGGCTTTTGTTGGAGGTTTATAACAATCGTAGGAGAAACAGAAAGCAGTCCCGAGGTTTAGAGAGAAGGATTTGATAAAAGCAACACTAAAAGTCAGGGGCAACAAATCTAGGCCTCTGTTTCCAGAATGTTGCTCACCACAAAAGGAGGGTTGGCCTTTCTGAGACTCAGACTCTGTGAGGATGTCATGAAAGCCTCAGACTCTCTGATAAAACAGAAATATACATATGTGCAATACGTGCAAGTGTGCATGCACCCAGAAAGTTGCCATGTTGCCTACAGTTTCTAAGGATTCATGAATTGCAGATGGGAAACCTTGAACTAGATGACCTTTAGGATCCTTTCTAACACATCTAAGGATCTGTCAAGCCAGTACTTAAATCTTCATGTGTAAATTCCTATCCAGTCATTTGGAGTCTTTTTGATGGGGTCAGTCAAATTTCAACAGCAAAGAGAATGTTGGGGTTTTTTTTTTTCCTTTTGTTTGCCTATTTTTTCCATTTATTTATGTACTATCTAAAGAGCTATAAGAAAAGGTAGCATATGTTGAGTACTCAGTATTGAAAAGATACATTCTAAGCGTTTTGCATATACATATTATTTAATCCTAACAACAGTTAAGCACTAAAACTGAGGCATAGAAGGCTGTAGGCAAGTGTTGAAGCCACATATTATACTTGTACTGAAAGTTATATATATTTTTTAGTTGTATGTTATATTCACAGTGAAGCAAAAGTCGTTATATAAATGCCCCTATCACTGGAACACAGCACGAGGAGATCTTGCACAACTTAAAAGCTTTTACTTGTGCTAGAATATCCAAGTTAGACAATTAATAGGTCCTTTTTCAGAGAATATAAATCATGGAAAAGAACTGAAATCAGGCTGAAGAAAGTAAATGAGGCAGGGGAATGGGAGTTGTAGGGCAGGATGGTTGCATGTGTGCAGATTTTTAAGGAAGTTCATCGAGAATTAAGCATATGTTTGATGTTAGAAATGCTGGAGAACATGATTGGCTAATAAAATCAAATTGTTCACAAGGTTTTATAATACAGAGCAACAAATTCACTGACTTCCTTTAAAAAAAAATCAGACTAGTACTCTGTACTTGATAAACTTCTCATGGTTATAAGTATGATTCCGAAATACACAAAAACATCAGAGATCTGGAAAGTTACACACAGACCATGGGCCAAATCGGTCCCCATGCCTGTTTTTGTAACAAAGTCTTATAGAAACACAGGCACATGCATTCATTTATAAGTTTTCTAGGATTGCGTTCATGCTATAACAGCAGAGCTGAGAGTAGTTGTAACACAGAATATATTTTTCACAAAAAGGAAAATATTTACTATTTGGCCCTTTGCGAAAAGAGCTTTCTGAGCCCTGAACTAAGGCATAGTTCTATTTTGGAGCCAAGATTGAATAATTAAAAAACTTTTTATCATTATTTCTTCCATATTTCTCAGTGTTATAGGATGAATATGGAGTATGTTTCTCATCATGAACAGAGCTGCTTTTGCAGAGGCATGGAGACACAGTTAACAATAGGAACTTACTACCTAATAAGGAGAACAAAAAAATAAGACTGATAAAAAACTCAAGCCTACAGAATTACTCCCTACCTTCCCCTTCTAGAAATATCTTCTTCAATTGGCTTCTGGAACCCTACCTGCTTCTAATTCTCTTCCACTTCACTGACAGCAACTTTCCAGGCTCTCGTGCTGTCCTGTCAACCCAACTCCAGTCCCGCAGTTCAGTGTTGGACCTTTTCTCTTTCCCATTTACCGTGAGATGTCTCAGTCTAGGGCCTCGCCTCAGTATTACTGTGCCTGTGATCCCAAAGGCCCATCTCCAGGTCTGCCTTGCCCTGTGCAGCAGCCTCCCATTTATTTTTGTCTATTTGACATGCTTCATATCATTCCACACTGAACTGGCTCAAATCAGAATTCTGGACATTGTCCCCAAAGTTCTTCCCTTGGCCCCTCCTTCTCCATAAAGGGTACCCATTTACCTATTGTTTAAAACAAAAACGTAGGCTTCATGGCTGACTCCCCTTGTCCTTGAGTTCACAGAAATCACACTTCTCCCTGCTTCCATCCATAGCATCCTTATATAAGCTGCCATCACTTTTTGTCAAGACTATGGCAGTAGCCTAGCAGCTACTGGTTCAACTATAGTCCTCCTCCCACCCGACCGCCACATACTTCTCCATCTCATCGCCTACTCTCTTTTTGTCACTAATGACCCTCTGCCTCTTTGGCCATTCCGCTGTCCCCAGACAAGTGCCCACTCTTGCCTCAAGCCTTTATACTCGTGTCCCTTCTATGTTTACATGCTCTTCCTTCTTCAACATCTCTCTTCTTTCTTCCCTACCTCTGTTCATATGTCACCTCTCAGAAAGGCCTTCTTTGCCTTCCTATCTTTTTTTTTTTTTTAATTTTTATTTATTTATGATAGGAACACAGTGAGAGAGAGAGGCAGAGACACAGGCAGAGGGAGAAGCAGGCTCCATGCACCGGGAGCCCGACGTGGGACTCGATCCCGGATCTCCAGGATCGCGCCCCGGGCCAAAGGCAGGCGCCAAACCGCTGCGCCACCCAGGGATCCCCCTTCCTCTCTATCTTAAACAGCTAATGCTTTGTCATCTCTATGTTTGTCCAGGCCTCCACACTACTTCATTTCTTCTTCATTTTAACGTTCTGTTTATATATCATCCATCTCCTCCATCAAATGGCAACCTCCTTGAGGGCAGTTATTTTATCTTATTCTCTATAGTATCCCTCATGCCTGAAACATTGCTTGGCATTCATTCATTTATTTTTTTTTCATTCATTTATTTACTGAATAAAGATAGCATGTAAACTAATGAGGAGTTTAAATGTCAAATATACAAAGACCAAAACAAAAATATCAAACTAGTGGGAAAGAAAACAGGCTACCAGAATGATAGAAAAGGTTGATAACTTAATAGTATTGAAATAGGTAACATTTCAAAGAGGAAGATGGACAAATCTCTATATAAATATGAAAGCAAAGCTTTAGTATAACAACTATGACACAGGTTTAATGCTTAAACACTAACGTATATAATAGAGGTAGAATTCAGAGTAAAGGAGAACCATCTTAGACCATAATTAATGATGTCAGGGTAGGAGAAATGGATTATTGAAATAGCCTAAGTCTTTTGTAGTGGGATATACTCATCTGTAACACACTACCAGGACAGTCTCAGGGAAGAGTAGCAAAACCTTATAGAACCACAGAAGTATCTAAAGTCAAAGGAAAATCGTTAATTCAAATTCAAATATAAAGCAAACTGCTCTTATCAACATCCAAAGAAATAAACAGATATCCTCAGAGTTATCCTCATTCATATCTGAGTGGTAAATCATGGCCTTTCTTGAAACAAAAAGAAAATCAGAGATGGCCCGTAAAAGTCTGTGTGGGACCCAGACAGGAATTGAAGGTATACATAGTTTTACATATGTATACCATACATAATTTTACATAGACTGCAGATTGGAATGTAAATTCTAGAAGCATTTTGGTTGTATCAGATTATTATCATGGCAGGCCTGGGTTCACTGTACTAGGCCTCATGTCAAATAATAATGATAATTCCTCATCCTTAAAGCCCTTTGCCTCTTCAAAGTCATGATAAATACATGTTCATTTTATAACTACATGAGAATCAAGCAGAGCTGGAGGAGGATATTCCAATCTAGTAGGACAAGAAAAACGTATTACTGATGACAAAATATTATTTATATTAGATTATTATAAGAGAACATGAACTGTGTCTGGTTAGTAGAGTGGTTTCCATAAGGTGGTGACTGGAATGCTCCATTTTTGCCTATTATAAGTGGTCACCAAAATTGAATACTTGAGGTTGGAAATGTCACACTTTGTGATTCCTTACCCAAGAACCTTCCAGCCCTCTTGGATATTTCCTGTGAGACTGCTCATTAAGAACCATTCTGGAAGTTTTCAGGCAAGGCCCACTGCCTCATTCAGTGGGCTTTTCGGTGTTGAACTCATTCTTACCTTGATCCTTATTCTCTCATGCTAACAAGCTTCCCTTTTTCATAATGAAGATTCTTAGGAAATAACCCTGCACCAAACCTTAGCTTAGGACTTCATTTCTTTAGTCTACAGTGAGGCAGACGGCTCTAGTCATCAGAGAATGTCCAGTGTGAATAGTTTATCAAAACTACCCCACAGATTCTTCCTCATACTTTCTCTTTACTCTTACCTCGAAATACAGATTAAATAAAGAGTACACATGTTCAGAATTCTGAAATCTATTAAAAGCAAAAGCTGAAGTGAATGAAACAAAACAAAACAAAACAAAACAAAAAAACAAGAACAGTCCCTGCTCCTGTAAATATGCCCTAGACTATGAGCTGCACAGAGGCAAGGGCCTTGACTATTTCCATTCACCATAAATTTCCCTTGAGTGGCACAGAGGTCAAAATGCATCTAAAATTTAAAAATGAAAACCCATTTGAATAAATGTTCTACTTACTTATAACAAAATAAATGAAATATATTTAACTACCCTACAAATATAAATAGACCTATTACCTTCTAAAGTCAAATGAATTGGAAAGACATATTTCAATAACAATTTTAGTTAGGAAAAATATCTCAAAAACAGAAGACAATTTCATAACAAATTGATGATTAAGGCCTCACTTCCTTCAGGTTTTTTAGTTGAAACAAAAAGAAAAATTTATTGAGAAATTTAAAGATACACAAAATTATTTGTAATATATGTTGTGATATATGCCCTAGACCACGTGGCCATCCTTATACCCTATAACATACGTCATTTTTCTTTCCAGGCCCTTATGGTTCAATGATGCAACCTCCAAATCCCATATGACTTGCCTCTCTAGCCTTGCTTCCCATATGCCTCCACCCCAGCCCCACTTGTCCCTCAATGCTTCCAGCAAGCCCTACCTCAGGGCCTGGTTTTCACTATCCCCTCTACTCAGAACATTTTGCCCCCAGATATTCGCATGGCTCACTACCCTCCTTTCTTTCCCTCACAAGGCCTTCCCTGACCTTGCCATCTAGAACAAATAGTTCCCTTCACTCCATCCTCTCACTGTATGCTTCTCTCCAGAGTACTCAGTGTATTTAATTTTAAGTGTTCATGTCTTCATTTGTCTAGCTGGCCTATTGCTCTCGCAGGACAGCAGGTTATTGGTTTTTTTTGTTGACTTTTTTTTTTTCCCTCATGCTTCCTACCACTTGGAAGAGTCCCTGCCACATAGAAGTTGCTCCAGAAATATTACCTGAATGAATGGCAGTAAACCTGAAGTTTGGCCATGTAATTCCTCAAGGACCTTTTATACAATTAATAATGGAGTGAACTTTAAATATAAAGTATATAAAATTTTTAAAATCTCAACGAAGGAGCCAGAGTTTCCTAGATAAAAATGTTGCCTTGGAACAAAAGATTGGTATGGCAAAATAACCATATGTGGGAAAAGATAACCAGAGACCAGAAGAACACTTCCTCTAACGTTTGCTTTCAGAGACATAAAGAGACTCAAAATATCAGTAGGCCGAAAATGTCTAAGACCATAGAAGCAGCTGCACTATTTTCCTCAGGACTTTGAACAACAAGAAAAAGTCATAATTAATGAGAACAACAATAAAACATTACCTTCCATCATGAATCGGTCTTTCTTAGCAGAAAACCAGGAAAGCTGGCATTTACATAGCAGCTAGGACTCAAGGCAAATCTGTTTTACCAGAGCCACAATAATAGTAAAGCAAGTGTGGAATCAGAAGAATTGCAGGTCAGTAGGCAGGAGGGGCTTCCTCAGAGGAATCTAGAGAGTGTGCATCCCTGTTTTAGAAGCACCTTCCCTAAGCAGCAGGGCATCGTGTCCCAATTATAGGAAATACAGAGGTGAAAAGAAACATATCTGTGTCCCCCTCACCCGCCTGACAAAATAGATGCAATAGGGATGGAGAGAGACATGGCTGAAATGTGTGTGCAGCCAGGTGGGGGACAGGGACTTAAAGGAGGTGAGGAGACAACGACAAATCAAAGAAGGGATCAGGGAGGAGATGGTCTAAATAAGCAGTGCAGATGGGGAGATGGGAAGCATTCTAATGGGCGGGCCAGCAGGAGTAGAGAAAGGGAAGATGCACATATTTGGGAAATAAGTCTCCAGGTTAGAGAAAGAAAAGGACAGGAAACAAGTAGGCATTAATTTTGTAAACATCTGGAACTGAAAGGCAGGTCAGTAGTCTATTTAGCAGGTACCTAGGAGGCAAGAAGGTTGCAGAACACAGGAGCAGCGTCATTTCCACCAGAGCTTCTTGCCATGCACAGCAGTCCCTGTCTCAGATCTATTTGCTCCCAGGGCAGCCAAGGCCCAGCTCAGAAACTCTTCTTATTCCTCACATTTATAAACCTCATCTTATACAATTTTTACTTTTCTGCTGTACTTATATTTTTGTTCAAAACCTTTTATATTTACAAATTGGGGCATCAAATAATCATAAGGTTATTACTTCACTGAAGTAATAAACTCCTGACAGACTAAACAAATGAGACATCTTTGCTCAATGTAAATTAATAGGTAGGTTCCATTAAGTTTTTTAAATCCTCTAAGGAGATTAAGGACTCCCATAAGGGATCAGAACTTTCATCACATAGAATAAAGGAACAACCCCTAGATGCACCATGTTCTGTAACACCTCTGATGAGAGTCATTGCAGCACCATACTATAGTATAGGGACTAGAGTTTTCCGTATGTCATCCTTAATGCTTACTACCAAAATAGGGTATGAAAAGATTTGTCGAATGAATGAATAACATTAATTTTTTTCATAAGTTAACATTTTTACCCATAAAGGCAAACTGAAACTTTTGCTAATGACTGTAAGAAAGATATATGGTACTCTGCTCTTGGAGTTCCCTGACATTTTTGCTTTCTTGGAGAGCACAGTTCCTGCTGTGGAAGATCAACCACACTATAATGCCTTACCAAATCTTATAACTCTTCCCATTTACTAACACCAAAAGGAAGCTAAGCTGTCCCATTGAAAATCTTCATTTCTGAATGGGCTTTTTCATCAACTTTAGCAATGAAACCTCAATCACAATTCTTTGCCATATTCTGTATCCTCAAAGGATATCTGATCCCATTCCTTAAAACTTCTCTTCGTTTCTCATTTAAGAAAGGCCACAACTTAAAAAAGAAAGAAAAAAGAAAACAATTAAACTAAGTCTCTTGGCTTAGCAGAAAATTTTAATTTAAAAATACTTTGCAACTTCAGTTATCGCAAATCAGCGATATCAGGCATCTTTTTCTTTTCTAGTTTACAGAGTTGTATCAGCTGGTGATAAACACAGAAAGATCTGTCATGATTTTTATATGAGAAAATAGAATCAGAATTATCCAATTTTTCAGGAGAAAAAGTTGCAGAGGTTCTTTACAGATAAGTAGAAATAACCAGCAATCTTATTTCATAAATTAATTACATTGGGATGCTTAACCAAGGTCCACAAAGTCTATGGATAAAATTCAAGGAGGCACATATTAATTTGGATAAGAAAAATATGCACTTTCATTTTTACCCAATTCTATCTGAAATTTAGAATTTCTTTCAATTTTGAATATAAGCAAAAATCCTTGGTAGTAATAGCACCAAATATGACTTTTCCACCAATGGGTACCATAGACATTTCTATACTACAACAAAGTTGCTATGAAAGTCTAAAGTATCGCTTGTGTCCATTACTGCTTTGAAGTCACAAGTGATGACTTCTGGTTTCGTTATATATCACATCACAAGCCTGGCTTTTAAATATTATATTAATATGTGAATATAATTATTTTCCCTTGTAATCCTAAGTATTTTGCTTCTTATACTTTTCAAAAACATTACTCTGAGAGTATCTATCGGCCTCACCAGACTACTGAAGGATTCATGGCATAAGAAAGGTCAAGAATGTCTGTGGTATATCCAATAGTAGTAACAGAGTATCAATATTTCAGAATGTGGTTAAAGAATAAAAGCTCCAGGAGGATTCCTGGGTGGCTCAGCCGCTTGGAGCCTGTCTTTGGCCCAGGACGTGACCCTGGAGACCCGGGATCAAGTCCCACATCGGGCTCCCTGCATGGAGCCTGCTTCTCCCTCTGCCTGTGTCTTTGCCTCTGTGTGTGTGTGTGTGTGTGTGTGTGTGTGTGTGTGTGTCTCATGAATAAATAAAATAAAAAAATAATAATAAAAGCTCCATCTAAGAGAGATTCTATGTTAGGCCAGAAAACAAATTTAAGAGGACTGAAATCATATCAAACATCTTGTCTGACCACAAAGGAATAAAATTAGAAGTTAATTACACAAAGAAAACTGAAAAATGTAGCAAATCAATAACATGCTACTGAATGATCAATAGGTAAAAGGGGAAATCAAAAGAGAAACAAATAAATAAATAAATACCCTGAGACAAACAAAAATGGAAATGTAACATACCAAAATTTATGAGATGCAGCAAAAACAGTTCTAAAAGGTAAGTTCATAGTGATAAATGCTTATCTCAAGAAAGATGAAAAGTTTCAAATAAACAACCTAAATTCAGCTTCAAGGAACTAGAAAAAGAAGAGAAAACAAAAGAAAAAGTAAAGAAAGGAAATAAAGTTTAGAATAGAAATAAATGTGAGACTGAAAAGATAAGACAATATTAAAGATCAATGAAACTCAGGGCTTGTTCTTTGTTAAAGATAAACAAAATGACAAACCTTTAGCTGACTTACCAAGAAAAAAAGAGAGGATTCAAACAAATAAAATAAAAAATGAAAGAGATATTACAACTGAAATCACAGAAATGAAAAAGAACTGTAAGAGACTACTATGACCAATTAAACACCCACAAAATCAATTACTTAGAAGAAATGAATAAATTCCTAGAAACATACAACCCAATACAACTGAATCATGAACAGAAAATCTGAATAGGCCAAATATAGAAAGGAAATTGAATCAGTAATCAAAAACTTCTTAAAACACAAAAGTCCAATACCAGATGGCTTTACTGGTTAATTCTGCCAAACATTCAAAGAAGAACACCAATACTTCTCAAACTCTTCCAAAAACTAGAAGTGGTGAAAACTTTTCCAAATACATTTTATGAGGCCAGCATTACCCTGATACCAAAACCAGACAATGATGCCACATAATAAATAAAATAAAATAAAATAAAATAAAATAAAATAAAATAAAGGCCAATATCACTGATGAACACAGATGCAAAAATTCTCAACAAAATACTAGCAAACTGAATTTTAATGATCATTAAAAAAGTTATACACCTTGATCAAATGGTATTTATTCATGAGATGCAGAGGCACAAGGATAGATTAATAGTAGCATATCAGTGTGACACATGAAACTAATAAAATGCAGAAAAAATCATTGTGATCATCTCAAAAGATGCAGAGAAAGCAATTGACAAATTCAATACCCACTTATGATAAAAATTCAACAAAGCAAGTAAAGAGGAAACATATTTCAACATGATAAAGTCCATAAATAACAAGCCCACACCTAAAATCATACTCAGTAATGAAAGGCTGAAAGCTTTTCTTCTAATATCAGGGATAACAGGGATGCCCATTTTGACCACTTTTATACAATATAATATTGAAAGTCCTAGTCAGAAGAGTTAGGCAAGAAAAAAAAAAAGTAATCCAAATTGGAAAGGAAAAAGTAAAACTATCACTATTTGTAAATGATATAATATTATACATAGAAAAGACTCCATCAAAAAAAAAAAACCTGTTAGAACTAATAAATTTAGTAACAATGGAGGATACAAAATCAATACACAAAATCTATTGTGTTTCTGTACATTAATAACATTCTATTAATTAAGAAAACAATGCCATTTAAAATTGCATCAAAGAGAAGAAAAAAAAAAACCTAAAAAAAAATTTAACCAAGGATGTGAAAGACCTATATATTGAAAACTACTAGTCATTGATAAAAGAAATTGAAGAATACACAAATAATGGAAAGATATTCTACATTCATGGATTAGAAGATTGTTAAAATGTCCATATTACCCAAAGCAATATACAAATCTAATGCAGTCAAATTTACATTGGTACTTTTCACAGAAATAAAACAATCCTAAAATCTGTATGGAATCACAAAACACCCCCTAATAACCAAAACTGGAGGCATCATACTTCCTGATTTCAAGCTAGACTATAAAGCTATAGCAATCAAAATGGTAGAGTATTGGCATAAAAACAGACACATAGATCAGATGAACAGAACAGAGACCGCTGAAATAAGTCAACACACACATAGTCGATTAATTTATGATAAAGGATCCAAGAGTATCCAATGGCAAAAGGACAGTCTCTCCAATAAATGATATTGGAAAAACTGGACAGCCACAGGCAAAAGAATTAAACTGGACCGCTGTCTTCCACCAAACACAAAAATTTACTCAAAATGGATTAAAGACTTTAACGCAAGACCTGAAGCCATAAAACTCCTAGAAGAAAACACAGGCGGTCAGGTCCTTGACATTGGTGTTGGTGATGATTTTTTGGATTTCACACCAAAGGCAAAGGCTACAAGAGCAAAAATAAACAAATGGGACTACATTAAATTAAAAAGCTTCTGCACAGAGAAGGCAACCATCAACAAAATGGAAAGACATCCTACTGAATGGGAGAAAATATTTGTAAATCATGTATCTGGTAAGGGGCTAATGGCCAAAGTGCATAAAGCATTCATACAACTTAACAGCAAAACAAAACCAAAAAACAAAAAACGCAGCAACAACAAAACCCAAACCCAATCAGTCTGATTTAAAACCGGACAGAAGATTTGAATAGACATTTTTCCCAAGAAGACATAGGATGGCCAGCAGATAGATGAAAAAGCACTCAAAATCATTAATCATCAGGGAAATGCAAATCAAAACCACAATGAGATATCACCTCACACCTCTCAGAATAGCTATTATCAAAATGTCATGAAAAAACAAGTATTGGTGAGGATGTGGAGAAGAGGGGACCCTTGTGCTTTGCTGGTGGGAATACAGGAGTGCGCTGGTGCAGCCACTATGGAAAACAGCATGGAGTTTCCTCAGAAGGTTAAAAATAGAACTACTATATGATCTAGCAATTCCTAAGGAACTGAGAACACTAACTGTAAAAGATAGCTGCATTCTCATGTTCATTGTTGCATTATTTATTGTAGCCAAGATATTGAAGCAGCCCAAATGTCCACTGCGGGCTGAAGGGATAAAGCAGATGTGGCATAAATATGTATTTTCATCTATCCATCTATATATGGATATATGTATATATGTACATACATACACATTCATATATATGTATATATACATATATATATACATACATACACACCGTGGAATATTAGTCATAGGAAATAAAGAAGGACATTTTGCCATTTGCAAAAACACATAAGAACCTTGAGGGCATTATTTTAAGTGAAAAAGGTCAGACAGAGAAAGACAACTATGTATGATTTTACCTATATGTGGAATCTAAAAAAGGAATGGAGAAAATACGCTCATAGATACAGAGTTGCCAGAAAGAAGGGAGTGGAGGTGGTAGACAGTAGGTGAAGTGGGTGAAGGTGGTCAAAAGGTACAAACTGGTAGTTGTAGAGTAATTAAGTCATTGGTGATGTGTACTATGGTGACTGTAGTTAATACTGTATCGTATTACTTGCAAATTGCTAAGAGAGTAGATCTTAAAAGTTATCAGAAAGTTTTGTAACTGTGTATAATGGGTGTTAACTTGCCTTACTGTGGTGATAATTTAATGATACATAAATAATTATGTACACCTGACAATAAGATAATATTATATATCAGTTATACCTTAATAATACAATAAAACCTCCAGTGATATACAGTTTCACACTCCCTAGTATGTCCAAAATAAAAAAGACTGACCTCAGCAAGTGTTGAGTAGGATGTAGAACAATTAGAGCTGGTGAGTATGTGAAATGGTGCAGCCGCTTCAGAAAACAGTGTGGCAGTGCCTCAAAATGGTACATGTTGTATGCAAATGATTCTATTCCTAGGTACATGTCCAAGAGAAATGAAAATACAATATGTGGAAGAAGCCAGTCACAAAGGCCACATGTTATGATTCCATATACATGGAATCCTATTCTATTTCCATAATAGGTTAATGCATAGATACAGGAAGTAAATTAGTGGCTGTGGGGGTGCGATGGGAAGATGGCAAGTGATTGCTAATGGGTACCGAGTTTCTTTTGGGGATGATAAACATATTCTGGAATTAGTAGGTGGTGATGATTGTGCAATGTTGTGAATATATTCAAAACCACCAAGTTGCTGGTAAAATTTAAAAGGGTGAATTTTATGATATGTAAATTTTATTCAATGAACTATTATTTGAAAAAAATAAAGTAACCCCAAATTTCTCTTTCTTGGCTTTAAAAGATTGGAGATGAAACATATTTTTATCCTCTTTTATGTCATGGCCGCAGTGTGAGTTTTACTCACAGGCCTAGATGACATGTGTGTAGTGGTCTTGAGTCCAGTCTGTGGTCAGCTGTCACCCAAGTTCCCTAAATAACCTGTGCATAGACAAGGCTGCAGCTTGTGCTCAGGCGACCCTCGGGACTAGCAGCAATGTGGGCCAGTAACCTCCTCACCCCAGAGTGGGGGTTTTTCCAGATGAAGATTGAGGTCATTCACCAGGCAGTAGGGAAGCATCTTTGCATTGTGCCCAGCTATATTTGGCCTGTAAATAACTCAGTGACAAAAATTTTCAGACTTACTATTTTAGGACATTTTAATATTAGGTTAACTTTTTTATTATATTTAGAACTAATTTAAGAAAAAAACATATCAGTCACATTTATTTTTAAGGAATATGTTAAGAAACTGCAAAATACTGAATTGTTCCTTGACACTGTCTTTTTGGAAATTATTCAGTTCTATACATTAGCATCTTACTGTATTCAATGTGTCTCATAATTAAAAGATTATATAGGTTAAAAATGGCAAATAAAACAATCTTTTTAAGAATCAACTGTGTCTAAAGCACATGTTCTTAAACTGCTCCATGAGTAAAAGTCAAGTGGGGCTCACTATAAATGTGGATTTCCTGGAGTTAACCCCCAAGAGATTGGTTCATTCTGAATTTTTAGAAACCCTTGAGATGATCCTTAGGAGCAAGGCTTGCACTTTGAGAAATACTGCCTTACAGACTTCAGCTTAGAATCGTTCTTTATTTTGCCACAGATAATTAATATGTATTTCTTAAGATATTTTTCAGCCATTTGATGTTAGAAATTCACACTCTTAGGACATTCATACTCTTATTCTGCTATTAGAAAATAATATTTTGTCACAAGCATAATAACATTTCCAAGTCTGTGAAATGGTAAAATGTGTCTGTTACCACCATCAGTGTCTCTGTGGCTGTTACCCACTAACGTGGTACTGTCTCCACCTGCTATTTCCAGATTTCTTTTGACCTGGCTGAGTATACTGCGGATGTTGATGGAGTTGGCACTTTACGGCTTCTGGATGCAGTGAAGACCTGTGGCCTTATCAACTCTGTGAAGTTCTACCAAGCCTCAACAAGTGAACTCTACGGGAAAGTCCAAGAAATACCCCAGAAGGAGACTACCCCGTTCTATCCTCGGTCACCGTACGGTGAGAATGCACGGGTCCAGCCTTGAGCATGCACCATGTTCTGTTGGCATGAGGCACGTGTGTGCTTCTGCCTGAATTCCATTCCTGTCTCTCATCTGAAGTCATTTGAGGGTGAGAGTAAGAGCAGACCCAATGACTAGATGTTGGGAAGCCTGACTCTATAGACTGCTCATTCTCCGTATTTGCTGCCACTGCCTCCAGGGTGAAATTACCACTTTACTTCAGTGATCCAGGTTTATCCAGCCCTTCCATACAGAACACTTGGAAAGCAAAATTAGACCCACATGATTTTTTTTTTTTTTTACTTAACTGTTATGAGATTTGCTGAAATGATAGGTTTCATTTTTTTATTTTCCCAATGGAAGTTTCCTTGGGTTCAAATATTTTAAAAAAAGGAAGTTATTACAACTTATGTATTTGTAAAAAGAGTATTCATGAAAGATTTCAGTGGCCAAACTTCTAAGCCTCTGGAATCTTAAGATTTCATACATTTTTTTTTTTTTCACTTTCTAATTCCTTAAAACTAGGATAAAAGAAATAAGACCTAAGGTCAACTTGATATATTGCACTTACTATCATCAAATCATATAGATTATGGAAGACAGAACGGTAGGTATAACAAAAGTAAAAAAATTCTTAAATATTTTCCAGTGCACATGATTAACTGGCAAAGGAACCTTTACTTTGTCTTTCGCTTTGACTCATATTTTTTCTATCTTAATATATTACAATTATAATTTTTGCAAGTTGCTACTTCTCTAGCATGGGTGAAAATCACTGTCTTTTATAAAAAGATACCATCTTTTATAATAATCACTGTCTTTTATTTGCTTTTAAAAAATTATTCTAACAGGAGCAGCAAAACTCTACGCCTATTGGATTGTGGTGAATTTCCGGGAGGCCTATAATCTCTTTGCAGTGAATGGCATTCTCTTCAATCATGAGAGTCCTAGAAGAGGTCAGTAAAAATGTTGATGGACAAGAGAATTTTAGACTTTAACAACAACTAAAAACAGTTGTATGTTACATTCTGAATATATATTATATAGACTGGGGAAAACTTCACATCTATTTTTAACTATATTTGACCCTCGAACAACAAGGGTTTGAACTGCACAGGTTCACTTATACACATATTTTTTTTTATAGTACTGTGCTATAAATATATTTTCTCTTATGATTTTCTTAATATTTTCTTTTTTCTGGCTAAGTTTATTGTAAGAATACAGTATATAATACATATATAACATATAAAATACGTGTTAATCAGCTGTTTATGTTACCAGTAAGACTATTAGTCAACAGAAGGCTATTAGTAGTTAAATTTGGGGGAGTCAGAAGTTACATGCATATTTTCTACTGCATGAAGGGTCCCCATCCGTTACCCATCCAAATTGTTCAAGGGTCAACTGTATTGTGAATGTCAGAAGTGGTAAATGAAGAAATATAAATCCATACTTAGTATGTTTGCTAGGGTTTTTTATTCAACATGAAAACTAAACAGTGTTTTTATTTTATCACTTTTATTGGTAGGTCTTAACAAGCACATTTTCAACCTAAGTATTAGGAAGTTTTAAAATGAATGTAAAGGAAGAAGTAGTAAACTAATGCTTGTTTCTGGAAATCACTCTTACTTGTATAGGCTCAACTTGTAGAATCTGTTTTTCTACTTTGAGTCCATTAGATATTCACTAACTTTTCTTTATATTCTATTTAAATAGGCATCCAGAAATTACCGTGCTTACAGAGTATGTGCTAAAATAAATTTGAAGTCAGTGCTTATATTTAAAGTCATTATCACTTTTTTTTCCAGAAAACCATATTTTGTTTGTATTGGCTTATTTGCTTTTCATGGTTGCTGCTGAGACTGTTAGCAACATGCTAGCTTTTCCGTTCCAAATATTAGATTTTAAATAAGAAAATGTGTACTCTTATCATTATTTCTGATTTGCTGAAGCATGAGAAATCTTTACAAAATATGTGTACTCTTCACAAAGTGAAAATTATCTGTACAATCTAAGAAGTTTTATGAAATTTCACTATCATTTAGCCTTTTAGCTTGAGAATCAATGGGAAGTCTAATGTTATGAGTTGTTTCATGTCCAACGACTAGTAATGCTTATAACTTTTTCAATGAAATTTTATGTGACTATATAGCTACATAATTAACCTATAAATCATGAGGAAAGAGTAAAGTGACAGATTTATAAAGGTATCTTTAATGTCAATACATTTTTATTTTATAATAGCATAAGTTAAAAATTCCCACGATACTCTGTTAAAGCATAAGAACCCAGTCTGTCATGCCTGTTGCCCCAAAAGAAAACAACTTAACAAGCAGCCAGAAAGATATCTTTAATTAAATTTTGTGGCTCTAGGTGTCCTTAGTAGAGGGAAAAGGAAAAAGAAGATCTTAGCTCTCCTTGCCCACAGCATTTGGTATGCAGGATGCTCAAGGCACCTTCAGTAAATGATAGTCTCCGCCTCTTTCCTTGTAAACATTTTTATACCCATCGTTTGGGTTTCTGTGCTTTTCCCATACTTTTCTACCTGCAAAACAAAATAAGTGAAAGTCAACTGTTTTGGATCAGGTTAGGTTTGGGAAACGCATTCTTAGTTGCAGAATGAAGAGATACATTTAAAATATAATCTTCCCTCAAAAAAAGAAAATCCTGTATTTGCATATGTTGTAATGAGAACTAGTTTTTGTCTTTGTCAGTGCTAAACACTTCTTTAAAAAAATTATTCTAAACTTAATACTCTTTCTTCCCTCTCACCTCCTCTTAGTGATTGCCAGGTCTGTCCTCAGGCCCACTAAAACTCCTTCAGAAACACTCCAAGTGTCTTTATCTTAAACATACAGACAGGGTTATTCTATACGTAATATTCTACATTGAGGGCTTTTGTTAAATGTTTGTTAAAAACTTGACCTTGTAGCATACACCATTCTGTTTTCTTTTGTTATATATCTGAAAATTAGTATCTCATTTTTTATTTCATTTAATATCAAATAATGAAAAATAATAGCATATGTGGAAATGATGTAATACTTATTTGTTAAGATATCTAATACTTTATACTTACAGCATTTTTTGAAAGTTGAAAATAAATTTTCATATTAATTTAAACCTACAGTAATACTATTGTTTTGTCCCAGTTATTATTTTCCAAAGAGATTCTCTATCAGACTGAGAATTCCTTAATGGTAGGTCTATAATGTTTTTTTTGAATATTCAGCTTATAAAACAGTGCCTATCTGCTAATAAACATTTAATAAATATTTTTAAATGAATGAATGAATATTTCATGTTTTAGTAAAACTTTACTGACTTGAAAGCCAGACAGTATGAATTAGAGAACAGTAGGAGTTTATATAAAAGTTTTAAATACATATTGTTTTACTGGTTTCAAGCATAAGGGTATAGCTGAAGGCAAACTATTTTGAAGTAAAGATTCACATTGTTATACTTCAATAAATAAAATGCATTTCTAATGAATAAGCCTATATACCTATAATTGCTATCATACTTTAAGTTAATTTATTTTCTTAACTAGGTTGAGCATTTATGTATTAGTCCTCTTTTGTCTTGTTATCACAGTGGGCAAATGCTCTTTTTAGATAGTACAATGGAGGAACACCTGGGTGGCTCAGTGGTTGGGTGTCTGCCTTCTGCTCAGGGTGTGATCCCGGGGTCCTGGGATCAAGTCCCACATTGGGCTCCCCACAGGGCCCTGCTTCTCCTTCTGCCTGTGTCTCTGCCTCTTTTTGTATCTCTCATGAATAAATAAATAAAATCTTATAAAAAAAAAAAAAGTAGTGCAGTGGTAAACCTCAATCTAGTCCTAAGGTATATATTACAAATGCCCAGTTAGTAGAGCCCAAACGGATGCAGCCTTTTTTTAGGTTGTGTACTTTTTCTCTAATGAAAAATATTTGACAAGGTCTCTTTTGACTGCAGAAATAGCATTTCATGAGAATTTCTAACTTTAAAAAGTATGGAAGAATTATTTTTCAATATAAAGGTATTCTAAACCAGAGGTTAGCAAAATAATGGCTCATGGGCCAAATCTAACCCACCAGCCTATTTTTGTAAATAAAATTTTATTGGAGCACAGCCATACCCATCTGTTTGAATATTGTCTATGGCTGCTTTCACAGTGGAATCCCTTGGCCTGCAAAGCCTAAAATATTTGCTCTCTGGCCCTTTGACAAAACATTTGCTGGCCTCACCTATAGAATAATTAGTTATTCAACATCAAGAAACTTTCAATGGGGTTTAATATCTCTCCCAAGATAGTAAAATAGTCTTATGCAAAGGATTTCCAATAAATATTAAATTCGAGGAGAGGGCAGCCCTCGTGGCTCAGCGGTTTAGTGCTGCCTTCAGCTCAGGGCCTGATCCTGGAGACCCGAGATCGAGTCCCATGTCAGGCTCCCTGTATAGAGCCTGCTTCTCCCTCTGCCTGTGTCTCTGCCTCTCTCTGTGTGTCCCTCATGAATAAATAAATAAAATCTAAATAAAATAAAATAAAGTGAAGGAGAGTCAGTAGTTAACCCAACCTAAACAAAATTCCTGAAGTAATTGGGTCAGTTGGGGTTCTGTTGTGCTCTATTAAAGTACTGAGGTGTAGAACCAAATCAATAGAAGCTGGCTGAAGATCAGTAGCTCGTTCATAACAGCACCGTTCCTCCCGAGTTTTATACTTTTTAATTACATTTTCGACTGAATTATATGTCTTTTCTCTATTCCAAATTCTTTGTGGTTTTCTTTTCTGTTAAAATTTATTTGAGAGAGAGCCCATGAGAGTAGGGAAAGGGGTAGAGGAAAAGGGAAGGGGAGAAGGAGAGCAGACTCCCTGCTGAGCATGGAGCCCAGGATGTGGGACTTGATCTCACCACCCTGAGGTCACCACCTGAGCCAAAACTAAGAGTTGGATGCTCAACCAACTGTACCACCCAGGCACCCCCACATGATTTCCTTTTTAAGTATACTTATTTTGCTTTGTTATAAGATTAGGATCTCTCTAAAAATATTTGGGATCACCTGTGTTTGGCACAGAATTAACCACTGGAAATTATTGTTGTAGAGAATAAAGCCAGTGATCCAAACACTTGGGCTCTCTTTCCCTCAGTCATTCTTTCAGTTAATGCAAGATGGTTGATATACTCATGCTTTAGGTTTGCTTTTTTATAAAATGGAGGCACTTGAGTAATATTTACTACAAATTAATAATGAATAGTAGTTAAAATTCTTGGCTTAATGTGTCCATAAAGGCATGAAAATGTGTGATACGTATCATGTTCTGTGAATACACATATAACAGTAAAGTGTAGGGATCCCTGGGTGGCGCAGCGGTTTAGCGCCTGCCTTTGGCCCAGGGCGCGATCCTGGAGACCCGGGATCGAATCCCACATCTGGCTCCCGGTGCATGGAGCCTGCTTCTCCCTCTGTGTCTCTGCCTCTCTCTCTCTCTCTCTCTCTGTGACTATCATACATAAATTAAAAAAATAATAATAATAGTAAAGTGTAGTTGCTTTATGAATAAATTGCACAAAACTGCACATGTATCTGAAAAGCTTTTGCCTCTCATATTGTTTCTCCAAACTAGAAATTCTGTATCTCTTTCATTTACATATCTCTATAGCTCTATGCACATAAATACAGTGTTCTGTTTGCTGTAAATGTGGCAAATGTGGCTATAGTGACACCTTTCTTTTCAAAATAGAGATTTATATATTTTCTTTTTGGGAAATAAAGGCTGTATTTATTGTCTAGAGCTATTAAATTTTTGTGAGGAAAATGTCATGTATGGAAAATCTTCTAGCTTTTATTGCTAAGTGTTTTTGAAAGACTAACATTAGAGTTTCTTCTCAAATATATTGTTTATCAGTAAATCTCTTAAGTTTAAGATTATTCTACGAACCAGAACATTTATACAAGCCCATTTTTAAACAGTAATATTTCTAGTTTTGATTGTTTATTCATTTAGGGGTAAAATAACAGGGATTCCTACTATTCATCACCTGGATAATTAAACCATTTTGCTAATTATATTTTATTCTTATATTAGCAGACTACTTTAGCATGTCACAAATACAAATTTGCTAATGTTATAAAAAATTATAACATTAACATGTTACATTAAAATAATATGTTGAAAAAAAACCCTTCATATTTTGTATGATCTTCAAGAGTGAACAAAGAGAGGTATCCTTCCATCTAGTTTCAGAAGATTAGAAAGTTCAAATGATTAAACTTGATTTCCTACTTTAATGACTGTAGCCATCATGATTAAAAGTGAGACTATGTGAACCTACCTTATCACCATTAAGTTACTAGCAATGAGTCACCTGCAGTAGTGATTGGCTTCATCCTTTGAATCCCTTTAGCCGGAGTAAGAAATCATGGTCCATGTTGACAATACTATTTCTTCTGTTTTCTTCCCATTCTTTTTCTTCTTTTTTAAGTGATTAAAACTGGAACATTTACTCAGCTCTACTGAAAGTATTATTTTTTTCTCAATAGGTTTTCTCCTTTCTCCTTCCGTGTTTGACCCCTAAGTAATGCTGTCTTCCACATGCAATGTGTAGCTGTGCTACTTTCTCTGTGATCCAGGAGTTATTCAGTTGCTGGACTCCTGTTTTCTTTAGAATTCCAAGAAAGCCTAATAAATAGCACATTTATGTGCTTACTTTATTTTGTATTTTTTTCATAATCAAGAACTTTTTATCATTTCCCGACTGAGGGAATCAAAGTAGCTTGGCCATCATCATCGTCATTATCATCAAGCATCGTAACAATGAAGAATACTGTATTCGTGAGCTGTTTTGTTGCATTTGGCATTGTGAGCTAATACTCTAGAGGTACTTTTAAAGACATTTTGACTAACCGTGTTTAATCTAGTAACCTCGTTTAACTTACAGATTTCTTTATTTGTATGTGAAAATTCATGACACTTATTTTTTTCTAATTCTTCAATTTAAAAGTGTATATAACCCATTAGGTAATAGTCTTTCTTTTAAAGAGCTTTTAGGGAACAAACAGTTGATATCACTTGTATGTATCCTCCTCCCAAACCCTCAGAACTTATGAGATAGAAAGAAAGGAATTTAAAGATCATTCCATCCCATTTATTTCCTGAATGAAGAAACTGAAACACCATAAAGTTGAGTTGTCCAAGGTGACAAAACTAACATGTTGTCAACCCTAAAGCTAGAAATAATCCTGAAGAGAGGAATGACATAAACCTTATTCATATTTGCAGAAATAGCATGTATATGAACTGTGAATTGGAAGTGAGCAAATCAACCCCCATGGAGCAGAGCTGTACTTGTACTTTAGAATGAAGCAAGTGAAGAAGTTGGAAATTCATCTCAATTGCTCTTTTCTGTAAAAGATATTAATTTAATTAAAGGCAATAATTCTTTCAGATATGTAGCAGAATAATAAAACATTAGTTTTATAATGTTAAAATATAAATATGATCGAAGCCAATGACTTGAGTATTACCAAGAAATTGGCAATGAAAGGAAATAGAACTAATGCAAAATATGTTAAAAATCATGAAAATAAGAAGATATAAAGTACTTTGGATATGCCTGTAATTAGCAATTTAAGACTACCGCAAATGGATGGTGTACTACTACTGTTTAGATATTCAGCCATTTTTAGATGATATAGCACATTCCTCTAAATATGGGCTTCATAAGAAATCATATATATCAGTCTAAACACAGTATTCACCTGACTGAGAGAATCTGACATTTTAAGGTTCATGAACTTGTGGTTTTGAGTTTTAGACTTGTTTGGTTTTTTGTTTTTCTTTTTTCTGCCAAGTGTTTTGCTTTTTAAAATGTCTAACCTTATTTATTACTATAAATTCATCTTCATATTTTTAAACTATAATTCCTATAAAATTAACTGATTAAGTCACAGTAAAATTTTAGATAATTTTTCCCCTTCATTTTTTTCTGAAGATTGCTCTTTATTCATTGCTGGAAGATAGACTAATTCTCAAGGACCAAGGGTGAAGACATGAGAGTGGGGAGATCGTGATTTTTGCCCCCTCAGAGAACTTGTGACAATGTCGGGAGGTGTTTTTGGTTGTCACAAGTGGAGATGAGGGTAGCAGCAGGGATGCTCTTAAACATCTTACAATACACAGGACAGTTCCAACATCAAAGAATTATCCAGCCTCAAAATGATAGTAGTGTTAAGGGTGAGAAAGCCTGCTCTAGAATTTTACCCTTCAGTGTTAATCACCAAATCTAGATAAATGTCATCTATAAGACTGGAATCTTCTCTTTTTTACATATCACTTTTACTTTGCAGAAAATCCTTCATCGAGCTTTAGCGAGCATTTACCTAAACACAGGAGGAGAAAAAACATCTAATTTAATAAGCAGCTCCATGTGAAACCATTTAGGCCTTAAGTATTCTGGTCTACGCCAGGTCAAACACCAGTCAGGGAAACCCAGAGAACAGAGCTGTTATTGCAGAGCTCTCCTAATCATTTGGGGCTCAGTTTCTTACTTTCTTGACCGAATGGTCTGCAGAACCACATCAAAGTAGGTCCATGACGACCTTCCTTCCACCTCCAAAATAAATGAGCATATTTATCTTTTGTTGTAAGTTATAACAAGAACAAAGCTTTCCTTTGGGAATAAGCTGTAGAGTCCGTGTTCTGGCTTTGATATAAAACAATAAGTAAAATAGATTTGAGATAATTTTTCAATGCATAGGATTACAGTAATATTAGTGTGAGATGTTCACTTTATTTGAAACCTTTCCTTTAAAGTTATTTGAATTCATAGATATTTTAGTGCTTTAGGGGAATAATAGAATGCAGGATATAAATTAAATGACTGGAGTTTGTTTTTATTTAATATCAACAGGCCAAAGCACTCATTGGTGTGTGTGTTTGGGGGGGGGGCATGTATGTGTAAATAAAACAATCTTTAAAAATTGCAAAGTTATTACTTGTCTGAGTAGCAGTTTAAATCATACAGTTACAGAAATATCAAAAACAAGCGAACCAGTATCCAACCGCCCAATATTTTATTTGTATTTCTATCTATTAAAACTATTTTGTGGTTGTTTTAGATGAGCACCACAGCCTTAATGCATTGAAAAATAAATTTGGCCGCCCATTGCGAAATCAGTTGATGAAGTAATCTCACGCTCGAGTTCAGCAGAACATTAATGGGCTTTACACAATACCATTTTGTCTGTGTATAAATGGTTAGATTGTTGGCCACTCACCTTGGACCCACCGGATTCTAGGTGGCCTTTCCAGTTGGGCACAAAGTGACATCATCTGGCTTACTATTACATTTGTGGACTGTGATACTTCACAGATGACATCTGCTTGTGGAGATCACAGAGCTGTTTGCCAGTATTATTCTCTGTGGGGAGATGAGGTATAATTGCTTAAACATGAAAGACTTTTGAAGCAATAGTTGGGCTAATTGAGGTGGTTGTTACAAAGTCAAGTCCTTCCCACCTATGGAGGTGAGACTTCTGAGACTGTTAAATTGATTTTTTTAATGTTTTGTAATTTCTGTGACACTTACATTGGAAACCAAACTAACAATTGTCTGATCTCATGTGGTGCAACTGCCACAGTATTAGCAGGCCGCGTACATGGTGGTTACGAGTGCCTTAATGCACCGAGAGCCAGGCCTGGCTGGAGTCTGCTGGGCTGTGCCACTTACTCAGACCTGTTTCCTCCGCTGTACTGCTAATAGCGCCTGCCTGATACGGGGGTGCCCTGGGAGGATCAATGGGACCATACAGGCTACTTACCTTTGAGTCCGTTGTAAAGGTAAAATAGGAGAGCATATGTGAAAAAGATTAATACAGCGCCTAGTAGATTTTGAACGTGTATTTCTTCTCCCTTCCTCTTTTCTTCTCTCTTACTGTATTTTCAGTACTGAGCCTAGAGTATCTCTTTATTCCTTCCCTTCTAAGGTGAAAGACTGTGTTGGAGCCAAACCTGTTTGTGGGATTCTAGTGGCTATTGGCATAAAATTAAGACAGTGAGAAATATGAATCCCAGAGGGCCTGCCAATTAGAGATGGTTTTGAACCAAAAACAGAATATATTAGTGATGTTTACAGATGAATTAGTCACTGAGACATCCATGAACTGGAAAAAGAAAAAAAAATTTAAGTAGTATTGGAGAATTGCTGGAATCACAGGAAAGGCCGTTTTCAAATGAGACTCTGGTAGTTGAACCAGTGACATTTAAATTAGGGAGGTAAAAAAAATGATGAATATGGAAGGATTATGGTAAACATCAAACACCTATGAAAGACCCTTGGGAAAGTTAATGAAGCCTTCAAGTATTTTTTAAAATGATTCAGATATTTTTTATTAATGGTCCTGTGAGAATCTTACACAAAATACAAAACACTGTTTTTTGGAAAGAATTACAAACCAGAATGTTTTTTGTTTTTTACTTTTTGGCTATACTAAGAAAAAACACAAGTATAATTATAAATTTTATCAATTATAAGATTAAATAAATAAATAAATAAATAAATAAAATACATAAAAAATTATAAGATAAATTGTAATTCTTTCCAAAATATTTTGCCATTTCTCCCCAAATTTCATTTGAATCAAAGCTTTCTTTTTCACTATTTATTATGGAATTTTGTTTTCCCTTCTAACTAGTTCAGGCTCAGGTAAGGATATAGAAGTATTCAACTGCTTCGATCCATGTTCCATTACTTAGTGAATGAGTGACTTTTGGCAAGTTTCTCAGTCTTTCTGAGCCTCAGTTTTCTCATCCATAAAATGGGATGATAATAGTTTTCACTTAGGATTGTTGTGAGTATTAAAGGAAACAATGTAGGTGACGTTACTAGCATATTATTATCATTTCCACCGCTACTAGTAATGTTGCATCTGGAGAAGAAGGTGAGTATGTACCACTTCACAATTTAAAATGTAATAATAATAAAAAGGAATAACAAAAAGAAAATTAATAAAACAATAGACAACTTGTCTTTCCTGAGCAAGTAAGGAAGTTAAACTTTCAAAACTTGGTAACTGGTAATTAAGGTAGACAAGATGTGATAAAGTAATCTATAGGAATATTGAACGTTAAGTATTTGGTAAGAAGAAGTTCTGAACTTCTGTTTATGGGATGTTTAATTCCCAGAGTTCATTTAAAGACTAAACTCTGAGCAGAGAGGATTCTTCTAGATAGAGGATTTAAAATCTATGTTAATTTCTTTTTTCTTTTTAAGATTTTGTTTATGTATTTATTCATGAGAGGCACAGAGAGAGAGAGGCAGAGACCCAGGCAGAGGGAGAAGCAGGCTTCATGTAGGGAGCCCAATGTAGGACTGGATCCCAGGTCTCCAGGATCAGGCCCTGGGCCGAAGGCAGGTGCCAAACCACTGAGCCACCCAGGGATCCCCCAGGGCTGCCTTCTATATTACTTTCTCTGCTCACCTTTGCAGAAGAAAGCTTATGCTATAAGAAAATACTGGCTGCAGGGGCACCTGGGTGGCTCCGTTGGTTAAGTGTCTGCCTTCAGCTCTGGTGCTGGTCCCGGGGCCTTAGGATCCAGCCCTGTGTGGGGCTCCCTGTTCAGAGGGGAGTCTGCTTCTCCCTCTCCCTCTGACCTTCCCCTTCGCTCCTGCACTCTCTCTCTCCCTCATATAAATAAATAAAATCTTTAAAACCCTTAAAAAGTACTGGTTGCAAAGAAAAAGATCAGAGAAGAGCCGTGCAGTACTCCAGATCCAAAATCAGACTCTGGGAAGCTCAGGGGAGGCACTGAAACCTCACATAAAAACCAGGTGATAGTGCTTCAGTGCTTAAAGACAGCATTGGGCCAGTGTGTAAGGACATAATGATAAACCTGGGAACAAACCCAGCAGGGCAGACCAGCCTGCAAGGGGCACAGTAAAGGGAATTTGCCTGGAACAGAAAGTTCCTTAGGTCAGGATCATTGTGTGTGTGTGTACTGGGGGGTGAGGAGGTATTGGACATTTTTACCAGAACCAGGGAATATCGTTTATAGTTTTCTAGATACGTACAAATACACTGTAACAAGTGTAATCTAAATTTAGCCTCAACTAAAGATCAAGAGTGAGATTGGCAGCCCCTCCAAGCTGAGACTCATAACTAGGTCTGAGAAAAGAGATATGATACAAAGAGAGGGCAGAAAAATCTTTTTTGTTTTTTTAAACGAAGAAATTTGTGACACTGGAGACCTAAGAATGCCAGAGATACTCCTTTGGGGATCAGATTACGAACTGAGGCCATGAGGTAGGAAGGGGGTGTCTCCCTCACTTCCGTGGGAAGCCCAGCTTGTTGAGGGAGATGCATTACCCCGTGGAACCTTAGGACCTGTGTAGCTCTGAGCTCTCAGAGGATCAGGAACCCATCCATGTAGCAGCTTGAGTTCTCAGGGAGGATGCTGGTGACTGGCTCCTCCCTAAGTTAAATGCCAAGAGGGTGAAAACGTTAGACAACTGGTTTTGAGAATCTTTGAGAATACCCCAGGCACTCCTAGAATTGTGGGGGATTCAGCAGGTAGGGGTACTGACTCAGCAAGCGTTGAACCCCAATAGTGTTCTGACCTTCTTTATAGTTACAGACTCATGAAATCCTGGGACATGCAGTTACCAAAACACACTTGATAATAAATTGTACTTTGATCTTATCAGCGTCTGGGGCTGAACCATTCTCAACAAATCCTTTTGCCATCTTCATACACTACTGGCTTAATGAGCACTTCCAGTTATTGTTCTATTGACATTACTGCTCTGGACAGACCCTAATGATGAGTAGAGTAAAAATTCCTGGAGTAAGCAGAATTTATGTTAAAGAAGGCTTATTTCTGTCAGAATAGGCAGGTCATTATAATAAAACTTTTAAAAGTCTTAGTATGTTTAAGATTTCTTAAAAGGCGCTAAAGCAGGATGTACATGAGGATAAGTAGCCCATAATGGGATGCAATTAAGGAAGTGAAAATACAATCTGATCACACAGAGACACTTCCTGGCCATGAAAAAGGTAGGCATGCGGCATAACTTTATCAATGGAATAGGGGAAGCCCCCGTGCCCGCAAGATGTTAAAGAAGGCTGGGTTGAAGTACACAGGAAATGTCTCAACCCTAACCCAGGTGCCTCTTAAAATCCTAACAATGAATTTGTACAAAAGAAGCAAAACCATTTTTTAAAGAAGAGGAAGGAGTTTCTCAGAGGAGAACTGATTAATTTTTTGGAAGAAGACAAAATGAATATTGTTAAGACCTTTAGTACTAATAAATACTCATGTAGACAGCCATTGGACTGTATATTCTCAGAAACCTATAAATATTTAATGTGAAGTGCTAGGCATTTGGGGATGTTTCCTTAACCTGCAAACAAAGGGAAATATTCCTTATAGGTAGTAAATAAAAGGCAGTGGAATGAAAATATTCTAAAAAATGAGTATATTCTTCAATGGCCAGCACTAAAATGAGCTAACATACCATATATGAAAAAAGTGACATGGATACCTCTCTTTGACAGACAAATAGAACTTTGTAGACACATTGAATACTACTGAGCTAATTACAGTTGATGGTTATGAAAATGAATTTGGAGGTGAGTATTGCAGGAGTGGAGTGCTCCGCAGGAGCTGTGCTTCTGGATTTGGCACCTCTATTAGGAGAAGGGCTCCTAGGGGTGGCTCCTGTTCACTTTGAAGCCTTACCCGGTTAGCATCCAAGGTGGCTGCACCGCCTCACACCCCTTTCCTCCACCTGATGGGATGAACACTCTCCGTGGCCACTTCCCCCAAGGTGGATACTAGCTTGATGTTTTTAGCATATTCCTTTTTGCCTTGACTGGATTCAAAGTGCTTCTACAACCAAAATTTTTAAGCACAAGCCATTCTTGAGCACTACAGAGGGCTCCTGAGCTAATAGCTTGCATTTTCAAGAAGTCTTAACTTTTGGAACTATTTGTGATATTAATGATGATAATGGCAACATAGCAGCTAACACTTACCTAGCCCTTACCATGTAAACAGTACTATGTTTTTCATTTATTTCTTTTAATCCTCATAATAAAACTATTAAGTAGGTATGGTTATTTCCGTTTTATAGGTGAAGAGCTGGAAGTTTAGAGATTATATTAGTTTCTCATAATAAGTGAACGGTTCAGGATTTGAACCCAGCAGCCTGACTCCAGAATCCCTGTGATTATCCATTATATCATGCTGGCTCCTAAGATGGCCTGTCTTTTCAGCCATGCTTCGTTTTCCAGATGAGCTTTATTCTAGTCACTTCAGCTCTTTTTTTTTTGACCCTCAAAGTTTTCCTCAAGACCTTTATTCCAGTTTAACATTGTGTTTCTTCTTTACTTTCCTGGTTTTTCCTATTGTAGTTTTGCAAAGCCCTAAATTTAATCAGTGAAAATGTGAAATGATGAAGCAAGGTATGGAAGCAAGTTATTTTTCCTGAATTTTGTCACATAGCTGACATAGAAACTGGGGCAATATGAGACTAAGCTATCTTGAAACTAAGTCTATTAACTTTCAAAAACTATGTTTCATGGTTTTTATTTTATAGTCTATATATTAGGAAATCAACAATTCTACTAAAAGACAGCTACCCTCATTTTTTAGAATTCTTTATATTGTTTATATACTGTTAAATGATTATTAAGTATGCTTTTTTTGTTGATGGTAACAATATTCTTAAAAACTGACTTGAAGAATATTGGGTTTTATAGCTCACAGACATAGCTTTCATGCAAATCAAACAAGGACCTCAAGAGTAATTTGTGCAGACTTGAAAATTCAAGGCAAGACTCCATGAGCAAAAAAAAAAAAAAAAAATAGGTAGTAGTTTATGTCCTTGCATAGTATACTTTAGTGTTAGCATATGTTAAAATCTTATCTAACACTGATCCTTAGGTTCTCCAAATACACAGAACAAATAAGACATATCTGTACATATATCAGATTTATTGTAAGAAATTGGCTCATGATAGAGGCCGAGAGTGCCCTTATCTGATGTTAGCAAGTTGGAGATCCAGGTGTCCAAAGGCCCTTGGACTGGGACTTGCACTTGTAGTGTAAGGAGGAGAAGGCAGGAGAAGACCAGTGCCTCAGCTCAAGCAGAGAGGAGGAATTCTCCTTTTCTCCACTTTTTTATTCTCTTCAGGCCTCTGAGAGATGAAATGAGACCCACCAACACTACAGAGGACAATGTGCTTTACTCAGTTTACCGGTTCAATCAAATGCTAATTTAACAGGAACAGCCTCACAGACACACCTAGAAATAATGTTTAGCCAAATATCTGGGCACTAATTGGCCTAGCCAGGTTGACACATTACCATCCTACTAACTTAATCATTACCTAATCTTTACCAATTTCCAGAAAATGAAACTTATTCTTCATTCTCCATAGTAGTTCAGAAACGGTTTCTGTCACTGCTCTGGTGTGCCTTAGGTATGCTGCTGCCATCTATGTGCTCATCAGACTCCCTAGGCCTTTAGTTGAGAACGCCAAATAGATAAAGAATATCGAGAAAGCGTAGGTGATAGTAGTGGAGAGGGACTATGTAACAAATAAGAGAGTCATACTTTTATACACAAGTCATACTTGTGTTTTCCACTCCTTAATTTTATACATTTATTCCATATCGATAACTTTGGTGGCATTTATTGACTGGTAACCAATACTTAGAACTCATCCTTTATTTCTCATTGTTTTCACCCTTGGAGTCTGACCCTTCTTGAAAAAATATTTCATAAACTGAAGTCCAAACCAAGTTTTAGTAACAGTTATTACAGAGGAAGAATGTTAATTGCTTTCCTTGGGTGAGAAAATATCATTTGTACTCATTTGCTTTTAGGGTACTGCATGCATATCTTTTCTGTAATAGAGAATAACAGAAACTGAATCATGAATGCCAAGTAAGGTTTTTGTGGAAGGAGATACAATTGCTTCATTTTATAGATATTTGTCTTGTCCCCATTTCCTATCAGAAGAAGAATTTGAATCAAAGCCCTTTTGAAGATTTTCTTACTTGCAGGCTCTACACTGGAATGGCTATAAGCCAATAGTGTTGGTTTTTTTTTTTAAGTTACTTTGAACCTGAAATTTATATGAAGTGGCCCTGCTTTACTTCTTAAGTCAAGATGGAAGCCAAAGAAAAAATTTAATCCAAGAAGTTCAAGTATGAGCAATGTCAAATATAAGTACAAACACGGTCCTTCTGTAAAATAGTTCTGTGTACCAATTCTGAAATGCAGCTCAGACATAATATAGAATGATGTGGGATGAGTCCTTTTTAATGGTAATAAATCATTTCTATAAAAAAGAGTTGATTTCCAAAAAAGGATAACCATGTCTCTCTATTATTCCATTCTTATATAAATTGAATCATTCTCCCATAATAGACAATTTGATTCCTTTGCTTCCATCCCTTACCTCTCCCCACTCCCTACCTCTTCCTGTAGATAGAGGTAAAAGTCCACAGAGGTCCTGACAAACCTGGAGGGTAAGAAGAAATTATGACTCCAAGGTGTCAGAAGAGAGAGAAGCTGCCTAGTATGACCAGATAACTTCTTCATCATTTACTGGTATCTGGAATGTTATCTCTGAGCTTACTGGTGTACGTGTGCCTATAAAACAAACATGCTACTTTAAGAGTTTAATCATTCCTGAGAATCTGAAATTGTGGCAAAAGAAATAAAAGAACTAACTTCATGATGTACTAAATCTATCAGTGAAAAGATATCCTAGTTTTTAAACTGTTGAATATCCCTACTTCCTTTTTTTCCCTGTTCAGAAAGTGTTTATTGAATACCTATCATGTGATAAGCCCTACAGTAGACTCTGGTCAAAGAGATGAAGAATATAATGCTTGTCTTTAAAAATATCACAGTGGAGATAAGTAAACTAAAAATTACAATGAAGTGTAATAAAAGAAGATAGACAAATGCAAGGGGTGATTGAGGAGCAAGGAGGAGGGACTGCTCACCTCTTGGGGAGGGAAGGACTCAGGAAATCCTTTTATCGAGGTGGTACTTGAAGTATGACAGTTGGGAAGCAAAATGTGGATAAAGATGTTTCTCACAGAGGAGGGGAGGTGCAGAGAAGGAGAAGGGATCTCGCTGAGGAATCTGTACACAGTTGGATGTTGCTGGAGACACCGTGAGGTGGGAAAGGAGCAGGAGGAGAAGCTAGAAGGGGAAAGATGACAGATCACCAGGGATCTTGCTGTCACTGAGGAAAGGGGATCTTGATCAGATTTGCATTGAGAAACTCTACGTTATCAGAACAGAAGAGCGTGTGCTAGCAGTAAAATCCAGAAGAAAACATGACTCTGGACCAATGAAGCTGTTCACTGAGTTGGGCTTGGGCATCTGCGAGGAATCTGGGTTTAGAAAAGTCAAAACTCACACTAGGCTTCAATGAAATCACTGAAGTTAGAGGGCAGGGCGGGCGGATGTTACCCAAGTGTGAGAATGACAGAGGTATGCCTGGCCTGACCGTAGTGACAGCTGGAACCAGAACTCCAGTCTCTTGTCTCCATTTTGCTTTCTGTCTTGGTTTCATCTTTTTGAACCACTTCCTTCTGTGAAGCCAGAACTAAGGTTACTACCACCTTTAGTCTCACTGCTGAAGTAAAAAGGTTTCCTCCCTAGGAGGGGATCTAGGGAAGGGCTCTAACTGGCCTGCCATGACCAGGTGCCCATGCCTCAAGCAATCGCTGTAGCTGTGTTTTTTTGGGTCAGTGTGGATTCGGGGCCTGCTCTTGAGTAAATCAGTGCAGTCAGAAGGTAGAGCTGGGCTGTTGCCATTAGGACCATGCAAAGAATAAAGGAACGTAAAAATGTTCTTTGGGGGAATCTATCAGTGAGGCAGCCACCACCCTCATGGTCTAGTAGAGGCTGGATTTGGGCGTTCTGTAGGAACCGCTGAGAAGTCACGGCGGTAGGAGTTGGACAGTAGACGGGGGATGTGAATGAGGGAGTCAGAGGGGCCTCCGGGCAGCCCGCGGGTGGTGAGCCCGTTCATCGAGCAGCGACGTCTAGAGGTTGTGTCAGCTGGAGGGAAGGAGACACGACTGAGGTAAAGGTTATATCCCCGGAGGTGACCAGGAGGAACGCCCGATGGGAACTCGCAGGGCCTGTAATCCCATTGCAGGCAGCTGGCGCCTCGCTGGAGTCGGGGGGTGCCTAGCAGAGGTGCGTTCCCCCCACGCTCAGGCCGCAGGAGGCAAGGCCCTGCCAGTGACTTGAGGTTCTGCGAGTAGGTGCGGTGGGACCGCTGGGAGAGCAGAGGAGTCCAGGGCATCAGCGAGAGGACAGTCGAGGTGCGGATCATAGCAGGGCAAGGAAGGAAATACAGACTGGGGGGTCTGCAGGAGCAGGCCTGGGAGCTCCCTGTGCCCCGAGGGCAGGTCCAGCGCGGCTGTGGGATGGACACCACGGAGGGGACAGATCTGAGGGGGGAATAGAAGCCCTCGGAGGGAACATCTGCACATTTTTTAATCTGAAGTTTTGTTCTCTCCACCCTCTCTCCTGTGCCCCTGGCCGAGCTGTCGGAGCTCAAGCCTGGTCCACTCGTCCCTGTTCATCACCAACTCGGAGACACGACCCAGCAGTTTTCACCTCTCCCCTGGATCATCTCTCCCTCCAGCGTGTGAAGATGCTGCTGTGTCTCGCATCTTGAAATAAAATGTTCTCAGTCTCTCGTCCCTTCTCTCTCGAACCCTCTCACCCATCAGACCTCTGTCTACATTCCTCCGAAGCGCCCGATCGGGGGTCACCAATCAGCTTGATTCCACCATTCTCAGTGTTCGTTTTTCCATCTGTCCCCCGTCTTCCTCCCTGACCTGCAGTTGTGGTGATTAACAACCTCCTGGGCACGCGCTTTCCAGACTTTCCGGATTCTTCCATGCTCTTGTTTTCCTTCAGCCTCACTGCTTCCTCCTCATCTGTTTGACCTCTAGACGTCGTAGTGTCAGTGGATTCGGTTCTTGGACCATTTCTGTTTTCTTGCTCACTTCCCTCTCTTGGTGGTCTCAGCTGGTTTCAGGACTTGAAATACCATCCAGACATCAATGGTTCCCAAATGTGTGCTTTCACCTACACCCTCCTCAGGAGGCCAGACTCATATATTCACTTTGACTCTCGATGAAGACTCACCCTGTCTCATCATGATTTAAATATTTCATGTTTATTAGTTCTCTGATAGTTTCGTCAGCGTATCAAATGAAGAGGGAGACTTAAAATAACACAGTGTATCTGTGGGTAAGGTTAGCGTTTATATATAAATTTGTTTTAATTTTGTGGGATTTTGTCTTTGTCAGCTTTGGTTTGTTTGACTAAGGCAGTGGTTCTCAAGGGGGGAGGGGGCAGCTTGTTTCCCCAAGGGAAATTTGGCAATGTCTGGAGACATTTTGGGTTGCCACTGCTGTGGAGGGGGTGCCACTAGCATCTTTTGGGTGATAGCCAGGGATGCTGCTAACACTTTGCCATGCACGGGACGGCCCCAAATGCCAATGGTGCCAAAGTTGGGAAACCTTGAAATAAAGATTTATGATTTTGAATCCTCTTAACTCTCAGTAGAAAAGACATCGAACATTGATGCAAATAATAAAGTAGTTTGAATCTTTCTCTTTAAACACATGTGTATGAATAATTGCCAAAAGGTGGTAGCTGTCCCCAACAAATGCACATTGTGAATGGCCCTCTTGTAAGCCTGAGATTCCTTTAAGCATGCCTGTTGGATTTTGAGTACCTGCAGTTAAATAGTGTTGCTCTTGGCAGGACTCGGTGAGCAAATGAGGTATGAGCTCTCTGATCTCCGCAGTCTGCTCCGTCAGCCATGACCTTCCCAGTGTCTCTTCTTTCTACACCCTGTCTGCATCGAGCCACGGCCCAGGCAGATCCCAGTGGGGTGGCCAGAGACTACCACAGTGGGGGGAATGCAGGGCCCCAGGGCGGAGGTTCATGTGAGGTTCAGGATAAATTGGAAGGGTTTCTGTTTTGCAAAGAATATCATCCAAACTGGCTTTGTACTTTTAACTCCAAAAAAATCTTTAAGCCTAAAGCTTTTGGATGAAGCATTGAGCAATGAAATAGAACTTTTCTTAGACAAATTGTGGTCACTTCAAATACTCTTTGGTTGCTGATAGGAATCATGTTGTATGTACACGCACGCGGACAAACGATGAAAACTGCCACATGCTCACAGCTACTTCGCTTCTTAGGAGTTGGTATAAGAGCAGGGCCATAATGAAATATTTTTGAAAAAGAAGCAATTTTGTTTAATGTGATAAGCAGAATCATCCCCAGCAGGACTTACTGTGTCTCCCTCCTGTTTGTTCCCTTAGTTCCACTTGATCATCATAAGATGTCCATTCTTGCATTTTGTATGTTATAAAAACAAAAACAAAGCCTCTATTGAAGTATGATGCATTGTGGTAAAGACTGTGATTTAACAGATAATCTAATTCTTTAATTTTAATAAGTGTGCTGCTAGTCATGTTTTAAAGTTAAATGCTGATAATTTACAATGTATGTTTATAAATTTTGTCAGTTCTTTTCCTTAAATTTTTGTTTTAGAAGATATCTGACTATGGGAATATTATGTCGATATATTTCATGATTTTATAGCAGAAAGTTTAACAAGGAATACGTATATATGTGCACACACATACTGATGTAAGGATTAGATGTAAGAACAAAGCCAGGAAATTAGGAATTTGGCTTTAGTTGTTTATCTGAGCTGCCTCCTGTGTGTTGGTGCTGGAATGATCTCACAGCAGGCCGTAATCATCTGTTCTCACAGGAAGTGAGGCCCAGTGTAAAGGGGAAGAACCACAAGACAAGATGATCTTCTGTTTCAGGATTTCATAAGGAAAAAAAAGTATATTTGCCTGATATGTGAAAAAAAATCATTTAAAGTAATTATGTTTGAGCCTGAGAAAGAGTACAAGCAAAACAGTGAGACAAATCTCAGGTTTAGTTGTTTACACACACATACACACACACACGTGTGTGTGTGTGTATGTGTCTATACGTCTGTGTTTATACACACACACCCATATATTCATTGAACAGGCATATTCCATTGAAAAAAACATAAAAATCAAAATTTCCTGAATGTCTAGTATGAAAATAAAAATAAACGTGGGGGTGGCACAATTATTTGCATTGAGTCCAAGATATGCAGAGCAAATAATTTATTTTAATATCTTTATTTCTTTAAATCTGTCTTCATCTTCCTGCCAATTCCCTCCTGCCAGTAGGTGGGGACCTCTAGAGACCCCAAAGCAGTATCAAATCCCGTTTACTTAGTGTGATGCAGTGATTTATTTATTTATTTATTTATTTATTTATTTATTTATTTTAATTTTTATTTATTTATTTATTTATTTATTTATTTATTTATTTATTTATTTAAGAGACAGCGTGCAAGCAAGAGTGGGGGGAGGGACAGAGGGAGAGAAGCCGACTCCCCGCAGAGTGCAGAGCCCCACACAGGCTCCATCACAGGACCCCCGAGATCATAACCCGACCTGAAACCAAGAGTTGAGCCACCCAGGGGCCCCTGATGCAGTGATCTTAATAACCCTTTAGGTAATGTCCAGCCTCTTTAATTAGAAGGCTTAGCGGGGGCCTTAGACAGTAACAAAGTGGAAGAGCAGAGCATATTAACCTGGGGACCGTGGAAGGGGATAAAAGGTTGCAGGCGTTGGTATCTCCTGGCTCCCATCAGAAATAAACGCAAACCCCCTCAGAAGGAAACAGTCATTCTCAGACATGACCTCTGGTTTCCAGCAGATTAAGATAACTAAATATGAACTCTTCAGTGTCATCAAGCGAACAAGGAAACAAACTGCCATCAGTCAAAATCAGCAGAAAAAAAAAAAAACACAAGAAATTAGCCCTCAAGAATTTTAAATATTGGCATTATCAAATTCAGAATATAAAATTACTAAGACATCTCTAAGTAAATAAAATGATAAATCATAAAAAATAAATGAACGGCAATAGAATATAAAAATGCTCAGGAAGATTTGAAAAAGAACTAAAGAGAAGTTTTTATATATATATGTGTGTGTGTGTGTGTATATATATATAAAATTATATATAAATTATAAATTATATAATTATATATAAATTAATTATAAATTATATATAAATATATATTTATTATACATATAAAATAATAAAATATATATATTAAATTATTAAGATAAAGAATTAAAAGGCTGAATTAAAAATATTAGACTGCTGAAGGAAAATTAGGTAGATCTAAGAAAGTTACCCAAGCATTGCAGAGCTGGGCATCCTCAGACCCACATGGTACGCTCTGCACACTGCTAATCTCAGCTGCAGCTTTGCTGCTATAAGCTCTTCCCTTGCCTGGTGGCCAAGGAGGCAGCACTAGCTCCAGGCGTGGCTCTCGTTGGTGTCTGCTGCTGATAAAATTCAGGGGCTTCTCTCTCCACCAGGCTCCTAGGGTGAGTTAGCCTCCTTCCGCCCCTCACTGACACTATGGACTGTAGACTCACTGCCTCATCTTACTTGTAGTCCGTGGCCTCCATGGTCTTACCACCAAGCCTCAACTACAGGCATCCTCCCTCACCACCTCCAGCCCATTCAGGGCTGCGGGGCAGGCCAGTTGGCTCTCATACTGCTGCTCATGCCCTGTAAGAGAGCCTTGCATCACTGCTTAGTGTATCTTGACACAGCTGCCCCAGGTCAGTCTGGGTGGTGTCCTTAGGAGATTTCTGCAGACTCTCCAGCATAAAGCAGGTTGAAAGCTCTTCCTCTCAGTGATTCTTCAATGTACTGTACTTGTTATCCCAAAGGAGCTAGGTTGGAGCACCAAAACTTACCTCTCCCGCCTCTGCTCGCATCCTCCACTGCACAGGATGCCACATGCCTGCCCTTCAGCACCTGGGAGAAACTTTGGGTTGTGACCACTCTTGGCTTTTGATACACTAAAATTATTCAGAAAATTACTTTTCCATGAAATGTTGTTTTCAAATTTAACTATTGTGATACAGGATCCTATTTTGAATGATAGAGATGAATATTGACTTTCTTTTTGACTATTTGAAGTAGTGTATTAATCTTTTCCCAGACTTGGGCTGACTGCGGAGAAGGTCACATAAATATGAATGTGAGAGAAAAAGGTCTTACTGTTTTAAAAGATTGATCACAATAAAAATATTCAAGACAATAAACACTTATAACCAATAGAAGTACATTATAATGAGAGAATGTTCTACAGCCTTTGAACTGTAGTGTCTTATTAAGTCCTTAGTATGGATTATTATCCCATTTTATAGATAAGGCAACTGAAAGGTTAAAATGCTTGTTTAAGATAATGGCACTTATAAAAAGAACAGAATTATTAATAATTCACATAGTGTATAACTCTACTTCAGTGTTCTACCTCCAAAACCATGTCGTTTGCCTCAGCTTGCATATTAAAGCTAAAGCCTGTGCCCAGGTCCTGAGATGGTGTTCCAGGTTCCAGTCATGGTCTTAGCTCAGAACTCTCCGTGCCCACCCAGATCTATGCCCTGGAGCTTTCCTGTCACTTGAGTTCTTCTTGGAGACTCAGCCTGGAATTTAAATAAATAATACTAATATTTTATCCAGCATAGCTTGGTGTTTTTGAAGATGGTGGTTTTTCTTGTATGCTGTATTGCAAAATGGAAATTCTGTCCTTTTCATTCTCTCAGTGCTAGCAAAACTCACAACCTCAGTCTTAGAACTAAGATTTGACATAAAAATCCATCTTAATCTTTCTTTTTCTTATGGATATACATTGATATAGCCACTCTTTTTTTTCTATGTTAATGAGTTTACATTGAAAAATAACCTACAATGTTGAAGAAATGTTTATTAGTGCTTTCAGTATGTAAGTCTGTACATTTGACTTTGGCTTTTTATTTATACCTGTTCTCAGCCTCAGATTTTCAAAATCAGGGAATTAAGAGACCAAGGCATAAAAGAACTAAGAAATCTGAACTTTTGATTGAGGCTTAATTATACATGCTGTTAACATTATAATGTAATAATTATAATACTAGCTAACATTTATTGAGAACTTACTAATCATATTAGCTAGATTTTCTCACTTAAACATCAAATCCACATGTTAAGTACCTGTTACTATCCTTGCTTCACAAATGAAGACATGATGATACTAATTCCTTACATTTCAGTAATGATTTATGTGGTCCAGTGTTGTTTCATCTATACTAGCAGACCCTGATTTGACTTGGCAAGTATTTACTCTACTGGTAGTTTACAGAAGAGACTGTAACTTCAGAGCTGTTGAATGGTTGGTGCAAAATACCATATAGTCAGTAGCTAACAGCGCTCGCCTTTGGTCATTGGGCTAACTTTCCATTTCTTGGTCTTCTTCCTAGATAAGATCTTCTAGTCTAAGGCTCTTAGAAATCAAGTATGCATTTAAAATAATTATGAGAGTTCCATTTTGCTATGTGTTATCATGCACAGCCACTTGAATAATCTAATCTGAGGAAGGACACCTCACACACATTATACTGTGTGGTGTCAGTGAAAACAGCCCAGGTGGGAAAGCAAGACAGCTTGGGTCAGGCTCACCTTCTTGTCTTCACTGTTGGGCAGTTTTGCTGAGCCTCTTGTTCTCTACCTGCACACTTGAGATGGTTGGCAAAGTGGCCTCTAAGTCTCACTCTAATATATAGAGTATAATATATAGATTTTATATAGTTATCTCCTAAAAACCTCATTCTTAGATGATAAGGCATAAAAATGAAGAGAGAAAATTTTAAAAATAATTTTAAGCCTCTCCAAAAATTAATTAGTGAAACAAATGGTAGTAATAATGTTTAAAATTAATCTGAAAATGGAATTTGGAAAACAGTTCCATTTACAGTAACATCAAAGAGAATAAAGTGCTTAGGAACAAATTGAACAAAACCAACTTATTTTCCAGAAACTTCAAAACATTGCTGAAAGAAATTTCAAAAGACCTAAGTGAATGGAAAGACATCCTATGTTCATAAATTAGAAGACATGATATGGTTAAGATGATAGTATTCTTCATGTTGTCCTACAGATTCAACACAATCCCTATCAAAATCTCAGTGGGCTTTTTTGCAGAACTTTACCAGCTGAACCTAAAAATCATACAGAAGTTCAAGGGACTGAGAGTAGCTAAAACAATCTTGAAAAAGAACAAAGTCAGAAAACTCACACTTCCTGATTTTAAAACTTAACTGTAAAGCTAAAATAATCAAGAATGTGTGACACTATCGTGAGGATAGATAATAGATCAATGAAATAGTACTCGGCGCAGTGCTAGAAGTGATAGCCATGTCAGAGTTGTTGAGGTCATGATCATTGCAGGGTTCTGATAAGAACTTAAAGACAAAGGCTTGTCCAGAAGCCCCTGCACCAGTTTTGCGTGTCCCTGTCTCACGGCTTAATTAATCCCTCGGTGACCTCACCAGGCGGCTGAGCTCAGGCTGCTTCTCTACTGGGTGTTTCCTGACCACATCCAGCCACGGAGTTAGCCAGACTTGACTGTTTCTGTGCTTGCCAATCTGTCATCTCACTTCCGGCAGTACTGATTTGTCTGTCTTATTCTCTCTGTGCTACTTGAGAGACGGGGCTGCTGCTTCAACCCCAAGTTTCTCAGCTCAGTGCTCAGTACTTGCTAGGTGCTCAGTCAGTACCGTTTGACCAAATAAACAGTAAGGGTAGAGCCTAGGTAGATTGCCTGAACGTGGTCACATGCTTCCATGGGAGCCCCAAACATTTGCTTACTAGTAAAGAGAATAATCTGAACTGTTCTGTGTTGGGAACTTCATCTAATTATATGGTATCATGAGTTTATCGAGTGTATTTGGAATGATAGTATAGTCCTATTATTAAAAAGAAAGATATCAAGAAATCTACACTTAATTATAAATTTAAATTTATTTTTTTACAAATTAATAGAGAATAAAAGATTGCTATTGGGTAGTAGCAGATTGAGAAGGGTTGCACTTACTAAATATTTCTTCATTTCGAAAGGCTCATTTTTGAAGGAGCTCTGTGTTTTATAAACTCCCATGGAAAGTTGAAACTTTGGATCTCTTAATGTGCTCTATGAGCTGCTAACAGAAACTGAAAATTTAGATTTCCGTGGAAGCCCCGTTGTCATTTTTAATGATGGCATTGGTATAAATGTGTACACCAAATTTTTGTAGTAAGCGAGCTAGTATATGTTTGCACTTGCCCTGGGCCATGTTCTTGCCAAAATTTAGTAAACCTCTTTAGGAAAATTCCCCTTATCCCTGTGCCAGTTTCTCTGGAAGCCAAAAGCTTTCATCATAACTCACCTCCCTGCCTAATCTGCAAAAGAACAAAGCTAAAGTTATTGAAATATGATAAATAATGATAATAATCTATCTAAACTGTATGCAGCCATTATTGGCTTTATACGTGTTATTACCTTGAGAATTTGGCATTACCTGGTGCTTTGTGATAACCTTACCTAGAAACAGAGGCATGGGTAAAATCACCTCAGAAGTAAGTGTCTTTTACTGTTGTCCTTCTCTGTAATCTTTTAAAAGTAGGGGCTTTCATTAAAGACCAAAGAACATAAAACAATTTCACTTCTTTCTTCAATTTATGGTACCTTTCATCAATTGTTTCAAAATATTTATGCAGAATTCAGGAGGCCAATTCTGTACATAGCACTTAAGTGAATTTGGAAGGTGGCATTTCAGTCAGTATAGTACAGAGAAACTTTTGACTTGGAACTGTGTCATAATTTATAATTGGAGAGCTTTGCAGGTTTCTAGAGAATGATCACCACTTATTGGCAACCCAAACGCATTTCTTGTTTGTTTCCTTTAAATAGTTATACCCTGTGAGCTAAGTTACTCTCCTCTCCCTTTCCCCATGAGCACCAAAATAGCTTTATTAATAGGAACATATGCTGTTTATGTTCTTAAAAAAAATCAGGGTGGTCTTAGATGTCTGTCTTCCATTCTGGCATTTCCCTTTATACAACCCTTTTGAATTTTCTGTTTAAAAACTGGCATTCCAATAGCTTTTCTTTGGCCTAATGCCTGGGTCGCATATAGCAGCAGCAAATTAGGAATGTTAAGACGTCCCCCAAAGAAAAATGTTTGTTATGAAAGTAGAGCTGATGTGACACTTAGAATTAGAGCTTCTTAACTTATCTAAATGACAGTTAATGATCGTTTTCTTCTATTCTTATTTTAAAGGAGGGGGGAAGAGAATGAAAGACATGCCCAGAGGCTGAGGTTGGGTTTGGTTCACCAAACTGTTAAATGTCAAATGTACTATACTGATAATACACCCTTTTATCTCTTTTTTAGGAGCTAATTTTGTTACTCGAAAAATTAGCAGGTCAGTGGCTAAGATTTACCTTGGACAACTGGAATGTTTCAGCTTGGGAAATCTGGATGCCAAACGAGATTGGGGCCATGCCAAGGACTATGTAGAGGTAGGAACCGACTCATTATGTTCTTAAAAATACTTGTATCAGCTGGTGTTTTCAATGCCAGGCCTCAAGTGGAAAAGCATGACCTACAAGAGGTGGTAGCTTATAAAATTTTCCTAACGTAAATATGTTTAAACTCTTACTACTTTCAGTTGAAAGCTTCACAGTTCAACTTTACTTGGAGATCACACTGAGTGCTCCTTGAATGTGGAAACGTCTCACAATTGTTCTTTTCGTTATTTAAAATGAAGATGTTGGTCATTAATTTGGACGATGGATGAAAAAAATGCTTTTCTTTCCAAAGCCTCTTTCTCCTTCTTGCTTTTTGCACCTTCTCCTTCCTGCCTGCCCAATAGACCTATAACTAACTGTGAAAATTTTTTTTAGGTTTAAAGGTGCAGTTCTCAGAGCTTCAGGAAATACTACCTAATTTCAATTTGTATAGTCCAAGACTTTTAGATTTACATTATACTACCAAGGTATCCTAAGAGTAATATTCTTACGGAGCATTTGGTTTCTGGTTATTATCATACACATTTCTTAAAGTACGACTTTGCACACCAATGAATTCTGTTCATTAAGTAGAGAGTTGTTAATAATGATACTTTTGCATAGTACTGTGAATATAGTCAAAGGGAGATTCAGATTTTCACTCTTGGGACTTACATGCACAATAAATTTTGGTTTGGCTTAGTTAGATGTGTTACATGTATAAGTAGTGCGACTTTTCTTTAAGCAAATGGTTATATTTTACCTTTCCATGATCATTATGCTTGTGAGTATCCGCGGTGGTTTCTGTGGCCAGACATGAAGGAGCATGTTGGTAACATTGTCTTTTTCCCTGGAGTCTGCTTGTCCTTGTTTAGGTGCTTACAGATTTCCTGAGTTCAGGAAACTATTTCTGTCCTTAATGATTCCTCTCTGGGAAACCGGATCTGGCTTCCTTGTTCATTGATGCGATTCAAAAAGAAACTTGAACATTTATGAAGGAAAGCAAACAAGTAGTTTACTTGCTAACACAGAGGTTAGTCTCGGCAGTGTTATTATTTTTGTCTATAACAATTAAAAATGTACACTTGAACGCCTAATGCTGATTTATATTATGGACAAAAAGTAGCTCTAATTTTAAATTTTAAACAATGTAACAATTCGATCATTTCAGTATGTTCTTCTAAGCTGTCATTACAAAGGGGCATTTTGTGACAGTCGACATTTAGATATATTTTAAGCACATCACATTAAAAAATACATAAGGCCTTACTTCCAGAAATCCTAAGTAGGAGAAAAGAGGTGTTATCAATAGATGCTGAGACTGTTTTGTCTAGCCTGTATGGCCTAACCTACTTAAAAAATATGAGGCAAGTTTTATAAAAATGAATACATTATTTTTTCAAAAATATCATTCTAGTTCTGCATATACTTAGAGTACTAGAGAGCTAATAGGTATCCTTCTTTTCCAAGGTCTTGTTCTCTAAATTCAGAACCAAATAGATCAAATTTTATTCTATTTATTATTTTTTTTTTGCACCAAGGTAAAAAATGATGTTTTTATTAGAACTCAGAAATAGGGGCATCTGGGTGGTTCAGTTGGTTGAGCATCCGACTGAGTTTCTACTCAAGTCATGGTCTCCGGGTCGTGAGATGGATTCCTGCATCAGGCTCCACGCTCAGCGGGGAGTCTCAGAAATAAACTTTGATAGTGCAACAGCATACCAGATGTTAATAATGCTTATTACCGGTTATGTTTATTTTCTTCTTTATATTTCTATGGTTTCCATGTATTTAAAATGAATAAATATAAACTTTTTCAATCCGAAAAAAAATCGACATTTTAAAAAATAGGCCAGAAAAAAAAAAATGTACGACACTATTAAATAAATACATAAGTAATGAGTAAGTCTTCTGTGAGCTCAGTGGAGCTGGAAGGGCCATGCTGCTATCTCTCCCAAAGTGCCGAGGCTAGCACTGGTCCAGCGTGTAGCTCCAACCTTGAAACAAAGGGGCCACATTTGTTTTCATTTAAAATAAAAGCATTTTATATACATTTTGGCTCAAAAGCTTCAAAGAGGTCTTCCCAAATGCCATTTTGAAGAGTCCTTGACAAGCTAGTGTCAGTCCAGTAAGCCCAAGAAGCCACAGCATCCATGCAGGAGTAAAATGTTCTGGCCTTTCAGTAAGAATATAAGACTTACAGACTTCACGGAGAAACAGACATATGAAATTAAGTCATTCTCATTGGCATTCAAGACCTGATTTGTTCCACAATACAAGTAGGTTTTGCTGTTAAGGATTCCTCTGGGGTTCAGACAGTAACACGTGTTGATGATGTAAGAAGCATTGTATAGTTTCCGTTTATGAGTCCTGAAAGAAATCTGAATTTCTTGATTTCCAAAAGAAGTGTCATTATTAGGTAAGAATTCATAGTTTGCTGTTTCCATTTTAAGAAATATTACCATCCCTTGCATTTCTAAATGTATTAAAATGAGGTTCCTCACAGACTTACGACTAAAAGTAGATGTTGCCAAAATTAAAATCAACAAGCATAAGAATGAAAAAAGAGAAGCATTGTTTGCGAAGCATATCTGCATCGTTGCACTATAATCAGCTTTAGAATAAAGAAGCCTTGGCAAGTGCAGATCAGACAAGTCATAATAGCATCTTATTTACATACGTTTTAATTATATAATCTTCCTCCTTTATACACAAACATTTTGTACTGGTGAATCTTTAGATGAAGTGACTTATACTTTTTTAGTTATGGAAGAACTTCAATGATGCATAGAGAGCATTTGACAGAGAGTGTAGAGATCCTAGCTCTGTCAATGATTTGCTTAGGGTTTTATATCTCAGTTTACCCATCTGTGAAAAGGGCATAATAACAACCCTGTAAAAAATTAGCACTAATGTGCTGTACATTCGTGATTAGAATCTACCTCTTTCTTGTAAACATTTTTGCAACAGTTTATACAAAGGCATTTCCTGTTGCTGATTCAGGTTCATTAACATCCATTTCTAGTCTTATTTCCTAGATCAAAATGATTCATAACTTAAACTTGAGTGGGTAAGTGGTATTTCAACTTGAAATGAAGAATATAAAAACTATTTTAAACTATATTGTACTTCAGGGTAAACAACTTATATGCAGTTACATCTTTTCCAATATTTTATTACAAACATACAGGATTATTGAATGAATTTTACCATGAACAGCCATATACCCACTACCCAGATTCTGTAACTAACATCTAACAGTTATTGTTGCAATTTGAGAAAAAAATATTACTGTTTAAAAACTACTGTAATGCTGATGGATCAGAGCTCTAAGTACTCAATTTACACAAACACAGGTTATCAAGAATTTACCCTTCTTATGGAATATAGTCAACTGACAATGCAAACTTTTAAAATATTTTTATCTTCTTAAATAATTATATGACACCATCACATTCTGTTTTCATGCCTGCCACCTTCCACATACATCGAAGCAATTCCTAGTATTCATGAGAACATGCTGGGGGCTGCATACCACATTCAGGCAAATTCACGTAGTCAACATGGTACCCGTAGTGCCTGAAAAGTGCCAAGGAGAGGATATCTAACTTCTCTCAGGGGTGTTGGTCTTCCCATATATCTTCTGTTCAGACCTGCCGTGGTCGTGGTTCTAGTTGCTACATATGACAGTCTTTTAAACCTCATATAAAACCCGGTAAGACTGCACAATGCTAAATTGCACAAAGGTAAGCAGATTTCTTTATCGGAGGAATAACTTCTCAAAACTTAGGCTAGATGAATGCACTGTGGCCTGATAAGATTAATAAAGGGTTTCTCAAACTTATTTAACTTTGCCACCCTCTTAATAAATATATATATATATATTGACATCTAGCAATGCAGAGGTGGAAAATGGCACCATATGTTTAAAATTAATGGTAACAGTTTGATTAACAAGGTTTCAGTGTGATCCCACCTTGAAAAAAACTAGCTAGAACACAGCTAGAGCCAAAAATTACTGAGAGGTGAGCTAATTGATAAGGGCTGAACTGGAAGTATCTTAAGTTTTTACCACTCATAACAGGGTCCTTGCTCTTGGGATACATGGATAATCAAGTGACCTAAGTCTGAGCGTTTTCCAAGACACAGCGAAAAGCCATTTAAAAAATATCATGACGTCGGGATCCCTGGGTGGCTCAGCAGTTTAGCATCTGCCTTTGGCCCAGGGCCTGATCCTGGAGACCCGGATCAAGTCCCGCATCCGGCTCCCTGCATGGAGCCTGCTTCTCCCTCTGCCTGTGTCTCTGCCTCTCTCTCTCTCTGTGTCTCTCATGAATAAATAAATAAAATCTTAAAAATCTAAAAAAATATCATGTGGTTTTACTGCCAACAACTGACCATAGAGGTGCTCCTGAAGAGTTCTCCTAATTCAAAGGCAATCCACCACATGTTCACATTATTAGGGGAGGATTTTTGAGATTCATCTGAATTTTAATATAATGGTTTCTCACACATACCTCTTTCTTTTCTCCCTCCTCCCTCCATCCATCTCTACATCCTTCCTTCCCTCTCTTCTTCTTTCTTTCCTTCTTCCCCCTCCTACTTCGTTTTTTGGCAGGGAACATAGATTAATTTTTAAAAGCTAGTTTTAGAAAAAAAAAATAATAAAAATTGCCAAATGTTGGATGCTCATTATGTGCCAGAAACCTTACTGAGAACTTTACATACATTATCTCATACGCTATGTGCAACAGTCCTTTGGAGATGAAGGAATCGAGGGTGGGGGAGTCCAGGGGATGATCTGCCAGTGCCGCGGGCAGCACCGCTCAGCCCAGGCCTGGGACCAGAGCCGTTCTCACAGTCACTAATTCACATTGAAGGGAGGGGAGCCACGACCTAAGCAGGGGGTCTGGCTGACCTGTCATTTCCCAGAGGGAGAAGACAGTGAGCTTCTCTCCGGCTTCTCTTTATAGTCCAGGGGGAAGGGAGAGGCCTGGAGGGGCGGTGTGGCTGAGGCTGCGATCAGATCTTGCCGAATCAGCCCAGAATGTTGGCTCTATTAGGCAAAGATGCAGAGGATACGTTTGGGGGTCGGGTAGTTGAGTGTCCCTCCCTGCCATCCATTGTGCCCCGCGTGATTAACTTTCCTTAGAGCTGTCATACTCCGCTGCTGCTGGCAGGGACCTGCGGAGAGCCACCGAGCTCGGCTGAGGGAAACCCTGTGCACAGAGCCGGGAGAAGGAGCCGGGGCTGCGCCTTCCCTTCTTCCTCACCTGGCAGTCCGCTGGTAGCATTTTGCATCCTGTGCTAATTCACACAAATCTGGAAGAAAAGGATGCCATCTACACTTGTCTAAGACTTTATTTAAGGGGAGTTTATTGTTGCAACAATGTCAGCAAACTGTCTCTATCTTTTTGTTCAGGAGGGTAGCTCCATTTTTTTGGTGTGTTTGAATCCTCTAAAGTGTTTGTGGTGCCAGAATGTGCTCTTTAGGTAAGGCCTCACTTAACAGAAATGTGGAAGGTCCTAGTTGCCTTATTTCCTCTGGCCAGGTCTTGAGTGACTGGGATGACCTCACAGGAGGGGCCAAGCCCCCAGATTCCTGAGACTCTAAGCTCTGTTTAAATTGTTGTCTTCAGTGAATGAAGACTACACCAGCGGAATTTCTAGGATGGATTATTCATCGGGTTTTCATCCACAGATAGTTTAGAAACAAGGAGGTAGATGCAGTTTTAGATCATGTTTTCAGTTGTATTTTGAAAGTTTTAAATTGAGCATCTGCCATCAAGCTAGAAAAGTAGTTGTTGGCAAATGTGTATGTGTGTGCAGAGAGAAAGAATGAAAATGAATATGGAGTGGAGTTGCGTATTCAGTAGTGCCTGTGGAAATGGATTATGAAACTTTGTGTAAATGACATTTAAGTTCTAATGGGTGGCAATTAACCACATTAAGGTAGAAGCTTGTGCTCCACCCTGACTCACTCCCACTGATGCTAAGTGTCATCATACTGCTGTGCATCATGAAATGGCTGTTTGTACCTCTGAAAGTCATGGTTCTATTTCTGAGAATAGTCTTAGGAAAACAGTGCAAAAAGCCCCCTGTTACTCTTGGGTTATCCCACTTGTTTACATGCATCTAGGCCGTACGTGCATCTAGGCTATGCCGTGAGACCCTGGGAGCCTTCCCCTCCCACCCCCAGTGGGGCTTGCCCAGTTGGCGCCGCTCCTCTCCTCGTCCTGGCCCACCTGCCCTTCCTCACACTCTCCTCCGTCCTCCCTGCTTCTCCGGGTCGTTCATCTTTCCTCTTCTTTCCCCGGTGCTGCCCACTTCTCATCTGCTTCCACCCACAAAGGAAAGCTGGCTATTTCACTTTAATAACAAGACTGTTCATGTGATGTAGACGTAATTGCCTCTTATAAAATATGACATCACCTAAATTTAGTGATGATTTTGCCCACAGAAGGTATATATTTTTAATAGTAAATGCTTCCTTTTTACATTAGGACACTCTGGAAAGGACAAACTATTTGCAGGGAAGGTAATCTTTCCAACTTTCATTGTGTCCGTCCCATGCCTAGAAACGCCCATAAATTACTCTCTCTCTCATGCATGAGCACACAACACACCCTTACGCACAGTCAAAATCCTCGTTTTGACATTCATTCTAAATTAGAGTACTGTTTGGTTTTATTCTACTTACCTGCTTTATTCACAGGAAATCATTTACTAAAATTACTTGTTCTGTCCCCACAGAGCCGGGGCCTGTGCCCCTTTTCTGTGGCTTTGTCAGACCATTTAAGGGCCTCTTGCTGCCATCAGGAGCCCAGGCTCCAGGTTCCCAGGCTTGGCCTTAGGGGACCCTTTACTATAAGCGTGTTTACATCCAAAGCCACAAAGCAGAAAACCTGTTCCAAATAGAATGTTCTGTAAGGCAAAGACATGCATTTTATTGTCTGCTTCTGTGTGCCATGCTAGAGAACATCTCTGTTTATTTTCTGCCACGAAAACAGCAGTGAAGTCTCAGAGATTCTCCTTATCTTTTCTTTCTAGGTAAGGAAAAAATTTTGAGCTCCTCTGTGAGTGTTGCTGCATTTGCATTCGTAAGATCAGTTATTTCTTTTTCTAACTTTTGAGTAGAAAGTTGGGATACCTGGTGGCTCTGTAGAGCAATTCGATCTGAGCTCAGGGGTGATCCCTGTGATGGATAACTTGATCTATCCCACTGATTGTTTGCCCAGGGCAGCGACTGTGAGACTAAGAGGCAGATACGTTTTTGGACTCTTTTTGGGAATAGATCCTGTACAGGAATGCAATGTCTGCCACCTTGACTTGCCAGTTAGATTTAAAATAGGTGATTGACTTTGTTCTGTGTTCTTTACTCTGTGCTTATCGTGGTTAAGAGTATTCAAAAGCCACCGTCCTCTTGGGATCAGATTTCCGAAGGATTTTCCCATGTGGCTTTTACAGTTGTTCCAGAAACTGGAGGTATACATGCAAGCTAAATAGGCCCCCCAGATGGATCCCATTAGGTGAAGATCCCCTTTTCATTTTAGAAAAGATAGACTGGGGCTTCCACCAAGCCCAGTTAATTTATATAAGTGCAGTTTTACAAAAGCAGAATTACTTAAAAGCAAAACTGAGAACCGCTTGCAAAACTGTCTTTGCATTGTCCGTTTGAGCCTCCCATGGAAATTATTAGTCAAGCTCCTAAAGAAAGAGATGGAACTACTCCTTAGTATAGCTTCCCCAGCTGCCTCTCAAAGTCACATAAAATGTTTGAGATCACTTCTGCTTTTTCTCCTCCTATTTCGAAGAGAATGGTTAAGTTTAACTCATTACTGTTTATTACTTCCTGAAGAATCCAAGTAGACTGACATCTCTGAGAGCCAAACCATTCTGCACAAACACAGGATGTGACGTGGTCAGTTGTCCAGTATGTCTCTCTCAAGGAAGCTCCTTGAAGGCAGGAGCTGGATTCTATTCCTCTTTATCTTAATCGTGCCTCCCAACATGCTTGGACAGAATGGCAGATGCCCAGCAGATACCCTCTGTGTTTGACCACTTATTTATACAATTTATAAAAATGAATATGTATATATGAAATGTGTTTTTTATTCCTCTCATTATTAAAAGATTGTTTTCTAACCTTAGCATGAGATATTCCATACTGACCTTAACTCATTTTGTTTTCAACTGTGGTGGATTTACTTGATTCCAGGAAGTAATGTTTTCAAGTAGCTTTCTCTTGTTGCATGCAGACGGTAAAGGAAAACTACTGAATAGTGCCCATATGTTCCCACACTGTGGTAAGTTTCCCAATTATCTACAGATTCTACTATCATTAGACTTTATTCCTATTTGTAAAAGAAGGATATATGAGCAGATGGAAGCAGCAGAATGAAAGAATGACGTACTGGTCCTGATTTACCAGACACAGTTTTAATAATCACAAAAGTGGCATTAGCTTACAAGATCAAGGGCCCCTCGGTATGACCGGTAATACTGACATCTGCTCGTTCAGAAACCTCTTTACTTGTGTGGTCCTCACTATATTTCCCCTCAGTTTTCAAGACTCCCATTTGATAGAGGATTCTTCTAGATAAAGCAGGATTCCCATCACAGATTCTATTGTCTTGGAAAACTTTCACTCTTCCATCCCATCCCCCTTCCTGTCCCACCCCCCAGTCCACTGTATCCCTCCACCTGAAAACACTTGCACACACACACACACACACACACACACACACACACAGAGCAAGTCACTTTCTAATAGGACTTTGTTTTTAAAGACATATAAGGGGCGCCTGGGGGGCTCAGGGATCAAGGTCTGCCTTTGGCCCAGGGCGTGACCCCGGGGTCCTGGGATCGAGTCCCACGTCAGGCTCCCTGCTTCTCCCTCTGCCTGTGTCTCTGCCTCTCTCTGTGTGTCTCATGAATAAATAAAATCTTTATTAAAAAAAAAAGACATATAAGAGGTAAAGATTCTTATATGGAGTTCTATGATAACGGCTGTAGAAAACCTACATAAACCGTGCAGCTAGCAGAAAAGTATTCCACGGTATCTTTTTGGGTTCCCCAAGTGTGTAATTTCATTTCCTCCCCTGGCCGCGCAGATCCCTGTTCCCAGGTCCGTCCTCCAGCCTCTGAGTCACCAAGTGGAGAGGTGTGCTTCCGCCCCAGGGGCGATGGTGTGTGGGTTGCCTGGGTGGAGCACGGAGGAGGCAGGTTGCATTCCAGGAAGGTGACCGAGGCCCTTGCCTCTTGGCCACTCTGTCACCATGTCCACACAATACAAATACTCATCCTGGGTGTGGCACCAGCTTCTCTCTCCTTGCAAAGATCAGAATCCCAGAGGCTTCGTGGTTTCATATGTCTTTTTCTTATAGTATCTCCTTTGGGTCAAGAATTACTTGCTGATTTTCATTGGATCTTAAATTTCAGGTTTGAAAACAAAATACAAAGAGCTTTCACCAGACCGTTCTTTTAACCCCCTGAAGGTTATCCTCCTGTATTTGTGTAGTGCTTTATCATTTACATCTTTGGATTCAGTTCGCCCAACAAATCTCAGTCAGTGATTAGGAGAGCAGGAATTATTATTTGCATTTTCCATATGAAAAAGCTGGCTTTGAAAAGTGATACCCTGGCCTTGTATGGAACAGTGGGTTCCAGCCTGGTCTCACTGGCTCTTCAGCGCAGCCCCTCGGTGTGAAACAGCACGTTTCTGGGTTGCCTCTTGGTATATTGAGTCATTCTTGTGAGATTTTAAGGCCATTTGTTTCACTGACTTCAAAAGTTGACCGTCTAACAAGTATACCCTTTACTAGGAATTACAAATAAACTAGCATTTTTACTCCCTGCCTTCCACCCGTTCTGTGAAACAAGGAGCACAAATAAGAGAAAATGACTTAGAAGGAAACTCTAAAACATGCGAAGAGCCAGAAGTTAAGGGGCCAGGTCATATATCCTAAATGGGAGACTTCCTCTACAGTAAGTATTAATAGTTGTACAATCATGTAATTTGAAGAAGATATCAACTGTGTACAGGAAATACAGGTTTAACAGAAATCATTTCATTTGATCCTTATCTTTAAGAAAACTGAAGAAGTTTGAAGAAATGGCATCGGTGGTTTGAATTCCATTGCCTTTTGTCAGTGGCAGCTGAAAGCCCCATTGTAGTTAACTATCTGCTAGAGCCTTTGGGAAACCAAAGCATCATTGACTGGCCCGGCCAAATGAGTCATCTATTAAAATTATCCCTAATGAATTACCGGTTTGCTTGTTTAATTGCGCGTGATATAGGGCTCCGGGATGTTAGAGGTCTAGTGAGACTCAAAGGAATTGTGTTGGCTCAGTTAAGCATGTCAGTAGGATCTCTGCTAACTCAGTGCACTGATATTCCTTCCTTCCCTCCCTTCTTCTTTCTCTCTCCCTCCCTCCGTCTCCTTCCCTCTGTCCGTCCCCTTTTCTCCTCCTGCCCTCCTCCCCGTCCCTCTCCTCTCCATCCTCCCTCTCCTCTCTCCATCTCACACAGGCTCTCTCCCTCTCTCTTTCTCTCTGTGGGCAGGGCCGGGGGGCGGGTGGGAGGAGACCTATCAAACACGCTTCAGAACATCTCAGGTAGGGCTCACAGTGTTTGGAGTATTAACCACCCAGCTTTGCTCAATGAAAGCTTTCTTAAAGCCTGATTAACTACTGCTCGCATGCCCTCTTTTACTTGACGTGCGCTGGGCACTATGTGAACAGCAGTTTATTGTGAACAGGTGGCTAGTGGGCTTCCTCTCTTTTCCTTAGAGCTGTGTTTTCCATGTAGACCAGAGTAGCAAACACATCATGGTGGTAAACGGCTAAACTACGTGAAAACCATGACGATCACATGAGTTGGTATGATATCACATTGGTTCTTGTACCAGCAGGAATTTTAAGATCTTTAAGTATAACTTACCTTCCATGTGTGTAGCCTGTTTGAGAGAGAGGTGGCTAGCCCGTCTGCTCATTTCTTCTTAAAATTCTCTTCAGCTTTGGGGTCACTCTGAGCTGCCTCCTTTTGTTTACTCTCCTTCTCAGCCTCTTATCCACAAGGATTGACCATTTCCCGTGTAGTCCTGTCACCCTCTATTCAGAGCTCTTTGAGTCCCTGCTGCCAGGGCCCTTGTCCCAAGTTGGCCAGGCAGCCTTCTCACAGACGCAACACCCTCCACATCCCGTCACCGTGCTGACCATCTTTTGTAGCCCCCCAGAGTGCCCGAGACATAGGATGTGCTCAGTGTGTGTTTATGGAATGAATGAATACCTGAGAATGAATAGACCTCAAACCAGATTAGCTTCGTTGGTTCCTTTAATTTAAGAACTGAAACAGAGCGGCCTGGGTGGCTCAGCGGTTTAGCGCCGCCTTCAGCCCAGGGTGTGACCCTGGGGTCCCAGGATCGAGTCCCACATCGGGCTCTCTGCGTGGAGCCTGCTGCTCCCTCTGCCTGGGTCTCTGCCTCTCTCTGTGTCTCTCATGAATAAATAAATAACATCTTAATAAAAAAAAGAAACTGAAGCAATTTGCTACATCTTCTGATCCTGTGCCCTTGTCTAGCCGGTGAAGCAGTTCATTATTCAGAGCTATCCACCAACTTTAGATAAAACAGCTGGTTCAGAGGCACCTGGGTGGCTCACTCAGTTAAACATCTGCCTTCGGCTCAGGTCATGATCCTGGGGTCCTGCGATTGACCCCACGTTGGGCTCCCTGCTCAGTGGGGAGTCTACTTCTCCCTCTGCCCCCCCCACCCGCTCCTGTTCTATCTCTTGTGTGCTCTCTCTCTGTCAAATAAGTAAAAAAAAAAAAAAAAAAAAAGCTGTTTCAGAGTCTGAACATAACTGCAATCTTGTTTAGCTCTTTCCACGATAGCATCCATCAGATCACATGACCAACGAAAGGGCTCCAGGATGCATTTTGTTGTAGCTGTGGAGACTCATCATCTAGGTCGTTCATGCATCCGTTGGGGAGTATAGTGTTACAAGTGACGGCTTACTACCGTTACTTTACTCATCACTACAAGTCCAGAGGCAGGTGCAAGCCACTGCACGATTCATAGACGCCAGGGCCAAATCTGACCATTCCTTCTCTCGTGACTCCAGGGTGACAGCAGTCCCAGCTGTCCTGTGCAAATCCCCTGAGGACTGTGTCAAGGAAGATAAGGCTGCAAATCTCTGGGTGACCAGCTCTAACATTCTGTTAGCCAGAGCCATGGCCCATGGCCACCCTGCTTGCTAAGGGAGAGCGTGATGCTACATTTTTAGTCTCTCAGCCTCTCTTTTTGGTCAAGAAAGACAAGAGACTGGATGCTGGGAGACCCCTGTCTGTGTACAGGTGTGCATTTGCAAATGGTATGGTTCTGCACTGGCAGAGGGACAGAGGGGACAGAAGGGGACCTGCAGCACGAGGCTCTTCTCCCCACCTCACCCCAGAAGCTTGGGTTGAGTGCTGTACCACAGTTGAACTTTGTGTAATTGCGAACAACCACATTAAACTGGATGTTCAAGAAGCCAGAGTGTAGACTGTAGTTACTTTGGACTCTGATTTAAAGGTTTATTTTTTTTAATTGTTTTTATGATAATTCATAGGTGCTCAATCTAACACAAATCATATGCTATTGGCTTCCAAAATTTTGTTGCAGTGCCTATTTAAAGATTGCTATTAGCTTTTCTCCCCATCAAGAAAACCATTCAGATCTATGGTATAGATCTACTGTGTTATTTTTCCCTTCCTTCCCCCACCCCCAAACATCCATTTACTGGTATGGATGGGAACATAATGCAAAACTGTGCTTGTCTTATTTACATAAATCTCCCTGTTAGCTTTCCGTTTTACCATATCTGCATTTTTGAGTTTGACCTATTAGTGCTTTTTTGGTTTTATAAAGAAAAAAAAAGTGCTTCCCTCAGCAGAACCATCTGGCTTCGTTTCCTGTTCCTCAGCAACTCTATGTGTATTCTAACAAGGCCAGCCCTGTGGTTTTCCGAGTGGTGCTGTTACACTGGTGGTCTTAGAATTCAACAGGAGTGATGGAAAAGTTACACTATAGGCTTCTTTCAAGTCTAAAGTTTCCAAGGTGGAAAAAAAATGCATATTATTGTCATTTTGACATAGCTTTTTTTTTTTTCTGTGACTGAAATATAGTCTTTTAAAAAGAATTACACCATTCTATTCTTTGAGGAAGAAAAGGCTTCTAAAATGTCTTTTAGTTAGTGGGCTACGCATATACGTATGCCAGCAAGCTGAGGTGACTGAAAATATAATTGGGACATGCTTGCAATATGCAAGTTTTCTTAAAGAGTCAGTTAACAGTAACTAGTTGGGGGTTTTTCCCCTTAAATTTAGATATAATTGACATGTAACATTACAGTTGTCCCTGAAACAACATAGGTTGGAACTGTGTGGGTCCATTTTTACAGAGATATATTTTTTAATAAATACAGTACTGTACTGTAAATGTATTTTCCTTATGATTTTCTTAATAACATTTTCTTTTCTCCAGCTTACTTTATTGTAAGAATACAGTATGTAATACATAGATGAAATAGGTGTTAATTGACTGTGTACGGTAATCAGGAAGGCTCCTAGTTAACAGTAAGCTCTCCGTGGTTAAGTTTTGAAGAAGTCAATAGTCATACATGCGTCTTTGACTGCAGGGGTGTCCATGCCCTTAACCCCTGCATTGTCCAAGGTTCAACTGTATATTAGTGTCAGGTATACAGCATAAGTTTTCAATATTTATATATATTGCAAATTGGTCACAACAGTGAGTCTAGTTTAGTTAACATCTATCACCATATATAGTTAACAAAATTTGTTTTTTCTTTTGGTGAGAACTTTTAAGATGTACTTTCCTAGCTTTGAAATATACAGTATAATATTAAAACTATAATCATCATGCTGTACATTACATCCCATGACTTACTTGTAAGTTATAATGGAACATTGTGACCACCTGCACCCGTTTCACTAGCCACCAACCCCTGCCCCTGGCAACCGCTGATCTGTTCTCTGTATCTATGAGCTCAGGTTTTTGTTTTTGTTTCTGTTTATTTATTTTTTTAATAAATTTATTTTTTATTGATGTTCATTGTTTCTGTTTAGATTCCACATATAAGTGAGATGATATGGTATTTGTCTTTCTCTTTCTGACTTATTTCACTTAACACAGTGCCCTCAAGGTCCATTCATGTTGACACAAATGGCAATATTTCCTTCTTTTTTTGTGGCTAAATAATATTTGTGTATAATAGCTAGTTTCCTTAAGGGATCAAATAATTAAAGGATCAAATTATCAATAACAGCAAGCCAATTTTGTGACTAAAGGATTCTCTATTTTGTGTGACCAAAAGTAAGGTCAATCTGCTTCTGACAGGTGATTTGTAATGTAGCTTTGGCCTTTTAGTGCACTCAGAGATCATCTGGGAATTTGATCTATTCCCACAGAGGTATGTATATAAGGAGGTGAAACTCTGTATTTTTACGTTGTAACATTCCACAGATTTTGAAACATTTCTCACCAAATATGCCTTTATTTTCTCTTTCCTGAAATGCTGGTTTTGATGTAACATAGAATCAAAAGGTTTTTATTTGTATACGTGACTATCTTTCTTCCTTTTCTCCTTCCTTCCCTCCTTCCTTCCATCCATCCGTCCAATCCTCTGTCCATCCATCCATCTAATCATCCATCCATCCATCCATCCATCCATCCATCTATCCATATTACATGGAACTCAGATACACAAGCTATGGAGAGAGGGAAACCCTAATGGTATTTCTCTCTTTCTTTCTCTCTTTCTCTCTTTTTAAATAGGTATCATGTTCATCAACCAGTAGACATTATGTCTGGGGACAAATTTTAATACATAAGATAAAATTAAAGTTCTTAACCTAATACCTACACATAGGAAGGATTTAAAAAAAAAAAAAAAGCCTTGTCCAAAATTACTTAATTAGGTCACTTTCTGGTAATTAGGGTTGATAAATACTAAAAGAATAGGACTATGAAATCTCTGATTCTTCTGTGAAGTTTAAAAACCGTAACCTCAGACTTTACTGTTCTTTATGAAGGGAGACACTGAAAGAAACTGCACTAGAGGATTCAGTTATTTGCGGTGTTTTTCCTTCTGTATAGAAGGAAAAAGGTCTTTGTCCCTCCCAGACCTTGCTTTGCCTGAAAGCTGCTCTAAGGTTACAAAGTTGAAAGGAATGCTCATTTTTAATTTTAAGAGGAAGAGAAAAAGTTAAAAAAATTGAGCCTAATAAAAATTAATGAGAAACATTTAAATCCTTTAATGGTTCAATTTATGTTGTAAGTCAGAATGGTTAATGCTATTATTGTATACATGTGGCAACATCTTTGCTCTGCTATAATTCTTTTCCCTTAAAAATGAGCCAGTGGGACATGGAAGGCCTATCCAAGGCCCATACTCTCGTGATTTTTGTTCATTCTTTTGATAAACTCCACACTTTTTTAATGGGAGAAAGAATAGGAACAAGGAAATTAAAGTATAAAGGTCTACTTTTGGGTTCTTTCTCTTTCTTTTTCTTTTTTTGCCATTTTTCCTTATGTCACAGATTACTGAATAAAACATAGTTATCAGTGGAGTGGCCATTTCTAACTGTCTCTTTGTGCTTAAAAATTTATTTTGGGATGGGAAACATTCCCCAAACCCAGAGGGTACACTTAATATGCCAGTTTTCATTTGAGAAGAATTACTTTTCAGTTGTAGGTGTTTTGGGATGTAGCCTGACTCAACATCCAGTATTAATGGTCCAAAGATAGAACAGCTGAACTTTCTGACTGGCCTTCTTTGGGAGACATTAGCATGTCCCCAGAGACAGTTTCCCTAGCTCTGGTTACTCGAATCAGTATGTGGAGAAAGCTTATTACTTTTAGAAACATTACTCTTGTATGGCCCTGTCTATTACTCAGATCAAATATATGGTACGCGTTGCTGTTTTCTTTGTTTAAGAAATGAACTAGATCCTCACTGTATCCCTGACTACAGAGTCCAGGCTATGGGAACCTATCCCATAGCAGACCACCTTGAAAGAGGTACTTCAGTTACTAGGATGAATAAATCAGCCAGACCATCTTCATGCCAAAATCATTGCAACAGTTAGAAATGCTATAGAACAATTCTACGTAATGGGTAATGCAGGGATTTTTTTTGTGATAAAGTTCATTGCCCTTTCTCCAGAATTAGCAGTGATTTTTCTTCAAAGCACAAAACCAAGTAGCAACTTTTAACACTTAATACTCAACTTGTCCAAGAAAATACTTCCGTCATGTATTTCCTACAGGGCATAAACCTCATGAGCTGGTTTTATTAGAGTAAGATACATGTTTGTGGGACTTATCTCCAAATAGAACATGAAACCTTACGTGTTTATACCTACTGTTTTCTCATCATGAGAACTGTTTGTGGTGAAGGCAGTTGCCTCCATGGCCTGACACAAAGAGGCCGCGTGCTGTGGTCAAGAGCATTCTCCTGCTGTTTCAGGGACCTGGGGCTGTAGCTGTAGGGCCTCAAGCAAGTCACTGTATCATCCTGAATCGATTTTCTCCTCTTTAAAGTCAGGGAGCCGGAGTCCTAGGTAGTATAAGATTCATAACCTGGGATTCTAGTTTAATAAACACTTTTTAAAGGCTTATTAACCATCTAGCATAGAATTTGTTTTGTTTTCAGTGATACAGAGTGTGTGCCTCCATGTTTTGACACTGTAAAATTCCTTAGTGAGACAAATTGTTTATACAGCCTGATTTCGTCTCTTTTTTCCCCCAATTTTCATCACTTCTTCTGGAGTAATCTAAGCTAACATTTATTTATTTTTTTTCATATTAGGATAGAAGATTCTATAGAAGAACATCACTATCCAATAGAAATATTCATTCAAACCACACAAGCCATTTAGTTTTATGTAATTTTAAATTTTCTAGTAGCCACATTTTAAAAAGTAAAATGAACCAGGTGAAATTAATTTTCATATTATATTTTATTTAACCAAATTTATATATCAAAAATGTTATTTAAATGTGTAAAAAATATAAAATATTCTGAAGGCATTTTATATTCTTTGTTTTTTGTCTGTTACTAAGTTTTTACAATCTATGTAAAAATATACTGTACCCTTTACAGCAAGTCCCAGTTCGGATTAGCCACATTCCAAGTCACATTTCACATTAGCTCCTACCATAGTGAGCACTGCAGTGAAATTCTGTGTACATTTGTAGATGCAGAGTTCGCTTTCTTTATGTACAGAGTTGCATATTTCAGAGCCAGCATTTGTACGTGTGTTATGGAATTCTGGAGAAGGGCACCTATGAGAATATGAATCCCTCTGTGGATGATTGTGTGATGCCATGTGTGGGAGAAGCAATTTGTCATTTTTCTCTGGAGTGAGATGTGACTTGGTATCACTGGCCCTCCCCTTGTCCTACTCGTGATGGCTGGGGACCACAACCCAGCAGTCCCCGCACAGAGGCAAAAGTCTCTCTTCCCAGTTTTAACCCCCGAGAATGAGAGGTTTCATGGAGGTCTTGAAGGGCTGTAGGTAGCACCATGCTCGGGGGGGGGGGGGGGGGGGGGGGTATCCTTAGTGGCCTGGAATAAGATTACCTTGGAGAAAAGCACTCATACAGGAATCACTGTGGTACAGGGGATACCAGTTAGAGAAGCGGTTTAACCTTAGAGCAGCATCCTTTTGCAATCCAAAGAATCCTGGAATTTATAAAGTAAAGGCCCCGGGAAGGCATGCAGCTGTTGACATAGGATTAGCCACGAGGAACAGAGTATGTATATATCTTTGGGTGTTTGATTTACACTCGACACATTCTTTGTAACTGTCCTTTTAGACAGGTGATTCAGAGGGAGACAGACTCTCGGTTGTCAGGTGGGATTCTGGACTCAATTAAGTGCTTTAACTTCGGACTAAGAATCTATTTAATTTTGGAGAACAATGTAGCTGCACCTTTCTGTGTGATTTATTCCACTTTCCACTTAGTTTTGAAGACTGCCAAACTTCACTAGTTACAAAACCCCAGAGCCCTGTGTTTAAAAGGAACAGCAGGCCTCATGGTGTGTTCTTTTTATTCTTAGGGACAGCAATATAAATAAATTAAAACATTTATACTTAATCAGTGTGACTAATGTCCCAAGGTTTCAGGTGAATCCTTGTTATTCTTCCATTTACATAGCATCCTCTTTTCCAAGGATTCCAAACAATTTTTTTGAACAAGTTGGTATAGTTTTCCTAACTACAGAGATGTAGATGTTTTAACACCCCTGGGGGGTAAAATGGCTTGCCTTTAGGGTCAGCCGTGGGTCTGGGGCAAACTTGCGATTTTTAGCTCAGGATTCCGGATTCTTGGATTTCTGTTCTCATTGTTAGGTATTTAAAAAAACATATTTGTGATAGAAACTTCAATAAAGATGATACCACTTTAATGTCATCCATCCCAGCTAACAGAACTACCCAGAAAGAGCAAAGAGGTCATTTGTCTTCTTGATTTACTTCCTCTGATCATCACTCTGATTCTCAAACAAACCCATGGCAATCTAAAGCATGAACTCTTTACTCGTCAGCTCAAAGCCTAAAAAGAGAAATGGAGAAGTATGGACCTTGCTGTGGCTCTTTGCTCGTACACAGTTGGACGGGTATTGGAATGGTCTCTCTCACCCTTATCTGGCTAGGTCTATTAGCTGGGATGGGTGACATTAAAGTGATACCATCTTTACTGAAGTTTATGTCACAAACAAAATTACATGTATCTCAAGGAAAAATTTTTGATTCCAATAAACATTTTTTACCAAAAGAAGTTCAGAACAAAACTGGTCAATGCACAAAAACTCCTTTTTAAAGAGAAACTGTAAGTGAAGCTTTTAAGTGAAAAATGTAAGTAAAGGGATGTACAAAAAAATGGTATAGCTCATTTATTAATCAGATATTATCTCTAACATGTAAATAACAGCATCTTATTTATACTTGTATATTAATTTAAATTTTTATTTATTTGTGTTTTTGTAAAGTGTATGTCTTCACAGGGGCCAAACTGACTCACAGTGAAAAAAAGCTTATGTGTTCTTTGTTACAGTGAACAAATCACTGATAATTGCTTTATGAAATTATTGGCCCACTCATCTGGGAAAATATGCTGTGTCCTATAAGAAAAGGGTATGCCTATTTTAGTTAAAAGACTCCCTTGAAGTTAGAACATTCCGAGGAGTATTCATAGTACTTTATTTCACTGTAGGTATCTGGTCTTTAATAACTTAAACAAACCTTCTTTATAAATACTTTTAGAAAGTTACCTCTATTCATAGGTCACAATTATTACTTTGTGCCAGGTTTGTTTGTTTAAATTCTACTAAAATTCTGCTCTGAAAATTGGAACACAGGACTGTGTGGCCTTAGATTTGTGAGAACTCATCCACTGGTTTGTCATCTTCTTCCCTTGCTTTGTGTGAAGTGTGTGTAGGCAGGGAGTTAATGTAGATGCGCACACACACACACAGATGCACACTCACACCCGTGCATCTATGGCCATCTTCCCGCAGAAGCCAAGAATCAAAGGGAGAGAAACCACATATGTGAAAACAGGAAATGATGTTGGGTGAGCCTGCAGGTTCAAATATATGGACATATTACCCTCAGTCCTCATTGTCCTGTTCGCAAATTGACAAAGAAAATGGTGCCATGGTCAGTTGGGGCAGCATTTGACCAATAGCTTTTCTGTGCGCCTTAGTACTCATCCTCTGTGGTCAGACAGAAGGATGGGTGCCACCCACCTCCTGCCTCCTTGAAGCATCTGGGGCCACCCTTTTGCTATTGCCTCGGTGTTAACTGGGCAGATGATGACTGGTGAGAAGGACCTTGCAAGCTGTGGTGTGGGGAGCATCCTGCAGCCCTGCTGGCTCCCTGTGATGAGGAGGCAGCCCTCGGACAGAGCCTTTCCCCTCCTCTCCAGCACGGAATGCGGCAGGAATCCACTCACCCCCACTCCCACCCCCACCCCCACCCCCCTGTTCACAGGCTGGTTTGCAGACCCAGGTCCCCTACATTAAATAGGTTTTGTAAATGTAGAGCGTTTCTCAGCCAAGGCTCTGTAACCTCCCTGATTTCAAAATCTCTTTGAGAAACTAGAGTATCATAGAGAAGCAAAGAGTTTAATTTCCAAAATCAGTGGATAGATGTATTTAGATAACTTTCCCTTTAGGTTAAAAAAAGGAAAGGCCATAAGAATTACAATGTGCTTGGCTTCAGTGACACAATTGCATTTCATTGTGCATGTGTTCACTCAGCCCTGGTTATTTAATTTGCAACAAGTAGTGTCTCGGTGCGGCCCGAATAGGGCCTAAGCGCCTCAGGGTTCTGCGGCTTTCCGAGCGCAGCGTCTCAGGCCATGCTGGGCCCTGGCCTGCTAGGTCCGGGCACCCGTGCCTCAGAGCTGGTGACTGACCACTGGCAGGAAGGCGGAGCGACCACCCACAGGATGGTTCCTCTGCATATGCGTGTTGTTAGGAAAAGCCAGCTCTGAAACGTGATAGCCCTCTGTAAGGTCTCTAATGTGCTGCGGACCTAACGATTGGGCTTAGCAGCTTCAGCCTCAAGTCTAATCACAAAGCAACAGTTCTATTAATCCTTGTCACAAGTGTCACTCATTCAGTCGTTTTAGGTAAAGATTATTGTATCTTTAGGAACAGCCTTATGTGTGGCTCTGTGAAGAAAGGGTCCGTGGGTACCGCAGTGCGGTGGGGGGCACAGTCTCGCAGCCACCTGGCCTGTCCTCCTCAGAGGCTCCTGCACACAGTCCCAGACACCCTGAGGGTCCTGCTCCCCCACCCGAGCCCCAGCTGCGTATCCATACTGTGGATAGGTACGCAGGTAAACAACGGTCCCTTTTTCCTGTCCTGCCCCAGCACCCGCCTGTGTCTTCAGCTCCAGGAGAGCCCGGGTCGGACGTGGTAGGAGCCTCACGAGCATGTCTGCTCCTCACAGCCGCCCTACGGAATCGGTGTTTTTATCCTCATTTTGCCCAGGAAGGAAAGGAGGCTGAGCTTGGTGAAGTGACTTGCCCAGAGCATGTGTGGGTCGTAGTCACAGTGGAGTCTGAATGTGCTTTCCACCCCGGGGCCATGCTACCCCTCTCCTCTCTGATGCCCTTATTCCCTTTCCTGTAGTCCAGCCCTTCTTTTGTTTGCACCCCATTTTCCTACCGTTATCTCCCTTTAGGGAACTTGTTAACTTTGCCTGTAATGATTTTTGGCACTTGTGTTTTGTCACCGGTGTGTTCTTGTGACACTAGGCCCAGACCATGCCCACCGCCCCCCAGGGAGGGGAGAGGGCTGTCAGTAGTCAAAGACCTGCGTTAGGATCCCCTGCTGTGTGCTAGGCCCTTGGCTAGGGCAGCTGAAGTGGAGAGAAGCACTAGCTGTGACTAGCTGGACTCCATCTGGGGACACTCATTTGGCCCTTGGGGGTCACGTTTGCTATGGCTGTGCTCACACAGATGGCAGTGAGCTCAGCACATTGTCCCAGGGTCAGCCGGGCGTGTTCCGTACGGATAGCCTGGCCGTGGCAGAGGCAAACTCATTAGTTAACTTTACTAACCCATTTGTCTTTGTTTGATCAAATAACTGGGACTTCTTTTGGCTTAATTCTGTCCGTCTTAAAAAAAAAAAATCAGCCTGGGAAATCTGACCTTACTTAATCAGCCAGAAGATGTTTGGTGTTGCTAACCAGGAAATGGGTCCTGGAGAATTTTCCCCCCAGCTAGGAAGGAGAGGCTTGGCGGGCCACTGCTCCCTGCATGCAAATGAGAGCTCTGATTAGCACTAATGCCCCCCTGGGATTCGTCCTTTTGGAAGAGATAAGGCCAAGGCTTCCTACCCTGCTGCAATCAGCCAGCTTGGTCGGGAGCCATTTTCTCTCATCCAGGATTGTATTTATTTTGTTACGTATGATTTTAGGTTATTTAAATCTTTGATTTTTGTTTTTAAATGGCTTTCTCAGAGGCCATTCTCTTCTGAACCGTTTGTCCTGCGGCCCTGGGCCCTCGGAAGTCTGGAGGTCCTGTGCTGACATCACGTGTTCTACATTCAACAGCACTTTTCTGTTCTGAGCTTGCCCTCCTCCCCAAAGCTGAAATAAATCAAAGTTGGTTGAGACTCAGTCGCAATAAATCAAGACCTGTCCAGAACTGGAGCCTGCCCAGTCAAAATGTCATAGCTTGGCTTTCACTGAGGATTAATTAAAGGCCTGATATAAAGCCCAGATGTGCTGTAGGAGAGTAGCAAGCTGCCTGGTGGCTGCGTCGCCCCAGGTTTCTGCCCACCCAAGAATACGCTGGAGGAGGACGGGAAAGGCATCCAAGGTTGGGAGGGCACGAAGGGGGAGGGAGGCTCCCATCAACGCATCTGAGTGGGCTTTATCTGGTTTGGAGGAAATAGAACAAGCTCTCCAACAAGGAAAAAATTCTATCTATGTCAGGCTATGTGTATACAGTATTTAAGTGGAAGAAAAATATAATAGTTCAGAAATTGTGTTTTAACTGAGGAGACAAAATGAACCAAGTGAAGGAACTTCCCTTGTAAAAAAAAAAAAAAAAAGATAAAATTAATGCCTGGTTCATAGTGAACTTAAAAATTTTTTTTAGCTCAAAGAAGCTGTGCAGATAAAGCACTTTTGAGGTACTTTTATTCACAGAAGGATGAATTAGTCAGGGACAGGTTTTGGATTAGGATTTACTCCCAGTTTTTTCTTTAGTTCTACATGATTCCAAATAACCTTCCAGAAAAGGGCAATAGCTTAAATTCCCATGGAACATGTCTATATGAAAGTGACTATGGAAGATGCACAAATTCTCCATATGTACAGACAAAATACTGCATTTGAAATAGAAAACAATATATACTATATAATTTATTTTTTTAATTTTTAAAAAATTTTATTTATTCATGAGAGACAGAGAGAGAGAGAGAGAGAGAGAGAGAGGCAGAGACACAGGCAGAGGGAGAAGCAGCTCCATGCAGGGACCCGATGTGGGACTCGATCCCAGGACCCCGGGATCACGCCCTGGGCTGAAGGCAGGTGCTAAACCACTGAGCCACCCAGGCTGCCCTACTGTATAATTTAAAACCATACATAGTGGCCATGTTTTTGTATAGCTTTAAACTTAACATTTACCACTATAGAAATTCAATTCTAAAGTTGGAAGAAAAAAAAAAGTACCATCAAAGATTAAAAATACATCAGCAGTCTTTTTCTATAGTAATATGTGTACTGAATATCTGAAAATCTGAAAAATAGTTATTTAGAAAAACTTTATAAATGAAACAGTTAATCTCCTGATTGCTATACAATCTATAGTAAACAGTTGGTGCTAATAACTGGAATACTTTGGAAAAAATAAGGCTCTTTTTGACCAGGAGAATTTGCTGTTTTATATACATGTGTTTATATAAACATTAAGATTTTTTTTTTTAAGATTTTATTATAAAATGAAAGACAGAAAGAGAGGCAAAGACACAGACAGAGGAAGAAGCAGGGTCCCCACAGGGACTTGGGACTTGATCCCAGGAACCCAGGATCACACCCTGAGCCCAAGGCAGATGCTCAACCACTGAGCCACCCAGATACCCCTGAACATTAAGCTCTTATCAATAGAAATGAAAGATAGACTTTCTCACAGTGTTATATTGATATTCACATTCTAGACATGAAACTTTTGTGTCTTATGAATTTAAATAATGAAATGGCATATAAATTGAACAGATTTCCGAAAAACATTGTAGTTTCAACTGAAGTGATCTGAATGTTTTTATATCTATTATTCGATCTAGCGATTTAAATATACAATCATATCCAGTTGTAAGGATTTTTTAAACTACTGAACTTTTATTAGCCACATTATAAGTGATTACATATAGCTTTTAGTATTTTTATCCTATAATCTGAATATCTTGTGGTTGAAATAGCAATTTAAATAGGCTTTTAGCATACTTTTGAAATTTGTCTGAAATAACAATTTCAGCTGTTTTCCAGATGATCAACCTACATATTTCTATTGAGATTACTGAAGACTGGTAGATCATTTGGGTTGTTAGGATCTACCGGCATGATATTTGGCTTTCTAAGGCCTTCTTCAAGGACTATCTCTTATTTTAGTAAGTTACCTAGAAAAAAATAATTACTGCAAACTAATTTCCATTAGTACAGATAATTGATATTTTCAGAAGGTTTGCCATTTCATGCTTTATTGCTTAGTCCATAAGTAAATTTTATATTTACCATTGCTTTTGATTCTACATTTAAATTTGACTAACACTGTGTGAGGTTGAAGAGCCCAGGTCAGTGTGTCTCTAGGGTGAAGACTGATTGGATTTTAAGAGTCGGGAAATTTAGAGAAATAGACCTTTCCTACTGCCCACTTTAAATACTCTTCTATACTTGACTCTCACGATGCAAACTTGAATTTACACACTTCAAAAACTTTGATCCAGTTGGCAATTAATATATGATTAGCCTGTGATACTGTAAAGGAACTTCCAGATTTTTCTAATCCATTAGGCTTTTCTTTTATATTTCAATTTGAAGTATTTTCACCGTTAAATAAAATTAAAGCCTTTTATCTTTGGACTATACTCTTCCCAGCACTTACAATAGACCTTTTCTGGGGGATCCCTGGGTAGCTCAGTGGTTTAGTGCCTACTACTGGCCCAGGGCGTGATCCTGAAGTCCCAGGATCGAGTCCTGCATCGGGCTCCCTGCATGGAGCCTGCTTCTCCCTCTGCCTGTGTCTCTGCCTCTCTGTGTGTCTCTAATGAATAAATAAGTAAATAAAATATTTTTAAAAACCCCAATAGTTCTTTTTCCTATCTAGCCTTAAAGGTTGTTCATGCAGCCACCATAGTAGTAATTTATTATTTAGTTGTTTGTGTGTTTGTCTATCCAGACAGATTTCAAATCCTTTGAGGGCAATAGTGCTGTGTTTGATTTGGTTTCTTCAATGTCAAACTGGGTAACAAGCACACAGGATGAGCTCAGTATTGCTGATGACTGAATAGACAGGAGACTGGCGTGTGTCTTTTCTGATTATAAGGGCTGCATTGATACATCATTGCCATGGCATACCAGAGGACACAGTGGATTTCTCTGACAGCCCTTCAAAACTACTACCTAAAAGCGTTCCAGCTCTGAGAGGAAGAACAACAGAAATCTCCTAGTACATACAGTATTTGGAGAAGATGCATCACTTTTTCTACTTGGGTGATTATTAGTTTCTAGATGATCCTCAATAGATCTGAGTCACTATAATTCTCTAAAATAGGTGGCCTGGCTCCTAGAATAATCTTTTTCATTATATATTTTTCCTTATGTGTTTTAAATCACATTGAGGTGAAAAGCTGACTTACTAGACCTAATATAGTTTTTTTGATAAGTGTGAGCATGTGCACTGTTAAAATAACCCTACCTGTGCCAGCAAGAACATCTTATTACCAAGCCCAAGTATTAACACACTATTGTGTTAATGGTATTAACACACACTATTCAGAAAAGACTGATTTTAAGAGCTTGCTCTAGTCAAAAGTCAGCAGTATGTTATAGGTGAAAAATGTACCTTAATTAACATAGACTGTCCGTAACCCAAGGTGTTGTGCCTGGGAGGTCGGACTCAAGCCTGCTTGCCCTCTGTGGCTAAGACTTGGGGTAGAGGGATCAAGGAGCCTACAGTTCTGATACGTTAGCTCCTCCGGAAAACGTGGTTGGCTCCATGGGCCTGCTTGGGCTCTGCTGCCAACACTGTGCCTCTCTCTCTAATTCTGATTGTTGCTGAAGACACATGTTTCTTGCTAGTTAGATATATGAGGAATTGGCCTAGGGAGGAAAGACAAGGTTACAGCATAACCTGTCTCCCTAGTATGTTAGGACAGCATAAATGAGTTGCCTGAAACACTCTTGAAGTGATACATCAGAAGCACTTTTTTGAATTTAGGATGGGCTACATTTTCAATGTATAACTTTTCTTTTTCAATGTATAACATTTTGGACTAAAAGGTTCACACAGAAGTTGTCCACTCTGATTAGACGTGGAAATGAAGACCAAAAGAAGTCAATGATTTATTCAATGTTGTACAACCAGAGCTAAAAAAAATAAAAAGACCTGTCAGCCTTTTGGCTACGTTTTTTTCTTTCCGCTATTGTCTCATATTGTCACACTATTTTAAAGATTGGTGGAGGTTGACCATAAAGCTTCATGATGAGTTTCTGAAAATACATCTAGCCATATGCTCATCTTACAGGTACTTTTTAATTTTATATTATACTTCAGTACGTTATCTTAAAAATGTCATCATTTATGAAATCTGACATCATACTAGCATGAGGTCTTTATGAACATATTTTTAGTGGCAATATATGCTTAGCTCTTAAAATTGAGGGGATAGTTACAGAGACAGATTTGATGGTGTGCTAAAGTATCCGGCAGCTTTTTCCTTCATGCATTGTTGGCAGTGTTTGCTGTAGACTCCATGTGATAAAAGTATTAGATTGTTACATTTCAGCGGTTATCTGTAGCTGCTCAGGAACCACCTCCACTTGGGTGGTCATCCACCCCATGTTAGACCCCAAGGAGGTCACCCCCAGAATTGCAGTCTCTCTCCTGCTTTGCCCAGTGGGAGGCCCCAACTGGTGGGGAGGGCTTCCAAGCCACTCCTTTGGCACAAATAGGGCTTCCTGCTTCTCAAAGCACTCCTTCCTGGGGAAGAGACAGTTTGTGTAGAAAGTCAAGTGACTTAAACATTCACTAGAAATGTGTGGGTGGCCATGTGGACTTTCTTCGGGGACTGCCAACAGGGTGTCCTGCCACAGGTGACCGTGTTCTTTTTGCCCAACCTCTTTGCAGCCAGATCCCAACTGATGCTGTCTTCAATAAAGATTAGGTCATGTTTACAAAATAGTCTGAGCTAAGGTTTTCCTGAAGCCTTAGGAGATTGTTTTTTGGCTTTGAAATTTAATATTTTTTATAGTAAACTTATTAAAAGTTCTACTTTTTTCCATCATTTCCTGGAGTGGCCTGAGGGTTTTCTCTGTATTAGTTCTGTGCACCACTGAGTTTTCTTAGTGAAGGGCTTCTCTCTTTAATGGACACCCTTCTTTAAAAATCTCTTAGGTCACCGTTATCCCACTTTACCCCACGGAGAATTGTAACAACTCTTCAGTTTACCCCTTCTCCACATAGCCATCCATGATACATGGAAACAGTGGCTTTAAATTTCCTCCTAGTAATAAAGTTATGTACTGTTAATTATTCTAGTTCATCAGTATTAGATCAAAACATTTGGAAAAAAATAACAATAGTCGGGATCCCTGGGTGGCGCAGCGGTTTAGCACCTGCCTTTGGCCCAGGGCGCGATCCTGGAGACCCGGGATCGAATCCCACGTCGGGCTCCTCTGCCTGTGTCTCTGCCTCTCTCTCTCTCTCTCTGTGTGACTATCATAAATAAATAAAAATTTAAAAAAAATAACACTAGTCACATTTAAATCTGACATTTTAAATATTATTCACACTAGATGTCTTACCAGCTCTATAGATAGGGAGGATGGATGGAAAAAGAAGGAATAAAAAAGCAAAGAAGGAGAGAGGAAGCTTTCCTTCTAATTTTATTCTCCTGTTGCCACTTACAGCCCTCTTAACAGAGCGGAGCATTTATAAAGGACGTGGTAGTTCGTGAAGCCCTCTTACGTACTTTTATCTCAGTTCTTTCCTTTCACGGCCTTTATTACGATGGTAATTAATTATTTGTGTAATCTGCGATGATCTTTCTCCCCTGCTCTGTTGTAAGCTCCACTAGGGCCTGGCCACGTCTGTCCTGTCCACTCCTAGATTCCCAGCTGCGTGCCCACTTTTGGCCCATGACAGGCTCGCTGGAAGTATTGATTAAATGAGTGGGTTCTTAGAGCACCCTCACCCTGGGAGGTTATTTTGAACCCCCAGTCTAAGAATCTGTTCGCAATCTCCCATTGCACCTGGTTCTTTATTTTGAAACTCACAAAACACATGTAGTTGGTTGTTCAGAGACTTTCTTCCAGGCCAGACTGTCGGCTCAGTAGGGCTTGGCCGATGTGTGATTCTTCTTGCCAAGTCCCTAGGGCCTAGCACGGTGCCGAGCGTGTGTTGATGCTTAGTTTATGTTTGTCGAGTGAACAACCAGCAAGCAACCCTCAGATGAGGAGGGTGGACACCATTGTTTTGGGGCTTTATAGAAAAGGGAATTGGACCTGAGAGGGTGAACGGCTGGACTTGGGTCGGACGGTTTGTGGTGGAACTTTGACTCGCGGGTCTCCTGGCTTTATGTCTCGTGGTTTTCCACTGCACTGCACTGACTCATTTGTTTGAAATCCACCTCATGATGCTCTCTGAAGAAGACAGTTTCCAGGTCCTGAGAGACACAGCCACTGCCTCGAGGACGGGGATCTGAAAATGAAGTCTAGGAGAAATGGCTGATCCCTCCACATCTCCTGCAGGGACCAACAGCTGTGAGTTTGCTTGATCAGGCCGACATGCGTCTCCCAGCTGTCTTCAGTAGGACTGAGGTGCACCTACCTTAGGACTTCCGGGGTGGCTCGAGTTCCTTTCAGGAATTCTCTAATGAAACCCTCCTTGAGGAAATCTAAAGCAGTCTCTTCTTTACTCCCTAAGGTGAAGCCGTTGTACATAGACATAATATTTAGGGGTATATATGCCCACACCCCAAAATCCAACCATTGTAAAAAAAAAATTTTTTTTCCTCATAGTTCCTGGAGGGATCATGCTCCCTGGCTGTAATAATCCCTCAGGATCAGTAAATACCACTTATGCTGAAAATAAGCACAAGGTCAAGTGATTCTTCCTTGAAAATAAAGAGACTTTTTATTAACATGCTGTGCTTACTCATACTACTGCAGCTGGGACCTTCAAGCGATAGTTATCTATTCATTGATTTATTCACCAAACACTCACAGGTGATCGACTCTGTAAAAAATAATTTCCACCTTCAGTAGCTTAGCATCTGGAAGGATAGAAGTTGATGGTGTTGGTACAGAGACTGAGCTAGGTAGTTTCTAAAGTACTGTGCAAGTCTAATTTTTTTTAAAACCCAAATAATTTAATTCTGAAGGCTTCTTTTCTTTAGCAGGTTTTATTGTGGACAGAAGTGAGAGGAAAGGCCCTGAGGACCTTCAACAGCAGGGGGCTGGCGGGGGACAGGGGCGGGTCTGCGGTCCAGCCTGAGCCCTGACCCGAGGAGGAGCAGCAGGGTGCGCTGAGTCCTGGTGGGAAGGGAACGGCCTTGATAGGAATCCAGCCTCCACAGGGGATCGAGTATCAGTTCAGGAGCTGCTTCTCAGTGAAAAGCTGGGTGGGAATCATTCAGTTTCAGGCAGATGGAGAACACTGGTCCAGAGAATGGGTTCCTGTGCCAGGATCCCTGTCTGGGCCTGGTCGTCGTGCACATTTGGTTCACTAGCTCAGCGGTGTTTTTCCGTTAAAGAAGCTTGAGATTTCATATGACAGCAAAAACTTCAAAACATCTGTCTTTTTAGAACATGTGAATTATTTGTGTAGACTTAGAATTGTGTCCTAGCCTGTGGGGGAAGGGGGAGAATTGCAACAAATTGATTTACAAAAATGAGTACTTCTAAATAAGGGAAAAGTTCATTTTACAGGACACCCTGCAGGATGCTTTGAAATCTTGAGGTCTCCCAGTGCAGTAAATACAAGCAGTATCTTTTTGATTTACACACCCTTTGCCTCTCTGTGTGCCTCATATGATGTGTCAGACTTTTAGGAACCTTAAAGCACCCCATTCTGATGAAAACACATGTAGTTGCCTAAAAAAAGAAAGCATCAGGCCACAGGGGTTGCCAACCAACCGTGACTTCCAGTACACTAGTTGGCAGGACACACCCCCTCTCGGTGTCAGGGACTCAACCGCCAAAAGTGCTCCTGGGCCTGTGACCAAACCTTCTGTGAACCCGGAACTCATCTGCACTTGTGTGCCGGCCGTGGGGTCCTGGGGTCCCCTGGCTGTGGATGGCTCTGGGCTCTGCCTCTGGGGCCGTGCACACGTTCTCGTCTTTGCCTGTGCTGATGGCTTACAGCTGCCGCTGAAACTCAGCCGTCTTCTTGAACCTTTGTATCCCAAAGCTGTGCCATCTACTAGCAACCTAGTAGAGGTTTTTGATTTAGTTTTTTTGGTGACATTTGCCATTTTTATCCTATACCAAAGATTCACCTAAATTCTCATTCTAAAAATGATGATGTGGCTGGGAAGGCAGCCGCATTCTAGCAACCTGAAGACACCTGCCCGTGAATTCCAGAAAGCGTATGTGTCTTTCATGCTCATCAGAAGATAAGCATTAAAGTTGCAAAATTGGGACCATAAAGGAGGTTTTATTGGTACTTATGGTAAATTTTATGTTGTGTTTACATATACAGATTATACCGTGGCCAGTCTAGGTTTGGTTATATACATTTATTTAGATGAGTGGTTTTTAGAACTCATAATAGTTACAAAAGAAGTTCATACATATACAGTCATGCCCTTCGTTAAAGGTTATTTGGTCAGTATCACAGGTACCCTGCAGGCCTACATCTGGGATATTACAGGTTCAGTTCCAGACGACCACAAAAAAGCAAATATCACAATAAAGCAAGTTAAATGAGTTTTTTTTTTATTTCTCAGGGTATTTAAAAATAATACAGTACACTTAAGTCTATTAAGTGCACAGTAGCAATATGTCTAAAAAGCCCTACACACACACACATACCTTATTTAGAAAATACTTCATTGCTAAGAAATGCTAATCATCATCTGAGATTTCAGCAAGTCATAATCTCGTTGCTGGTAGGGTCTAAGCTCGATGTTGATGGCTGCTAACTGATCAGGGTGGTGGGTGCTGAAGGCTGGGGTGGCTGTGGCAATTTCTTAAATTAAGACAACAATGAAGTTTGCTGCATCAATTTACTCTTCCATTCTGGAAGAACTTCTCTGTAGCTTGTGATGCTGTTTGATAGCATTTTACGCACAGTGAAACTTCTTTCAAAATTGAATGTCAGTCTTCTGCTTTATCAGCTTAAATTGATGTAATATTCTAAATCCTTTGTTGTCACTTCACCAATTTTCACTAGAAGATTCTATCTCATAAAACCACTTTCTTTGCTCATCCTTATCCATAACAAGCAGCTCCTCATCCATTCAGGTTTTATCATGAGATTACAGCAATTTGGTCACATCTTCAGGCTGCACTCCTAATCCTAGTTCTCTTATTTCTACCACATTGGTAGCTGCTTCCTCCACTAGAGCCCTGAACCCCTCATAGTCATCCATGAGGGTGGGAATCAGCTTCTCCCAGTGTCCTGTTCATATTGATATTTTGATCTCTTTCCATGAATCACGAATGTTCTTTTTTTTTTTTTTTCACGAATGTTCTTAATGGTGTCTATGGTGAATCCTTTACAGAATATCTTTAATTTACTTGGCCCAGATCCATCAGAGGAATCACTGTCTATGGCAGCCACAGCCTCATGAAGTGTATTTCTTAAATAGTAAGACTTAAAAGTCAAATGACATCTTGATCTCTAGCTGCAGAATAGATGCTGTGTTAGCAGGCCTGAAGACGACATTCCTCTCACTGGACATCTCCATCAGAGCTCTTGGGTGACCAAAAGCATTGTCAACGAGCAGGAATATTTTGAAAGGAATCTTTTTTTTTCTGAGCAGTAGGTCTCAACAGTAGGCTTCAGATATTCAGTAAGCCATGTTGTCAGCAGATGTGCTGTCATCCAGGCTTTGTTTTTCCATTTTTAGAGCACAGGCAAAGTAGATTCAGTATAATTTTTAAGGGCCCTAGATTTTCAGAATGAAAAAAAGGCATTGGCTTCAATTTCAAGTCCAGGTACATTAGCCCCTACCAAGAGACTCATCCTGTCCTTCAAAACTTTGAGGTCAGACACTGACTTCTCATCTTACCTATGAAAGTCCTAGATGGCATCTTCTTCCAGTTGAAGGCTGGTTCCCCTATATTGAAAATACATTGTTTAGTGCAGCCACCTTCAGTAATGACCCTAGCTGGATCTTCTGGATATTTTGCTGCAGCTTCCACATCAGCACTTCCTGCTTCACCTGCACTTTGATGTCATGGAGATGGCGTCTTGCCTTAAGCCTCATGAACTAACCTCTGCTAGCTTCACACTTTTCTTCTGCAGCTTCTATACCTCCCTCGGTCTTCATAGAACTGAAGAAAGTTAGAGCCTTTCTCTGGATGAGATTTATCTTAAGGGAATGTTGTGGTTTGATCTTCTACCCAGACCTCTAGAACTTTTTAAATATCAAGAATCGGGCTGTTTTGCTTCCTTATCATTCATGTCTTCACTGGAGCAGCACTTTGAGTTTCCTTCAAGAATTTTTCCTTTGCATTCACAACTTGGATAACTGTTCAGGGCAAGTGGCCTAGCCTTTTGCCTCTGTTAGCATTTGACTAAGTCTTCCTTAGGCACTTGACTAAGTCTGAGTGCCTTCCTCACTCAGCTTAATCATTTCTAGCTTTTGATTTAAAATGAGAGAGTATGACTAACCCTTCCTTTCATTTGAACACTTAGAAGCCATTGTAGGATTATTAATTGGCCTCATTTCAATATTGTTGCATCTCAGTGACTACAGAGGAGAGGAAGAGACTGCCTGGTCAGTGGAACAGTCCAAAAACACATGTCTATCAGTTAAGTTAGCTGTCTTAGATGTGTGTGGTTCATGGTGTTCCAAACAATTACAAGAATAACATCAAAGATCACTGATCACAGATCATCATAACAAATATAATAGAAAATGAAAATTTTTGAAACGTTGCAAGTATTGCCAAAATGTGACCCAGGGACACAAAGTGAGCAAATGCTGTTGGAAAAATGGCACCAGTAGATTTGCTTGACTCAGGGTTGCCACAGACCTTTAATGCGTTTAAAAAAAAAAAAAACTGCAATGGAAATAAACTGCAATAAATTGAGGTGTATCTGTACATGATTCAAACAGCTTCCCATTCATGTTTGAGATTTTGGCAGTTAGCTTTTTCTAAGACTTCCATTTTTAATACTAGTGTTTGGATATAGATAGATTTTAACTACTTGAGCACATTTTTTTCATCATATTCTAAATACAGTACAATTATCCTCTGAGCCTATACATGCTGTGTTTTTAGGCACTCTAATCATACCTGTAAATCATCAGACATTCAATATACATAACCATGTCTGAAGTCAAGTACATTACATTCATTTTACATTTCAAACCATGTATATTAGATGAAATGCATACAGTTCCCTGAAAATTCAGAATGGTCAAGTCAAAGAATAAGATACTTTTCACTATATCACATTCTCTCTATATTTTTTAATTAAACTACTCACAACTCTTTGTGATCTTTATGTTAATTTTTTATAATACCTTTTTAATGTATACTAGACATGGCATAAATATTTTCTCTATAAAGCCAAAGAAAATGTCCAAGCACAATTTAAAAGTTAAGCTATGAAAACAGTTTCTTAGTTTCTTTTTGACTTCGGGATATGAATTCATGTAAGAAGGCTTTCAAATTTCAAGTATTTCAGTAGTAGGTAAGTCATTAAGGGAGGAGTAGAGAAAGTATACTTGGGTTTTTCCTGCCCGATTATTTTCATGAGCTTTTCCAGTGCAACAGCATGTGAAAGAACATAATTAAAATTGACCTAAAAGTTTTTACTCAATCATCTGTCCTGTGAACAGAGTTGTGGAGGGACTTTGATACAGTGTTGGGTGAGTGCATTATAATTGTACACTTTTGGGCATTTGCAGTACTAGTCTTGGTCAACACGGATTAAAGAAGTATTGTCTGGGGTTTCTCTCATACCCATTCCCTTTATAATGGCTCACCTCAGGAGGGCTTTTTCTCCCTCTCCAAATATTTATCTTCTAAATTCTAAGAGAAGCCCAAAAAGACTTCAAGCCTGGGTCTTCCTCCATGTTGCCTGCAGCTGGAGCCTAGCTCACCTTCCGTCTCCTCCAGAACCCAGGAAGTTCTCACCCTAAGATTTTGGAGGCCCAATGCTTTCACAGGGCACAGGTTCAAATGGACCTTGAATCCATGGCACACATCCGGCTTGTGACCAAATAACCTAAGATTTTCATGGGGAGTTGTGAGCTTGGACCTCTGGGGTATGTATATCAGACTGGGAAGGTGGGCTCCGTCTAGCTTTGTCAAGTTGGGATCGCCTCTGCTGGATCAAGGCTAGGGTCGCTGCTAAACGTCCTACCAGGCCTAGGGTAACAAAGAATTATCCAGCCCAAAATGTCAATAGTGCCAATCTGAGAAACTCTGCCTTAGCTTCTGCCCCTTACAGAGCTTGTGCTTTCAGACCAAGCTCCCTGCACCCCCATGCCCAGCCCCACCACTCCGCTTGTGCCTCTGTCCTGGCTCTTAGGAAATGACTCTCTGATTGTGGCTTTACTTCTCCATATCTTTCCTTGACTGTGTTACCTGAGGCAGGGAACCTTTTGTGCCTTCAGCACTGACCTGTGGCTGAGGAAATAGCAGTTGACTTAGAATGAAGACAGAAATGAGTGGCAAAAGATACTAATGCCAATTTTGCCTCTGCACTCTAAACTGAAACCAGCTCTGCATCTCTGTATCTGGTGGTTACGACTGGACATGCAGAGAGGGGCCAGGTGGGGCATGAATGGCAAAGTGTGCAGAAGCCTCCTGGCCAGGACACTAGTGCCAAAAAGACTCTAGAGAACTCAAGCTCACTTCTACTCTCTATTAGCTAGAAGCTGTATAAGGGAAGGTGGAAGAAATAAAATGGAAAGCACTGCTGCCTAGTACAAGATTCTACAGTGTTAGGAAAGTTTTCTGTCCACCGTGTGCAGTACAGTAGCCACTCGCCACAAGTGTGACTAGTGCAACTCAGAAGTTTAATTTCCAACCCTGTTCGTTTTAATTGAAGTCAACTGAAATGGTCACATGTGGTTTGTGGTTACTATAATGGACAGTGTAGACCTGATATCTGTTTTTTGGCTGCCCACCACACAATGGTGTTCTTGGGGATTGTTTTGTTAATTTTATCCCAGTTGATCTTGGGCAAGGAAGAATGATAAGTGACACAATGTTCTAAAAAATGAGAAATAATACAGTGGGGAAAACAGTTCATTTTTCTAGAGTGACTTCTAGTCACTGTGTGGCGGAAGCCAGGCTTCGCTGGGAAGGAGTCAAAAAGCATGACCAGCGGTGCCACCCTCACACCCTCCCAGATTCACAACCCATGGAACAAAATTATTCCCACTGCCAAACCATGCCAAACCGTGCCAAACTGATGTACTGCAAAGGGACTCCTGGAACCTCTCTGACCTTTGAACAGGTTCAGAATGTGCCACCTTCAAATGGGGATGAATATACTTCTAAGAGATCAAATTTGTTAATAAATTATAGAGCCTAATGGAGAAAAAAAGAATGCCTTTTGTTTGGATTTTGAGGGGATGTAATTTTTTATAAGTTTTTACTAATATATAAAATAAGTAAAATCCCATAGCCCAACCACCAAATATATTTTGCATGTTCATTGCTATAATCTCAAACCCCATGGAGCTCAGAATCTTTTGCCTAAAAGCTTGATTTCTAAAAAAAAAAAAAATCAGGATTTTTTGTTTTTTTCTATACTATTTCTTTCTAAAGCTTCTGGCAAAATAGCCAAGTAGTAGTATTTTGGGTATGTTTATTCCCTTACTAGATATCTCATAATGGAAATAAAACAATAGACTTAACGTCTTACTTTCTATATAATAAGAGAAGAAAGATTTAGGTGAAAATGAGATAAATACGTGTTTCGCTGTAAAGAAAACACTAAGCAGTCTTTAAGATATTTAATATCATTATTCCCTCCTGTTCTGTTAATGTTTTGACATTATTAAACGTTTTAATATCAAAATTAGATGGTTATTTAGGGAAGGAAAATTTTTCTGCAGAGATTATTTTCATAGGACAATACTAATTTATGTCTGTAAATCCTTTTGCTTGTAACGGCACCATCATTCTTCCAGTGGAATTCCCCATGGCTTTTCTCAGAGTGGCAGTCAGATCAGATTAGAAGTGAGTAAAATATTATTGCAATCAATTAAAGCATTAGGCTTATAAATTGATCAATAATTTTTCAAGAACACGATAGGTCATGATTTCATTTCATTGAAGAAAGATGTGATAGCTAAGATGAAAAGACAGGTTTATTTTTGTGTTAGGTATTCTGTGATTAGTTAATTAAATATTTTCATCGGTTAGGGTAACCTCTTGTCTCTCAGCTCTGTATAGACTTTCACAACCGTGCCTCCCATCCTCCTGATCAGATTCTCCCCAGCCGCCTTCAGGCTCCGTCTTATCTAACTCCAGTGCCTTCCTTCTAGAGGGCTTCCTTTGGAGAGGATTATCACTGAACTCTCGTGTTCTAAACCCAAAGGTCTTAGGTTTGTAAAAAGGTTCATGGCAGGTCAGATATTTTTCAGTATATTTTTTAAAGGGTTGCTTGAGCTAATTTAATTTCTTATGTTCATTAATTCCTCTCCTTCCATCTCCACCCCCCTCTGAATAAACGGCCCTTCACATGAATCCAATTTAGCTTCAATGCACCTTATTCACACTGCCTTTTATTGCCAACCCCATTCCAGCCAGCTGTACGACTGCCCGGCTGCCTTAGGTTTCCCGATTTAGCTCTGGAAATGATTTCAACATGGCAAAAACTTTTCACTGGCCAATTTGGAAAACAGGATTCAATTTGTGAAGAAAGCCCAAAATGGCAAATGAAAATGAAGAGGACAGAGAACGTTGGGACAGGGGTAGACAGAGCAAGGAGATGAGAGCCCTTTGTAACTCTCTCCCCTACCTGGCCTCTGTTCCATTTTCTTCAACTGAGGTAGGATGGGGAGGAGTTGGGCGGGGGAGTTGAAGCTGAAAATCAGTTCTGAGCCTTGCACTTTTGTCACTCTCCTTGGAGCTTCTCTTCTTGACTTTGGTTTATTGCAGCAGGGGTATAAACACGGGCTCTCCCCTGGCAGCTGGAGGGGAGTGGGCAGCAGTAGCCAGGGTGACGTTTAGAGCGCAAGCAAAATTGTGTGGTCTTATCTGGGAGCAGCCATAGGAAAGGGAAACAGTTCGCAGCTGTGAGTGAGAATGCATATCTAATCAAAGTAGGCCAAGGCATCAAATGTTCACATTTATGCGGCTGGGGGCAAGGAATAGTAACACTTCCCTTTTACAAACACCATTGAACTTATAGCCACCCTGCTAAATTTCAGTCTGTCTATTAGATCCAAAAGTTAGTTTTTAAGTAATTCAAACGGGGTGTTAAACGGTTAATTAAAAGTGGATTTATTGTAGGCTTTGGTTAAAAGATATGTTATCGAAATTCATGCAAGCAGATTGTAGATTCCAAAACCTGGCAGATTTCACCGTCTAGGAAGGATGTACTTCTAGGTAAAAATTGTGTGTGTGTCATTGTTTTTCTCTTTGGGTATATAGTTCTGTCTCTCCCAAGAGAAAATAAGTGTCGTATTTAAATATGAGCCTAGTTTAATAGGTGTTCCTTTGATCTCTACCGTGTTGCTTCTGCTACTATGGAATGTGTGATCTCAAAATAGTAAGCAATCACAACTTTTTCCTGCAGAGAACACTAATTTTGAATAATTCAGAAGCCCAATACCTTCAGAAGTTAACCACTGACTCTAAAAGTTTATCCATTTAGCTGTGTCATTTTGACATATCTACTAAATGTGTGTAATCATTTGCATTTGTGGAGATCTTTGGTCTCAATAGCCATTTTTGAATCTAGAAGAGGTATTAGATATAGTCATACAAAGATGAAAAAAAAATGAGCCTGTCTGGCTAAATCAGGAGCTCAAATATTTATTAAGTTAATAACTGCTTTAAAATAGGTCAGACATATTCTAAGCATCCAGGACAATCCCTAACATTTTTCTAAATTGGCATAATCTATTCTAGAAGTTTGGAGGCTAGGCTAGACTCTGCTAGGCTCTGACATAGCCATCCATCGCACCAGTTCATTCCACAAGCCAGTAGATTAGACTCCTCTGCTTTGACCATCAAAGATGTGATAGCTTTGTTTTGGAACAGCTTAGTCAGTACACTGGGTTAGATATGGATTTATTTCTCAATTGTCTGGAGGCCAACAGTAGTGAACATTTGACTTAGGAGTATGTGAGAATATAAAGGAAAGAATAAATAAATGAAAATGACTTGCAAAAATAGAAACTATGTGGCTTGATAAATGTTTGTGCATGGGAGGCAAAGGAAAGAATCAAAGATGACTCCACATATCACAACAAGAGAATATATGGCGTTGCCATTTAAACAAAGTCAGGAGTTGGCTTTGGGAGAGAAATCAAGGCTTAATGCCTAGAATATTAGCCCATGCATTTATGATCAATTGGTTTTCAACAAGGATACCAAGACAATTCATGGGGAAAGAACCTCATACCATACACAAAAATTAACTCAAAAATAGATTATAGACATAAATATAAGTTCAAAACTATCATATTCTTGGGAGAAACATGGGAGAAGATCTTTCCAACCCTGACTTAGGCAAAGCCTTCCTAAATATGTATCTTAAATATGTATCCAAAGCACAAGCAACAAAAGGAAAAACAGTTAAATTGGACCTCATCAAAATTTAAAGATTTTATGTTCTTGACACCATCAAGAAAGTGGAAAAGCAACCCACCAAATGGGGGAAAACATTTACAAATTATATGTCCCATAAAGAACCAGAATATATAAATAACTCTTATAACTCAATAATAAAGGCAAATAACCCAATTAAAAATAGACAAAGGATTTAAATAGACATTTCTCCAAAGAAGGTATTCACATGACCTATAAGCACATGACAAAATGCGTCATTAGTCATTAAGGATATGCAGATCAAAACCACAGTGAGAAACCACTTCCCACCCACTAGAAGGGCTGTAGTCAAAATGACAGACCCAGCAAGTGTTAGTGAGGATGCAGAGAAATTTGAACCCTCATTCATTGCTGGTGGGAATGTAAAATGGCTCAGCCACTTTATAAGATAGCTTGGCAGTTTCTCAAAATATTAAACATAGTTTAATTTATAAATTAGGCACATAAGAGGTTAACAACAACAGCTAATCATAAACTAGAATAGAATAATTGTAACAATATATTATAGTAGAAGTTATGTGAATGTGGTCCCAATCTCTCTCTCACAGTATCTTACTGTATTATGCTCACTCTTCTTGTGATGACGTGAGTTGGTAAAATGCCCACGTGATGGGATGAATCCAGAGGAATGACGTGGATACTGAGATGTAGCCCTAGGCAGCTGTTGGCCTTCTGACTAGACGTCAGGAGAAACATCTTCCGGCCACGGTTGATCTTCTGGACCATGTTAATGGAAGCTGCGGAAAGTGAAACTGTGGATAATGGGGTTCTGCTGTGCCTCCATATGACAGCATAGTGTTCCACAATAAAAAGGAGCAAAGTACTGATACAGGTGACAGCTAGGATGAACTTTGAAAAGATTATGCTGAGTAACAGAAGACAGGCCTACAAGGCAACATTTTGTGTGAAGCTGTATATATGGAATGTCTGGAATAGGCAACACTGGTAGAGATGTGGAATAGGTTAGTGGCTGCCCAGCATGGGGACCGAGGATGGAGAGTGACTGCTAATCGGTATGGGGTTGCCCTTGGGGATGATAAATGTTCTGAACTTGGGAGTGTAGGGGTGGTTGCACAACGCTGTGAACATGTTCCAGTCCATTGAATTATACACTTTAAATGGGTAGATTGTGTGGTGGGTGAATTATGGATCAATGAAGATTTTTTTAAAAGAAACAAAAATGCTAATCTTAAGAAACTGAAAGCATATTCAAGGGTGGAGTCCGGTGGAACCTGGGAGAGAGATCTGGACCAAAGGGAAAGACATGGAGCTCTGTGTAGAGGAGTGGACGAAGCTGAGGAAGTGAATCAAACGTCCAGGGAGAACACAGAGTAAAAATAGTGAAGCTGTGGGAATGCAGAACCTGGGGACACAACCATAAAATTTTTTAAGGACAGAAGTCAGAATGGTCTGAGAGAGAATAAGGGAACAGTGAACAGTACAGAATAATTGAAGGCGAGGAGAAAGAGGGATTCACAGAGGAGGTAGTTTATCTCAAAGGTAAATTTGCAGTTGACTCTGATGTTGGCGAGATTGTAATTTTACAGTTAAGTGCAGTGGAGGCAAAAGCCAGATACAAAGCTTTAATTAATAAGGCTTAGAGAAGGTAGTGTAGACTAGGTTTTCAAAGAGTATGGGTGGAAAAAGAAGAAATTACTGAGGTTGAAGGAAGGTTGTGCTGTTGATAATGATAATGACATTGTTTAGAAAGGAAAATCTTAAGAAGATTTAGAGGTAGAGGGAAAGGAGCCAGAGAAGGGAATGACTGGTAATTAGGGCAGAGCAGAAGAAAACTCATTACAAAGTAAAACTCTGGATCTCAGCACTATAAACACTTAGTACCCCCACCTCTATGCCCCTAGCCCCTTCTTTCTATTTTGGAGGTAGGCATAAGCTACAGTGTAAGTCTATTTTTTTTTTAACTGAATGAAAAATATACCTCACCTGTTGATAGTCTGTCATTTTGTAAAATGTTTCCAAAATATGTGCCCTGACACTGGCTGGATTCTTCTCTGCTAGAGGCCCGTGGTTTGGTAAATCAGGATCCAGCGCTGCCTCTTAGGAGCTTGGGCACAGTGTTGTAAACGTCTCTAAGTATGTGGTCTTAATTCTAAAATGTAACAATAATGTCTGCTTGCAAGGGTTTTGGTGGAATTATTGGAAGAGTATTACTGAAAAATATAGCTAGTAAATAACTGGTGAAGAGTAAAGCCCTAGAATAGACTGCCACGGGTTCCAACCTAGGGTAGTCTCACTGTGCCTCTGTTTCTTCATCTGTGAAGTGGGTAAGATAGAGCTGCTTACCTCATGTGGTTGTTAGGATGAGTAAATGGCAACATGCACGCACGTAAGTACAGAGCCTGGGGCATCGTTCAGTGCTCAGTAACTTAAAGTGGTGGCATCCGTTGCTGCTGCTATTACCACAACTCAGAGTGAAAATCTAAGAACAAACAGAAAAAAAAGAAGAAAGAAAGGTTTTCTCCAGTTGTTAATGGGAGCTAACTAGTAAGAATGAACTCTGCTGATTTAATTGTTTATTCGAATTAATGTCTGAAGCTGCTATGATAAAGTTTACCATTTGCTCAAAGAGTCAAATCTCATCTCGTATTACAATAACCAAACAGCACTACATCTGACGTGCACACTTTAGTCTTCTTTGCTCCTCAGTCATTGGTATTGATAAATGTAATTAAAAATTCCATTTTTGTTCTTGATATTTTCAAGAAAAACATAATTAATCGCAATGAAATAGATAAGGCACCGTGTGAAATGGTCATTGTTCGCTGCAAAATTCCTGTGCCAGAGCAAGAAGCACTGACAAGTCATCCCAACAGGTTTCCTTACTTAGGATGCTGTTAATGAAGCAGCCGTCAGATTCATATACGACTGTAAATGAGCCTATTTGGGTTCACAGCAACAAGGTCTCTAACTCACGTTTACCTTTCCATCTCTGATACGTGATGAAGTTATTTGATTTATTGCAGAATAAAATCTGTGCCATTTCTGGTCATTATCCTTTTTCCATTGATATTTTAGTGCTTGTTACAGTAAAATTCCAACAGAATTACACAACCGAGAAAGAATGATTTGATAGGTCCTAAAAGTATATAACTAATGGATTTCTGATGGAGATTCAACTTGATGGCAGTATGTTAAGTTCTTGAAGTTGGAAATTAATGTTATATTTTTAGGGGACATTCTTGGCATTGCTTTTACCTTTTGGGAGGAGGGGAGGAAGAGTATCATAACTTTTCTTCTTTTCTCAGACAAATAACCAAGCAGGAAATTTTTTATAAATTACAAAAACATTCACTCTGCAGAGCATGCTGTGGTTCCCGGCTAAGGAAGTCACTTTGGCTCACCCTGCTGTTGCGTTTCTGCAGACCGCAGTAATCGAAGCAGTGTGGAAGCCCCGCACAGTCGGCTTTGTCAGTGTGGCCCCAGGACTTCAGAAGTGTCCTCTGTTTTGGGGTGTAGACCAGGAGCAAAGGGCGGAGCTGGCCTCGGCCTGCGGCCGGCTGGCCCAGCCCCGGAGTGGTTCCAACGGTCTGAGGGCTTCCTTCTCCAGACCAACGGACGGGCGTCTCTTCGGGAATGGCAGGTGGGCGGCAACCTAGAAGGAGGGAGAGGATGGCAAGTGTTGGGGAGACTGTCTGCCCGCAGACTGGCACCGAGGAGCCCAGAGCCGGGAAGCGATCGTGATTTGCCTCGTTGCTTTCCCCGCAGACCTTTAAAAACACAAGGTTGTCTTTAGGCCCGTGACACTGCTCCGGCCCTTTGCCTTTGTGGTCTCCAGCCAGGGTCCCTTAGATCTGCTCCACCATTTCTCCTCCTCTTCCTTGGTATGAGAAAGTGACATGAAGTTCAGATTGAACACTTGACTTCTTTACTTGGATTTGCAGACACATTCACTTGATATATGATGAAGATAAACAAGCAGAAAGAGAATGAGTGGGAGGATCCACTTATTCTAAGATAGCTTTCCTTTTTCAACTTCAAAATGAGAAATAATTATATTTATCTCTGTAGCACAGAGATAACTAGGCTGTAAATTAATTTCCGTGCAGGTTTTTCCAATAAATTACAGAGTTGTGCTCTCTTCCAGAATCAGAAGTCCAATATGGCGTTTGTGGGTCAAGTGCTCTGGGCCTTCTGACCCTATTTCTTTAAAATAAGGGCTTTATCCCCTTAAATCCATAAATTATCTGAACCATCCTTTTAACTTCTCTGAGGAGAGGTGCCAGATTGCTTAAATATTTCCTGTTTTATCAGAGTTCTATATTCATTTTTCACTTGTTTCAACATAGTTTCCTCCTATAGTTAAATCAGCATTTCAGAATTTAACATCGAGTAGGGAGCTTGCAGATAAATGATACAACTTTGTAGTTTAAATAGATAAATCTTGGGCCATTGCCAGTAGGTAAATAACTAACTTCTATTCAAGCAATTTAGAAGTGATCAGCTACAAGGTCGAGCGGCTCAGGGCACTGTAGCCTAATGCACTTTTCAATGAGTAAATCATTGCTAACTGGTGCTCTCACAGTTTAACTCCTTTTTAAATATACTGCCCATGAGTTATGCCCCTAAAAAGCAAGTAAGGTACCCTAAGGGCCAGAAGGGGACTGAGAACATTTACAAATGAGCGTGACACTAATGTGAACCAATGGATTATTTGCATTCCAGTGCTTCAGTTATCACTTAGTGGCTGCAGGCTCCGATGGCAAGCCTGTGGACTGCATTATGTTAGTCTCAAAAATAAATGCTAATATCTGTGATGTTTTCACATTCCCCACCATATTTGGTAAATTGTGCTAGCTTAGCCCCCTAAGGGCTGCCAAGAGTCTTGTTGGCAAAAATGCCACTTTGGTGAAGACATAACTGACTACCAGTCCTATTTGTAGGCTTTCCCTGGTGGATGCTGCATCATTTCCTCCTTATGACTCTGGGATTTGTGCTTTTTATTAAATGTTAACGATTTGAGTTCTGTATAAATCACCCTCCTGTATCATGTTTTCCTTTGTTGGCAGTGTTCTTTTGATCTTCATAATTCTTATAAAGGAAGTTCTCAACTGTGTCGGTTTCATGAATGGTTGTCTGGTTCTGATTTTCGCATAGATATTTGATTGAGTACTTGAGACCAGTTGGTGAGAAAAGTCAAATGCAGGGAAGTAGAGGGACAATGACTAATTCAAGTTCCCACGTGCAGGTTGATCACGGTCTTTTCCTCAAATTGAGGCTCTTGCTCTAATTATAATTCCATTGTATCAAAATCTTCACTAGTTGAAAATTGTATGGTAAATATTACATAGGTACTGTTTCAGTTAGAAATTATAAATGAGCTAGAAGTACTAGATAACAGTTTTTTAATAATTGAAGAGTAGTTTTGATTAAGTAAACACGTAATAATGCACTTGAGTATTATAATTTTTTTTTAATTTTTATTTATTTATGATAGAGAGAGAGAGAGAGAGAGAGAGAGAGGCAGAGACATAGGCAGAGGGAGAAGCAGGCTCCATACACCGGGAGCCCGACGTGGGATTCGATCCCGGGTCTCCAGGATCGCGCCCTGGGCCAAAGGCAGGCGCCAAACCGCTGCGCCACCCAGGGATCCCCACTTGAGTATTATAAATTTTATTTGGTCAATAAGGCAATAAAACATGAGATCAAAATTGCTCTTTGGTATAGTTTAGATTTAAGTCGAATTAATATTAAAATTTAAAAATTAATATTTTAAATATGGAACTTTACTAATCATTTGGCTTAATATGCAAAATAATTTGTACATATTTAGGTAGGAAAAGAAGTCTGTAGATACCAGAATGTTGACTTTTAGTTGTATCTCTTTTCCTTAATGTGTATGTGTCTATGCAAATTAAAGACTCCCCTAAATTTTTTCAGTTAGATAGGATTTTAAAGTATATAAATGATGTATCTGATAATCTATTTTGTAATATATGTGGAAAGATCTTTTTATTATTTAAATTAGTCTTTAAGATACTTAATTTGTGCTTCATTTTTCTTCATTACTAATTTGTAAAATCCATTGATCAATATATAAAAAATAGCCCAATGAAAATGATAATTAATTCCATAAAGTTATATTTTTTAAGAAAAAAGGGTCTAATGTGTGTATTTATTTATAATGTCATAAATTGCATGTGTGGAGTCACCTTTTCTCTTGGTAATGGTACTGCTACTGCCTGCAGAGCTACTATTTTATGAGCTACCATGAGCCAGGCTAGGTGACATTATACTATTACATTTAATTCTCACAACTGTATGCACGATATGCTATTAACTTTTTTTTAACAGATGAAAAAAACTGGAGCTAAGCTCAAAGATATTTAACTTTGAAGACAAGGGAATTCTGAGTTAGATAACCCATACTTTTTTCTATTTCAACATATTGCCTTATTCTTAGATATCATCAGGTAATGAATTCAAGAGCCACAGAATTTTCGGATCCTATTGTAGCTATTTTTATAAGCCATGCTTGTCAGATAATCAGCAACAAAAACTGTGTTAGGATTCTCTTGATCACTGATGCTGATGTAGGTTACTTGCCGGGTGTTGCTAACGGCATTGAGTTTAACATTGAATTTTAGAGTTTTTATTTCCTTCCTAAGTCCTTAGGTGGAGTCTTTTCATTTCACTATTTCTCTTCTTTTCAAGTGATCCTAAGTCACAATCATACTAATTGCAAAATATGAAACTTTTTAGTCAACTTGTCATCCTATCCTAAGAGTACCAAAAGAGCACTTCTGATTACTTTTGGTTTATTTCATTTCAGCCTTCTATTAATATTTGAATGTATGTGTATGTGCTAATGTACACCCTCATACATGCTCAACTAAATGGATGATTTTATTTTGCTTTATTTAAATTATAACCAATAGTTGTATTTCTAAGTAATTTTTTATCTCCATAAAACAACAATTTAATAGTTTTTTGGTCAGCTTCACTGAGAGTACTGTGCATGAATTTTCTCTTCTTCCAGTTTTGAGGGACTGAGAACTGTAAAGCATTCTCAGACCCCTGCTGCCTGATAAATACACTTTATTTACACAGCATAAACTGTATGTTCCAGTTTGAAAATGGCATCCCGTGTTTTTAAACCAGTGCCTTCCTTGGTTGATTTAGAAAAGAAGTTCTAAAAATAAAATACCAACCATAAATAAACATATATATATATATATATATATATATATACACACACACACACACATATATATGTATTCAAAAATAATCATTTTGATTATCTTTTGTGGATGAAGGCTCCTTGACATAGGACCTATCTGGGAAAAGACGCTACTAACTTTGTCTGTAGCTACACGACATGGAATCACACTGCTCTCTCTCTGTGATTCTTGAGAGTTATGTAGGCTTCCTTCTACTCATAATCCTTGCCAGATCTATGTCTGACTGTTGGTCGACTTGCCAGATCTTGAGTGATGTCTTTTGCTTCATCCTGCTGTGCATCTTGCAGGAAAGCAGATGCTCTTGGCCATTTGAGTAATCTGAGTCCTGTTATTTCCAGTAAACTCAGTAGGATTTCTGGGATGAGAGTTGGAGCAGTCCTGCTGAAACGCTGAGATGAGAGATGAGAGGTTTACTGAAAAACAGAACAGGCATTTTTTGATAGATAAATTTGTCTCATTTACGTGGCTCTTATCTTAATCGCATTTTTGCATTTTTAAGTAGAACACAGTCTTTCTTCAGATTCACTTCTTTTGACTAGTCCCTGTTGCCCTTGCTAGGCCATGTGGCAGAGATTTATAATAATGCACTTCAGGAATTTATTCAAAATTACTTAAACCTATTTCAGCCTGCTCCTTTTGCTTAGAAAACAAGCCATCTTAATATCCAATCTCGGTTGTTTTTTTTTTTTTTTTTTTTAATTTATTTATGATAGTCACAGAGAGAGAGAGAGAGAGGCAGAGACACAGGCAGAGGGAGAAGCAGGCTCCATGCACCGGGAGCCTGATGTGGGATTCGATCCCGGGTCTCCAGGATCACGCCCTGGGCCAAAGGCAGGCGCCAAACCGCTGCGCCACCCAGGGATCCCCGGTTGTTTGGTTTTTTAAATCACTTAATGATCTTTAAAAATTTCTGGTCTTACAAGTTTGATTTCCAAAACAGGGGCTTGGCTGCAAGTAGGTTAAAATGTAGTGTAGGATAGTATGGATTCTCTTGTTTTTGTTTCCTCTCCCTACTCATTTCTTCCATGTTCTAGATCTACGTCCCAAGTTTATTGTCTGTATCACTGGTTCCAGTCCTCCAGGAAAAGGCTGCTTCTCCAGTATGTTCAGTCTACTTGATTTCTCAATGCCCCTCTTTTCCTTCTGCCTGTTTTTGTTTTTTTGTTTTTTTTGTTTTTTGTTTTTTAAATAGATGAATGCCTTCTTTACTGAGAGGAACATCCATTTAAAAATTTCATCATTTTACATCTAGGAAATATACTTCAGGAATTACTTTTACCTTTGGTTCAGTCTAAAATTATCAAGATATTGGGATGTTCTTTTTTTCTGTTCCTCTTTGATCTCTACTATCATATCTTTTTAACAATTCATATCCTTCCTTACTAGCTTAGTTTTTCTACTAAGTACAATCACTATCTAACGGGGATATATCTTACTTTTTTTGTTTCAGTGTCCAGCAGAATACAGACAAAGACCTTGTCATGCGTAGGCAGTTACTGAAATTTCCAGCTGGATGTGGGGCATTGTTTCTGTTGGTGGAATTATCTTTGTTTCTAATGATTGTCTACGTATATTAATGGAATTTGGTTGTAATTGGGAAAATACTGTACCAACCATATTGCCTTCAACCTTTGCTTTGAAAGATATACCATGTAAGTGCCTCCTTTCTAGTTACCCTGACAGAAATAACCAACTCTAGCAGCTGTTTGGGCGTTACCCAAAATAGCTAGGATCCAAAGCAGTGTGCTTACAAGACTAGGTAAGGCAAGGGTATTAAGCAATATTGGGTAAAACGAGAATGGTACGCCCCAATGTAGCCCAGTTAATTTTAAAAATTTCTTATAATAGTAAAATACTTTTGTAAATTTTCTCTCCCTTCCTTTTCATTTTCAGGCTCTCCCTTATTACCCCTGTAATACAAGCTCTCTTGAAAAAAAATACATCATCATTTATTGTTATTCACATTCCCACATAGCAACTCAGATACGTGTTGAAAAACAAAACTAATTCATTATCTCCCTCTTCATGTTTATCCGAGCTCTCCACGTCTCCGATGTGGAGTGAGGTCATATGTTCGTGAAGCAAAATGAATAGTGCCTCCCGAGGCCCTTTCATTGCAGAACAGAGCCAGCAGCGTTGTTACCTAGGAAGGCTATATGGCAGTGTCTATAGACCTTGCCCCCTCTTGGAACACTCTTCTGTGTCTCGTGCATAATATTTAGACCGGAGCTCACTACATGAAGTTGTTAAGACTCGTCGTAGAAGTACAGCACATTTCCAAATTGACCACCTGACACCATCATTCCCATGCTTGCCCTGGCAAGTTAGTGGATCAATCAGTCTGTCAGAGTGTTTTCCAGAAAGTTCTAGGTTTTCTGCTACTTAAGCACAAAGAAGTTAAAATGAGAGAAAATCTACAGTGAAAGGAACTTCTCTATATTATCTCAATATAAAAAATTGGGGTAATACGATGAGAAAGAAGAATAAATTTGTGTCTTCAAGAAATATTTAGTTTTCTATTTAGCATAAAAATGCCCACATTGGCTCATAATTCCAAATTCACTTGAAGTTTCCTCACCCAGCCAGTTTGCTTCCATATTGGCAAGTCAATGTCCAAACTCTGCAGGTATGCATTTGAAGGATTTCTGAGAACTCTGAGAAACTCTGCTTTCCTTGGTCACCTTTTTAGTGGTTTTCCTCTCTTACAATCAAATTTTCCTTCTCGCTCATGGCTAAATAATTTTCTACGTTTTGTACCTAATACTTTTGCGAATAGAATATACCCAGTGAAGTGTTATCTCTTCCATGTCCATAACTAGATTTTAGGAGGAATGTTTGGGGCTCCTGGGTGGTGCAGTCGGTTGGTTATGCATCCAGCTCTTGGTTTCAGCTCAGGTCATGATCTTGGGGTCCTGGAATTGAGCCACACATCAGTTCTGCCCTGGGTATGGGGTCTGCTTGGGGTTTCCTCTCCCTCTCCCTCTGTCCTTCCTGCTTGTGCTCTCTCTTTCTCTCTCTCCCAAATGAATAAATGAGCCTTTTTAAAAGAGAATCCTTGAGTTTGTTTTTCCTTTCTCTTTATTCACAACTTTTTGTAGTAATTTACATAGCAAGTATTTACTGAATACTGCCCATTTATTGAGAATTCATTGTTTTGCTGGAGATGGGTAACAAAATGAATAGAGTGCAGCCTCTGACCTTGCATGGCCACCGTACATGCTCAGCGAGATCAATTACGATAAGCGGTGGCGAGTGTGATGACAGCTCTGGGCCCAAGGATGTTTAGAAAAAGTTAGGACTGTTTCACACCCTACTTTCAATCATTTGCTCTCTTACATACTTATCTATTGGGAAAATACTCATTGATTTAGACTCTTATAAATGTTTTTCTTTTTAAAAATATTTTACCTATTCATGAGAGACACAGAGAGAGGCAGAGACACAGGCAGAGGGAGAAGCAGGCTCCATGCAGGGAGCACGACAGGGACTCGACCCTGAGACGCCGGGATCACGCCCTGAGCCGAAGGCAGATGCTCAACCACTGAGCCACCCGAGTATCACATAAATGTTACTCTTAAATGCTGTTTTCCATGTATTTGATTATTTACCTGGTTCTCTACTACAGTCTGTGGAAAGTGCCCTGGGTTTGTTTATACTTCAATTCATATTTCTAGGGATTAAATAATATCTCTTAAGGTTATTACCATGTACATTGGCATTTTTCATCTCACCCTTTTCACTCTCCTGTGAATGTAACTTTCTTTTTTCACACAAAGTTCCATGTGGCCAGTAGAAATGTTGGAGCTCAGCCCAGAGGGCTGGATGTCACACGTCTACTTCTACACTAAGGGAGTACCTCTGGACTCCCTGGAGCATGAAGAAATCCCGTGATTGCTGGTTCCCTTCTTGAGGGTTCATACATCGCGACGTCCCTTAGAATACCCACGGTCGTAAAAATAGAAAGGTGCCCCCGAGTAATAAACTGATGGAGGTTGTTTTGCTAACTAAGGACTAACTGAGGCCTCTGGAAAGCGATGATAATTCTGCACACACTTAGGTGGTACGGATACCGGGAACAGGGTGTTAGCCAGTCACATGGTCCAGTGAGCTGAAAGGGTAAGTGGGTGGGGCTGACCTCTAACTTCTGGAAGTTTGCTTCAAAGAGCAAAAGATTTGGCATATAGGTCTTACAGCTTGTATAATTTACTCCCTGGGACAGGCATTACTCAAAAAATGTGAAATTGCTCTAAAATCCTCCTCCTGGCATCTGTTGTGCCAGTGCCCCTGCCAGCCATTTTAGTCTTTAGGTCTGAGTGTGTGACCAGTGGCCCAGATTGATGTGTCTGGGGGCATTTTCACCTCCAGGACATGCTTTTCTATAGATACGCAACGTCAGAAGAGGATAGTGGACGACTTGACAAGAGAGGGTGTGCCTTCAACCCTTCCCCTTTTTACTCCCTTAATTTTTCCTGTCAGTTCTGCTGAACGGCTGGGATTACGCTGCAGACTGAGAGCACTGGCCCGTGGATCTGTGAGACTCCGGGGAGGTGACGTGAACCCCACCCTCCCGCCACCGGGGCGAACGGCATTCGGTTCCCGCAGTGGGACTTCTCGGAGGGGACCCTGAAGAGAAGAGAAGCCTTGCCCTGCTGGCCACCAGCCCGAGACCCCAAAGCCTGGGGCTGGCTTCTCGTCCCTGTTAGTCGGAGGACCACAGCTCTGGACGGGGTGGAAGCGGAAGGCCCTGTCATCCTGCCATCGTAGCCCCGTCCCCCAGGTCTCCAGTCCCACACGGCCCCTTTCCTGGCTTGTCCACCATGGGAAGGGGCAATGCAGACAATTAGAGGGCCTCGGCACATATGACAATTAATGATCTTATTTGCCGCCAGAAATAAGGAAGGGGAGAATTTTGACCTCGTGGTATAGTCTCAGGAGGAGTTTGTTGAACAAAGACACAGGAATCACAGTCCTAACGCCCAGTGCTTGTGCGGCGCGTCCGTGTTCGGAGAGCCCTCCTGGGAGCCGCCGAGGACAGTCCTGAGGAAGCACCGTCGGCGCTCCTGTTCCCGTGGGAAGGGGGGACCGGAAGATCACACAAGTTCAGGAATTGTCCAAGAGGCAGGCGCGAACATAGGTCTAACACTCCCCCCGGCCTCCGCTTTCTACCGGCCTGTCAGCAGCCTCCCCTCCCCGGGCATGGCTTTGGTTCTTCAACAAATTATCACACTCGGTTTCAGAATCTATTTGTTACATCCCAAGGATTACACCCCTTAGGTTAGAGATTATGTAAATCAAGAAATGATCTCTTACGTTTCATTTCAGAGATCTCTCTCTTTTTTTGTTCCTCATCGCCGTCAGCTCCAGAGCATAACAGACCACACAGGCAACCAGATCTTCAGCTTTACTAATATCACATCGTCTTTGTTTTTTTAAATGAAGATACAATAAAAGATTGCATAAGGTTATTTTGAGTACATATTTTAAAACATGAGACTAACAATGTGTTATTCTTATTTTGAGCAAATTTTACCGTGTCAAGTTTACTTTGGCATAATATTTGCCAAATAGAAATTGTGAAAATATTTGGCAGTACTACAAGGAACAACACATTGCGTATCTTGAGATATAATGTAGTTACTTTAAGAATAATAGTCAATATTCTATACTCTGAAACTGTCCTAGGATTTCTAATCTACCTGTGTAGTGGCTTTGAATCGTTTTTTGAGTCAGTAACAGAGGGCCCTGGGTTTTGTCCTGTGCGTGCACGTGTGTGTGTTGACTAAAGTCTTTTTATAATGTATCTTGTGGCATTTATATACATTAAAAATAATTTTAATTCTGACACTCAGACATTGTGTTGGCACATGTCCTTCTAGACTTTATGTATACATATGCAGATAGAAAAAAGAGGGGCACCTGGGTGGCTCAGCACTTGAGCATCTGCCTTCGACTCAGGACGTGACCCTGGGGTCCTGGGATCGAGTCCCACATCAGGCTCCCTGCAGGGAACCTGCTTCTCCCTCTGCCTGTGTCTCTGCCTCTCTCTCTGGGTCTCTCATGAATAAATAAAATCTTTAAAAAAAAATTAAAAAGTGAAGATAAAACACATTCAGTTAAACAGAAGTTATACCAATATTTTCTGTAACTGAAGTCTGAATCACAAACATCAAAATTGATGTTCTTTTAAACTTTTCAAGTTAATTAGTTAGCCTTTTCAATGGGATTTTTTTCGATAGTCTTACATTGTTTTACAGTTTTATATTCTTTTTATTTTGGATTATATGTGCCCAAGAATAAGTAACCTCAAATATGAGGCAATCACATATTTTCCCAAGAAGAGAAACAAAAAAATATCCTAAGCCAACAAAATAATTAAACATTTTGGAATGTGGACAAGGTCAAATGACTGTAAGTGTTTAATATGCTAAATAGAGTATATGTCCATACTTTAAATAACATTTGGATACTTAGAAATGGTGGGGATTCTTTGTGCTCATATTTTATAAAACAATTTTATTCAATATCCTTAGACACATGTTTGACAGCCCCCTGAGTCATCTGTTTCTCAGAGCACATCACGTGCATCCAGGACTTCTGAATCCATTGCTGGTGCTGCCACAGGAAGGTGTGTCCCAAGCCACAGGCCTTCAGTGCATAACGTGAGGACACCTGCTCTTCCATTCACCGCGTGGATGTAGGCAGCCATCCTCCCGCCCCTACCATACAGCTCTTTAAAGTGCCTCCTAAAGTATTGGTGACATCGAACTCATAATTATGAGGTCACACCTGCACAGATTACAGCTATTTTTTTTTACAGCTATTTTTTTTTACCTCATTTTTAAAACAGATTGTTTCATGCCCCCTTGAAGCATGGCAACTAGGATTGATGTTTAATTTACATGTCTTCCCTCTCGCTCAGCCACCCAACACAGGTAGTTGTTCAAAATGATATATTTGAGAGGCTGCCCCATATTAAGCAGGATTTTGTTAGTATTCAGATATAAGGTGAGTGACTCCTGCCTTTTTTTTTTTTCCAAGATTATTTATTTATTTTAGAGAGAGTGCAAGTGAGCACGGGAAGAGGGAGAGGGTCTTCAGCAGACTTCCTTGAGCTTGAAGCCAATATGGGGGGTGGGGAGGGGCGGGGACAGGGTGGAGGTAGGGCTTGATCTCGAGACCCTGAGATCATGACCTGAGCAGAAGCGTTGGTTACCTGGCCGACTGCTCACCCGGGGGCCCCAGAAGATGGTTTGTTTGTTTAGAGCATGGGGGGGGGGGGAAGGGCAGAGGGAAATAGAGAGACAGACTCTGTGCTGAGTGTGGAGCCAGACGTGGGGCTCAATCTCCTGATCCTGGGATGATGACCTGAGCCTGAATCGGGAGTTGGACACGTGACCCACTGAGGTGACTCCCTCTTTGCTAAGGGATCTACGCAAGAAGGTTTGGACGTTTAAGGTGCAACTGTGGAACTGTCCGCCTCTCCCTGCTGTTTCTGTGCCACCTCTTAAACTCCACATTTCTTCTGTTGAGCTTTTCTATGTAACCAGAATAACAAGCTTGAAATCCCAGCAGGCCAATGTGAAAGCCTAGAGTCGGGAACAGACGGACTCTTGGTGCTGCGGGCCAGGTGGCTGGCCTGCCCCCTGGGGTGGCCCGCCGTGTGCCCTGAGACCGTGCCTCCACCTCGCGCGCGCTGTGGTTGCAGCGGGGCTGCAGGCCGGCGTGGCTGGTGGCGAGCACCCGAGCACAATCGGCGGATTGTTTCTTACGAGTAAGGTGCGTGTGTGGTGTGAAGGGCTCCATGAGTTCTTCTGGGTGCTGGTGCTTGGAAGGAGGTGGCCGCTTGCCTTTTCCTTGGACACGGTGGCCCCTCCACAGGTACGAGGGGGTGTTGTGTTTTCCTGCTGTCACCGGCTTCTGTCACTCTTGAGCTTGCCTTTCAGCAGGCCGGCCTGCCGCGTGCTTGCAGGCACAGATGAGGACGCAGGACGTTACCGCTGAGAAAGGAGTCGCTGCTTCGGTCCGAGGTCTCTCCGCTTGACATGGGGAACATCTTCAGCCTTTGCGGTCCTTTTCCCGTCGTGCTTGTTTCTTCAGTGCTGCCTGAACACTGGGAGTGTCAGCTGGTCCCTCACTTCTCAGTGTCTGTGTTGTGTGTCCCGTTTCCAGGGAACAAGTGGCCCTGGCACAGTGTCCCTCTGAGAGATCGTTGCTCAAAATTCCATTACTTTACTGAATGGTCGACTTGTGGCACTGCACTCCCCTTCCGAAGGCGGGCGGGAGGCGGTGACGGGACTGGGGGTGCAGATGTGGATGGAGCCCACGTGAGGACGGTCTTAAGGAAAAGCGGTGGGAGTAGGTGAGGACGCAAAGCACCGTGTGACCCACACAGTTGACGTCGTGGTGGTTAGTAAGCACCCGATGCCTTCCCTTCTCGTCTTCAGGGCGTGATCCTGGCCTCCTGTTAGTTCCTTCCCCCACACCTCTACCTCCACGAGCGGGGATTTTAGTACCGTCAGTGTTCACACAGACACGGGGCTGGAATAAGCGACTCGCTGAGGCCGCCAGGACCTTCCCTCATGTCCGTCCATGTCTGTCCGTCCTCTCCTATGAGATAACTCAACCCAGGCCCATACAAACGTGGGGATTTTAGCGGTTCCCAGAAGCCCGTGTGACGCAGTAATCCAGTGCCACTTGTTGCTCCGGAGAACGCTGTTGCCTGGGCCTGCAGCCCCGCGTCTGCTTACCACAGCCGAGCACAGGCTGGAAACACGTAAACAGCTGTGAGGGGCGCGGGCCGGGCCGGCGGGGAGGCCCCGTGTAACAGAATAGGCTGCCAAATTCTTGGCTGCCATATGTGCTGTGTAATACTTGTCATCTCAAGTGAGTCATTAAAAGGTTTCCCCTTAATGGGGCTTTGAAGTGCTGGGACAGCTTGAGCGCATCTATAAATTGCCACAAACAGCCCTCTGACTGAGTTAGCTAATTGCTTGCTCTTTGACTTATTAGGATCAACTGAGTTAAATAATTTGTCACATGTGTGGCTCGTAATAAATAATGTGACTGGCCAGTTTGTGAGCTGTTTTGGTGATATATTGTACCCCTTTTGGATGTTGTCACATGTAGCCAGCAAATGCGGGCTGTTTTATTCATAGGACCATCATATCCCTGCATAAAGATTAAGTTCTGACAGAGCCATTGGGGAAAAAAGTTTTTTAAAAGAGTCTGGTTACAAACCAGTGTGTTCACTTCTTCAGCCTTTCCACTGAAGCATTAATCATCACGTCTCTTGGTTATTAGGCATATATATCACACATCATGCAAGTCGTAGGCAAAAGAATATAAATAAAAGTATTGAATTATTATCATTGATACCGATTGAATTTTTGCAGTTCAAATATAATCTGTTGCCTTTGTGAAAAATAAGATGCTTCTGCTAGCAGCCCGGTGGATGTCCTCAGTAGCTCAGCACTGCATTCGGGCCGGCATTTCCGCCCTGGGCAGACACTGGGCTGGGTGCTGTGGGCCACACCAAGGGCATTGCTGTCCACGGGTAGAAGACAGAGGGTAGGCAGCGGAAAAGGTTGAACGACGGGCAAGGGAAAGATTATTTTGTAAAAGGGGGATGTGGGAAGATGATTGTCCAGTCATCGCGGAGGGATGTGCTCTGCTACAGCAGCTAGAATTAAGTAGTTCATTTGCCCAATACATAATCTGGTATCTAAAGGTGCTCACTGCACCACACAGAAAGACAAACAAGTTGCCAGCACATCTGGACTGCCTGGCTTTGATATCAATATCATATATCTGTTCCCATTCAGGAAAAAAAAAGGAAAAAAGGGCAAGCAGCTTGCCCTGTTGTTAATCTGGACTGTGTTCTTGTAGAAAGTATTATGTGACTAATAAGAAAAGAATTGAGCTGTTTTGCAACTATTTTTTAAAAAATCCTTACAAGAATACATCATAATTGGCTTTCCTTATTAGCAACAGCAGCTTAGGACAGCAATTGAGTTGTATTTAGCATAGAACAGATATATCTGAAATGAGGGAGCTTATGCTTTTCTTTTAGAAAATTGGTAGATTGGTCCTTTCACAATTTCATGAAAAAATAATTCTGTTAACAAATAAGGATAAGAAAAGTCCAGCCTACCAATGGTTTTTTTTTTAGCGTTGCGTTTCATGGAATGTCATTTATAATTTATTTGCCTGTGCTCCCCAAAGCCCTCAATTGAAATACTAATAGCCTTGACTTACACTTTTATGGCAATTTTTAAAATTAAAATATTGCATTCTCTATATGTGTTACTTCAAAATTAACGTTCTTCTGCTCTTTTCTCTAATGCCCTATTCTTTTTCTCTCTTTGAATATATTTACTTAGGGTTTTAATATATCTCTATGCTTGCACATTATCACTGAGACAACAGGCAATAAAAATGCCAGAAAGTCTCAAACAGTGAGGCCAAGAAGTCACAAACAGGCCCCAGCTGGAGGGTTTCCAGTTTGTTCTCCCCTTTCCCTCCACCCCTTTCCTGGCCAGCCCTTTCTTAACCCAGGGTACTTGGTAACTCTCCTTCTGGATGTTCACAGTGTAATTAGATAATGGTTTAAGTATGGGGGGTGGGGACTAGGGCTGTGAATGGCTGCGTTCAGTCTGGAGAAGATTAGGTATTTACTCTCTCATAAGGCGAAGCCACCCAAACCTGGATTTGTTTCGTATGCAAAGTAGTAAATGTCTGCAGCTGACCCTGATGTTCGCTTTTACGGCATATAGCGTAGGTGACGTTGTCAATTCCCTGAGCCCTATTCATGTTTGGTTTTGCTTACATAAGTTCATTGGTAAAATTTATCATGTGTGCCTTCTATGAGAAGTGAATTATAGGAAAATAAAACTATCGATATGGCTTAGTTTAACTCATCGTGTATGTTTCACATTAGCTTTGAATACTATTCCTCAGTGACTTCCTACCTTGCATAGGTGCATCTTGGGTATAACAAAAATAATGATTCTGTTAAGAGGAGTATGTGTAAGGAAAGGGGTACTTAAAAGTATTTATCTCAAGGTAACTGGCACTGGACTGTATTTCCTCCTCTTCAAAGACAAAATGTGCTGCTGAGGTTGTACGCACACAGCCAATCCGAGGCTTCCTCTGTGACGAGCGAAGAGCCACAATGATAATTTGGCTTGCGCTGCTTTGCAGCTGTGCTGTGTACACAGCCGGGGTGGGGGGAGAAAGACGGAGATCGTGGATTGATTGGCACTGCTGCACGTTCCGCTTCTAAGGGTTGAGTGCATAGTCATTGCTGAAAGTGCGCGCTGGCTGCAGTGCTCGTGCTTAGCTCTTCTCAGCCGTGTGCAATGGCAGGTATGTCTCAGCTTCAGATGCAAATCTCTCATACCAGGCACAGGGTTGTCATCCAGGAATGAAGAACGAGAAGGGGCTGAAAGAAACTAGCACTGATTTTACTGCTCATTTCTGAAGAGAAACCACTAAAAAATGGCCATTGAATTAAATCAAGTCAAGTGCCAAAGAGAGCCTGTTGGCAGCAACACAGTGGTATCTGGCTGGCTGCCTGTCAGGGCCTGGTTCTCCCCTCTACCCAGAGAAGCAAGCACCACGCGTGACCTGCTCCTCCTCACCTGCGAGAGAGAGTGGGCACCCGTCCTCGGGGGGCAGCCCGTGGTCCACAGGCATACTCGGAGACCACCTTAACCTGCAGCACCTGTGTCGTGGTAGGAGGACCTCCTCGGGCAGACAAGCCCCAGTGGCTCCCCCCGCTCCCGTGCTGAGGCTTACACAAACACCCCAGGAAACCAGTCTGCCTGTGCCTACTGCAGGAGCACACCCGGAAGAACAGAAGAGACGTAGTTGGGGGAAGACACCTCTTGTCATTAGCAGGTGGCCTCCGGAGCATGGAAGGGGAAATGGCCCACTAGGTTCCAAGAGAAGGTCGTCTCTGTTCCACAGGGTGGTTCCAAACCTTGGGTCCTCCGATTTCCTTTTCTGCAGATCCTCAGCTCTTTATGTTTCCAGCATTAAAATTTATTTTCTGCCTAAAAGCTTTTCAGTCAACTTTCCTGCCCTACCAACAACCGGGGGTAAGACGGTCCCAGGTCTTTCAGCATTCCTAGCCGTGTCAGAATGTTCCTGCGTGAGCATCTGACAGCTATGGCTCTCACACAGATCGGCAATTCAGAATACCCACATACCAGACATTCACCAGGGAGCAAGAGCTTGACAGCCCTCCCCGGCTTCTGCCAAAAGCAAGTCTGAAATCATTGCTGTTAAAAGTATGACACCATGCCAACCTCTTCTTTGCTCTATAAACCCTCATCTGCCCCGAATTAGATCACCCTAGAGAAACATACCTGAACCACGTGCTCATTCTCTTCCCCTACCTGAATGGCCTGCCCTACAGTTATGGTGTATGTGTGCCTTTGCCTTTTATTTAGGGGCACCATTTAGGAAAACGGAAGGCAAAAACTAAGGGAACAGTTCAGCATCTCCAAAGACACCTTTGAAAACATTCCCAGTTGTGTTACTCAGTGTCCGTGTATAAGAATTCATGCACTTCTTGCCAGAGCAAAGCATTCCTGAAGAAGTAGTATTTTCCTTTGATTCGCAGGGTATGAACCACGTACCCCGGCGGCGCTCCCTCCTTTGCTTCGGTCGCCTTATCCTCTTAGAGCCTAAGGGAGGCCCGGGGCCCCGTGTTCTCCTCCCACTGTCACAGTATGGCTTCAGATCCCGGTTCTAATATTTTCTTTTCGGGGTATTGTTTCAACTTTGGCATTATAGGATGTCTGAAATATTTTGGGGAGGAAAGCAGATAAAATCATGAGTTGTTGGTTTTAAGTGAACATTTTAAACTTAAAACTTACATAAAGATCCTATTCCTTATTTCTTTCTCGTTTATTGAAATGCAGCAGGCGTATCGCACGGTGTACGTTCAAGGTAGACAGCATGATGCCTGGACTCCTAGGTTGTATATTGCAAAATGATCACAAGTTTAATTAACATCTATTACCTCGTATAGATATTAAAAGAAAAAAACAATAAAATGGTTTTTGTGTGTGATTAGAACGTTAGGGTCTACGTTTCTTTACAGCTTCCAACATACCCTGCAGCCCTGTTCCCTCTAGTTACCGTGTTGGGAATTACGTCCCTGTACGTACTTACCTTACAGCTAGACGATGCTAACTTTGTGCTCCTGATGTCAAGCGGTGTACAAAATACTGCTTTCTTAGATTCTGGGTTATTCAGCTTTGTTACCTGGATATTGAGTATCTGGCTACTCATCCATCGTATATAATATACTCCGCCCATTCTTTCGCTACAAAACCTTTATTTGTAACCTTTGTAGCCGAGGGTACTGGGCAGAGGAGACCTAAACTCAATTCAGAGATTTAGGAATGAATCCCAGCTCTGCCGCTTTTGACGGCTCTGAGGTAAATGTCGTCATCTATAAAATTCTTAAAGAGTCTTTCAAATTATTAAATGAAGTAAGGAATATAAAAATATCTAGTTGAGTGCTCTGCAAAGTAGTGTTCTCAATTTCCTTCCATCTTTTTTTTTTTTGTTCCCTGAGTCTGAGACAATCTTGTGATAAAGTATTCTCGGTTTATGAAACTAAGTAATTCAACTCAGATGACTGCTGTGTCCCCTGGGCCATCTGCATATTGCCTCATATTTATTACTATAGAAAACTATTTTCCAGGTTACCGATGACCCATTGACAAGAGATGGGTGAGCCAGTAATGGGTAAATATCTCGTGATTGCAGAACCGCTGTTGAGAGGTTAGGTTATCCTGGAGGATGCTGCTGCCTCCACCTGTCTGGGGGGAAAACATCAGCCCAGAGGTGGTCAGCGATGCCTGGGACACCGTGCTTCTCGCACCTCCCTTCTACCTTCTGTTATCAGAAGTCCTGAAGGTGTGTTTTCTTTGAATTTTCATAAGCCAATTTTAACTTTTATTCTGATTTGTCTTCTCAGAATTCCCTTTGATTGGTTGACATTTCTATCAAATATCTTAAAGCCATACTTTCTAGTAATTCAAAATTACTCAAGCAGTAAAGGGAAATTCCTCTTATCTCTGAATTCTCCAAGATACGTGTCCACAGGTTTCCAGGGATCTTTAGGATGGGGCCGCCTTGTGCACGCTGGGGGAAGGCCTTCAGGTTTACATTTTCAGGTGGGGCAGGTTGGGGTTGTCAGTACGTTGGCTGGTGTTAGAATGTACAGTGTTCTGGTGGCCTGAGTGCATCGTGTTGTAAAATCCAGATGAATGGATTCTAGATTGGTCAAATGGCTGGTGTTAGAATGTACAGTGTTCTGGTGGCCTGAGTGCATCGTGTTGTAAAATCCAGATGAATGGATTCTAGATTGGTCAAAATTATTTTCGTCTATATTTGCCCACAAACTCTACCAAATCTGTCAGATATAACCCTATTATTACCTTTAAAACTTGCCTAATTGCTTATATTATCCCATAATAGTATAAATAAAATGTATCCTTGTTAACATCTTAGAGGGGAGAAAACCTTTATTAGGAAACATGTTAAGATTATTTTATGAGACTTATTTAACCACTTTTTAAAGTAATCCTTATTTTGACTATCTTAGTGTGCCCTTTAGGAAAATGCAATGTGTGAATATTTTTACTTTAAAAATTGTCACAAATTACAACTCTTTTGAGTTCTAAGTGATTTTTTCCATGCATTAAAGAAGTCACCAGAATATCATCAGATGGGAACACAGAGAATCTTTGCAAAATTGTTGCAAATAACTTGAGGAATGTGGCTGAGTGCATCCATACAAGTTGTCAAAAGCATATTTTTGCATGAACCGGAAGACGCTGATTTTTTTTTTTTTACTGATTTTTTTTGGTGTTAATTAAAAAGTTAACAGAACTATCGATCTATTAAAAAGTAAAAAATATTTTTATGTTATCATTTGATGAGGTTGTATGCTAGGTGGTTTTTTCTTCCTGAAAAGGACATTAACCAGCCACATTTACTATGCAGCATGTACTGCTCAGAAGGCCTTGGGGGTGTCGTTGGGGCAGCGGGGCAGAGGATACCACCACAGGCTCTGCGGTTTCTGTTCCCATTGGCTTCCTGCTGTCTTCTGAGGGTGGTGATGCTGAAGTATGGCCCAGCGCTCTTAATCAAAGCCAGTTTATTGCCTTGCCTTTTCAAAAGTAAGAATAAAACCTGTATCATATAGTTAGCAATAAAAAAAAAACTTTTTTAAACTGTTTTCTTTGTCATGGCCTCAACAGGTTTTAACTGTTGAACTTAGTAAGCAAGTTAGAGTTGCCCCATCGAACTGACTGCTGGTTGGGAATAAACTGAGGCCCACTCTTTATTAATAGAAAACCGAACGATTAGCAGCAGAATTAGCTCATACTCACGACTAACTACCTGCTTTCTGTATGGCACTCAGTAGCTCCAACCACTTAACATTTTTAAGCCTTTTTTCCCCTCTGTAATGTAAACTCTGTGAAGCTCAGCCTTTTTTAAAGCATGTACCCTTCTCTAAGTAAGCTTGATACAATAAAATCTTTGTTCTCTGCAGCATTGCAAATTCATATATGTATACACACACATGCACTGTCTAATATTTATCTGGTCTGGAATAAGCATTAATCTTTAATTACTGTATAAACATTTTAAACAGGTGTGGAATAACTGCACTCTCAAAAATGCAGTGTTTATCTCCTCACTGCCTGATGGCATCGGCCCCACTGCCTGACGGCTTTCACCTCCCCATGCTTGAGGTGGAAACGGAGAGGCAGTGGGTAAAGGGCAAAGAAATGCCCCAAATCCCACATGAATCAGAAATTTCCAGTTATAAATTATGCACCACCATAACATCCTTTACCACAGTCTGTAAGCCAGGAACTGAGTTTAAGGTAGTTTATAGCAGAAAAATGTGTTTTTTCGCATGGGTGGGGGTGGTGGTGAGGAGGTTAGGGGTTGTGTACATACCCATGCGTTTTTTTTTCTTCCTGTGGATTGTACACTCTCAGCCGCCTTTTCTCGGGCTGTGCACGGAGCCTGTGGTGTGAGGAGATATAAAGCAGCATTTTTCTAGCTGCCTGGGAAACAATGAGGGCTCTGTTAACAGGAGCCCAAACTTCTGCAGACGGCCTCGCTGGTTGGAATGACTGGGGAAGCCCAGGTTCAAAGCCATTGGCCTCCAAGTGCTTTAATTCAGCATTATTTTTGCTTCTCTAACCAACCTTTTTTTTTTTCTTTCTTTCTTTCTTTTTTTTCTGTTCCCCCCCCCCCCCCCCCCGCCGCCCTTTTTTTTCCTTGGTTAAACCTTCTGAGGTCTCCTTGTTTGGTTGGGAACTGAGCAGTGACTTTTTATAATTAGATTAAAGTTAATCAAATGAAGTCTTGGATATTTTTTAATGTCATTTAATCTCCTCCCCTTCCCCCATGGATTTTATCACCCTCGCTTAATTTATTGTAAAATTTCAGCTCATTTTTGCCTAGTTCCATGTTTTCCAATTTGAGAAAATAGAGGACAAATAGGTATTTTTCAGTCATCTTTGTTTTTCCTTGAAGTAAACACAAACTCAATTGTGTACTAGACACGATACCAAATAGTTGTCATCTTCCTACTATGTTTTCTACTTTTACAAATCCTCTAGGTTGGAGAAATAACAAAGCAGATATAAAAAAGTTCTATAATCAAGGACAAAACAGAGAAGAAAAGGCTGTAAAGAAACCCATGGTTAAAAATTACTTCTTACAGAAAGAGACGTGTGTCTCTGTGAAGTGCAGACTGGATATTTGGTGGATTTCGCAGGCTAATACTGTGAAGACAGAGGGCTGGAGAGTGTGGCCGTGGGGAGCTCAGAAGATGGCATTTCTGTGATCCAGCAGCAGGAATTTAAGCATTCTTTCTTGTTTAGTCCAAATCTCTATATTGTGTTTTACAAATGAAATTTGAAAACAAGGTGAGGGAGATAGTTCAGTAATATTTCTTACACGCGACATTGTCGTAAACTCTAGAAACCGTGTGAAGTTTGACTTTACTTAGCATCTTTCTGTGCTTTTGGTTTGGAGGCAGCAGCAAGAGAGGCATCAGAGGTTTGCCGCTTAGCTTCAGTTTGACAAGGGGGCTTTCCAAGGCGGATGACGGGGAGATCAGGTTTCTAGTCTGTTAGGCTGAAGGCGATGGGGTGGTGTGCTGAGGGGTCTGGTTCTGATTTTTAAGTAGTGTTAAAAAGGTCAAGGTTCACATTGTTTTCATTTTATCCTGAGTTCATCACCAGCAAATCTACCTTTGCCACATTTAGTGCACACTACTAAATGAACGGAGACCAGCAATGGGGATCACAGATTTGTTTCCAACCCCGTTATGTGCTAACATACACTGTATAGAAAGAAAAATTCAGGTCATTATTCACTGACCCATTGCTTCATAGTTTTAACTAAGTAGTCTAATAAGTAACATGTTCTGTTAACATCTCTTATTTATAGTAAGAGTCATTTACTTTTAACCTTTGAAAATAAGAATTGAATGCTATTTTATTATTTTTTTCTTTGTCACAGATCTTTAAGTTTATACCTCTATTTTTAAAAGTGCTGTGAGGAACTATATTATGTAAAAATATAGTCTCTTTTTTTCTAATACAGAAATTAACAATAGCTTCTCAAATCCCCGCTTTGAAAAATTACTCAGAGTAGCATTCCTATGTACTAATACCAATAAATAATAAGGAAGGTTTATATAAATAACTGATTTCTGTATGTCTTAATTTCAGATTGTTTTTGAATTGATAATAAAGTAAAAAGCACATTTCTTATTTTCATAAAAAATGACTTACATTTTTTATAAATAAAAGGTAATGATCTACCCTCCTTAGATAATTTTGTCCATTGAAAATGACCCCTTTTCCTTTGCTGGCTTATTGGCTAATTTGTTTGAAGTTGGTTAATGTCAAAGGATGCAACTAGAAAATAAGGTCGCAGACTCATTTTTAAATCTTCTGATAACTTCAAAGGTTAGTGATTTGTGATGGTGCTAAAATGTGTAGATATGAAGGAATGTACAGGTTGGAAATGTTTGCATTTTATTGATAAATATATACAATAATGACAAAGATGAAGTGTACAGATATCAAACTACTGTAGAGTTTAGACATATATAAAGATATTCTTATCATATAAGCTAAAGCAAACGTGTCTAAAGCTTTAGAGTGAATTTATAAGATTTAAAAGAAGATTTTAGGTGTGAGAATCCTTAAATTATTACTAATAGCCCATTCTCATGCTGTTAAAAGTAAAAAAGAAAAAAAAAACATGCTGTCCAAATACTTTGTGCAAATGTAGAGGTGTCGAATAAAATTACCAGGAGGTTTTTCCCTCCCTCCCCTATTTATACTGGAAAACACACATACACTCACACAAAATGTTTTGCTGTATTTAGATAAGGAATTAATATGTGGACATGTTACATAGTAGTTTAGAGTTGTATAGTCAAGTGCTTATGGGTCCTGTTTCCAGTCCACTCTTCTTACACACAAAAATCTACTAAACCAAATAGGAATATTCCCTGTAAGACAAAATCCTAAAACATTTTTTAGTTGACTTGCTAGAACTTTTTATGATAGATTTTCCTCAATATGTTAAAAAGAAACTAATGCCTCATAAGAGCTCACTGATGCACTTAACCCATTGTTGAGATCTGTGCCGCCTCCTTTACCATCACACAGATAATAAAAGTCATTCAAGCAACAGATAACAGGAAGAAGCTTTAGAATTTAATGTCTAAAGTAAGATTCCCTCAAACATTTTCCTTCCTTTTCTACATTTCTTATGTGTTAAAAATAACGTAATGAGTTTGGCATCTGAGCAGTTACTACTCGTAATAAACTGCCTATAGATTCAATATTTAATTTCTCCAATTTCAGAGATGTTTCCTCTTCCCTGTGTTTTGTGTAAGTTGAGGTTTTATATTTGGAAGAGAGAATGCTCCTTGGAAAGACTGATTGTTAACAATGTCATAAACATTGCATGTGTAAAAATTATCTCTCTTCCCCAACAGATTTTATATTATGCCCATTATTGTGGCCTAAAGAAAAGGTACAGCTCTGTGGTACAAAATAATAAATCCAGAATTATTTATGAAGGAAGATATATATGAATAAAACATTAGATGTCCTCAAGTTAATTTGACATTGTTCTCAGTTGAGGATTTTGTTGGGTGCAGCTGGGAAAGATTCTTTGGCAGAAACCAATCAGCACAAGCTATAGCAACTTGTGTAAATGTATGAATCATAGACTCCTTTTATGAAATGTTTCAGGTTCTGTTAACCTTGTTCTGGATTATTCTGAGGTACGTTAGTTACATACAGTCAGCAGACTCTTAATAGCTTGGTGTGTTGTACCCAGCACCTGGTACTGCAGTGGAGTGTGCTGCTCATGCTCTTCAGCTCTGCTGTTCCACTGGGAGCAGGACTCTTTGTCTTTTTCTATTGTCTTCTATTCAAGGTGTGTTTGTATAAAAGGAGAACCACTATTTTAGTTTGAAATATTAAACAAAATAACTTTAACTTCTATTTCAATAGTGATGGATCACCCACAGCCTCTAAAACAAATAAATGAGTTTAACTCATCAAACAAAACCTTATTTTTATTGGTCTGATTTATGAAGAATGAGAAGGCCTAGCGTAGAAATATCTGTTCTTTCATCATTATTATCTCCCTTCCCTTTCATGTTGTTTTCTGTAAGTCCCAATCAAGTACTCAAAGGTTTAAAGTATAACTAAAACTTACATTGTTGGGAAAGTGGTTGAAGCAAGTGTGCTCTTTGCAGGTCTTTTATTATTTTAAGGTTTGTGTAACTTTTATGTTATCTGTCCTTAAATTTATTCAACAGTATCTGCTTTTCAATTTGAATTTTGACAAAAAATAATTTTCAACCAAGTAGAGAAAATGTATTTTGTCCTTGTAATCTAGACTAACGCTTTCAGAAGAAAAGTCAAATAGGACCAAAGGTGCTTATAAACCCTTGAACTTATTTGTGATCAGGGACTCGACAGCATCTGTCCAAATTCTCTCACACCATCTTTTCACAGAGGAGGGCTGTGTAGTGCCAGACCACTCACAGCCAATTAGCCAGTTTCCCTGTGACCTGTGGATACCTCTTGATTTTTTTCACTTTTTGGGAGGGAGGGGAGGTTTGCAGCGATGACCTTTAGCCACTAACATTTCTGCTTCATGCCCTGAAATCAGAGGAATTGGATCAGCCTGTTTAGGGCTGGCAATCCAGCCCTGTAGGCTGCTCTGTTCACAGGAACCAGGTTCTCCTTATTTTCCTCTAAAACACAAGGCCTAAGATGCTTACCCCGCTGGCTATGTGGCCAAATTAAATCTTCCCGCTGTTCCCCAGGTGCATGAATCTGGAGTGGTCTTTCCTGGCTCCTCTTGCCTGAGGAGTGCACATCTCTGGGATGGGATGATGCCATAGCCTGGGATAACATTCTGAGCCTTCTTGGCAGCTGTTTTGTTTTGTTTTGCTTTGTTTTTTGAGATGATTCAACCTTTCAGCACCTAAGGTTTTTGCATGACACAAGGCTGACTTGCTGGCCACCAGAGAGACGTGGACAAAGAATGACACTTTTGGTGACCATAGTCAAGGAATCAGCATCATTTAGTTGGTAATTTTAAATATTGCTTGAAAACTACTTCAATATATATTTTGACCTGTAGTGAGAACTGAAAGCCACATTTTCACATTTGAAAGGCTGTTATTTAATAGAGAAAATAGAAATTATCTTTGTTGTTCCAGAAGTCAAAATAATATTGTGCATTTTGTGTGTGTGTGTGTGTGTGTGTGTGTGTGTGTGTGTAAGACAAACTTTTAACGTCCAGAGCTGTTACTAATGGCAGGGGCTAATTCGGAGACAGGCAAATCAGTGGCCTCATGTTAATCTTCTGGTTTTAGGACCCTCGCATTATCAGTCCTATTTGTTGACTATGCAAACTTTTGTTTAAATATGTTTCATCATCTCTTCCCATTTTTATACATGTATAGCCTCTTAAAATGAACATTAACGCAACGCATGAATGATGAGCGCAGGACTTCAGAGATGTCAGTCTGGTTTTATGGTCCTTCACATCCTGGGGTGCTTTCACCTTGTGTGCATTTTACCCTGCAGGTAATTCATAAAACTTCCCTCCAGCAGTCCAGCTCAGAAGCAGATGTCTTATTTAGTTTAACAGTACACTAACTGGAAGGCGGAGGAAAGACAGATCTTGTTTCTGTAAATTACATTCTTGAATTGAGAGACCTGAGATTTCATTGCCCTGATGGTGGGCTCTGGGCCAAGATGCATAAATGCAAGTGTGCTGCTCACTGACCAGCAGCTACTACAGCAGGATGAGGAAAAGCACCTTGCCCAGGTGGTGTAATCATAATAAAAGCAGAAACATTCAGATTCTTATCTTCTTCCCATCAGTGTTCCGTTGCTGTGTAACTCAGCAAATTAAAGAGCTTAACTTTAACCTTCTGAAAAGTATGGTTGGATTTTACCTTCCTAATCAAGTTCCTAAAAATCCAACCTGTGGACTAGGACCTCTTTTTTTTTTTTTTTTTTTTACAGCTTACAGCATTAAGATCTTAGACTCTTCTTGTCCCCTGGGGGGTGGGGGGGAGGAGGACGCAATATACATATATTAGTGAAAAATAACAGCTTTTTTGTTCTGAGTAAAGTTTCTTGAGGTGTGACTTACATATGCCCTCTCCAGTGTACAGTTCTGTGGTTTTTGAAACTGCATATAGTCATATAACCAGTGCCACAATCAAGATTAAGATAATCAAGATAATGGAACAGTCCATCACCTAGAAACTGTTCCTCCCCCCTCCCACTTGTAACCCCTTGTAATCACAGATACTTTGCCCGCCCCACAGTCTTTCCTTTCACAGAATGCCATCTAAATGTAATTAGACAGCAGGTAGACTTTGCAGTCTAAGGTTCTTTTACTCGGCATATACATTGAGATTCACCCCTGTTATTGTTAATATCCATAGTTTTTCCCTTTTTTATTGCTGAGTGGTAGTTCATTGTACGGATCACCTATTTTTAACTGAAAAAAAAAAAAAGAAAATACAGAAAACCTTATGATAACATCTCAACTATATCAGACTTATGTTACAACATTTTTAAGTATTATAATTAGAGTCTGAGACCAATGACTCATTTTTAATTCATGTCTTCCTTTTTTTTTTTTAAACAAATTACTAGTAGGTGTTGTGTGCGTGTGTGTGTGTGTGCGCGCGCGTTAACTGTTATTTGCTTACTTAGTCTCCCTTCCTAACTAAAATGTGATGTCTAGAACACTAGTGGGGAGCAAGACAATCATCTGGTCAGTCTAGGTCAATCTGTGCTACAGGCTCCTAGTCCAATTATTCTAAACAAGATTTCCTAACCTCTTAAAATTTGCACTTAAGTAGTATTTTCTTAAAATAAAGGTTGAATATATTTGAAGGCATTTAATAAATAAATAAGTTATGATGTTTACTCTTTGGATACAACCGAGCATTATGGTTCACAATTCAAACGTAACTGTTAAAAGGGCTGTAAAACCCATCTGGGCAGTCTCCCCGATTTTACACTAGGGGACCTCAGGAGGCTGCAGGTCCACTCAACCATCCACTTAGTAGGAAAGGACTGGTAGTCTCCAGTCCTCCCAACTTCCCCTCTGAGGCTTGTGGTCTTTTGACAGGCCATTCAGAAACTAAGATATTAGGATAATTTTTCCTACTTAAAAAAGCAGAAGTCTGAGTTCAGTATCATGATGATTGTTAAGCAGGTAGACTCATTTCATTGGTGGCCATCGTAGCTAAGATGTTGTGATTCTCAACCAAAGTGAACTAATTTATTGTATTAATTTTTTTCATCCAACATACTACAGCCTAGCCTAATTTGATCTTCTGCCTAAGAAAGTTTTTGTTTTATTTGTTCTGTGTCATAAGATTGATTTTAGTAGATCATTTGTAGATGGCCTTTGTACAAGCAAGGGCATTGGAAGAAAGCATTTCCATCAATAGGGCTAATGTGGCACAAGGGATTCTAGTAGGATTTCTGTTCCCTGGTGAGGTATCAGTGTTTACTGCAGATCCAAGTAAGTGCTGGGTCTGGATGTCAAGAAAAGAGGGAGGGAGGGACAGAGAGAAAGAAAAGAAAGAGAAAGAAAGAAATTAAGAGAGAGAGAAAGAAAGAAGGAAGAAAGAAAAAAAAAGAAAAAAGAAAAGAAAAAGAAGGAAAATCATGTCACAGTATCCTGGTCAGTCAGTCACTGCCAGGGCCTAAACTGGATCACCTAAACTGAATCACCATTTTTTATATAGGTCTGAGTACAAAGTTCATAAAGTATAAACCCGTAGAGCAGAATGTATCTCCTCAGACCAGAGAATCTCTCCACAGTGCTTTAGATTTATTTCATTATATTCCTCTGTTAAAGAGAAGAAAAGAGAAAAAAAGAAACCCTGAAATATGGCTGACATTTTCTCCTTTCATGTAGCCTGCCAAAGCTTGTAAATGATCTAAAACCATTAAAATTCTCTTTTAAGAAGTTGAATAGATTTTAACCTCCCATGTAGACAGTAAGGGAAAAAAGAATAAAAGTCATCATGTTTATTGAATTCTCATAAGATCAATTGATAATCCTTAATATTAATGATGTCAGGAAGGAACAGAAATGTCACAAATGTATCTTTAAACTTGTCAGTGAAAATGATGGTGAGTTAAGAAAGTATTGATTGACTCTGGTTGTCAGAAATAAGCACTTGAGCCTACTCTGTCTGCATTACGTTTCTTCGCCTGTTTTCATCCCTATTTGATAATATATATTACGCTCCTCGGTGAAAATGACAATCAAAGAAAGTAATTGGAATAAGTAAAATCTAAACCAAATACTAGTACGAAGTAGTAGAGAAAACGAAATGGAAATCTAGTGACAAGCAAAGCATTGTTATTGAAAGGTTTTGGAAAAAAGCCTCTTTCACATTGCTGGCCCAGTTAGGAAGTTTGGTCCCTGGTACAAAGCCATACAGCTGCACACAATATAAAGGAAGGTTAACAGCATATTTGGTGCGTTTATAACTTCCCTGGGGCATTTTAACAGTAAAAATAGTGATTGTTAACCCGGTCCATCTGAACTTAAATATGAGCTTACTTTGCAAGAAATGAGGGGTAACGTCTAAGCAATTTTCTCTAGGTTTCATTATGGTTTGAAGATTTTACATTATGGCTCCTTTTTGTCTATTTTTATATGTTTTGTTCAACATCCTGAGATAGCTGCAGTTACAGGTTAATTAGACGTAGGACTCCCAACTCTGAGCTCTTTAACTCTTAGGTACATGACATAGGTCTTCATAAATATAATAAATATAATACATAATTTACTCTAATAAATATACACTCTTTACCCTATGGTGCAACATATGTTCATAAATACGACCCAAGGTTGTAGTGGATGTGGCAGTGGTTTATCTTAAAATTAGCGTGATGAATTTCCCAAGATGTTTATAGGTGGCTGCCTCAGTGTGCTTTGCTCGTAACTACACAAATGCGACTCCTAACAGTGGCAACTTCCAGATTACCAGAATGGTTGCAGCCATTCATGTGAATTAATAAGCAAAACCAAGAATTCTGCACATGCATCATGGCTCAGTCCTATTATAAAACGTAATGAATAATGCAAATACATTTTATTCCTGGTAGTATTTAAGCAAAGAAGGTGGGCTTTGGGACATTTGCATTACGCTTAGTTCTTATACTCACAAATGGAAAGCCAGTGCACTCAACCTTAAGAGCCATCCCTGATAAAAATAGGATCACTTTCCAAATTAGCCCCTACTGCGACCCTGAACAACCGACCATTAGCCAGAGCCAAACTGCAGTTTCCACAATGTAGAAAGCTGGAGGTACTGGAAGGGGCGGGCATCCCTCCTCAGCCCAGATTCAGCATAAGCACACGCAGAATCTGCCACCTTGGGTGTCTCCAGGCCTTATTTATTGTTCATGGGCTTTGAAAGCTGTTGCTAGTAATCCTGTGCTTCCCACTATGATGCCTGGAACCAAACCTGGCACATAGGGCAGTCAGGTGGGTTCTTGACGTGCGAAACAGCCAGACCCACTTATATGCACCACCGTGAATGCCATGTATGTGTTTTTTCCTCCTAAGACCTGATCCTTTTCATACTTAATAACTTAGTGGCGAAGCCAGGGTTTCTAAGACAAAAGCCTCAGGCATGTCTCAAGAGGATAGATTTGAATGCTGAGCACTGGCGCTGCCAGTGTGTACACACGCTGCGTTCATTCCCTCTGAGCAGCACAGTGAACTCTCGAGAGTGTCAAATTCATTAGCATGTGGTACAACTATATTCATTCTAGGACTGATTTCATTTAATTTCTTAGACTATGAGTGTGATTAAAAACTCATAAATAGTATTTAATATTTAATAATATCCATCACATATAATAATTTATGTCCTTCAGCCCCAAGATAGACATAAGGAATGAGCCTGTCCACTTCCACGTGGTCTGTCGGGAGTGATCACAAGGGTGAGATGTGCAGAAGGGAGTATCCGACCTGCTAAGCCTGATAAGGAGCTCTTCTAGATTAAGCTCTTTTAAGCTAGCTGTTGGGGTGGAGCCCCCTACATGTTGAACCCTGCTGAAAATAAGAGGTTCTACTCTGTTGCATGTGTCCAAATGAGCTACAGCTGTCATGCTCTGGGCAGCGTGCCAGCGTAGCCTTCTTGAGCAAAGCTGGGGCATCCCCATCATAAAGTGAGCAAGTCAGCTGCAGCTGCAGACTATTAAAATGCAAATTGTGCAGATAGGTTAGCTCTCAGCCATTTGAAGAGCTAATGTCTACATCAGTGGCAAAGTTTGGCAATCCATATGGTAGCTAATAATGTTTTTAGGGCCAGGAGGAGTTTTCTGATTTATGAAAGTAAAGGGGGAGAGTGGAGGTGCTGAGTTGTAAGTAGGAATAGATACAGGCCACCTCTAGCAGGTAGGTTAGAGTGCAGCTTTCTGTGACATGGCAGCAGGCCCAGGTGAGTTATCAAGAAGGTTTTCATTTTCAGCAACTTTATTCACTAGAATCAGGGAATGAAAATAGTTAAGGTATTTTAAACACACACACACACACACACACACACACACACACTACACACACCATTATCAGTACCGCCAACAGCTAGCATGTTTGATCCTCACTAACCGTACTCCGAAATACAAGCCTTATCCCCTGCGGCGGTCTGTGCACTTACAGGGAGGTTTGGATTTCCAGAAAGTGTTCAAGTGTTCATTGTTCAGCCATCCAGAATTCTGGGGGATGTTGAAACTGTAGTGGAGAAATTTTGGAGTTGAGAGATTGGATACTCAGGCACACCTAGTGTCTACGAATATTAGTTTATAAGTCCAGTCTCAACTCACAACTCCAGACCCTCCCCACAGTGTGCACACATGCAGGTGTAAGGGTGTATGTGTGTGTTACAGTAGGAGTAACCGTAGTAGGAGAGATACAGCGCCTAAAATTGTTAGGGAAATTTAAATTCTGTTCTCAAAGTTTCCGATTCTGAAATGGTGAATTTGTGTATATTTTGTCCTGAAAAATATTGTTTTCCTGCTAATCTGTTTGACCTCTTGGTAGCACACTGTATTTTGGTTAACAAAGTTAATATTTTTATTGCTTGGTCCAGTTGAATATTTTACGTAACGTATTATCCTTCAGTTCTTTTTCCTCTAGCGTTTGACATCATTTACCACTCCCTCGTGACAACTATCAAGAGAGTAGAGAAAAGAGATCACACGCATTCCTGCCAGTGGTCTTTGAGGGAGTGGAATCCACCATCGCTGCACCCGTGAATTCTAGATTCTACGGTGGTCTGTCTCAATTCAAGAATAGAACTCCCTTCTGTTTAGTGTTAACTGCTCACTCTGCCAGCCTCTAGCTTGTTGCTTCTTCACTCTTTCTTTAGGAATCAGTCCTCCCCTCAATGGTGGTAAAAATAAGAAAGAAAAGAGATTGAAATTTGAATTATCAAAATATATTGCTTGATTGATGGTTTTAGCGAATCGATGGTACCTGCAGAACATACCAACACTAATGGTTGAGCACAGAATTGAAAATCTCCTTCGGGTGTATTTGGTCCATGCTTTCCTTGCCCAGTTTCCCTAGTAGATCATCAAGGCATAGAGAGTCCCCTAATATCTGTCCTGACGAAAAGTAGAGAGATTGAGTGACTGATTAACAGATAGCTGAAATGTGGGAATTAGAAAAATACAATAAAATATGTGAGTTAGCTATGTGTCATAAAGTAAGCAAAAAGATTTTCACTTATTTTTGTTTTTTTTAATCCAGTTCTTCTCTCTCTCTCTCTTTTTAATGTTTATTTAAATCCCAGTTAGTTAACATACAGTGTAATACTAGTTTCGGGTGTACAATACAGTGATTCAACACTTCCATGTAGCATCTGGTGCTCATCACAGCAAGTGCCCCCCTTAATCCCCATCACCTACCTCACCCATCCCCCCACATTCCCTCTGGTAACCCTCACTTTGTTCTCTAGAATTAAGAGTCTGTTTCTTGGTTTGTTTCTCTCTCTTTTTCCTTTTGTTCATTTGTTTTGTAATGAAGGATTTTTTAAATGCCAAATGAGTACCTATTATAAACTAGACACTCTAGGTTTTTGTTTTTGTTTTTTTTAGACAGCTACACACTCTGGCCCTACTGTACTCCTGTCTCTAATGAAAACATAAAAAATAAGCATCAATATGTTGGCAAATTGAACTCCAATAAAAAGAAATTAAAAAAAAATAAGCATCAGTTCCTAGCATATCTCCCTATTTCTCATCTTCCTTTTCTTTCTAATTTTCTATTATGTCTGTGCTTTGGAAAAAAGATCTTTTTCCAAAGATCTTTCCTTAGCAAGAAAAGTATGATAGTAAAGGCAATAGTCCTGCATAATTAATCTGAGATTTTAAAGTTTTTCCTCCTACCAGCTGAAAAGAAAAAATACACAAAGAGACGCCTGGGTGGCTTAGTTGGTTAGGTGTCCAGCTCTTTATTTCAGCTCAGGTCATGATCTCAGGGTCATGAGATCAAGGCTCACATTGATCTCCGCAGTCAGTGAGGAGTCTGAGGGTTCTTTCCCTCTGCCTCTCCTCTTGCTAGTGCTCTCTCTCCCTCTCAAATAAATAAATATTTAAAAGAGGGAAGGAGAGAAGGAAGGGAGGGAGGAAGGCAGGCAGGCAGGCAGGAAGGAAGGAAAAAGGAAAGGAAAAGAAAAAAAGAAAAGAAAAGAATGAAAAACACAAACATTTCAGGACATTGGGAATTAGGTTATTTGTGAATGAGGCCTCCTTCCCTACTAGACTGTGAGTTTCCTAAGAGCAGGGAACAGAGCTGTGGGCAGCTTTGCACCTAATTTGCTCATATACTAGAAGAGGATGGCTCTACAGTAGGGTTTTTGGGAATCACTTCTAGAATAGAGTATTTCAGCCTTGCCATTGTTGATATTTTGGGATATTCAGTCTTCTGTGTAACAGTCTCACTGGCTTCTACCCATGAATAGCCCCCACAACCCTAATTGTGATAACCACAAGTATCTGCTGACGTTGCCAAATTCCCTTGGGGGGCAAAATCTCCCCCAAGCTGAGAACCACTGTTGAATGAGAATGGATGGGCATTAGATAGTGCTGGAGGGTGGCACTAACAGAGAATATTGGAAATCTGTCACGAGACTTAGTGTGCTTTGGTATTTATAACAACAAAATCTGAGTTTTTAGAACTGAAATCCCAATTCAGTACATTGTATTTTTGCCCTTAATTTCAGAAAAATAAAGCCACCAAGGTCAGCCTCAATGCCAGTGGCTTCATCCATACACAGAGACGTACATTCGTTTTTAAATTCTCGGGTCACATATCTTATGTGAGAGTTTGGTGTGCACTAAAAATATGGCTTTTGAGCAAGTGTATCTTCCAGTTTTAGTAACTGAAATTGTTTCTGCTACCAGATTTTACCTGGGTGTGAATTTTTACAACTGAGATATTAATCCTTGAGAAGAGATTTTTATAATGGAAATGCTGACACAACCTTAGCTGCCCCGCTTCGAATGGCATCATTATATTATTCCACTCTTGACCGTGTCTGTGTTCTGAAAACAGTGGTGGCATTGTCTGCCTCTGAATGGTGCTAAAGGACCGAGGAGGGGAAGGATTTGGCACTGATATCAGAGTGGGGGAAATAATTTAAAATAAAAAATACACTTTATGTGCATGACTCATTCATTCAACTCAGGGGATTTGCTAAAATGAATTACTAGGTTTGATCCACATAGGATTTGTATGTTTCACCACCCATGATATTGGTTTATCAAACTGATAATCATGCCTTCTGGTTCCATCTTTCAGACTCTCTTACCTGAGTCTTAAACCTACTTAAATGATTGCCCAATGGTAAGTATTCTCTCTAATAGACTTCACTTCTTTTACTCTAACTTCACATTTTAATTTCCTGGTAGACTCTGTAGCTCTATGGACAGCTTGAAGTGATACTTTTGCCTTGTTCCATACACGTGGCTGTCACAGTGCACACACACGGGCGCACATACACACGCACCCTGTTATCTCCTTGTGTAATCTTGAGACAACTTTTTACAAAAAGATGCTATACTCTGTGCTTGGCATTGGCAATATTTCATGTCCAGGATACTTTTCAGAACTCCCTACGTGCACTTGGTTGGGGGGGTGGGGGAGAAAGGACTTCTGGCAAAGGCCCACATGCATTCCCTCTTCCTCTCAGCAAGGACAGAAATGAGAGCCTTCTCCAAGTAATAGACAGACCTCATGACTGTTGGCCACTTTCTACTGTCCTTCCATCATCCCCAGGGATGGAAAAAGTAGTTGAGGGTAGTTAATAATGAAAGTCAAGAGAAAGAAGTGAGAACGGGAAAGATAAAATGCAAAGTTATGAAAGCACGTGTTATGAGGAAAAGCATCTTTTAATGAAGGGGACAACTTGTAGAAAATACTGAAATGCTGCTCTCACACTGGTTTCTGTAGAGCAAGGGCAGAAAATGTATCGCCGTGTCTAGAATGGAAAGGGCGCTAAAGCTTCAACATATGCACGTTGACTTCCATTTTTGACTCGTCATTAAGCAAAAACCTTTTATTGTTAGAGAAAAATGTACGTGAAAGAGTCTGACCAAAAAGAAGCCCTCGTAAATTTACTCTACTGTTTGATTCTAAGTTCTGGGCGTACATAGTCCACATTTGCGTCTACGCCTTCACTCAAGGGCGTTCTGACCTCTTGAGGGAGAGCGGGTGCCCCTGAGTTTCCATCAGCTGCTGCTGCTTTGGGGTCACTTGCGTTCCGGTGGCCTCGGCAGTCACGGGGCTTGGAGTCCCAGTTACGGGAGAGCCGTATTTCCGAGCAACCTCTGTGGCCCTGGAGGAGGAGAAGATACCTGCTTCCTCTGCAGGAGCGTGCGCCCTGTAGCGCCCTGGCGGCCCTTTCTGGAGTCCGTGGGCAGGCCCAGAGGGAGCCGCTGGCTCTGTCAGCTGAAAGGGTTAACCTTGTTCTGCATAAGAACGGAAGGCGCGCTGGGGAGGGAGATCCCCTCGCCGCAGAAATGACTGAACAGTCACCTCAGATTGTCACGGACAGCGGTTCATGTTCTGTGGGTCGGTCTCAATTCAGTTTCTCCTGTTACCACTCTTTGAGAATGCAGTGTTTCGTGGTAAACACGGGGGTGAGGGAAAGCTCCTGGCCCTTCACTCTTGGCCATCACTTCCTTATTAGTTGGCCCGTATTTATAGCCCCACACACACATTCCCCTTATTAAGGCCTGCCATGCAGTGTGGGCTCTGCTGCACAGTATGTGTGTTCAGCGGCATGAGCAAGAGGCGAATTCCTGCCCTGAAGCTCCTAAGTTTAATAAAGTATGTTATTTCCAGTAAACTCCTTTAATATGAGTATAGGATTATATTATTGTTCACCAAATGCATTTAAATATTTAAATGTTTAAATGACATCAGCAAACACCTAAAACTTATTTCCTGCTGCGATAAAATATATTTTTTCAGTCTTCTAGCTCTCCACATTAATAATAATTAAAAGGTTCGAAGACAGTCTTAATGACAGTAATCACTCAGCCTTTCCCCTCCTTGTTTGGAGCAAACAAGTGTTTCTTAAATGCCTTAACTGGGCTGGCTTGTGTTCCATTCTCCTTTTTTTTTAAATCGAAAGTGTAAGAAAGAGTATTTGATTGATGGAACATCCCTTCTACAACCCCTCCAGTAAATCTCTCAAAGTCCTTAACCTTGTGCGGCCTGCTCGATAGAGCATTTGCTGTTGTTTATAGTCTGTTATCCCTGGGATTGGCTTTCGGTGTAATAAAGTACTAAAAATCTCGTAGAGTAGGATCAACTTGGGTGTTCTGCGGTTTGCATGGTGGTTGTTATGCCTAATTCCCACAGCAGAGAAGGGAATTAGAGGGAGCATCATAAAGAACAAAAGTTAGTGGGTTGCCAGCTGAGTAAAGCCCTCCCTGTGAACAGGTTTGGGTAATAGCGATATTTCTAAGAGGGAGGGCAGTGACACTTACGTGAGGTTGGTCTGAGGAAGCAGTTGCAGGTCTGGATCCAATAATGTATCATTGACTGCGTCTGGAATAGATCGCCTGGATAAATTAAGTGAACTCTTACCCTGCTGGGAGCCTTTTTGCTGTGTGCTCTGTGCTTATTAGCCTCCTAGCCCCTACTTTGACCCTGTTCCCTTTTTAAATTAATGCATCTCCAATTCCCTAATCTAGACATTTTTTTTAATCTCATGTTTCTTTGTTTCCACCCAATTTGAGGAAATAGCTGAGGAGTTTTCAACTGTTTACCCAGAGGCAAAATTAACAGGTGCATTCGGGGTTATTGCAGGACTCATCAAATACACTGAGGGCCTGGCCCAATTCCACTGGTGATAAACAAACCAGCATTGTAAATTAATTGAAAACTGACAGAGATGAAAAGCATTAGTGAGAGGCCTAGATGAAAGTTTTACCGTGTGCGCGCGGAAGAGCCTTCGTACGACCCGTATTTTGACACTTAATGTTCAGAATAGTGACTTTCTGCTGAACAGAACTGGGGTAATAGAAACTGAAGCTGAACCAAAAAAGGGGATCCTGTTTTTAACACAGTCTGGGAACGTATTTACGTGCGTTAGCGGCTTGGCACAAGGGAGAAGCCGTTCAGGAGTTTGCCACACGTTTGCTGCCAGCCTGTGCCTTTATTGGGAGGCACGTTATTGGGAGTGGAAGGCCCATGGAGCTGCATGCGTGCGACAGAGAGTTAGGAAGAAAATGCACCAGGAGAAATAGGATGTCCCCGCTCTTCTGCATGGGGACACGCAAGGATCACTTACAGGGAACGCGTGGTATTTTATATGCAGCGAGCGTGTTAGGTACAAAAGTGCTTTACGACCAAACTTCCTTACTATGAAAAATGAACTTCATATTTTGCAAAGAACACTCACTTTTTCTGAGCAATTCTGGCTGCATGAAGAAGGTCCTGAAAAGTTCTTTGTTAGATAAAGAGAAGGGGTATGGCAAAGAGCTTCCATCTGAACTGCTGATGCTCTAGAAATAATAGGATAATTCTTATGGTATAATCTCCTTAGAATGAGGAGGTTATGATGCGGATTTAAGAAAGTCCGAATCAGGGAAAAGCTACAGCAACAGCAATTCTAGGATTTTTTTTTTTTTTTTTTTTTTTGCAATGACAAAATTATCTTATCCTCTATAACCTGGGAACGTTCACTGGGCACTCACAAGTTATTCACAAAAAAAGAAGATTTCATGTTGTTGTACTTATTAGTACATTGGCAAACGTTTCTGCATCTGGAGAGTAAAAGAAATGATGTCATTTGCTCCTTTACCCTATATTATCTGCTTTAAGATCCTATACTCTGAGTCACTATGTTCCTGCTCCCCTGTGTTGTTTGTTCATTAGCATATGTGGCCTGTGGATGCAGGAACTTTAAACCATTTGACTCGCATGCTTCTGGTGGTCATACTCCTTTATGAAAATCCATGTTAGAATTTTTTTTTTTCCTGGGATCCCTGGGTGGCGCAACGGTTTGGCGCCTGCCTTTGGCCCAGGGCGCGATCCTGGAGACCCGGGATCGAATCCCACATCAGGCTCCCGGTGCATGGAGCCTGCTTCTCCCTCTGCCTGTGTCTCTGCCTCTGTCTCTCTCTCTGTGACTATCATAAATAAATTTAAAAAAAAATTTAAAAAAAAAATAAAAAAAAAAGATTTTTTTTTCCTGAAATGTAGCTTACTTTTCCATTGATTTACTAAATCTGTATTAAGCATGTAGCATAGGCCCTCAGTGCTATCAGAAGCGCCTTATACGTAATAGACACACAGTATTTGCTTAACGATTTAATCAAGTGACTGCATCACAGGAAGAAAGAAACATCCTTAGAGCGTCCACTGACAGATGTCGGCCAATGTTCTCCAACCAGTGGTGGTCATGTCCCCTAGGGATGGCTGGCAGTGTCTGGAGACAGTTTTGGTCGTTCTTTTATTTATTTATTTATTTATTCATTCATTCATTCATTCATTCATTCATTCATAGAGAGAGAGAGAGGCAGAGACACAGGCAGAGGGAGAAGCAGGCTCCATACAGGGAGCTCGACGCGGGACTCCATCCTGGGTCTCCAGGATCACACCCGGGCTGCAGGCGGCGCTAAACCGCTGTGCCACCAGGGCTGCCCGCTTTTCGTCGTTCTAACTGGGGAGCAGCACTAGTAGCATCTGGTGGTACAAGGCAGCGTGCTGCTGCACGTCCTGCTGTACCCAGGGAGCACCCCAGCAGAGAACCGTCCAGCCACACACGTCAGTACTGCCCCTGCTGACAAGCTGTGCCCTAGCAGAAGAGAGAACATGTGTGCGGCCATTCCCACCTGCCCGCTCCTTCACCACACTTCACACACCCTCCTTAGTGGTTCTCCCCCTCGAGGGGCTCCAACAGCATGTGCACCCCAGTTCCAAATGTTTGTCTCCGCCCTGGGTTTCTCCGTGCCCTCAGCCCTGTACAGCCTGCCCTCTAGACATTCCTACCTTGGTATCTCAAAGGCTGTCTCACACACACAGCATCTAGGACAGAAGTCACCCTCTTCCTTCCGGATGCTGACTTACAGGCACTCTTTAGGTTGGCACCCAAAGAAGAAAATGCCTTATTACTTCAGGTTGCCTAAGTGACCCAAGGCTGAGAGCAGTAAATGTCAAGGGAGAGTATCAGCGGGAGCGCAGGGCACAAATAGAGCGCTTTCTGCTTTAAGGGCAGTGAGGACATGGAGTGGAGCTGGAGGCGTACAGGGAAGGTGGCACGTGAGCCGCGTGTTGAAACATGGGTACCACCACTTAGGTGCCCGGGGTGCTGGGTGGAGGAATCAGATAAACTACGGGATAGAGGCTGGAAGCAGGACTGTGACCAAGGGCCGGGGGCTGGAATGCTCTGTCTGGAGCGCTGCACAAGGAAGGGAAACACTAGATGATGAAAATAGAAAGATTGCTTGGTGCCTGGTCATGGAGAATTCAGATGCAAAGCCAAGAAGTCCGCTTTTCTCTGTAGGCAGCTGAGAGCCATGAAGATTGGAAAGAGACATGATTTGAGGCGGATTTCAGGAAGATTAGACTAATCTCAGTGCCTGGACCACCCACTGCTTTTCACCTCTCATCCTTCAAGTCTCAGTTTCAATGTCACTTCCTCAGACAGTCTTCTGTGGTTCCCAAGGCTCAGCGTAAGGCCCCTGCTGTCGCACTCTCATGGAATCCTCTTCTTGTCTTGTGCAAGTCTTGTCACTCTCTTTCCTCCTCCTGCAGTGCTTATCGTCCCCGTAGACCGTGAACTCTCAGGTCAGGCACCTTGTCTGTCTTGGTCTGACCCAAATGCTCAGACCAGCACAGATCAGAATTTCCGCCCTGGTTGGCAGAGATGTTGGTAGGCCGACCCTAGAATAATACTGGGGCAGAGTAGAAGGATGAATCAAAGACACTCTAGGATTTTAAGCCCACCTAACAGGGGGCATGTGGTGCATGAATTGGGGTAGGAGACAAATGGGTTGACACACATCCAGCAGAAAAGAAGCTGAGTTCCACATTGTACATGCTGAGCTTGAAGTGCTAGTCAGCGTCGGTCCGGAGAGATTTAGCAGGTGTGGGAAATGGGGAAGAGAACTGGGCCATGCGGGTGCAGATGTGAGGGTCACTTACATTAGTGCCATTTCGAAACCCTAGACAGGGGGCGCCTGGGGGGCCCAGCGGTGGAGCGTCTGCCTTTGGCTCAGGGCATGACCCCAGGGTCCTGGGATCGAGTCCCACATCAAGCTCCCTGTAGTGAACCTGCTTCTCCCTCTGCCTGTGTCTCTGCCTCTCTCTCTCTCATGAATAAATAAATAAAATCTATTAAAAAAACCAAACCTAGACAGATTGAATAGGCTTCTGCTATTTTGATCTTTTAAACATTGCTAAGGATTGAAATTTCACCACTGCCCCCATTGTCTTTCTTGGCATCTTCCAGAATTCTTCAGGGATATTTAGCATCTCTCCAATCAAAGAGACACAGTAATGCTCACTGAGTACATCTGAAGGGCCAGGAGTGATGGCAGCTGCTCTCCCCCTAGAGTCTTTTCCACCATAACCAGGGTTTCTGCCTTGGATTACTAGAGCCAAACTGACAAACTCGCTACTTCCTAAAAGATATAGGTTGTATAACTTATAAATGTCAAAAAATATCTGCTCCGATGCTCTCCCGGGGCTTTGTTGTGTGGCAGATATGACCCTGCTTCTGGCTACATCTCTTTCTCTCATCACCTGCTCTCCTTGCCCAGTCCTAGTTTTCCAGAATAAAGATTGCAATTTAACAGTCTCCAATGGAGGAGATAGAGGTTTGTAATGTAGGATTTCAAAAGATGTAGAGAATATCTTCTCGCCATGTTCTCCATGCCTTCCAGACTCGGTTTCTCCATTGCAACCAGACTCATAGTTTTCCCATTTTTCCTGCTCTCTCTGAAGAGAGACCTATTCATCTCTTTAAAAAATGAACTGTGGTTCACTTTAACCCAGTGTTGAAGTAGTTTAGTTTCTTTTTATTGGTTTCAAGAATCTTAGAGATAAAATGACATTAAGGGGTCCTGTTGTCTTGCCTCCTCCTTCAGTCCTCCACGTTGTATTACCAAGGAAGCCACCGGGCGAGTGGCTTTCCCAGACCCCACCCTCTAGGCCTGGGCTTCAAGCCTGCCCCACTGGGTTATCATGCACGAATATTGCTGTGAGGGCTTAGAAGGGTGCCCTGTGGACAGACCAAAATAATACAGAGCGTTCTGAGAAAGTCTCAGTCATGTTAGATACCCATTTAATATTCGTAAGCACTAAAGTGGCTGGCTAATAAACAAAACTATGGGCCAGCATATCATTCTGATATAATCTATATGCATTTCTTTTTTTTTAATATTTTATTTATTTATTCATGGGAGACACACACACACACAGAGGCAGAGACACAGGCAGAGGGAGAAGCAGGCTCCCTGCAGGGAGCCCGATGTGGGACTCGATCCTGGGCATCCAGGATCACGCCCTGGACACTAAACCACTGAGCCACCCAGGGATCCCCTCCATGTGCATTTCATATGAGAACCATGTTTATGCGTACATGTGTGTACATCTGTGTTCATCATTGATAAGTGTTGCAAAGAAGATTTATCTTTTCTTCCACTAAAAGCATAAACAAAACCTTGAGCGTGGTATAATAAACCATGAATATTAGATCCATCATGCTTTCTGCCATTAACTCCAACTATGACCTTATATAAGCCACTTATTTTACTTTTAATGTATGATATAGAAATCACTAGAGAGTCAGATGATGATACTGACAAATTGCTCAATCTTAGATGTAAAATGCCAAGGGATGTGAAAACAATTTATCTTGGCATTATTTCAAATGTCCTACTTTTCCTCAGTAATCAGAGTCAATTTCATAATCAGTCTGAACATGAGAAAAATATCAAGAATACATGTTTTAAATGCATTGAGCTGTAGCAGTATTTACTGAGCTGAGCTGTGCAGTAAAACCTACAGATTTCTTCTAAGACCAAATTTCCATTTCATTTAGAGAGAGCCACTTAATTTAGTCCTTATCCATTCACATTAAGAAATGTTACCTTAAGATTACAAATGGAAGCCTCTGTTATTAATTCCTACTTAAATGAAGTTATCTAAGAGGGAAGTCAACCTATTTATAAAAAGTATGTATTTGGACCTGAGCCAAAAGTTATCCTGAGATGCATTTCGTATAGTAAAGCTACTAAAAGTTGCTAGATAACAGTACAGGCAACATGTATTTTCATTATCTTTGCCATAAGTTCCAACCAAAATATTTTAAACAATAAAAAAAGACACTGTTAAAATCTGCTTTTTTTTTAGATCCCTCCAGAGTAAGGTGTAGATTTGTTATATTTCTTGATAAAAAGTCTTGAAAATTTTTCAATGATAAGACTATTAGTGATTTCAGAAAAATTCAAACTGAATGTAAAAAATATGCCAAGCATTTAAGTTTCAAGATGCAAGTTAAAGGCAAAAAGTATGGTATGCCAAGAATTTTAAGTTTAATCCTTAAATAGGTAAAAACAGTTTGAAGTAGGTTTGCTGTGATATTAACTATTTTAGAGACCAAAGTGGAACATTTATCATATGGTTCAAGTCACATAATCCATTCAGCAAGGACTCACCCTAGTCTTTTGAATTGAAAAAAATTCATTCTACATGGAGCTTTTTTTTTTTTTAAGGATGTTTTTATTTAGGCGATACACTACATTTGGAAAAATACAAGGTTTAGAGCAAACTTGCATTTAAACCCCAGCTCTGCCACTTCACCAGTTGTGAACATGGGGGTACTAAGCCACGTGAGTAGGATCATTGTGAGAATGAAGTGTGCTGGCATATACAGAGCTACTAATATGGAGCCCAGTGTGAGCTGGATACTCAATAAACATATTTGTTGCTGTTGTGATCGCCTGAATACTTATGTTGGAAGTAAAACCTATGAGCGAGATAAGGAAAAAGGCTCTGGAGTGGAGTCTGAATGGAAGGCTGGCATCTTCCCTCACCAGCATTTCAGACGGGCTACACGGGCAGGGTGGCATGTTCCCCTCCACACCTTCTTCTGTTGCAGGGGCCCTGGGGTGTAGGGCATGGCAGTGACAGTGGCTGCCCTGTGCTCAGCCAGGGTAGGCTTTAACAACACGGGCCTTACATACCATAGGGCCCAATCACTGTGCTTTGGTTGTTTTTCTACCTCAGCACGTTGGTGTAGTTCTTTTCTAAAATAGGAGTCAGGAGACCCAAAAGGATTGACAGATGGCTCCTTTTGACCCACATGGTCATGGCCTGCTTGGTGCATCAGTGGGCCCGCCTACTCAAGGCTGCACCTCCTGCCACTCTGAGGGCCACCCACTTGGGTATTGGTGGTGGCACTGGCACATGGGCATGTGACTCATCACCTGTACCATCCATTACCTACCACCTGGGCAGAACCCAACCATGTAGCACAGTTAGATGTTCTTTTACTAAAAATACATAATTTGAACCTCTGTACCTCATTACAACCTTTGAAGGCAGTTTGTCTCCTTCCTCCTAGCCCCTTCTCCCAAATTAGGATACTTTTAGCTTCAGACATACCAGAAAATTTGAATCAAATTGGTCTTAACATAAGGAAATATACTGTCACACATGACCTGACACCCAGAGGTGGGCTGGGCTTTGCTGTTGGCTGACTGTAGTTGACCAGGACCCAGGCTGTGTCCTCTCTGCTGTCCATAGTATAAGCTTCATCCCCAGGCTGGTCCCTGAAGGTGACTGTGGGTCAGCCGCCAATAGCAGTGAGTGCCACGTTCTTTCCCATCTGGAGAAACAGAGACGGTGTCCAGTCGCTTTCCCAGGATTCCCCAGCAGACGTCTCTTATCTCAGTGGCCGGTTGATATGAAATGTTGAATCATATCCCGTTCCTGGCCCATAGCTAGTCAAATACAGGGGATTGCTCCGATAATCTTAGACCAGAGCTGTGGTCTGCTTCCCTGAGGTTCAAGGATACCCAGTCTGTATTGGGGTTCTCTTAGAAGGGGAGAAGGTAGGAAACCACTCAAACCATTCCAATGAAGCACCACAGAATACTTCTGGAGGAGGGGATCTTTGGCTGAGATTTGAAAAATAAAGTAGAGTTAGAAGGTAAGGAAGAGGTTATAAGTAGATGGAAAGAACATGTACAGAAAATGCAGGCATCTGAAATAACAAGGCCTTTGGGAGGGAACCATAGGTCTATGACTATAGAGAACGAGAGTACTGAGATACGAGTCTGAGGAAAAGGTCTTTTTATGTCATGGCCCAGCTTGAATGCCGCTCTGAACTATGGGACTTGAAGACTAGATATGGGAAGGAGTCTGCTTTAAGACTAAAGTTGGGGAAATGGGGAGGAAGTGATCTCTAGGGAAATACTTCGGAGGCAGGGTTGCAGGACTTCCTGGCGGTGGGATGTAAAGAAATGAGGAGCAAGGAGCCAAGTGATGGACCTGACGAGTCCCAGGTCCTTCAGCCTCTGCAACCACTTGTATGAGCATCATTTCTCATTATGTCTCTGCACACATGGGGATGCGCAGACACAGACACACAGAAACTTCTATAGTAGTGATGTTGTAGGAGAAGAGACGGGCCTGCAAAATATTAATATTTATTTGTTCTCTTCCCCATTCTAGTATTGGTGGCTTCCCCCTTCCCCGTTTTTAGAGACATTTTAAAGGAATGATTTCACTTGTTTGAGGATACAAAGCTGTGACTCTTTGAGGAAAGAGTCGGTGATTTCTAATTAGCTGATCTTCAGAGAGAGTCGGTCCTTTGGGCCGTCGGTATTTGGCGGTCCGCTCCTGTGGCTTTGCCGGCTTACACGTGAGTCTCCTTTTGTAGTTAGAGTTTGGGAAGAAACCTACTATGTTCCAGCACCGTGTTGCTTACAAACGACTGAAATATGCTTGGTCAACCTCCTCCCTGAATAAAGTCTACCTCCGCGCCGAAGAAAGACCCAGCTGCAAACAAGGAACGCCTTGAAATATCTGGGGGTGTTCTGGGAGCAGGGGAGGGTAGGGAGGGCGCCGCTGCGTTTTTAGCACCTCGGCACTCCCGGCAGAGAAGCGCCTGAGCCCTACCGGCCCTGTTCTTTCACTGCTCAGGATCTTTCATGTTGCTGAAGCGTTAGGGAACAAAACTTGAAAACAAATTCCGGAGCCTTCAAATGTGGCACCTGTTCAGTTTCTGATGCCGAAGTCCCGGGTTCTCCTTGTGTGTCAGTGTTGGGCTGCGGGAAGGAGGCTGGACTCCTGCGTGCGTCTTGCTACCGCCCAATTTGCGTTACGCATACAGTGGAGCTCAGTCGTGGCCACCGAGGCGCCGCCCCGGGCACCGACCTGGGCACCGACTCGGGCACCCACCTGGGCACCGCCCCGGGCGCCGACCTGAGCACCCACCTGGGCACCACCCCGCGCACTGACCTGGGCACCCACCTGGGCACCCACCTGAGCACCATCCCGGGCGCCGACCTGAGCACCCACCTGGGCACCACCCCGGGCACCCACCTGGGCACCGCCCCGGGAGGCGGCGCTGGCGAGGCCCCCGGGACCGCACGTTGCGGCGGCTCTGCACACCGCCGGGGCCGTGTTGGCTCCTTCCAGCAAGCAGGCCTCTGGGTCAGCTGGGCCCCGGGCCGCAGAGCCTCTCTCCGTGCTCTACTTGGAAGCGCGGCTGACCCAGACGTTGGTTTCTTAAAGTAGCCAAAAACGAGCATCTGGCCCTAATTTAGACCCTGCTTATGGGCTCCCCACGAGCAGCAGCAAATACTTCTCTCGCTCTTCCCCCCTCGCTTGGATGGGGCTCCGGGCTTGAGAGGACTCGGTCACATGTGCTCCTGGGCTCTCCCGGGTCGTGCTCTTCCCCAGCCTCTTCTCGCTCTTGCACCAGCCTGCTCCGCACCTCTGGTTGTCACATGCGCCTTTGCGGAGCCATTGTTGTGACCGGCGTCTTTATTTAATACCCATTCAAAACCAGTTACTGGGCACCTGCCACCGAGAACCTGCCAGACACGACGCCAGACACGATGTGTTCTGGAAGTGTCCAAGGCAAGGGGACATGAGCCGCCCCGTCGTTCCTGAAGTGACGGCCTAGCTGCACCTTCCAGGTGTGAGGTCCCGAAACGTCTCAATAGAACAACATCCATTTTATCTTTTAAAGTTTGCTGTTGCCCACGGAGGGCTTTTTCTTTCCCAATCTTTTGGATTAAAATATGTTCCCAAGATCCTAACACCTGAAGAGCACTTGTTTTGTGTCCTAGGTGCGGTGGGGGCTTTAACTGAGGGGAGGAAAAATGCAGTCACTGCCCCATGGTCTTCCCCATAGGTGTCTGCTGCCTCCCACACTCGGGAGGAGCTTAACAAATAACCCTCCCCGCAGCATACCTCAGTGAAGTGCATTTCAAACAACAAACACACTAAAGCAGTTCCCAGAGTATTCCCTCCGTGACTGTGAGTGAAAGATGCAGCTGATCCTAAAACCATCCCACAGAGGCCCAGGCCTCATGAAAAATCCAGAGGGCCACCGGGCCCTGCCGCCTGCTTGTCGCACGGCCAGCCTGACCAGGAGCCCAGGCCGGTCCCCCGTCAGTAGCTCCCGGTGACAAGTGCCTTGGCCTTGCCGGACACAGCTCATTGTGCAACAACAAGATCTTATTTTCCGTTTCAGGGAGAGAATTGCACCAGTTGGGAGAGTACATCTAACTTGGAATTGACTAGAGTGGTCAAAATGATGGATCTGAGATATACTTGAAGGGATAATTGTACACAACCAGTTTAAAAGCTGGTAAATATTTAAGGGTCAGGGGTTAAATGTCAAAGCCACAGAGCTTGGGCTCAGCTCCATAAAGTATTAAGAATGACTGCTAATTAAATCCAGGGTATATTTCACCAAAGGGAAATAAATTTGACAGCTAACAACCAATACTGGATTACCACCTTACAGAGGTTAGGGATCATGCGAGTAATTGTAGATGGCTTACAGTTTTTAACCCAGTAGTAATCGGGAGGATGATTGCTTACAGTTAGATTACCACGCTAAGTCTTGTGAGTCAAAAGTAAGTATTACCAAAAGGCATCTCTATGTAGGTCCCTGGCTTACTTTTTGTTTAAAAATGAATGCCCTGTGGCGGTTTCAGAGCAAATCCCTACCACAAATGTAGTCAAAAGACATGCTCACTTTTTTCTTTCTCTGAGCTGAAAATTTTTTTTTCTGCGATTAGTAATTACCAGCCAGTATAATAATAGCCAGCTACAAAATTAGCGAATTTGACTCCCAAAGCAGTACAGCAAATTGAAAGCAGAAAAATGTCAGCCAAAGGTATAATAGTCCCTTTCCTAGTCACACACTTGTTGTTATACTTAGATGGTAAGATATTTTACTTAACTTCAGCATTCTTAGATGGGCATATAATTTGGATGCTACTTTAGGTGCCCCACCTCGGAAAAAAGCTGTTTACGTTAAGATGAGCTATACCTGTGTGCACTAAGCAAACAGAGTAATTGTAATATTTTAATAGCTGTGTTTACATGCAGATCTTGAGATTATTTCTGCATTAGGTGATTTATAGGGCTATATTAAGTAAATCACACTTGGAATGCTGCTCGAAAGGATGAGTCACAAAATACTGCCATTTCCCCTTTCTCCTTTCAAAAGAGAGCTCCAAGGGAAAGAGACAGAAGAATTTCTCCACCCCCTCTACTAATCTTAATGCTGATCAAGAAGTCATCCCACTGAAGGTAGCACTACAGCTATTTTCCATATTGATATGTCTGTTTAAAGTGAAAAGAGCTCATGCAAAATTTCATGGAGGTAAGTTGATGTTGTAGGAAAAAATAGCCAACGCTATTATAGAAAACCTTGTCATTCCTAATACTGAATACTGCAGCTTCTGCAGGCTGAACTAATTACTGCCTAACTTGAGGTATTGGTTAAATCAATTAAGTCGTTAGGAGTAATTTCAATAATGCTAGTGTTTGTGAGAACTACATAGCAAACACGATTCTCCTTAATTAGACTTTTAAATTCAGAGCCCTAAGCCTGCAGCCAAGTCCTCTATTTTGAATCTCTCTGTATTCACTTAGTTGTAAGGGGAAATTTTTTAATATGTCTGGCTCTAAGTAATTAGTTTGCAAATTTGTAACGTGAGATGTTGTAGGAGCAGAGTTTGGGAAGGAAAGCAGAGCCTCCTCCCTTTTCATTTTATTAGCTTTTCCTGTATCTGGAGACTTCCTGCAAGGATGGAACATTCCTGTAAGTTCAACTTGTGGGAGGGTTGTACCAATAGCATAAAATGCCTCCAGATAGGTACCTGCCACTGACCTTCATGTACCTTTTGCCCTCTAAGAACAAAGAAGCAGCAGTGCTTTTCTTTGTCCAGCCTCTGGGGGCCCTTGGTGGGCAGCCGAGCCACACGGGAGCCCCCGGTTGTGTCCGTGCGGTGCTCCCGTCTCCTCCTCCCTGGGAGGCCTGGCTCTCCAGCGGCTGCCCTCCCTGCGCCTCTTCCTCCCTGAGCAGCAGATGCTGAGCTGGAGATCCTGTCCAGACCTGTGGGAAAGTGCACAGAGCACCAGCTATTCAGACTGTTCCTTTCCTACTCACTGGGGAAGGGACTCCAGACAGGAAGGTTTCATTAGCCTGAAAGCACATCGCTCCTTCGTTTTAACTCTTTGGCTCCTCTGGCAGTAAATCCAGCGAGGGCAGTGTTCACGTTGTAGATGCCGAAATTCTTTCTTGAGAGAATTATAATTGCTTTGCTCCCACAGAGATTTGTCCTAGTTATTTCCTTTACCAGACAAGAGTGAATCATAATGCATCCTCCTGCCCCTAGAGAGTTCAGACTTCAGGGGTGGCTCCGGCACCCGGGTCCGTTGTGAGGTTGTGAGCAGCGCGGGGTTAGCACTCTGGGAATCGCAAAGGTCCTCGTTGGGTTAGAATCTGAAGCTTCAGTAAGGTGTCATTTGTTTAGGATTTTCCCATTCTTCAAAGACTGCATGTGTCTAATTTTATGGTGACTTACTCTATGTTTTGAAGCAGGGACTGTGTCCCCTGCAGTGGAGAAAAGTTCTTTCTCTCCCCCCACCACCACCTCCACCCACCCCCTGCCATTTAGTAAGTGCAGAAACATCACCACAATAATGACATACAATTATAGTAAACATTGAACAATCTGTGATTTCTCAGGTTTATCTTATCATCTAAACATGTGGTGAGCCCAAATAGGTTAAGTGTCTTTTCCCTAAGGTGCAATATTTCTACACTTTTGAATGCAATTTAAATTTTATTTGTAAAACCTTACAATCACACATTTGAACATTCTGAAGATTAAACCTTGTATGAACATAATTGCAAGAGTTAGCGGAAATTGGACAAATGAAATATAAAGACTTCCACTTCCTGTATATGAATTTTTAGCCTTTTCCCAAACTTTCTCTATTGTAAACTTAAAACAAAGTCTTATCAGCAAGTAACATGGAGTAGCAGCTGGATATCATTAAATCCCTCTGTCTAAGCTATTCTTCTTCATTACCTTTTTCCTGACAAGCTCTTGCTCTGCACAGAAAATGTAACTTTGTGATAGAGATTTATGCAATTCAGGTGTCCTCTATTCTGAGTGAGAGCTTGGCTGCAGAAGAAGGGGATTTGCAAAAATCCATAGAATTTTATAAAAAGAAAAGGGAGAACCTGACAATTCAGTGAAGAAACACATGTTAACATAATCAGTTCATCAGCCACTTTACCCACTCTCTCTTTCCTGGGTCATTTGCATAAGAGGAATTTTTTTCTGCAACCTGGAGTAGCTGGGTTTTATTCCACTAATGCAAAACGTTAGCTGCTTGGCCATGAAGTACACACAGTGTTCTCCAAATGCCTTCAGATTCGGTGAAACATTAAAATGTCTTTACTTAGCGATGTAATAGAAAATACTGACAGACATCTAACCATAAACACAAATTAGAGCAAGGAATGCCTGTGCCTTGCTGAGTTTAGTGAAACGCTGCAGCAGTCATTAAGTTGGTGGTGATGTGGTAACATGCACACACCAATTTGTGAGCATTTAATTTGGTCTCTCCTGGCTTTCGTATGTCAAAATCTGAGCTCAAGTTCAGGCAGTTTTCTTTAATGGTACAGTAGAACCACTGGGGTCAGAGACTTGTATCTCTTAGAGGGGATAGGATGTTAGGGAATCAAAAATACATTAAAAAAAAAAAAAGCAAGTGAAAAAGTCCCTAGTGACTCTCTGGAACATTAAACTGATTAAAACACTTCTTTCCTTGTCACAAGAGTGGTTTTTGATCAGGTGACCAAATTGGTATCACTAAGAAATATAATCAAAAAGCACAATCAGCTATTCAGCTGATATTCATGCCCACCCACCTGCCCTTGCTACGTGAATTACAAATACGGAAAAAGTCCAAGAATGTATAAAATGATGATTCATCAAGCCTGAGTAGACATGAACTTAGTTTACTGATTTAAACGTGAACATCACTTAGACGATTATTATCGTTTCATTGTGACAGCTCTGTTTTCCCTGTCTTTCACATTATTTTCCGTAAAAGTAGGGTAGAAATACCCAGAGTTAGACATGACAGCTTTCCCCAAAGAGGGCGGCTGTGCTGCGTGTTAGGGGTCCCAGTGGCGCCGCATGGGCCCGCCCCGGCCCAGCTGCTGCGCCCGAGGCTACCCATCCCGCAGCGCCTCCGGGCCCTCGTGCCCAGGGACAGCTGTCCGCCCGGTCCCACCACGGGGGACAGCGAGGCTGGGGTCCCCTGCTCGTGCCGAGCCGCACGTCCTCTCCCTTAGCGCTGAGCGCCTGGGAACCTGTCGCCCTCCCGGTCAGAGAGACACGGAGGCCAACGTGCCCTTCGCCGCTGGTGCCAGGAGGTCGGAGCGGGGAGGCCCCGGGCGGCTGGCACGCGTGTGGTCTCTCCCGGCCCCAGGAGCCCTGCGGAGTAGGACGGGACGCCCTTCCCAGCCTCCGAGAAACTGAGGCCTGGGCAAGTTGGAAAGAACCTGCCCGAGACCGCATGGACCGCAAACGGCAGAGCACACCTTGGGATTCCAGGGTTCCCGACCTAGACCCCTGCCACCCTAAACAGTCCCAAGGGGCTTCGGGGCCTGACTTAACCAGGGACTCCCGCAGCGGCCACTGCGACGCCTGGGCGCCTGGGCGTCCGGGTGCGTGGCTCGTTAGCGACATTACAGACCCCCAGTGGACCCTGGCTGTCCTCTAGAGTCGTCTCCCCCACGCCCATCTCTACCTCCCCTTGATACCCCCGGGGTGCCAGGAGCCACACCTATGGTGGTAGGTGTTCCCTAAGCACTTGTGGAAACTCTAAAAACTAAACTAGGATTCCGTATTGTTTACAACAGATGACAGACGTCAGTTCTGGATCTAACTCAGGGACCAAAAATTAAACCCGAGTAATCAAATATTCTTTCTTATTTCAAGAAGAGAATCAAGATAAGGTCTAAAAGCTCAAAACATTTTGCTCCAATTCTTTTCCTTTTTTTTTTTTATTTTAAGGAGCAAGGGGAGGGGCAGCCAGTGCCCATCGGTAGAGAACTGATTAACGCCTCGATTAAGACATTCACAGAAACGATGCTGCTTCCATTATAGGATTTGCTCGCAGCCATAGGAAAGAACAAGGACACTGTCCCTGAAGCGGGAACACCCGCAAGATGTGCTAAGTTGACCGAGGAAGGTCCGGCAGGTCTGCAGCGCAGGGTTAGAAAGCTGGGTGACCGTGGTCGCGGGGCTGAGCGAGGTGGGGGGCCGGGCGGGGCAGGGCTCGGTGACCGCACGGGGACAATTCATATCCCTCGGTGATCTTTGAGGTGCTGACCCTAGGAATGCAGCGCCTGATTTCTAAAAGCGAGGTCTCCTGGAAGTATCACAATGACATAGCTTAGTAAGAAATTTTTTGATCCTTTCTCTATAAGAGCAAAATCACCTTGGGTTCCACTTAGAGGCGGACTAAAAGCCGACCGCCGCTGCTCCAGTCAAGCTTGAGGAAAGCACCGTAAATAAGGGGCTGTGCTGCGTGTTATTATTTAATGAAGGAGGGAGTCGCAGCCTCTCCACACGGAGGTCGCTCCGGAAGGCTGGGTCCCAGCTGGGGAGGCGCAGGGAGATGTGTCCGGGCCCGCGACCCTCGCTACCCCGGGCCGGGCCTGCGCCGCGCGGGGACGGGCAGCCCTGCGGGTCTGGGGCCGTCCTGCCACGTGGAAAGGAGTGCCTGAAAATAGACCAGCTTTTTTTTTTTTTTTTCCCACCACTGAGAACATTTAAAATGGAATCTCTCTTAGATTTAAATGTTCTGTAACTTTCTGTGGACCCGCAATGAAACCTTGTGAAGTATCTTTCATTTTCTTGCTACTTGATGAAATTACCGTCAGCCAGTTTAATTGCAGAGCGTGCCAGACATGCTCACCTGCAAGTCAGTGGCTTTTCTCTTTTCAGTTTCAACTACTAGATTTTAAAATATTGACCCTTAATAATTTAACTTTTTTAAATAAGTTTTAGCTAAAACCCAAGCTCTGCCTTGATGATGCAATTCTATTTGTGTGTAGAAGTATTCGTTTTCTAATGAACAGGAATAGTGGAATTGTTCTAAGGATCTGATGGAATGTGCACATTGTGATTTTAAGGAGAGCATATTTTCCCATTTAGACCTTGGCTAGAAACAGAGAAAAGCTAACCAGCTACCGCTTAATTTACTTTATTTATTTAATGAGCGACTTGGGTTGATGTTCATTTCTGCCTCCATAAATTATCTTACTTTTAAATAATGAAGATTTTTCAGCTCACTGCCCTTCCATCTGAAAATTGTTTTTTAAACAACCTTGGTTATAGCTTTCTATTTTGCTGGGAGAACTGGGTCATCCAAAATATGTGTGGGGTGTGAAGTTTTGTTTTCTGCACCAAGATTTGTCATGAGTCTAAACATTTCTCTCTCAAGTAATTTACCGTTTAATTACATTGTGTTATGTTCCCTCAGGAAGGGGAGGAGAAGGGAAAGGAAGAAAACTGAGAAAAAAAAAAAAAACTTTGTTAAATGTGTACTGCGTTCGGGATTTAGATTTCACCTTATAAAGTTTTTATTACAGTGTCCTCCTCCTCTCATTGTGTCGTGAAACAGTGAATCACTCGTGTTTGTCTCTGAGGACAAATGCTGTTCTCATGTTTTATCCTGACACCTCCGAGATGAGCTTTCCATATGAAGAGAAGGGAGGACATTTGATGCTTCCAGTGTTATTCTGGGGCCTCCCCTTTTCTGGGAGTCGCTGACACATGTAGTTCAGGCAGTGAAGCCCAGCAGGAGGTGACACGGGGCCAATTCCCCTGCTGATTAATGTGCCTGAGGGTCCCTGCCACCCTTTGCCCCCTTGCAGCGCGTTGGTCTTAAAGAAGGAGCCTTTCATATGCTCTGCTGCCGGCCGAGCTGGGCAGAGGTCCAGTGGCGCCAACAATTTTCCGTCCTTTGTATGAGTGATCAGAGGCCAACCCCAAGCAACTGACAGTGGTTTTACTCAGCGCTACTAATGATCTTCAGTAGCCGAAGACTTCCTTCCTCGTGTGGCCTGAGCGTTTTGCTGGGTGAGTGTGTGATTTGGAAAGTGGCCACAGACACACAACCCGATAAAGTCCATTGTAGGCGTCACAGGTCCAGCACCGACGTTTTCCCTGGGGCTCTTCAGATCTGCATTAGATGAAGTTCAACTTAAAAGAGAGAAATGAAAAGTTAACGCTTGTGCTAAAGGATTTTTGCAGATGTGCTTTCTAAATGCAAAGGCTCACTGTTCTGTTTCTTGCTGGATGTTTACAGTCAAGCTAACTATTCTCGTAGCAGATTATTTTTTAAGACCCAAGTATCTGGCTCTCCCTTACCTTGCCTTTCCTCTCGCACTCACCGCTTTTTCTTCCAGAACGTCCAGGAAGTCGTGGCAGCCAGGTTATTGCTTGTGTTATCTGCATGGCAAGCAGTGCTGGCATTTCTGTGTCCTTCCAGACCAAATAATAATAATAAGAAGAAGAAGAAGAAGAAGAAGTCATCGTATCAACCCAAGGGTCAAAATGCTATGAATAAAAATGAACCTCTAAGGAGTTTTCTGTCCTGTAGCCCAGTCTTCAATCGGCTCCACCCAAATCATGCAACGTGATAGTTTTAGCAAATTCATGAAAATTCTGAGGTTATTTTCAAAACTACTTTCTGATTATGTGTTCTAACTGTGCCCATAAAGAAGCTCATCCTTAGAATTGTTAATTTACAGAAACTGTCCTGCACAGAGAGAGAAGCGGTGAGAGCAAGTCAGCAGAACGCAACTGTGGCGCTTGCTGCCTGGCTGCCTAGAGCCCCAGCGGCCAGTGGCTGGAATGCTGCGAACTGGGCTTTCGCTTGTCCCGCGGCTCACTTGGCTATGAGCTAACGGGCCCTGGGAGGTACCTCTAGGAGGGAGTTTCAGCTCCTCGAATAAATAGTCCCTACAGGTGGTCGAAGAGCTTTCAGGATTTCATCAAAAACCTACAAGGAGTAGGGAGGCCTTTGTCCAGATGAACCCTCGGAGAGGTCGAATGAAGGATTGACTGCCCCGGAGTGACATGGCATCTACAGTGTTTGTTTTTACGTCATTAAATCATGCTTCCCCCAAAACCTGCTTCTGGGATTCACAGTTCTCGTCAGTGTGTGCTCTTCCCAGGTCCCTTTGCTAAAAACCTTATAACCTTTTCTAAAATACTCAAATAAGGGATGCCTGGGTGGCTCAGTGGTTAAGCCTCTGCCTTTGGCTCAGGGCGTGATCCTGGGGTCCCAGGATCGCGTCCCACGCCTGGCTCCCTGCATGGAGCCTGCTTCTCCCTCTGCCTGTGTCTGTCTTTCTCTTTCTGTGTCTCTCATGAATAAATAAATAAAATCTTTAAAAATAAAAAGTTTTTACAAAATAAAATAAAATAAAATACTCAAGTAAAAGCGGTCCTAGCATCTGGGGCTTTGCAGTTTATAGACCTTCCCCTCCCCTGCCACCAAAGCAGTGTCACTGTGATCCATCATCTTCTCTAAAGACACTGGTGAGCGCCTTTGGTGAATGGCAGGGCTCGGGGCTGGCCTTCCTGCCCATACTGCCTGTCGCAGGTGGCAGCAGGACACAACCACAGATTTCTCCAAATCCGTTGGTCTCAGAACGAGAGGGCTACGACCTGATGTTACGGAGGCCGCCGCGTGCCCGGGGGGGGGGGGGGGGGGCGGTGCGCGTGGAGAGGAGAGCACCATGGGACTTCCTCCACCCTAAGGCCACTAAGCACCTTCGTGGCTTGTCAGGAGACCGCGTACAGAAGCCCTTACCACGGTAACTGCCGGGACGCTCTGATTTGGAAACATGAAACCTGTATCTATATGAGCAAAATAAAGCCAGCAGGATCACTACATTCATGTTTATAGAATTGCTATTGAAGAATAATTTTAAAAATTATCATAGTTGTGGCAAATGATTTTCTGGATATAAGTGAGAGTGCTGCATAAATTTTCACACGCCAGTGTAAATCCTGCTATATTCTCCAAGAGGCTCTAATAGTCATCTCCATATGTTATCTTTGAGGTGCCCTGGTTTTGGTGCAGGGGATTTAATTTTATTTTAATGTCAGGCATCGTTAATATTTTTTTGCTGATAATTATGAAGTGTAGATTTCTGAACAGATGCCAGGCATGGTTTATCATTCTTTTATCTTCTAGGCAAAGATAACTATTTCAAAATATATTTATTGTTGGCTTTTTTTTTTTTTTTTACCATTGTTAAAGTGGCAAACACCCATTTCTTAGGCTTTTTCTGTCTCCCTTCTTTTCTTCATGCTTAAACATACATTGAGGCCCTGTGGTGCACCAGGCGCCGTGCTCAGTTCTATGGAACACAAAGCTAAACAAACAAATCTCTTCTTGTCAAGATGTTCACAGTCTAGAATAGTGGTTCTCAATCAGGGGCAATGTCTGGAGACATTTTTGGTTGTCACAACTGGGGTGATGCTGTTGACACCTAGTGGGTGGAAGCTGCTAAGCATCCTATAATGCATAGGATAGACCCCCGTGACAAAGAAATAGCTGACCCAAAATGTCAGTTGTGCTGAGGTTCAGAAACCCTGATCTAGAGCAGCTCTCTTCAGCAGAACTTTCTCTGATGATGATGTTATTCCACATCTGCACTGTCCTGTACGGTCACCACTAGCCACATGTGGATTCTGAGCGCTTGAAGTGTGACCAGCGTGACAGAGAAACTGAGTTTTCAATTCTATTTAATTTTTGTCCGTTTAAACTTAGGTTCAAAAGCTAGTTGTGGCTATTGGCTACCGTACTGGACAGTGCAAGTCTAGAAGAAGAGATGAATGCAGTAGCCGGTGATGACAGCTCCACGTGAAAGGACTCTTAAAACCAGGCTCCTGAAAGGGTCACGGGAACACAGAGGAGAGAAGTGTGAGTTAGACCTGGGCAAGCGTCACTCTCTCTTAAGTTGTATGTTGAAGAATTCAAAGTATGAAACATGCCCACGTATAAAGTGACTTGAATATAAGGTAATACTCCCATCTACCTAATGAGGAGGTTAGGAAGGTAACGTGAATGACTTTTTAGAGGAAGATGTCTACTTGTAAAAGCTAATGTTTTTTTTTTTCAACTTCATTATACAAACATTTAGAATCAGACACATATACACATATCTGTGTATATATATGTATATATAAGTATATATGCTATTTTTTTTCCAGTTTCACACTTTCTGAAGTAACATTTTCTCCCGCTCTTAGTTTCATCTGTGGTGTAGTTGCTACTCATCACTAGAGCCCCTGGGTCATCCACGCATTTTCCCAGGACACACCGTCTCACTTCCATCGAGCTGCTCGTGATACAGCACTTTTAGAATCTGTGTGTGCAGGGGCGCCTGGGTGGCTCCGTCAGTTAAGCATCTGCCTTCGGCTCAGGTCATGATCTCAGGGTCCTGGGATCGGATCTAGCCTGGCATCAGGCTCCTGCTTAGCCAGGAGCCTGCTTCTCTCTCCTTCTCTGTCCTTCCTTCCCACTTGAGCCTGCGTGCTCTCTCTCTCAGATAAATAAAATCTTAAAAAAAAAAAAAACAAAACAAAAACTTTGTATACAGCACTTCAAAAATCTGCCCTGGGACAATTAATTTCCTATTATAGGTATCTGCTTACATAACATTCTGTTAGTTCTTTTTCCTTTTATCCTTTATGTGGGAACATTCTTGAAATCCTCAAGATAACCAGCTTCTGTATCCTTCTTTTTAAGTCGATCTTTAAAAGGCTTGTTTTGAGCAGCTAGCAATAATGAGGCCTTATCTTCAGGGGTACAAACTGGATCATCATCCAGAAGTGATAGTGAGTGAGCCCTTGTCGAGCTACTGAATCTTCCTGAAAGAGTATTTTGGTGTTCCAAGTAAAGTGACTGAGAGAAAGCCCCATAATGTGAGAGGTAGGACCCCAGTTCAAGAAAGTGGAATTGACACAAGCATTTGTTTCTTCTACTGCCTAAGGTCCCCTTAAAAAGATAGTAAAAGGATAAAAGATTTGTACGCTCACAACATCAAGAAAGGAGCAGGTGAGGGATTTCATCTAATTTCTGAACACAGATCAGAAGAATCACAGAGCAGATCAAAGAATATTAATGAATTAATCAAAATAAAAGCAATTAGCTTCTTCTAAATAGCAGTTTTCGAACTTCACCATGTGTGTGAGCTGCTCTGAGCCTGGCTTCAGCGGGTCTCAGATGGGGCTGAGAGTCTGTATTTCTGACAAGGCTCCCGGTGACGTGGGTGCTGCTGATGTGAGGACTGCACATTGAGGATCAAGGCCTATCTGCTCAGCAGACCCAGAAAAACTTTACATTAAGAGTGGACACATATTTCAGGGGGCAAAAGTCACTCCTAGGTCTGAAATCAAGGGGATTGACTGAGGGTCTGTACAGGGAGATCTTGTGTTACTGCTCTTTGCTTGTTGTGCTTTGTAGATATTGCCTGTTTTTTTTGTTGTTGTTGTTGTTGTTATTTTTTAACCAAAAAAGTTTGTAGCAGCCCAGTGTTGAGCAAATCTACTGGTACCATTTTTTCAACAGCATTTTTCACTTCATGTCTCTGGGTTACATTAATATTTCAAACTTTTTTCATTATTCCTGTATTTGTTATGGTTATCTGTGATCGTGACCTTTGATGTTACTGTGTGACTGACTGTTTTGGGGCAGCACAAACTGTACCCATAAGACAGCAGACTTAACTGATAAGTATTATATATGTGTTCTGACTGCCCCACTGATTGTCCATTCCCCTTTCTCTCCCCCTCCTCGGGCCTCCCTCTTCCCTGAGACACAACGTTATTGAAATTGGGCCAATTAATTAATCACCCTACAGAGGTTTCTGAGTATTAAAATGAAAGAAAGAGTCGCACGTCTCTCACTTTAAATAAGCAAGAAATGATTAAGCTGAGTGAGGAAGGCATGTTGAAAGCCAAGACAGGCCAAAGGCTAGGCCTGTTGCACCACAGCCAGGTTGTGATACAAAGACAGAGTTCCTGAAGGAAACTCAGAGTCCTGCTCCAGTGAATACACGAATGATAAGAAAGCAAAACAGCCCGATTATTGATATTTAAAAAGTTCTAGAGGTCTGGGTAGAAGATCAAACCACAACATCCCCTTAAGACAAAGCCTCATCCAGAGAAAGGCTCTAACTCTCTTCAGTTCTATGAAGACCGAGGGAGGTATAGAAGCTGCAGAAGAAAAGTGTGAAGCTAGCAGAGGTTAGTTCATGAGGCTTAAGGCAAGATGCCATCTCCATGACATCAAAGTGCAGGTGAAGCAGCAAGTGCCGATGTGGAAGCTGCAGCAAAGTATCCAGAAGATCAAGCTAGGGTCATTACTGAAGGTGGCTGTGGACACAACAGGCTTCTACTAGAAGAGGATGCCAACTAGGACTTTCATAGCTAGAGAGAAGTCAGTGCCTGACTCAAAGCTTCAAAGGACAGGTGCCTCTGCTGGTAGGGCTAATGCAGCTGGGGACTTGAAGTTGAAGCCAGTGCTTATTTACCATTCCTAAAATCCCAAGGCCCCTAAGAATTATGCTAAATCTATTCTGCAAGTGCTCTCTAAATAGAGTAACAGCCTAGATGACCGCACATCTGTTTATAACATGGTTTACTGAATATTTGAAGCCTCTTATTGAGACCTACTGCTCAGAAAAAAAAAGATTCCTTTCAAAATATTCTCGCTCACTAAAAGTGCACCTGGTCACCCAAGAGCTCAGATCGAGGTATAGAAGATTAATCTTACCTTCATGCCTACTAAACACAATGTCCATTCTGCAGCCCATGGCTCAACAAGTCATTTTGACTTTCAAGTCTTATTATTTAAGAAAACATTTCGTGAGGCTGTGGCTGCCATAGATAGTGATTCCTCTGATGAATCTAGGCAAGCTAAATCCTTCTGGAAAGGATTCACCATTCTAGATGCCATTAGGAACATTCATGGAAAGAGATCAAAATATCACCATGAACAGAGGTTTGAAAGAAGTTGATTCTAGCCCTCATGGATGACTTTGAAGGGTTCAAGACTTGATTGGAGGAAGTCATACAGACATAGTGGAAATAGCAAGAAAACTAGAATTAGAAGTGGAAACTGAACATGTGACTGAATTGCTGCAATCTCATGATCTTTGTTTTTTTAATCATTTGTAAGCTTTTGCAGTATTAATGGTAACAGAGTCATCTAAAAGTTAATTACATTCCACTGGAGGCACATATCTCCTTAGTTGAAAACGGATTTTCCTAAGGTGCACTTCATTACATTTCTGCGCCAAACGCTAGAACTAAGGAAAGGTAAATTGATACTTTATATTTTTTAAGATATATGTGCAAAGATTATTAACACGTGGATATTAATACATGGATATTCCTAAGTTAGTATCATGAGATCCACATAATTAAAAATGGAATGTGTCATTTTGATTTCAGACTAGAATATTCTATAATATTAATAGAATTATTAATTATTAATCTATTATTATTATTCTAGAATATTAGATTTCACACTAGAATTTTTTTTTTTTCCTGGAATGCTACTATTTGTGGCATTGAGCCAAAGAGAGTAAGGCTTACCTATCATCCTCTTTTTATATGTATAAAGAGAATGGAGGAGGATAAGCAGAGATATTATAGACATCAGAAATGCAGGTTCAAGTAAACAATGGCAATTCAAATAAAGGGTATTTTCCCATCACTCAAATTCTTTATGGAAAGTTACTATTTACTAAGCATTTTACTTATATTAGACCACTTGGTTCTCATTCTGCCTTGGTGAAATAATCATGGCAGATGATATTACCCTAATTTTACTTTTATTTTATTTTTTTTTAAGATTTTATTTATTTATTCATGAGAGAGACAGAGACACAGGCAGAGGGAGAAGCAGGCTCCATGCAGGGACCCTGTCGTGGGACTCGATCCCAGGTCTCCAGGATCAGGCCCCGGGCTGAAGGTGACGCTAAACTGCTGAGCCACCGGGGCTGCCCTTAACCCTAATTTTAAAAAAGGAAACCAAGATTCCAAAAAGTTAAGTGACCAACCTTATGCTACATGGTTAGTAACTGGTAGAGCTAGTACTAAATCCGTATCTTTTTCCTTCTATTTCTTTTTGTATGTATTCTATAGATATTTTCTTTGTGGTTTTCATGGGAATTACATTTAACATCCTAAAGTTATAGCAATCTAGTTGAATTTATACCATTTTTACTGCAGCTTTATTACTACCCCTTTCTATTAGTGATGTCACAGATTATATCCTTATACGTTGTATATCCAGTAACATAGATTAATAATTATTTTATATACTTTACTTTTAAATGATGTAAAAAAATAAAATTAGAGTTAAAAGCCAAAAATCACAATACTTTTATAATGGATATATATATATATATATATATATACATATATATATATATATATATACCTTTACTGAGGATGTTTGTGTCTTCATATGACTTGACTTTGAGTTACTATGTAAGCTTCCTTTCATTTCAACCTGAAAGACATTTCTTTAGCATGGCTTGCAGGGCAAGTCTAGTAATAATGAACTTTCTTAGCTTTTGTTCATCAGGGAATGTCTTAATTTCTCTCATCTTTGAAGGCCAGTTTTGGTAGATATAGAATTCTCAGTTAGCAGTGTTTTTCTCTCAGCACTTTGAATATACAAACCAGTGGCCCTTCTGGCCTCTAAGATTCCTGATGAGAAATTGGTGATAATATTTTAATTTGGAGTTTATAACTATATCTTTGTAATATTTGTAGGAAGTATGTGCTTAGCATGTTGACACTCTAAGCAGAATGAAAATGGTATCTACCTACAAAAAAGTTTTAAGCACTTAACATAATTTTAGGAGCCTCTATTCGCATGAAAACAATTTGCTAATATGATCCTGTATCTATATATAAATGTAGATTTCATAGGCTCTGAACTTAGAGATATTCTATGATTCTCTTCTTACAGTTACTCAAACTTGTTCTTCATTTATTTGACATAGCTTAAACAAATTCTTAATTTATTTTTCTGCTATTTTGCAAGTCTGAAATTACATATTTTGTCTAGTACATTTTTTAAAAGTTAAGAAAATGTATGTTTTTTGAAAATTTTAGGTTTTCTGTATATCCTGTGTTCTCACAACAGTTAGATATTTTAAAGGATGCTATACAAGTTAAACTTGATCAGGAATAGTCTCACCTTAAAAAAAAAAAAAAAAGGAATAGTCTCACCTAATGCTTGGTATGTGTAAATATCAGGCATTATTTCCCATATGCAATATTTTTTTTTTTTTTAGAGAGGGAGGGGTAAGAGGGAGAGAGAGAGAGAGAGAGCTCTTAAGCTGGCTCCATGCCCAGCAAGGAACCCAACCCTGGGCTTGATCTCACAACCCTGAGATCATGACCTGAGTTGAAACTAAGAGTTGGGTGCTTAACTGGCTGAGCCACCCAGGTGGACCCACCGCATGAAACTTTGAAATGGTTATTAACTCCATATTTGTTTACAAGTAAAGGATTTAGATGTCAAAAAAAAAATTTTTAAGACCTTGTGTAGTTCCTCTCCCTCCCTACTCCATTTCTGTAATTTCTGCCACAAAAATAAAGTTCAGAAAAATAATCAAATATTTAGTCAGTACCTATGGTACATAAAGCACTGTGCTAGGTGCTCAAGGTGATTTAAATGTAATAATTCATCCCTCAATATGAATATATTCAGGGACCCAATATTCAATATGACCCAATATTCAGGACGTTAGAAAACAGCAAATATGCAGTACTAAAATCTAGGGAAGAGGATAGAAGAATAGCTACAAAATATTGAGCATTTAAAAGGTACCAGACACATAACGTGCATTATTCTATTCCGACACCCTGCATGTCAATATTTTCGCTTTAGAATGAGGCTGTGAGTGTGGAAAGTGTAGGTAGTTGATAGAAAGCTACTTGGACAGCCCATGCTGGAGCTGGGTTTTGGAGCTGAGGCGATGCCCACACCCGTGTTACTGCAGACATCATGCCTGTAAGCACTGAGAACCTCATGGGAGCGACCGCAGAAGCAAGGTTTCCAGGCATTTTGAGAGACTAGGATTTGGTGGTGGTTTTCTGTAACAGAGGGATCAGCAGAAGTTGCAGCACAAAGGCTTAAAAAAATTGTGGACGTATTCAGAGACTGTGAATGGTTCATTGTGGAAGGAAAAGTAGGTAGAGGAGAGCACGAGACTGCAGAGGGAAGTGAGGAAGATGCTGTGGAGGGCATAGAAATGAGTACTTGGGTTCTCTGGGCCGTGTGCCCATCTCCAGGAGCCTTCCTTCATGTTGCATGGACATGTCTTGCATTTACGTGGATCATGGCATGAGCTGCGGCCGCGGGAGTTGTGCAACGTTGGCCATCCTGGCCTAGGAGACAGGAGGCAGAATCATCACGTATTTTAAAAGTCCTAGGCCGATGGGGTGGTGTTGCAAACAGATGGGAGCATTGCAGAGAAGCCTATGGACTTGTAGCTAATTGACGCTGTGGGGGGAGGAGAAAGGAAGGAAGTCTGAGGGCTAGCACTTGGCAGTACCATGGCCAAATAAGGGACTAGGAGAAGCAGCTTTCTCAGGAGTTGGCAGATGGTGAGATGGGCCTGTGAAGTACTGATGATGCTGGACTATTAGCAAGGGTCACGCTGCTCTGGAAAAGGGGATTTTCAGCTTGTGTTTTGTCTTGTTTTTAAATCATGAGCAACTTTCAATGAAATGTTTAGATTCTCAGTGAAAATGCAGATATTTACTCAATATTTCTGTTACAATTTCAGTCGTCTAACAGACTCCCTGAAGTCCACCCGTGGACCTCCTGAGCCTAGGCTAGAGATTCTGATGCTGGAAACTGAGATATTTGAAGCTGTATTGGTGGATGAATTTACCAGAAGGCAGTATGTAAAAGGAAAAGGAAGGAAGATAAGGCCACAGCATTAGGAAGTGCCAGGAAGAGGAGGGGAGGCGGAATCATCAAGGCTTGTGCAGGAGAGGCTGAGGAGCACTTGGCTAGTACAGCGTCTTAAAAACCCCAAGGAATCTCTTCAGAGAAATCAGTAGTCAGCTGGGTCTAAGATGATACAATTAGGAAGATAGGATCTGAAAAACTTTAGATTTGATAGACAGTTATTGTTGTTTAATATTATTATTTCCATTTTTTGAAACAACTGTGTGAGATGAGGGTGGGTTTTAAACTGAAAAGTGAGTAGTGAGAAATTAGAGATAATACAGAGTTTTATTTGATGTCATAATAGATAGTGGGGTTTTTTTCTTCAGTAATTTCTGACCCAAGAAAAAAAATAATCAAGCATTTGGTAGTTACCTACTGTTCTGTGTTAAGCTCAAGAAGGCATTTAAATGTAAACATTAGGTTATTTTATGTATAGTTTACAAATGTGTAGATTTTATATGTAAGTGAATTTTGCCAAATATTTTCCATATTTCTAATATGCATACAAAATCTTTTTAAAAGGCTCTGAATTTAAAAAGTGCAAAAAGTCACTGAAATTGAGAAAATGTTTAGATAAAAGGAAGTCCTGTGGTACTTCCAGGTGACCCAAATACACAGTATTTTCATGTTGGTGTAACTAGGCTGAAATACTTTGCTCTTACATTTTTTATTTAGAGGGAAATATTTTTATTTCTTCTCTCAGACTTCTCTTTATTAGGGAACTATTTAGCCGCAGTAAAACAAAAAAAGAAAATAAAAATATTGTGTTATATTAAAGATCATTTTTAAATTATCTTTCATGTCATTTTGAAAATTAATGATGTTTAAGTGGTTAAAATATTAAAGGAGCATTTTACTGAAGTAAAAGTAGATCACTGTAATCTAAGTTAGCATCTAATATAAGAAAAAGTTTATGCTCTGAGAGTATGAATAAAGCTGAAGCATGGGTCTATTTTTGGTTTATTTGTGCACTCATCACACAGCTTTAAACGGTAACAGATCATTTTATTTCTCCTTTCTTCCTCTCTCCCATCTACCTGAATATTTATTAAGTGATTGTCTAAGTAATTTTGCTTATCTAGAAGCATATTAATACTTTCCTTGAATCATCTCATGACCACATCTTTTGTGTGTGTGTGTGTGATTCTTTTCTGCTCTTTGAATTTGTCAAATCATTGCTGGTTTGGCATTTTTATATGAATTTTTGCTCCCTCTTTTTAGTCTTAGGGAACACACTTCCTATGAAAATAATCAGAACGCTGTCAAGACTACCAGGAATATGTGACCTAAAGCTTACCCCAATACTTCTCAGAATGATGAGTTTCTTAATGTGTTTGGGCTTTGCCAAACCATCACATACTTGAAAATATAGCTATGGTTTTGAATTTCCAAATGCATTCACTTTAAATAATTTTATAATGTTAATATTTTTAAATGGGAAAATTTGAATTGGGTCAGAATGCTTGCTTTTTCCACGCGTCCTTCAGCTCAGGTAACGTGTTGCACCATTTCATTATGCAGAATGCAGTGAACAAGAAGTCACTTGTCATAGCCGTCTGTTTCCTGGTAGTTTACACACCAGAAACTGAAATCTGAGAATGGCACTTGAAGGAAAACAAAGAGCTTTACAGTATTTTTTTTTTCTTTTCAGGAAAACACACAGAAGCTAATTTTAGCTTCTTGATCAAATTGACCCAGCCTTTAACCCTGGCAAACGTTACCACAACACACTTCCAATAGACAATAGTTTGCATACCAGCATCACACTGGAAACAGATGTGCATGCAGAATTGGCCTTTTTTTCCCCTCCAAAGACTGAGCCTGCCACTGTAGTGAAAGCTGAAATGTGGTCTTTCCTAATTGGGGTAAAAACTGGGTCTTCTTTCAAATTTCAGTGTACAAGCTTTCCTGATTTCTTAAAAATTTATTATGTCACAGTTATGTTTTGACCAGAGTTTCAAAATATCATTCACTAGAGAAACATCTCTTGGCTTCGGCATGATTTTTATCCTGGGGAAAAAAAAAAAACAGAAATTGTTAGCAGCTGCACTATTCATGAGTGATGGTTACACAGTTTATATATTAAAACGTTTGGAATGTGAACAATTACCTCTTTTACTTTCTCACCAAGTCTCCTATAGTTTGTATAAATTGCATTTTTATTACCAAAGAAATGTCAGCCGCCCCCTCCTCCCCCGCCCGCCCCGGCCTCGCCAGGCCCCCTCCCTGGAGCGCCCACCGCCCGGCGGCCACCACCTCCCTCGGGCAGCAGTGACTCCCTGCAGCTCAGGCTGCACGGAGCCTCCGGGAAGGAACCAGGAAGGTTGCCTCAGCTTGGGAGCATTTAGCATAGGCTCTTCTCGGAACCTCTGGGGAGACCCACTAACTTCTGAAATCCTGGAGAGTTTTTCTATTTTTGCCAGGAGACAAGAAACAAATGTCTGTGTTTCCCTGAGCGATGAAAAAGAACGTTTCCTGTTTCATTTGCTATAATAATTGCCTCTCTCCAAAGATCCTCCCACTTTGGGATGGCCGTAGTTGGGCGTAATGTATGTGTCCATATATAGAATCTATGCATGTGAGACACAGTGAAGTAACATTCGTCACTGCTTTGTGTGACTGTTTTTATAAATACATGTGTGGGACATATTGGCCCTGCAACTTCCCTGAAGTCACAAAGCAGGCCAATGACAATGGGGTCTGAGCTAGAGCCCCAGGGTCAGGCTCCCCCCGCCCCCCCCCCACCAATACCCTGACCCATGTGTGCGGAACAACCTATTGACCAGCCACAGGGTGTTCTTAAGGCTTACAGGCAGAGAAATCCTCTGATTTCTCTGCAAAAATACAAATAAAAATAATTTGTATTTTTAACGTAGGAATTTAGGGGAATGCATGATTTTTTTAAAGCTGCACACTATATTATAGAGCATTACGTGAGTTATGTTTGTCAGAATTCTAGAAATGAAATGAACTTATTCTTTAATTTGTTATCAAGTTATCCCCTTCTTTAGAACATTCTTCTTTCTCTCAGAAATAATCATGAATACCACTTATCCTTCTAGGTGAACTGTTTATATTAAAACTTAAATAGAATTCTACGAGATTCTAGTACATCTATATGGAATTACATTAAGTAAATAGATGTTGGATGCTGTAATCATAATTGTACGTTAAATATATTAAATGCAAAAAATATTCTGAATTTTATAGGGCACATAAGCAATCATTGGTCAGATATCTATACCAAAGTATTGGTTCTTATATTTGCAAGTTAATAGCCAATAGCTACATTTGAACTTTGTGAAGGGAATTTAAACTATTTTCCTGGAATTTTTGATTGACTGCCAGAGGGGGAGAATTCTCATTGGATTTAGATTGTGAAATCCAATACTTTTTATGCGTATGTTTTTATTACGACAGATTCTTTATCCACATTTTATTTTTTTCCTAATAAAGTTCATGCCTCTTCTTTCAGTAACACGTGAATAGCAGATAACTGCCACAAGTTCTTTTGGCCCATTTACAATTTACGCTAAATGTTTTCAAGCTTCTAAGTTTTGTCTCATTAATGCTGAGTCAAAGATGTGTAGCTTTATAAACTATAACAATAGATTAGGAAATATGCAACTTCACTAAATAATGGTAATATTATCAGAGGGCTTTTATATTAGTACCAGACTGAAGTTGTTGTGTGACCTATGTATTTATTGTTATACGCTTTGGCAACATACTCAAAAATTGCAGCAGTAGTTTTCACTTAGCATGAGGATTCCTAATTTGTACCGTACTATTTTATTTTCTTTACCATTACCCCCAACGCTTCTACCTGTCATGATCTTGTCTCTCTGAGAAACCTAACCCAAGGTACGTACTCTAAAATGAATGTAAAGAGAGATCTTCCAAGGAGCAGACATTGTCCCTGAGGCAAAAGATGAAGTGACTTACCTAAGACCGTGTAAGTGGCAAATGGTGGATCTGAGGTTCAAACCCAGGCTCCCCACCTAACTCCAAATGAAAAAAAAAAAAACGCTTATTTTTTAGACCTAGTGCATGTGTATATGGGTACTACATCCATTATATGTATGTTACACGTATGGTATAAATGTGTGTGTGCATGTGAGGGGATTTATACTACTTTCTCCACCACCCCAGATAGCATTCTTTTTTCCCCCATTTGGGAAAAAACTTTGATTTAGAGAAACCTGATTTTCGGTCTTTACAAAAATCCATCCTTGATATTCCAATGTTTAAAATCCACTGGCTCTGTTCCTTGGCGGTTACATTTTCATTTACCCAGTTAGGTTTCCCAGAAATATAAGATTCAGGAGATACATACCTTTGTGATAAAATTGATATCCATTGTCATATTTATACCATAAATGTTCATTAATGTGCATTCAGGTGATGTATTTATATGTTTCAATATTCTGTAGTTTTATGGTTTTCTGTTGGGCTCATGATCCTGAAGGTAAATTATAAGACTAAGTCTGTACTTTAGAAAACTAACTAGTGGATTCACTTTTTCCTTCTTTTGCTAGCTTTTATAACATTGTGGTCTTTCTTTTGCAGATCTCCTTTAAAAAGAGAAAGGAAAAAGTGCTTAATTTTATTAGAATCTCCTTAGGGTGTACTGAGCCAGAGTTGCCTTTCCTTCTCTTAACCAGGCTCTTACCTGCTTGCAGGGGTGCGGCTCCTCTGATGTCTTGAGAGTCGGGCTGGATGACATGCAGGTTATAAGCTCCGCAAGAGCCAAGGGGTACTCCTGACCCTTCATCAGGGGCTCTTCGCCCCTACAGGGACAGAAGCAATTAAATTGTTTGTTCTGCTACAAAGTAAATGGGCTACTGAGAACTTGTTTGTATTTTTATATGTTTTTATGGTTAATGTTTTCAGTGACCCATGTTATAAAGTAAACCATAACTACTTCTGTAAGCTTGTTACAGTAGTAAAGCAAAACTGTATATTCCTAGATATTTACATCACTTCACTCAAAGCCTTGGAATGAAACTTAAAAAAAAAAAAAAAATTCTTCCCAAACATTTCAGTTAGAAACTCAGTTTCAGATCCTTGGCAGTCTTATGTATAGGCTTTCTTACATGATTGTTGAATAACATGTTATTATACGTGGGGGAAGAATAGTTCTTTTGTTGGCTGCATTACATTTTGTGGTGAAATTGGAGAAAACAAATCATTAAGGAAGTCTATTTTAGTTCAAGACATTACACACTTATGACGAGTCTGTTTTTTAACCCTGCCAAGTTAAAAGAAAATGCAGACCCATTTGTATTGGAACAGGAAGGCATGTTCTAGATTGCAATCTATCAGTAGCATCATGTGTATTTATATATGAGGGAGAGCAATTTATTAAATATATGTGTGTAGACACCAGCTTATATATAGCCACGCTGCTATTATGTATAGTCACCACTAATTTACTAATGATTAATTTTCTAGATAGTGCTTGAGAAGAGAGAAAAAATGTGTTTTCTCGATCAAATTTAAACTCTGATAACTCCACCCATGCCTACTTTCCTCTGGCAGTTTCCTTGGTCTTCCACAACTCTATCACCACCCCTCCACTGAAATTCCCATTGAAAAGTCATCCTATGGTCAGAAGAGAAAAAGAAAAATTGTACTACTTTATAAAAAACCACATCTGTGTTTATCTGTTGCAGTTAGCGTGAGCAGAGAAAAAGATGTGAACAGAAAAATATCAAACTTTAAGCATTGGCTAATTAGTTGAATTCAACTTTTTTTGAAAGAGGAGGAGAAAACCTGTTAACTCTTTAGACACTTCTGTGTCCTTTGATTTATTACAATGAGAATGTATTACTTTTATATTAAAGTTATGGGAAAGTAGAAGACATAGTAACAATGTACTATGAATTACCAGTAGCAGTTGGACATGTTACCTTCCACGGTGATACGCATTATTTTGGAAGACGGTGAATACATCTAACAGTGGTGTTTGTGGAAATCGCCGTAATATGGTTACCAAGAGCTCCTGGGCTTTGAGATAAGATAAAATTGGGATGCAGTCATAGCTCAATCCTAAATTGATGTGATTTAAAATAGCCAAATAGGCACTTTGAACCAAATTCCCCATAAAAAGTCGTAAAAATATTATTTCTACTAAGTTGGTACAAAAATGAACGCAGCTAATTAAAGCTGCTAGTCCATAGCAGATCTTCCGTAAATGCCACCCATAGCATTGCCAAGCACATGGTAGGCTCTCACAAATATTGCACAAAAGGATAAGTGAATAAATGATTACTTTTTGACCCACTCTGTCTCCTGTTGCCCACCAAGTCAATGTCAGGTCAAGGCCAGGAGCGCAAGCCTCCCTCTCAGCTCTGTGCCCACACCTGTGGCACAGGAAGCACTCTTATTTATTTCTCATTGCAAGTAGTTGGCATTATTAGCAAGTATATCATATTAGAGATAGGAGATGTATTTGGTGTCATGAACAAAGACTTTTTTTCCTAGCTGAAGTTTTCACTTCCTCTTTATTCTGCAATGTTCTATGAGACCGAGTTTTTTGTGAAAGAAATCTGGAAGAGTAAATAAAAAGCTGGACATTCATGTAAGGTGTAAACAGGCAGAGGACCATCAAAAACAGTTGCACTCCCTAAATAGTAAGTTATCTGTAGAACCTACCTTGGCCTTTTTATTGCTCATGTGCTGTTTATTTAAGGAAAAAAAGAAAAAGGAAGAAATGGAAGGATGGAAAATAAATAGGAGAGGAGTTGAGGAATTGAAAGAATTATTCCCTGCCTTGTATGAATGGGAATGACTTTATCTTTAAATCTCATTTGAACTTTGTCTTATTGGTCCTTTTTAATGAAAGGTGTTTTGAAAGCATGTGGGCCAACACAGAGGAGAAAAACGAAAAACCAGACTAATTTTCTCTTACTCATCCAAGAAATAGATTATTCCATGACTTTATTCACCAAGATGAATTAATGTTTCCTTTCAAGTGCAGGTATAGGGCTGTTGCCTATGTCCAGGCACCTTTTCATGCGTGATCAATAAGGCCAGGACCACAAGTAGCCTTCACTTAGAATTTAATAGCAAAAACAAAGACACTGAAATTTTTTACCAAAAGCAAAGTTATCCTGTGTTTACTTTGTGAAAATATCATTTATCCTGTACATGTTTGCATTCATAACTTGTTGGGTTGAAGTGTATTTCTAGGGCTGACTAACACTTTAAACTTGCCTCAAACAGAAGGGAAATTGCTGATTTTTCTTGTTTCAAGTGAATTGCTTTTTTATTGCAGCAATACATGCACTGGAAAAAAATTGTTTTAAATTATCTAAAGTATTCCAGCATACAGAAAAGCCCCACCTTTCTATGGGAGAGATGTACTGTGTGCATGGGGATTTGACCCACAGCAGAGGGCTAGTTCATAACATGATCATATATGCTTTGTCTTAGAATTTATATTTTATTGCATTCCTGCTGTTGTGCCCAAACATGACATGTTCTTTTCATATTGGATTTAAAATAAATGCCTTTTCTTAGTACAATTCAACTAAGTACAGAACTGTTCATCCTGTCATTTTTTAATTGGAAAGCGAAACATCAGGAAGTTTTACAAAATCATAAAATAAATGCCAGTAATTAATTGATTGTGTATAAACAAGCTTAGAGACTGAATTGGAAAGGAGAGTTGTTTCATATAAGTGAACTTTGAATGTCTATATATGTGTACACACCACACACACTCCTGTGGTTTTTTTTTTTTTTATAAAAACATAAAATGCCTTCAAATTAAATCTGCTCTTCTTCCACTTGAGAATTCTTTAAAACTATAGACATTAAGTGGCTGCTTTATATTATTAAATCTTACATTAGTTAAGTCTTCATAATATCCCACATGTTTAAATTGCTCTTTCACCTCATATAGCACATCAACAAACTTAGAGAATACAGCTTGGGTGGTCCTGAATGTTCCAAAGGCAGCTGTACTTTTTTTTTCTCTGGGTACCCTTATCTTGGGTATTAATGTTGAAAACATTATAAGACTTTTCATAATGCTGCAATAGTCTTTCTGGTCCCAAAATGTACACTTCTTCTAAAAAGAAAAAAAAGGAGGGGCCATTCTAGCCTCAGTCCTTTAAAAATGGGATGCTTTTTATTTGTAAAAGAAAAAAAAGAAGAGTTCCTGTCTCTGCTACAGATAGTCCGATGAATGAGGAGAATGAGAGCTTCCCCCGTCGTGATACTCACTAAAACCCTTCTCGCAGCCAAGGTAGATTTAATCAAACTCTAATGCTAGATTCCTACTGTGAATTGGTACAAAACTATGTGGTCAAATTAGTTTTTTCTCATCAATACGTGGGACCCTGTTGAAATGAAAATGGAAGCACAAAAAGGATGAATGGGCTTCGGGTTGCTGGAGAGCACCCGGCTCCCTTGGGAGTACAGCCCGCCTTCCATAATGCCAGATTTTCAAAATTTGCTCGCATGAAGCAATTGTGTTTTATAATTCATATATTTCTTTATATGAAGCTGAATGTTACTATCTATATTAAACGATGCATGGAATTTGCTCTGTGATTTCCCCCTAAATTATTTCAGTTTCCAATTTTCAGACAATAGGATGAACAATTCTGTATTTAGTTGACTTGTGCTAAGAAAAATTTTAAAAGGACTTTTTGTGTAAGTCGAACGTGAAGAGCATAAGTTAGTAGAGACTTCATGACTAAAGAAAAAGTCAGTGAATTGCTGCTTCTCTCTTGCTCAAAGATCATGAGTGTCCTGTGGGAATGTTGTAATCCTTGGAAAGATGCTCTTATTAAAACCTCTGGAGCTGTCTCTGTTTTCTCAAGCATACGTTATTAGCTATCTAGAACTAATTACCCCCAAGGCACCTCTTTAGGGATTTTATGATTCTGTCTCTCTCCTGGGACATCATGTAAAGTTTTCAAATGAAAAAGGAAGCCCATAAGGATTCTTTCTTTTTCTCAAGTCAGATGACGATAGGAATTACTTAGGAATAGTGGTTCCTAAAATAACTTCACTTTGGCTGTTGAGGTCTGGGTTTCTCTTATGAACTTTCACGTAAAGAACCCTTTAAAATGATTATCTATTAGTTATGTATTAGTTTTTATTCTTTCCTGAGATTCTCAAAAACATATATTGATGCTTGATACCTCATTTTAGAGGTACAAAGTTACAGAGAATTATCAAAGAGATAAATAAAGCAAGGAAAGCTCTAGCAAAAAAAAAAGTTCTCTTCCCAGAGTACATTCTTTTTGCCCTGGAGTCTAAGAAATTTATATACAACCGGAACTTTGTTTCAAAAACAGATTTAAAAAAAATATAGAGCCTGCCTCCCTCCCAGTGAGTCTGAGAATTCACTCTAAGGTCCCAAACCTGGTTGCTCCCCACACTGGAGCTGCAGGGCCAGGGCCCTGGCTCGTAGCCTCTGGGTCAGCCCACCTGGACTTAGGGACTGGGACTCTAGTGTGCTCCTCTCTGCCCTCCTTGCCTTCTCCTCTTCTCCCCTCTCTCTGTCCTCCCCTAGCTCGCCCTGCTGTTCCTCCTCTCACTGGTCTTCCTCACAAGCCCTCCCTTCCCTTTTCCTGCCCCCTCTCTTTTTCTCCCTCATATCCTCCTGAATTTCCCAGGAGATTCTACAGCTGCTCACACTGGGAACCTCTGGTTTTCCCTACTTTTCTCGATTCATTACTAGCTGCGAAAATTTTAAAGTCCTTAGTAAATAATCAATGTGGTCCCAATTTATTGACTCAGATCTTACTTTTCATGTGCTCTTTACATGAACCTCAAGGAGCACTGGGCATTCCCTTAACTTCTCTGCACTTTCAGTTCCTTTTACCTTTGCCATACCCTTTACCGTGCTGGGCAACACAGCCTCCCTGGTTCATGAGCTCTTCTTCATCCTACCGGGGCCTCAACTAAAAGTTTACCTCTGAATTTTGCTCCAACCCACCTTTTATCCTATTCAAAATCACTTCTTCCTCCATTGTGCTTCCATAGCATTAAACCCTGATCTGTATTTTAGTATTTATCAGACCTGAATTATAATTCTCTTCTCTGACTTGACTGTGATTCCCATGACAATAGAAAGGTATTATTATTTTTATATAGAGAGTGCTGTACTGGAAGCATAGTAGGTGCTTATAAACATTAGTTGGATGAATAAGGTGAATGAATATCAGAGCTTCTAATTCTAAAATTACAGAAGCAAAACATTTTATAGTTAGGTACCTAATTTCCCTTGGGTTTGTGTTAGATATTCAAAGAGAATCCCCTAGGCATTGCCCTTAGTTTTTTTTTTTTAAGGCATTGCCCTTAATTTAATAGACCATCAAACTTATTCAGAGAATGGCAGATAGCAGAATGGGAATATAAACCAGTATGTCACTCTCATCAAACACTGAGTTCCTATTATATGCAGTGACAGTAGAGGATTAGCAAAATTGCATCTTACAATGAGGCATGAATATTATGCCTGTGGATGTTCCCCTGCTTGTTGTAATAGGAGGCAAGACACTTCTTTCCACTAAATCCCCCAAAATATAATGTTAGGTCTTTAGTTAAAAGATAATCAAAATATTGGCTACTATTGTACACATAAAATTTTACAGTAAAGATATTAAAGATATATTTAAGGGACGCCCGGATGGCTCAGCGGTTGAGCGTCTGCCTTCAGCCCAGGGCGTGACCCCGGGGTCCTGGGATCGAGTCCCGCGTCGGGCTCTCTGCATGGAGCCTGCTTCTCCCTCTGCCTGTGTCTCTGCCTCTCTCTGTGTGTCTCATGAATAAGTAAATAAAATCTTTTTTAAGAAAAGATATATTTAAAATGTAATGATCTGCAAGGAACAGCAGTACTCATTTCCTTTATTTGTTCAACATGTTTTGAATCACCTACTAGATGCAATACCACCTGGAATTGTAAGAAACAAAAATGTGAATAAAACTTAGCTGATCTTGGTAAAAGGGAACCCTTGGCTCAGTGGTTTAATGCCTGCCTTCAGCCTAGGGCATGATCCTGGAGTCCCGGGATTGAGTGCCACATCGGGCTCCCTGCATGGAGCCTGCTTCTCCCTCTGCCTGTGTCTCTGCCTCTCTCCCTCCCTCTCTCTCTTTCTCTCTCCCTCCCCCCGCCTCTCTATGTCTCTCATGAGTATAATAAATAAATAAAACCTTTAAAAAAAAAAAAAACTTAGCTGATCTGATCTTACTTGTGTGACTTGTTCGTCAACATGTCTATTCAAGGCAGTTCAGCCTTCCTAGCATCACGCTGAGTATTAGAGAAGACTTCAACACTATATTCTTAGACGGTTCCTGTGAAATAGGACATGTTTCTCTTTGACAGGGATGGCAGTTTTTAAATAATTACTTCATCTTTTCAACCTCAGCCGGGCATGAGAATTTACCCAGCAGAGCAATGTCTTTGCAGCCAAAGTAATCAAGCGACCAAAACTGTATCTTCTTAACACAAGACAAACTATGTAGCACATTTCTACTTTTGTGTCAGAATCCTAAAACCATTATAAATCATTCTGTAGAATAGTGAGGGAGGGGAAGAAAAAAGGAAAAATCATAATGAAAGGAGAGGGAGCAATCAAGACATGTAAAAAGCAACACATCTCTGCATGTGCCACAGCTCTCATTGCGAAGTGGACGGACACCCTCTATTTCCACAGAAAATAATTGGATTCCTCCTACAAGGTCAGTACATGTAAAAAGAACATAATCAAGTCTGTTCTGTTCTAGTATTCATAATTAATTTTCACAAAGATAAATTTTTAGTTTCCAAGATTGTTCTGTTTAAAAGCTAAAAATGCCTGGCTGATTAAATGGTGTTGTTATAAAATTAGCCATGGTGCTAAAGGAATAATCTTTCTAGATGCCAATCTGATCTGGTCATTGCCCTGCTTGCCTGCGGGGTGACACCAGCCCTCTCTGGCTGAGGAAACCCCACCGTGATTGCCCCCTCTCCTTCCCCACCCCTCACTACTACTCCCTGTCTGTTCCCCGGACGGGCTCTTCATGCCTCTTTGACTCAGCCTGTTCCATCTGCCAAGAAAACTGTTTCTCCAACTGTCCCCCCGACCTCCTCTGGGTGTCCTGCCCGGCAACCTCCTCCTGAGCCTGCCTTCCCCGTCTCCAGCCCAGTTAGGGTAGGTACCCTTGGTCTACAGCATCCCGCGCAGGGGCCTCCCTGCGGTCGCTCAGGACTTGTGTGTGTGACTGCTGATTTAACCATTTCCCTCTTCCCTGGCTAGGAGCTCTTCAGGGGGCAGCAGGGCTGTGCCTTATTAGCTTCAGTACCTGAGCCCCTGGCCTAGGGGGGAAGCACACAGTGACCGTTCAGTATGTGGTAGATGCATAAATGAAGGAACTTTTAACCACATGTGAAAATTGATATTAGTTATTAAAAATAATCTTCCAAGGTTGATCTGTTGGCACCTGTTAGATATCAGTATCCACCCCTTCATATATCCAAATAAGACTGTAAATATACAGTATATTTCAAGGTAAACCCTTTGAAGTCATCAGGTGACAGTTCAATTATTTTGACGCATTGCCCTGAACCATTAGCACAAATGTTCCACGAGTGGTTTTTGCATCACTTTCCTTCCATTCTCCTCTTCTCTTTTCATAGTTAATCCTGATCTATTCTTAGGATTTCAGAATTCTTTCACTAGCCCTCTTCTTTGTCACTAGTTCTTTAATTTACACATTTGGTTGGCTGGTTCCTGTTACTCGGCCTACAAATCTGTCCTATGTCATCTCCTTTGAGTAATTTATAACCTCCATAAAATGCCACGCAGAGGCTCTTTTTTACATTTTTGAGTAATGGCGAGAAAGAATTGCCCTGGGAATCAAAAATCCAATGAGTCATAGATTATTTTGTTATTTATGACCAGAGAGTGGTCATTGACAATATTTGGCAATTTTACAGCTATGAACCTAGGCTATTGTGCTTTAGAATGTAATTTATTAAGCAAATAAAACTCTTACTGGTAATGGGTCCTGTTAAATCTGGGGAACCATGTGAGCTCCAGGTCGGTACAGCTGTGGAAGTTTCATAGTAGCCACATACATCTCAGATGTCTGGACACTAATATTTTACACTTACTTCATGGTTTTATTTACTCAGTTGCCGTTATATTCTTGATTGGATTCTGACCAACCATTTTGGTTTAAGAAATCATCAACTTTGAGTAGAGAGGGAGGAGCCTAGAGAAAATAAAATGAATTTATGTTTAAAAAGCATAAATCCTTCCTTCACGAGATATAACATTTAGTAAATTCAGGCTATAAAGAAAGACCAGATGTGTTCATGGAAATTACTGATATAAAATCATCTTGGAAAAAGAAAGAAGACAAAGACCTAAACTTAACTAAATATACCTTAAGGGGAGACATAGATACAGATACAGAGATAGGTAGACATGTACATGTATGTGCACAGATGCACAAAGACACACATAGACAGGAAGAGGGGAGAGAGCGTACCCTAGCACAAACAAGTGTGAACGAGCAAAGTTAGGATTTATTTTTTGAAATTATTCATTTATCTCAGTAGTTATTTTGTAATGTTGGCTTCAGTTTAATTCCTGTCACCTTTGCCTTTTAGTACATTTAGAGAAAAGGGTAATCTTGAAAGCCTCAACAAAGTAAGTTGATATTTTTCTAAATAGTGACATCCAGCAGTACTTACTTTTTATTGTTTTTTTTTAAAAAAAAAAAAAACTGGAAATGTACTTCCTTCAGTGTATTTGTTATACACATATATCCAACACATCTAGGATTAGAGAGATTGAGTTATATACCTAAGGGCATGAAACACTCTCAATACATTGGGTCTAGATCCATACACTCAATAGTGATCAATCAGGAAATTCCAAGAATGTTCCTCCATTTGAAATTCTGCATCTGTCTTTATATTCTACAGATAATTAATTAAAACTCACCATGGTCTTTGCCTCATGTCTCTGTATAAAATAGAGATGGACAAGTAAGACCAAAGTACCTGTGGTAGCAGTAATGAAAATGGAAGTACAAGGAAACAAAACCAGTCATGTGACCTTCAGGGCTGCCCTTGAATTTAGCCATGTGCCATCTAGGCTTTCACTGCCATTTCACACTGTGTTGTAATTTCTCGCTCACTTTTCTGCCTTCCTGACTAAGCTGAAAGCTTCTTGCCATTTAGTTTATCAACTGTGTATGTGCACAATTTCTAATGCGGGATCAAGTAGCAGGAACTTGCTTGAATGAATATATAAGTTACCTCCCTGCTGCTTGTTTTGATCCTACTTCCCCAAATGATGGTGTTCATTTGGAAAATTACTGGGCTCTTGGCTTTTTTTATTAATTTATATAGTTTAGAAATAAAATCTTCTGTCAGTTATGTATAATATGAATATTTTTTCCCACTCTCTGGATTGCCTTCTCACTTTCTTAGTGATTTCTTTTGAATCAAGTCCAGTGTATCATTCTTTTTTCTTTTATGGATAGTACTTTCATGTCTTTCTTAAGATAACTTTGCTTCTCTCCATGGTCATGAAGATATTCATGATGATTCCTCAAGAAGCTTTGCAGTTATAGCTTTCATATTTAGGTAATTTTGTATATGGTGTGAGGTAGGAGTGTAGATTCATTCTTTTACAGATGCATATCTGGTTGCTCTAGAACTCTGTTGAAAACATCTTCCTTTCTCCCATTGAATTGCTTTTGTACTGGGACACCCGGGCTGTTCAGCAGCTGAGCATCTGCCTTCAGCTCAAGGCATCATCCCGGGCTCCTGGAATCGAGTCCCACTTGGGGCTCCTTGTGGGGAGTCTGCTTCTCCTGCCTGTGTCTCCGCCTCTCTCTCTCTGTCTCTCATGAATAAATAAATAAAATCTTTAAAAAAATGAATTTCTTTGCTGCCTTTGCTAAAAATTTGCTTTGGTGTCTTTGTTAAAAACTAGAATGAGTTTTAGAAATTCATTCTTTCATCCATAGATTCTTTCAGTGAATTGTAAAGGAGTTCATATTAGGTCATTGTGAAGACAGGTTCCTACTTTCACAGGGTTCACAGTCCATTGTTCTACCCTTTGATTTACATTGCAGAAGGAAGGAATTGTATAGGAGATCAAAAATCTGTCATTGTAAGCACAAGATCCTTGTTAATAAATCCCATTTCCTCTAATCTGTTCTTTGAATTTTAAAGATATTGTGACTAAAACAAAATAATGACAATGCTAAAAATGCTTTTCCACAGCAAACAAATTGCCTCTGCTGCCTTCTACCCCCACCCAATACTGAGGTTCACTGGTCTAAATGAAGACCAAATACACAGATTATATTTATAAAATCATGACTGAATATCAGTAATTGACAAAACCCCAGGGACCGAACAATGAGCTGTCTTTTGTCCTAATCCTGACAGGTGCATAGAGACTAAACATTGGCTGTCAACTCTAAGGGAGAATCATTAGATGATTTGTGAATGTGGGCGATGTTTATGGTTCTGTTTTTGAAAGATCACTGTTGCTTAAATAAGACCCTATGCTTCAATTATAGATACCAGTGTGTGAAAATATCAGCAGAGCCTTTTCCTGTTTTAAGATGTAAGAATACCCAAATTTTCACCAAGGCAAATTCAAATTTGTTATATATCGCTGTCAAATTAATAGCTATAATAGCAGAAGGCTTTGGTACCAAAAACATAAAATTGATAGGGTTAGAAACAGAATTTCCAAAGGTTTAATATGATAAGTTACAAATGGGCCTACTGGACTCAGGTCTCAATTAGATAGTATATGCACACATAGTTTCTTTTAACAATGGATGGAGTGCCCATGCTGAAACTAAAAAGACTTTTTCTGAGTTGGTTTACCCTGACGACATATACTGTAATCCAAAGGAATCTACCTCTTGAATCCAAAACTAAAGTTTCAATTTATAAGAACAGAGTTTTAAATTGCTAAGAACTTTTAGTCATATTCAGTATCTTAAATAGCTATAGCAAGTCCAGGATCTATTTTGTAAAGTGGGAATAACTCTCTTCCAGTTTCTCATGTTGATTTTTGAATAGTTAAATACATCTTCAAAAGAAGGGACTAACTAATATGGACTTGGAGTGAGGTTGGTTATCTAGATACATTTTTAAGTACAGACCAAAATTACATGTAGAAATCCACATTTCCATATAAATTGAAGCTCCATAATGCAGTAGCCCCAAATGGGAAACAATCTAAATATTCTATGTCAGACTTTCTCAAACTTTTTTTGTCTCAGAACCCCACCCTCTTTCTTTACAATCTTAAAAATTATTGAGGACCTCAAGCTATTTTTGCTTCTGTGGGTTATGTCTACCAACATTTACCATGTTAGAAAATAAAATTGTGATAGTTAGACATTTATTAATTCTTTAAAAAATAACATGGTAATGTAAAAGATAGAAATAAATAATAAAAATGTATTATTAGAAAAATAATTTTGCCCTCAAGGCCAAATAAAGGGATCCCAGGGACTTCCAGGGTTCCCTGGATCATACTTTGAGAACGGTGGCCCTGTACTAGCAGAATGTTGATGCAACTACATTAGAGCAGTGCAGCCTTATAAAATGGCATGTATGTGGATGTTTTCAATAGATTTTTAATAATATGTGCTCCCCCACTTAGAAAACAAAATACATTTTATAATATTTAAATGCACATAGAACAAAAATAAAGGTAAAATATATGGGTTAGACCACTTCTTGTATCAGCATAGTTGATCCTTGAACAACATGGAGGTTAGGGGTGCCAACCCCTCAGACAGTCAAAAATTGCATATAGTTTTTGACTACTTAAAACCTTAACTAATAGCCCACTGGTTTCCAAGTGACTGGAAACCTTACCAAGAACATAAATAGTCAATTAACACATATTTTATATGTTATATATATATTATACATAATATTCTTATAATAAAGTAAGCCAGAAAAAAGAAAATGTTAAGAAAACCATAAGAGAGAGAAAATACACTTACAGTACTATACTGTGTTTATTGAAAAAAACTCACATATAAGTGGGCCTGCACAGTTCAAACCCGTGTTGTTCAAGGGTCTACTGTACTTAATTAAATCAGATAGCTTAACATTGAACCATCTCAAAAAAAAACTATCCAAGTTACCTTATAGAAATCCAAGAAAATAAAGATAGAACTACAAGTTCTGTGTGACAGAAGAGAGACCCATCAGTTCCATAAATGAGAGAAAACAGGGAGGAGAGTTGACACTCTTACGGACAGTACGATGTCTGAGTAAATTTCCCTTTGAAACAGAAAGCCATCTACTTCTTTAGAGGGACAGCTCGAGGATACTGGGAGGCCAATATTATTTTTTTTTCTGAAACAAAAACTTTAATTTGTTGAAGCACTTAGAAAAATATTCCACTGATATCCTAGATTCTATATCTTAAAGCTTGGCAGAAATGACTTCAGCCTAGAAAATATCAATAGCAATATATTTCAGCGGCCAGTGAAAATGAGCATATGCTGCTGAAGTGTTTTAGAAAAACATAAAAGAGAATGAACAGATTTCTGTCACATGCAAATGTCTATTTATAAGGATTATAAGCACATTTCTAATAGGTCTTCAGAATTTTCGGTTTATTGGCTTCTTTTTTGGGCCAAGGGTAGCGTATTATGAATTTCTGTCATTTCAAATGAAAGTATGTGAGAGATATGTGTGTTCTTTGGTGGCAGGAGAACTAGTCAGCACGGTGTAATCAATACGCTGAATCAAGCGCTGAAGTTCTGCTTCACTGGCAGTTAGCAAAGAGCAGGACTGTGCACAGAATTCCAGAAGGACCAGAGAAAAGCAGAGCGGCAGTGGAAGCATGGGTGGCAGAGGCCCCAGTGCTGGTGGTTAAGGTGGACGCACAGGCCGGAGGCCCTGCCTGGGCACAGCCCACCTGAGGGCGTGGGCCGAGAACGGCTTCTGTTAGAACCACGGCAGTGTGTGAAAGGAGGCCCTCCAAGGAGCCGGCTTGCTCCGGCAGGCTCCGAGCAAGTTCTTACTGCTCCAGCTTCTTAGAGAAAAACGAATTTATGAATCAAACTGATCACTTAAAGCATTAAGACGGTGAAGGAGACAGTTGACACTGGCTCAGATTTCATCTCAAACTTGAGTGGTGGCCTTCTCCCTGTCATCTGTCCTGTCCTGGTGAAGGGCCAGGTTACGCTTACAGAAACCGCCAGGATCATAGCAACTCTCTGAATATGCGTACTAAAAATCAGACCTCAGTGACACCTGTGAGCTCAGATCAGCACAAATAATTTAGTGACTGTATTCACTCCTTCAATTGCAGCCAACTCTACTGTATACTTCCTGTACCTCGAGTGTGGAGAGTTGGGGTGTTTTACTTCTGAACCTCTCCTCCACCCTCTCCCACCTCATTTCCCCTCAGTGTAACCGAATACTTTCAGCAACTGGAGGCCCAAACAATCTTGTTAACTTGAAAGTTTTCCTTCAGATTTATTGACCCAGCAGAGTTAAACAGGGTAAGTGTTGATCAACACCTCTCAGGTATTTCTTTAATTATTGGGCTGGCATCTCTAGGGCCTCATAAAAATTTGCAATGTGAGTCAGTAATAAAGTAACTATTTTATTTATTTATTTATTTATTTATTTATTTATTTATTTATTTATTTGGTGGGAGCGGATTTTCGATTTTGTAAGGGGAGCCTCTACTTTTTGCCGTAAATTGTAGCTGTAGCCTTGATAATACTGTGGTTGAACAACAGGGTCTCCAGCGCTCCTCACTGAAAGAGATTAAACTGTAATTAAACGCCACTCTGAGTAAGGAGGGACGGAAAAAAGAAAAAAAAAAAACAAAACTGTGGTTTTCATAAAGCAGAAAAGAAATACGTTGACTGGTGTTTACAGCCCAGAGACGTTTTTTGCCTTCACGACTACAAAACAGTCTTATTTTTAGCCAGCCAAGGTTTTGCAAGAATGCCGTATCAATCCCACAGTTCTGTTCTTTGAAATAATTGCACCAAGCTGGTCCCAGATCAGCAGTAACTAACTGAAAAGCAGGAGGGAAACATTTCTCAAACATACAGTGCCGATGAAATTTGCCATAACACTATGAATTATGTCGGCTGCCTGCATGAAGTTCCACATAATGGGAAAAAAGAATTTAACTAGATCTTAATTGAACATACAGCTACATAATATCCTTTTGTTTAGGCTCAAAAATGGATTTTTTTAAACCTCCTTATCAGTGCAGCTATTAAATATTGTGGCTCTCCAGCTATCAGTCTCCGATCAGCACAGTTAGTGCATTTTACCTTCCAAGGAAGTGCACTTTGAGCCAGCTGGAGCCCAAGAAATGTAGGAGCTGGAGAAAGTCGTAATTGAAACAGGCGACGGCTTCAGTACAGACAGGAAATAAAAAGAAGACTGGCCCTCCGACGGATTAAATTAGATGTTTCACATTCAGACAGTATCAGGAAAAAGAAGACTTATGTTAGGGGGGAAAAAGGTAACAGTAAGTTCATTGAGCCGAGGCCCCCCCCAGCACATGTTTGGCTGCGCCCTTTCTGGCCGTGGCGCGGGAGGGCAGGAGGCCGGGCCTCTCCCACAGCAGAGCAGCAGGTCCCCGCGCCCGTGTCACCCTACTCTCCCTCGGCCTGCCCTCGGCCTTCAGAGGCCTGCCGTATTCTGTTTCCATAAATTAGGCGTGAAATTACATTGGGCTGAGGATACATGATTTCAGCTGTTTTATAGTTGGAAAGGAAAATCTTTTAGACCTAAAGCAAAAACATTTTTTTTGAATATACTTCCTGCCTATTAGTTTGAGATATGCCTATTACAGAAAATGCTGGCTTTGTAGAAACTTTCTTTTTTCCCGTTTAATCTCACAGAACTCTGTCTTGTCCTTCAGTTCAAGTCAAGTAACGTTGGCTGAACGCCGACTGTCTACGAGGCCCCGCGCTACCTGGCGTCCCGCTACCTGGACGCCAGGAAGCGGCCGCCGCGGCTCGCGCGGGTCAGGTTCTCGGAGGAGAATTGTGCTTCCGTCACAGTATTTTGGGAAGCGGGGGTTTTTGGTTTGGGTTGGGTTGGGTTGGGTTTTTTGCATTGGAATCACCGAGTGAAATTGTTGCGATTTTTTTTCTCACTTTCCTCACATCTCAGTTTTTCTGTTGAGGCAGATGTGGGCCTGTGGAACACGGTGGGGTAAATGTCCCGACCTGACGCCTGTTACCAGCAGTGCCTGAGACCTTGCTTCGTCGGGTCAGCCGTGGGGTCCTCGGCGTCACTTGGACGTGAGGAGGGGCAGCTTCAGCTGAGGTGCTTTCTCTGAGATGTAGGTAAGCACGCTGCAAACCTCAACCAGCTGAAAACCCTCTGGCCCTCCAGCGTCCGCCCTGGAGAGCGGTAAAATCAAGCGCTACTACAGCAAGGGGCTGGCAGCCCGGCCTGTTCCTCCCACCGTGGCTCCCTGCGCCCGCCCGTACGCACAGTCTGAGAGAAACGGGCCTCATCTCAGGTGCGCTCCCTGCCTCGGCTTCCTGAAGTAAGCCCCGGGCGGGTCCCGCGCAAGCATCGGCTCCATCTGCCCTGCGTCGCCCACAGGAGCAACATGGGGTGGGGATGCATCACGCGAGTGGGTTCTGCATGGAAAATGTTGCGGGTCGCCTGCCCTGCAGCTGGGCAGCTGTGCATAGCTCTAAACCTTTACTGCTGCGCTGACGTTCGGTTCAAAGGGTGCGCACCTCTGATATTCATGGTCCAACAAAACGGTTAGCTAATTGCTCATCTACTCAGTAGCCACCAGGATCGCAACCTGCGCGACCACAGCGACAATGATCTCCGTACTTAGTGTTCTCCGACCGGGGACCGTCCTCCCCCACGCAGCCAGCATGGCTCGCACACGCTCGGTGAGCACAGAGGAGCAAACCGGAAATGGAGAATTGTGTCCTCCGTAAAGGCCGCCCGGCCTATTAGCTTCTTCACAGAGAGCATATTTCCTTCTTCCGAAAGGTGATTTTTAAGATGGGTCCTGAAGCACGAGGAAATACATTTTGCAGAGAACTTGGGTTTCTGAGCTTAGGGCAGGCTATGCAGACTGTGGGATCTCGTGGTCGGGACTGTGCTCTAAAGAGTGCCCGGAAGTTGACTGTGGCCCTGGAGCATATGTTTCCAGGGACAGGAACGAGGTGGTGGTTGCCTACTGCCCAGACCTGTCAGAGGCACAGCCCTAAACCAGGACGTGACCTTGCAGGAGTTACCCATCTCGAGAGCTCCCTCCCACAGAAGTTGTCACCCAGAGCTTGCTCCCATACGCCCCATCTTCTGCTGTGACTCTGTCCTTGGAGGCCCAAGCCCAGGGCTGTGCATTCAGATGCAAAGTGGCATCCAGGTGGTGCAGCTGAGTGGACAAGGCTGCGGCTGCCTTTACCCAGGCCCTCAAGGGCTGATGATTAACGTGCTGTAGTAGAAGGAGATGAACTTCAGTAGGAGCCATGGGCACATGGTGCTGACCCTTTACAGATGCCATAGCCATTTGGCCTCACGGTGGCCCCTCTAGGACCCACTGGACAGATTATCCGCTTTTTACAAATGAGTGAACCACACTTTTATGAGTATCAATGTAAATGGCAAGTCGAGTTGCTACGATTCAGTCCCAGAGTTCTCAGAATCAGAAGCCTTTTCGTTTCCATATATCATAGTACTTAAGCCAGACCTCATTTACTTCGAACCTAGTTAGGAGCCTCTGTTGTTCAGGAGGAACAGTTTCTAAAAGTCAGCCTCCATATGGGTGTCGTCAAGCAGGCCTCATTAAGAAGGAAGGGAGGGAGGGCCCCACAGCCAAAGGGAGAGAGGTGAAAGGCCAGCTCTGAGCAGGTGGAAACGTGACCGTCCTACTGCATTCCCCTGACCTCCTACTCCTTCCACACAGCAAGGCTCTGAATCACTGGGACTGTCTTACCTCGTTGTGATTTTAATTATTAAAGAAAAATCAACACCAAGGTGTGAATGATCTATTAGCTTAACCCTTGCAGAGTTTGTTAATTCGAATAAATCTCTAAATGGTATCAACGTGTGGGAGGTATTTGAGGTTGTGGGTGGATCTTCTTCTCTATTCAAAAAGGGAGTCCCCAAACTATTTTATCTAGGAATGAAGTCCATGGGGTTTGCTTAGTAGGATGTAACTCTGAAATCGGTTGTATGGTGACGATAAGGGACAGCTTGATTCATTCTGCATGTATCCGCGAATTGGTTTCTCCAGAGTCTCTCTCCAGCTTTAATTCTCCCTCACTCCCAAGCCCCTCAGGCAATTTCTCTGGACTTTCCTCCCTCGTGATCCTTTTCCCTTCCATGTTAGGGTCACTTGAGATCTCTTTATTCTAAAATGGACCAAATATGAGGAGAACCAGAGCTCTATTTTCTTGTTCTCCTCAGCCTACTTTGACAGTAATGAAGACCTTCCAACTTAAAGTGAAAATTCTCCTGATGGTAGTTTCCCTGCATTGCCATCAGAAATATCACAGTTTGAAGATGGAAACTGAACCAGAGGTGCTTAGGTTAAGTGCATCTGGACTGTGTGACACTTCATCCTTTGTTAAAAGACATTACCTTGCTAAAGCTTTGGCTTATCAGCACATGCCGTCTGGTCCAACACGTCAAGGTCACTCACTTGTGTCACTGGAAATTAAATCCTGAGCAATTTGATATTTTAAAGAGAACCTATGTTTTATTCTCTGAATTTGAGGGCAAGAAGGAAGGGATGGCTGACTCTTCTGGCAGTGGGAAGCTCTGGACCCGGACCGAATGTAAGGAGCCCACCCTTGCTCGCTTCCATTTGCCCATTCGTTCTCCTCCTTAGTTCCAGCCCCTCGGCTCTGAGGCCCTTCCCTCACTCATCTTTGGGCTAAATGATATCCTGGGGATTGTTAGGAGTAAAGGTTTAGAAAGTTTGTATTTAAAAATAAGTAGTGGTGATTGAAATGCCTCTTTACTGGCTCATGATGACTGGGCCTAGAACACCATACCATGAGACAGAAGTAAACTTGGGAGTTTCTATGTTATTTGTGTCCAGCTTCCTGCCTTACTAAATTTATATGGCTACTTCCCATAAGTAAGAAGCATGTTTTGAAGCAAGCAAAATGCAGGTTTGTGCTGCCATCGATGTGTCATAGCCTGCAGTTCACACCCCCAGTGTAGGTGTCAACAAACCTGTCTCTTACTCTCCAAGGTATATGGTGCCAAAACCAAAAAGTGGGATCTGGTTGCAAGGAAGGCGCTGGCAAAACAGAACTTTATAGTCCCTGGTTCTGTTTGACATTTAAGGGACATTCACTTGGAGGACTCCCAAACACGTAATACACCAAGAGGAGGAATGCTTTCTCTTGAAGATTCAGTGGGTTGCTGGCTGCAGGGAGAATTATAAAGCCCTTCTGATCAAAAAGAGACTCTCGTTACTCCCCTCCCCATGTTCCTCACTCACATACCAGCTCCCAGAAAGCCTGGTGCTGTTCCAGAACCTCCCACGCAAAAGGTTTGCACAAGACTCAGTGGTTCTACAGGTTGGGCTCTTACCTGAGAAGAACTGAGTACAGGAAGGTTTACTTAATATATCCTTTAAAATCTACTTTCTTTCAAAATTATCTATTACAGTCAGATTTTAAAATTATAACATAGTTGTATGGAGTTGCATTTTCAATTTTAAAACTTCTCCCTTTAGGGATGTGTGTGTGTGTGTGTGTGTGTGTGTGTGTGTGTGTGTGTGATTGCTGTATCTCCCAAATCAGAATTTGGAAAAGATTGGCCTCCTTCAACTATGCCATCATAGTTGATGACATTTCTAAACTCTGATATCGAATGAGTGCTTTTCTCGAGTGGCATAAGTTGAGATGGAAACCAAAATTGAGAAAGTGTGAAAACTTTGTGTCCTCTGACTTCTTTGTAAAAGAATTGCAGAACAGAGTTTTCCAGGAGTACTTTTGAGTATATAAAACCAGGAAATAACTATGTGACACTCCTGGCATCGATACCCCAAAATGAGTCAGGCGGAGATAAAGTTGTAAGAGAAATCCACAGTGCCCTGCCTGTCATCAAAGAACGTGGATTTTGACAGGTTCCCAAGCCCGTCCTGGTAGACCCCCAAAGGTATGGGGTCTATATTATAGAGGGCGACTGGAGGCAGCACTCATTGGGAACTCCAATGCTCCGCGCACCTTGTGTTCTCTGTGCAAGATGTCCTGTCGAGCGTGACTCCACGGCATCAGTTCAGAGCCAGACCTCCTGGGTTCAGGTACTGGCTTTGTCACTTCCTAGCTGTGAGATATTGGGTGGGTCTCTCAAGTTCTTTGTGCTTCAGTTTCTCCATTTGAAAAATGACCATAATAATAGTCCTTCCCTCATAGGACTCTGATAGGGGATTAGATATAATATAAAGTACGTGAAACTGTGAATATTTTAAAATGTTAGTATCTATGAGGTTGATGGTAATGATGGTGTCGACATACACTGCCTCTGTGTTTTGCATCACACAAATCAGAGCATCACAACGTGCTTCTTGAGGAGGAGCTTTCCAAATCATAGAAAACGGGCATAGACAGAAACAAATCTAGGGGCACTGGAGTGGCTCAGTCGGCTAGGCTTCCGACTCTTGATTTTGGCTCAGGTCACGGTCTCGAGGTAGTGAGATTGAACCCCAAGTTGGGCTCTGTGCTCAGCAGGGAGTCTGCTTGAGATTCTCTCTCTCTCTCTCTCTGTCTCCCTCTTCCCCTCCCCCTGCTCGCATTCTCTCTCTCTCTCTCTCTCTCTCTCAAATAAATAAATAAATAAATAAATAAATAAAATCTTTAAAAGATAGAAGCAAGTCTGACATATTTATTACCTAAAGAGGAAGATGAGAGAATTCTTTTTAGCAAGAACCCCTTGCTCTTGTCATGCCATCTATAATTTAAAGAATCCTCAGCACAACAGAACTATCATCTAGTAGTCATGTGATGTGGGTACAGTAACACCATTCCGTTCACTTTCTTGAGCCATTTGAATAAACGTGTCTCAAGGGAAGCAAAATAACTTCTCTCTGTCTTTTTATTAATGAATGGGAAAAGAACCCCTATGAACATATTAAATGAGTAAAAATCACAACAGTTTGAGGAATGAGCTCCTTAATAGGTACTGAAGAAGGGAAAAATCTTATTCTTTGTTTCCTCAATTTTCTTGCTACTGAAACAATGGAAAATACAGGAAATCTATATCTTGTGCTTGTTATTTTTATTTGAAATGAGGTAAATCAGTGAATTTTTATGTTGCTAAAGGAGCAGATATATACGTAGTCATTCAATATTCCAAATTTACCTAAAATTTGAGGGTTATGATTTGAGAAGTTAGTATCCCAAGGAAAATTTCCTAAACAGCATCAAATTTGAGATTCCATTCATGGCTTAATCATTAAGAGCACTTGGGGAGCTTTATAAGAGTAGAATTACCAGACCCCTCACCATCTTTCCTAATTGCAATCTGCAGAAGAATTTGTATTTTTTAAAGCACCCCAAGTGATTTGAAATACACATGGTAAGAGTATAGTCTATAACCCGAACCAGCTTTTTCATCCTATTTTTTGGAGAACTATCTTAGTGAAAAATAACAAGTTTTATATATTCTGTATATGTAGAAGATATTCTACGAATCTTCCTAAATTAAGATAGAGGGACCCCAGTTCACTGTAAGCCTCAAGGAGAAAATTTGAAGGTGGGTGGACTTCTGGAGGTACCATTGCTGGGATCTGTCCTCGGGGCCCTCCCCATGGTTCCCGGCTGCAGAGCCCTCTTGGGTCCTGTGGTAATTAGCGAAGAGGTGTACACGCACCCCTGCACATATACTCATAATAAATAAGACTCATTCTTAGGTCCCAGCCTTGGTTACCACTTACTGGCTCCAGACATTCTGCTGATGTGATAAAGAAAAAAGGGAACAGGCCAGGCCCTACCTTCTTCCCACCCCTTGGCTCCACCAGCCATTGGAAAGAGGGTCACTGTGAATACAGAGTATGTATGTTTATGATAAATTATCAAAACTCATAGGAGTGCTTCTCTAGGGTCATGTTACAATGTTTCTTGCATATCTTTAAATCAGAGAGCTTTTTTTTTTTTAAGATTTTATTGATTTATTCATAAGAGACCCAGAGAGAGAGGCAGAGACACACTGGCCGAGGGAGAAGCAGGCTCCCAGTGGGACTCAATCTCAGGACCCCCAGGATCAACCACTGAGTCCCTCAGGCATCCCAAATCAAAGAGCTTTTTAACTTGAGTGTAATAAAATGTGAATGACTATTTTCATGCAAATGAACTGTTTTCAGAAAAGAACATCTATTTACATGTCCTTTATATTGCAAAACCCATTCTACTATTGGTACATTTCATGTGGACTTCAAATTTAGAAATAATTCATCTCCAAATTTTATTTGAATTCAAGGCATAATTTCTACTAATTTGTCCAAAATTTGTCACTGTGTGATTATTAATTTTAAATCTAAAAATTTTAAATTTTAAGTCTGAAAGTTTTTCTTTCAGCTTTTAATTGTTCTCTATGAGGAACTCTATTACCTAGATTGTTTTTCTAATTGCTGATTTCAAAGATTAGATAGATAGATAGATAGATAGATAGATAGATAGATAGATAGATATCGAAAAAGAGTTTGGAATATTGGGAAGGAAAATCAGTAGTTCAATTCAACATGGTCATTTAAGCAGTTAGACTGACTTTGTATGCATTTGTGTAATTCTGATACCTCATGGGTTTTAGGTATAGCTGAGAGTTCCTTTAAAAAAAAAAAAACAAAAAAGTCAGGGGAGCCTGGGTGGCTCAGTTGGTTAGGCATCCAACTCTTGATTTTTGTTCAGATCATGATTTCATGGGTCATGGGTTCAAGCTTCTCATCATGCTCTGTGCTCAGAGGGGTGTCTTCTCTCTTTCTCCCTCTCCTGCCCCTCCGTGTACTCTCTTTCTCTAAAGTAGGTGAATAAATCTTATTTAAAAAAAAAAATCACTTCTTCAGAGTCTTTGACAGCATATAGAAATCTTTGTATAAAAATACATTCATTTAGAACAGTTAGGATATTATTAACATCTGAATACATTTGGTCTGGAATGGGACATTTCTACCTTCTTTTCAAAGGATTTTATCTCCCTTTGATAAGAATGTCAAGTATGTCATATATAATACACATATTATGAAAGTCCTTTCACTAAATACATAGAGTTCTTAATCTGTAAAATTATTTGGGTACTATTATTAATATTCAGAGTTGATGGGAAGCTGTGAAAATGATATTTAATCCTTTTTTTATCCTGAGACAACTAAACTCTACTTTTTCATGAAGTCAAGCTGAGGACAAGCTCTCCCAAGGCCAGTATATTTCCAGTAGCTTACCTCTAACCCTGACCTTAGGCATAAAACATCGTAACTGGCAATTCCATGGTTTCAACCACCAAAACCTGAGCTCTCCATAAAATGCCACAATTTCCTTTCCCTGTGATTTTTGCTGCTATACATGTATCTATGTTTATCCACATATTTGTACTACCTGAGTGATGCTACACTTTTCCGGGTTTTTTTGTTTTTCTTCTTCTCAATAAACTGGCTTCTTAGGGACTATCTTAGATTTAGAAACCTATAGCGTAGAGTAGGTATAAAGAAATAGGATTTGGAATGTAGTTATTTCACTGTGGGACTCTCCATGGGTATATCATAAAAGAAGAAAGAACTTACTAGGTGTTGGTTATGGCACTGGAAAAGTGGCTTGGAAATTGACTTCAGGAGATTAGAATAACCTTCTCGTGTAGATCTAAACACCATTCTTTGTTGGTTTTGTTTCATTTTCTTTCTCATGAAAACATGCCCTCGTGGGGCAGTGTTCATTTCCCCATCCTCTGGTTTTGCAGTATTTTTCTCCATCTGTCCGTTTAAAAGTAAGTCATTCCCACATAAGCATACGCAGCCCTTTCCATCACTTCACTTTCAGCTCCTGGGAGACCCAGGTACACTCTGCTTTAAGCTGCGTACAAACATCTCTGCATTTTTGGCCCTGAACTGTCAAACTTTCTGTTAAGTCTTGAACATTTGGGAAAAGCTCTCAGCCTTGGGGCAGAGAATTTGCGTATGTTGAGGAATACTAAGCAAAATGAGTACCCACAATTCCAGGTGACCATAAAATTACAGTGCAGGAAGGGAAAGGATAGTAATTATCTCCCAAAGGGCTTTTAACTTCCTTTGGCATTTTAAAAGAGGAAGATTAGCTGCCTTCACAATATACTGCATCTATCACCTCTGCATGTGGAGTACCTTAGCCTTCACCTGGGTTGGTTTAGAAGCATCCAAGTTTCCCAGAGTTGGCTACATTCACTTAACACAAGAACAGGCTCATCAAGTAAATGGACATCTAAGGCATACATGAAGCTCTCATTTCTTGAACTTCTGGAAAGAGGTCATTTATGGTTTCCCATGCTGATTTCAGACCTGCTGCTCTATAGGAACATAGGAATTTATCAATTAAATTGAGATGTATTTGGGGATCCCTGGGTGGCTCATTGGTTGAGCGTCTGCCTTCAGCCCAGGGCGTGATCCTGGAGTCCCAGGATCGAGACTCACATCAGGCTCCCTACATGGAGCCTGCTTCTCCCTCTGCCTGTGTCTTTGACTCTCTCTCTCTCTCTGTCTGTGTCTCTCATGAATAAATAAATAAAATCTTTAAAAATTTTTTGAGATATATTTTATAGAGAGTTGAAGGGTATAAGAAAATCCATAAGAATTTCTTGTAACAGTCCTGAAAGCCTCTGGAGCTCTTAGGCTCATTCACCTTAACCCATATGTATACCCCAACAACAACCCCGTAGATTCCTAAATTCATTCTAGAGTAGAGAAGTGCATCACAAACTTATAGTCATGTTATCATGGGTTCTGAGACTACCAAAGAAGATGGGGCATTTGGGAATTTATAATGGCCCAAGAAAATGTCCCATAGTACCCCAAGGTAACATCAAGAAGTCATTTGTTGAGACTGGATGAAATCACTATTAGAATGAGCAGAGAGAAAGGGGACCAAGAACCAAGCTCTAGTACATACCAACACAAAGATTTTAAACATGAGAACTAGAGGATATACTGAAAAGTGAAAGCATCTAATAAGAATTTCAAACTGAGCAGGGCACCTGAGTGGCTCAGTAGGTTAAGCGTCTGCATTCAGCTCAGGTCATGATCTCAGGGTCCTGGGATCGAACCCCACATTGGACTTCCTGCAGGGAGTCTGCTTCTTCCTCTGTCTGTGCTCCTCCCCCTGCTAGTGCTCTCTCTCTCTTTCACACACACACACACAAATAAATAAAATCTTCTAAAAAAAAAAAAAAGAATTTCAAGCTGAGAAAAGATTGAAAATAGAAGGAAATCATCAAATGACTATTTGAAGAAAGTTTCCCGGAACTAAAGAATATGAATCTTGAGAGAGCAAAAGCTGTGTGAATGTCTGGGTTAATGAACGAGGAAAGACCTCACACCAAGACCATTACTGCAAATGTTCAACACTGGGATCACAGAGAAAATCCTAAAACCTCCAGTAGTACAAACAGGTTTCATACAAATGATGAAGGGTAAAGTCAGGAGTGAAAAGTGCATTCATTGTATGTATGTTCCAACATCGACATGAGAAGTCAATGAAGCAAAGCCTTCTGAATTTTGGATATGATTTTCTAAATCTGGCCAGAATATTATAGATATTTCCAAATATGCAACTTTTTTTTAAAGATTTATTTATTTATTCATGAGAGACACACAATGGAGAGAGGCAGAGACACAGGCAGAGGGAGAAGCAGGCTCCATGCAGGGAGCCCGATGTGGGACTCCATCCTGGATCCTGGGATCATGACCTGGGCTGAAGGCAGATGCTCAACCACTGAGCCACCCACGGATCCCCAAATAGGCAACATTTTTAAAGAAATTATCCTCTGTGCACTCTTTTGAGAGAAGTATTGGTTATACTCCACTGAAACAAGGAAGTAAACCAAGAAAGAGAAGGGCATAGGATTCAGGAGGTGGGAGCCCTAACACAAACACCAAAGTAGGGATTTCTCAAGATGATAACAAAGGAAGTCCTCTGTTACGCGTATACGACTAGCACTTTCCTGAATTCTGTGAGTCATTCTAACAAAATCTTGAACCTGAAGGGAGTCATGAAAATACCTTGAATGTATAACCAGTTGGTGAGAAGTACTGTGGTGTGGGGACCCCCGAACTGGCTGTCTTCAGAAGTGAGGGCATTCTCGTTGGGGCCTATGCCCTTTGATCTGCGGAGTCTGACTCCGGGGGCTTAGTTAGCATCAGCATCGTGTTGCAGTATTGCACTAACAAATTGAGGGTGAATGAAGGAAAGCCCAGAAATCCAAGATACTTGATTAAATCAAACATGGTTTTTGAGAGTTAAAATTATTCGACCTAAAATATAGAATGCTAAGTTATATCCGGAGCATTTGAGCTAAATGGAGCTTTGCTATGTCTTAACCAGCTAGAGTGAGGTGTGACCTGGAATGAGAGGTCTGTAGGGTTCTGACGGAAGCTCTTACTCTCTTCCCCAAAGTAACGGTGTCCTCACCTGCAGGCCTTACTGTTCCCTCCCATTGCTGCTGGGCAAGCATCACCGGCCGCCCCCTCTTCCCTCTACTGTTCCCCTCAAGCCTTCTCAGGTGCTTCTGCCAGGGGAGCCCAACACAGCCCCCGTGCCTGGGAGTGAGCCCGTGCGGGCCTCCTGACCCACCCTGGAAGCCCCAAGTAAACCCACCCGTGTGATCCTCCCCTCCCCGCGCCTCGTCCTCCTTTGTAACTTCGTTGCACCGAGGCACCCGATGGGCGCATTGACGAGCCCTTCTTTCCCGCACGGTCGCTCTGGGTCCTGCCCCCCGCCCCCCGACTCTGGCTCGCCCTGCGGACTGCCAGGCCTCGGTAGCGGCCGCCCGGGCCCGCCTCATGACTCACGGTTTCCTCTCGGTGCCTGCTTCGGGCTGCTCTGCCAAGCCTTTGCTCAGGGCCCGCTCTACCCCTGGGCATTCCTATCCCAGTGTGACATCTGGGCGCCTGAGACAGGCTAGGTCACCTGCCAGGGCCCCCGCCTGCCGCCCTGGTGCCCACCGGCCGAGCCCCCCGGGCCACGCGTGTGTCTCCGTCCCAGGCCTGCGCACGCTCTGCCTCGCGGGCGGTGGGCCGGCCCCCGAAGCCGTGGCGTCGAGAAGGTGACAAAGTATGCATGTCCTACAAAAAAGATGCCAAACCAGCCCCTCTCTCTTCTCTGTCCACCCACTATCAGAAGCTTAGGAAATTTATTTAGGCTTTAGTTCTACTTTATAGTCTAAATTCTCTCTTTGGTAATTCAGGAAAATATCTTTCTGCCTTCTTCACGGCAAAAATATTTCGAGTATCCAGAGTCTGCTCTCTTCCTTTCTTCATGTGTTTGGATCTAGAAACTTCACATATTAATTTTGTTGCAAAAAAAACGGGGTCAAACCAATTAAATTAATGTTCAAATGCTTAAAACAACAAACAAACAAAAAACCCCCACACAAATCCAGGGGAGCATTGCAAGATCTGGTTTTTCCCTTATTGTAAGTGAAATTCCCATTAGTGGCAGCCAGGACTGCACACCGATAGAGAATGGGGTCTCTTGTTTGCAGAGATGGACTTATCACATGGTTAGCAGCTGGGATTTATGTGGAGACTCATTAAATAAAACAGCAGTGGCAGCTACCTCCTGCTGAAATACACTTGGAGGTACAGTACCTGAATTTTTCCAATCCTAGCTAGTCTTTTATACTTTGTTTTATGTCTCTCTCATTTTTCTGACTGTTCTTGACATTTTCTGACCTCACAGTACTTTTATTATTATTTTTATTGCTACTATAACAATGATAACTTAAGGGCCTGATTTATATGATGGCAACTTAGCCAAGGAGGAGATTAAGGCATACCCCAAAAACATGCAGTAAATGTTCAAGTCTATTAGCCTTCCATTTTTATTAACTGGGAAACTTTAGTTTTGTTTTGACACAAATGAATTTGGAGAGTCATGAATAACTGCAGGATTATATTTGCTGGGTTGCAGGATTGGACACAAATGAATTCGGAGAGTCCTGAATAACTGTAGGATTGCACATTGCTGTGGGTCCTTGAGCGGATGACATAATTTAAGACATCTTAAAGTATCTCTAACTGACACATCATAACAAGACACTCAAATGACTCCATTTATTATTATTATTATTATTATTATTATTTTAGTAATCAGTAGTGGTTCTTTCATTCTTTCCAAAATAATTATAATTTTCAGAATGACAAACATACCACAAATTATTGATAGGATTTCCTCAATTTTAATAATTTACAAATATAATGTTTCATTTGGAAGATGCCAGACCTCTTGCGCTCCCAACCAAAAACCAATCTCCCATGAGGGCGAGTAGCCTTACCCTGAGCGTCTGACCTAAAGGCTTTCGGCCTCTGGGTGCTCAGCGTGTAGGCGCAGGACTGCCCAGTCGGCGCTCCTGGCAGCCCCTGAGCAATTGCACGCTCACCAGCAGGCGAAGGATAGGACTTGGTTTGCTGAAGCCCAGTGCCTGGACCGTGAGCCTGGGCTGCTAAGGTCTCCTTCCTGCCCTTGAGCCCACAGTCCTCCTCTGGACTCTGCTGTGTGTGCGCAGATTGTGTGACTGGGCCTCTGCTTGAGTCCCTGTATTCTGCTTCCCAGAACCTAGTGCCCTGCTCTCCACCCGAGCCTGGTTTGTATTGGTGCCTGCCCCCGGCAGACCCTCTTTACACTCCTCACCCTCAGCTCAGGTTCTGTGCTACTAGATGCTGTTTGTCATTTCCATCTTTCCAAATTATGGTTTTCAACTTCTTGATGGCTGCAATTTACTGAATTCTGGTGAACTGAATATAACTGTACTATTGCCTCATTGTTTCACCATTTCCATGGAGTTATTGAAATAACATCATTCTGTAGGGGGTAAATAGTTTGACCTTGAACGTCACTAGACAGACTTTCCAAGACCTTCACAGTCTACAAACCCTTAGACAACATATAACTTTATGCTGAAATAGCAGCACATTTGTTTCAGGTGGATTGTTCTCCTTGACCACTGTTCTATTTAACATCTCACTCTTTTATCTAATGGTTCAACCTTTCTGGCTGAGAACCATCTCTGCTGGACCTCTTCATTTCCTTCATCAGCACCGGCATTTAGTTTTGTTTCTAAGAACACTTCTCACAAGGGAAGTTTTCACCTCTTCATAGGAGTGACTCAATATCGAATGGTAAGCAGAGGCCAGAACCCTTCTGAAGCTCAGAGGTGCTCGGCATGGTCACTCAATGTAGCCAATTACACTTCTAGAAATGGCCATAGCAATATTTTCAGTCCCACATGTTCTTCCAGAACCTCGCCACTATCAAGAGGTGGAGCCTCTTTCTTCTGCCCCGGACATTGGGTGGGCCTTTGTGACCCGACACGTGGTTATGAGATGCATGCTCTTGTCACCCAGTCACCCATCCTATGAGAAAATCCAAGTCTGTCCACACGGGGAGCCCTGAAGGGAACCGGGGCTCACGGCCAACAGTCAACACTGACCTCCAGACACAGGAGTGAACCATCTTTCAAACCTGGGCGTCTCTGCTCAGGCCTCAGACAACTCTGTCCAAATTGCTGACCCGAACAATTCAGGCCTCAGACAACTCTGTCCAAATTGCTGACCCGAACAATTCATAAACATAATAGATTATTGTTTTAGGACACTAAGTTTTGGGGAAATTTGTTATTCAGCCATAGTGACCATAACATTCACTAGATGACTAGTGCAGACAAAGTAGCCTCCGAGCATGTAGTTCAGATGCCTACAGCTCAGCACACCTCCGTGGCTTTCACATCATGGACCTGCGGCTCCTCCCCAATAGTGCAAAGGCTGGTGTCCGTAACCAGCCACACCCAGACTGCTGACCCTGCACCATGTAACACCAAGCCGGTGTGCTTATCTCCTCCTTTCTGATAAAGCCAGCCAGTCGTGGTGTTAGGAACATGAAGAAACTTCAAAATGGCTAAAGTCAAAAACAAAAGAACAACAGGTGTTGGCAAGGATGTGGAGAATAAGGAACCCTCATGCACTGCTGGTGGGAATGCAAATCGGTGCAGCCACTCTGGAAAGCAGTATGGAGTTCCTCAAGAATTTAAAAATAGAGCTAACACACATTTTGTTCTGCTTCAGAGAAAACAAACAAAAAAAACGTGGAGGTTTAGACTCTGCCAGTTTTCTGTAGATCCCTGTTCCTCCTCTTGAGTAATTGCTGGAAAATGACCACTCAGCCCAAAATGACATCTCCTAATGCCCCCTTTGCATCCGGGTGGGGCCAGTGACTATTTCAGAGCTGAATGACATGTCACTCTTAGGCCTTCTTCTTCTTCTCTTCTCCTGATACCCACCAGAAGTGAAGCTCTCTGAGCCCCTAGGGGATGGAGGGATCCACAAGATGGAAGGACGTTGGTCCCTGGATCAATATACAGGAGACTGTATTTAATATGCAGCATTAAATACTCGGATGAACCGAAGGCAGCAAGGATGGAGAGGGGATTCTCTCGTGTTAAGACTTTGCCATCCAGTCACTGTGGCTTCTAGCCGCCTGTGCCTGATACAAGCCGAGTCTGAATAAGATTGTTGTACATGTAAACTAGATACTAGATTTCAAAGGGACAGGAAAATGTAAAACATCTCAATTTTTATGTGAATTACAGGTGAAACGACAGTATTTCGGATATATTAGATTAATATATTAAAATTTATTTTACCTTTTTGTTTTATCATGGGTAGAAAATTGTAAGGTACCTTTGTGGGTTACTATGCCCTCCTGGTAGACAAGGCTGTGTTAAGATATCGGGATTTCAGGGTTTGTCTGTTCCAGCAGCACACGTTACCTGGGCAAACAGCGGCCGCTCAAAGTCTAGCGTTACCCGGTCTCCCGGACCAGTGCAGGCCCTGTCCCCTATAATACTACTGTACGGTTTTCTCAGAAATTGATTTCTCCAGCATGAGATGTTATCTACATTCTTAAAACTTAAAACTAAGCATTTTTTAATTTCTTAAGAGTTTGAGAATCTTGTTTTTCTGTCCTGTCATCTAGAAATAAGAGAATTCAACAAAATACCGTTGTGGCGTTCAGTTGCCATAGTGATGGTTAAATTACTATCTTTAGGGAAATGAGGCCTAATAGTACAACCTGTTATAACTGTATTTAACACTATGTCTTCCATCTGATAAAACAACTTTTTCTTGCTAATTATTAGAATTTTTATTAACCCACCATCTATATAGCTCTGTTTTTACTTTTTTATACTTCATTCCAAAGATTTATTAAGAGTACACATAAAAACATGTTTTTAATCGTGTTTTTCAATTATAGGCCATCTGGATTTGTTATGGCCAAAGAACTTCATGAATTATACTTCTAATCCTGTTTAGCTAATACAAGTCTCTGCTAGAAAATAATAGGTCAACTTCTTAGGACGTCAAGGTATTACTGCAGCTTTATCTAGCACATTTTTTTATTTTAATCCTTGTCTTGTCAGACTAAGACATCTTGTATGCTTTTTTTTAGAGAAAAATTTATGCTGTAACACTGATTACTTCTGTATCAAAGCTACTCTAGGAAACTCTTTTCCTCTCTGTGTGCTTTCTGAATTATAATGTTTGAAATTTAGTTGCACAATTTTAATTTGTATTGATATGTTACAGTGATTGATTATTCAGATCTGCAAAGGCACATCTGTGATAAATCCAATGCAAAGAAAACTAGCTTGTTGTGTGTGTGGTCAGTCACATCCAAAAGAAGCAAAAATTCAACTTTGTAGAAGCAGTGACAGTGGTCTTGCCCTTTTCTGCAAAGCAGTGAGTTAAAGTTCCTCTTCATCCATCCACCCTAACGTGCCCTGTGTCTACCGTATCTCTGTCCCAAAGTCTCTGCTCTAAAATTCCGTGTAATCTGACTCTCCTCTTTTCTTCTGTCTCTGGCCTCTTCATTTTCCTCTTTAGCCAGTTTTCCTTCCAGCAGCAGATAGTCCTAGTTCAGGCAAACACTGAACATCCTCAGGCGGTAATAGGGGAAGGTTTGTGAAGACTTACAAATGATCTTTTCTGATCACATACTATTGCACTCAGAATTTTTTTTTTTTTTGCGATCACAAATAGCCTACCTGTAACATGCAAAATGTGACTTTTATTACAGCAGATTTAACTTCTCATATTTTACTGGTTGTCAACTAAAGTTGGAAAGGTTTTGTGTCTTTGTTTTTTTTTAAGACCAGCCCATCTATGCAATTATCACATATCCTGGGCTGGCCATAGCCCCAGGGGAAAGGGGCAGGACTTTATCCGTCACCCACACTAGCCTTAATATGTTAACATCTCTTCTGTCGCTAAGTACTAGAATGCCTCTGTCCTTGTCAGGTGCATATTTGAAGTTCATTAATATGAATGAATGAGCTGCATTATCAGATAGCCGGTAAGGATGTTTTCACATTTCTCCCTTTTGTGTATATTCAGTAGTAATTCAATTGCAACTTCTTAAGATAGCAAAGCTGTATTTATTCCAACAGCCTTACCCTTACCTGTGTAAAACGTCACAACTCTTCTTAAAGAAAAAAGAAAAGTTAACTTTATGCAATATGCATGTCATTATTTCAGTTCACGACTTTATCCAGATTTTACACTCCAAAAAGTAAGAGAACTATGCCCCTCCTTTGAATTCTTTGGACATGTGGCTTCTGAGCAATATGTAGCATTCGTCCGACATTTATGAGGTCAGGTCCCAGGGAGAGAAGCACCCTCAGGACGTGTATAGTTTTGCGGGGAACACACAAGCCACGGTTAAAATATCAGGGTCGAGTAAGACTCTACCCCCTGTACCAGCAGCCCACCCAACCTCAGAGGCAGGGCTTCCCAACAGGAGGGATGTCAGGAGTGTCTGAGCTCACAACATCCTTTGAGTTGAGTGATCAAGTCCCCAGTCTTTCGACCAGTCAAGCCACTTTCTTAACCTCTCTGATCTCGGTGTTTGACAGGGAAGTCGTCATGCCTCCCTCTCAGTGTTGTTCTGAGAATTAGGCAAGGTAAAATGTGGCTGTGCATGGTCCCTGGCACACTGTAGGCATTTAGTAATGTCACCGTTTAACCCTTACTCATTCCTTCCTAGCAATTCCTAATGTCTCTTTGCCAAGACTGAGTTAAAATCAGTAAGCTTTAAGAATCAGACATTTAGCCCTGGGGTATTTCTATCCCAAGTCTTTTTTCAAAGTTATCTAATAACTTTTTAAAAAGTTATCCGGTCCTTCCTCAGGATAACTAAGAATAAAAATGAGTGCTCACAAACCTCGAATGGAAGATTCTTGCATTTGGTTATGTGTATCTAGAAACAGTGACTCTCAGAACACACCTACGTTTTGGGTGGGTTGGTTTGGATTTTTTGTTTTTCCCTCTTGCTTTTTAAGTACATATGACTAGGTTTTTTGCTAGGAATTTCTTTGGGGCTGAGCTAGAGTAAGGAAATAAATGAAAGAATTGGACCGAATTCTGTGAGTCTGGACTAAACCAGGCCAAATTCTCTTTCCCCCCATGCAGTTTCAATAGAATTCCATTGAATTAATTTTACTCGTAATAAAATCAGTTGTATTTCAAGCCTGCCTCCAGACTCCCAGATCCTTTTGATCCAAGCACAACAGCCTGTTGCTGTGCAGTCTGTTGAACTTGGCTGTGAGGGTGGGACAGGGGTTTGTGTTTGAAGTTAGCCCGTTCTACTGCTCATCAATATTTCAGGACAGCTGGGATTCTCTGAAAGTCAACTCTTGCCAAAAACAAGGGAGGAGGGGCGTTGGTTTGAGAGGACTGCGCTACTTCTAAATTATTATTCCTATAATACTATAAAATTATAAAAGGCTCCACAACCATTAAGAATATTGGAACCTGGTGACTCATCTTTCAGTACGAAGTTGAAAGGAAAGGAAGTTATGGCCAGCAGGGTTCATTCCAGAGGATATTCACAGTGGGACATTATTCTCCAAACTGACAGTACAGCGAGGTCCAGTCCACGTGGTAGAGCTGCCCCTGTCCCTCACGTGGGCTGGCCCGGCCTGGGAACAAGGGTGGACAGCGGAGGACAGCGGAGGGAACCCGGCCCGGAGCTTGACCTCCACACGTGGGGACTGAAGCCTCCCTGAGGCTGATTCGGAGCGAAGCCACCAAGGAAGCAGTCAGAAGGTTCCAGAGGCAGCCTGAGCAGCAAAGGGCCGGGAGGCCATTCCACAGCTCAGAGAAACCCCACATGAGAGGCCCACACCAGAGAGAACGAGCAGAAGGCAGCTCCCTCACGGCCCCGGCCCCTCGCGGGGCCCTGAGTCAGCAGCAGGGACACCTGGAGGACCAGGAGGGCAGGGGCTTCCCTTGTGGGGTTCCTGTCACCGATTCCTGAAACAAAGGCCATTTGCTCACTGTTGCGTAGTTGGCAGGAGCTTTCCCCAGCCAGCTTTCTGTGGTGGGCCTTCTCTCATCTCTGCGTCTTCCCACGCGAGTCCGTGCTCCTGGGCTTGGCGAAGCTCTAGCACACATGGGTCTTCGTCCGCCTTCATCAGGTGCAGCAGTTACAGAGAGAAATTGGCCTCCCGCAGGTAATTCCTCAAACTCCGATTGTGTGCGTCATGGGATATGACAGCAAAAGAAAACCCTGGCTCTGGTTTTTAAAATGTAAAGCTGGGTTTCTTGATAGGATGGTTGTTATACATGAAAAAAATGATGTGGCGAGATGATACTGCATCATAACGTCTACCGCAGGTCAGGGCTCCCCGTGGACCTTACACTTGTGAATCTCTGGTTGCAATCCAGTCCCTCTGGCTCAAAAGAAAAATCACCCTCGAGTAAAATAATGCAAAACAGGACGGCAAGGTCTTTCTCTAAGCCACATCCCCAAAGACCCTTGAGCTACTGTAGTGACCTGAGTGAGACGTGGGGCTTGGGAAGGGACAGAGAGCTACACAGCGTGGATCCTCATGGAAGCGCCGAGAAGGACTCCCCGGGCCTGGCGCCCACATCCCCAGCCCTTGCAGGGGGGAAGCCCCCTAACCAGGACATCCGGCCCCATGGCCAGGGAACAGGGAGGAGGAGGAAGCGGTTTATGTCCGAGGGCTACGGGCTCCTAGTGCCACGGAGGGGCTTTGCAGGGACGGAGCTTGGCGCGCAGGTGTGCAGCACCTTCTGTCCCCCCTGGCCGACGGACACAAGCCCAGGGGCTCCACTCCTTGTGTTCCCGCCGTGCTAGGTGCTCTCATGCGGTCCTCGGGAGAACCTCTGTGCTACTCGTCGTCTTCATCACTGTGCAGGTTAGGAAACTGGGGCTTAGAGAAGTGATTTGCCCAAAAGATGAGAAATGGTTATTCAGAAACGAAACTCTTAGTCATGTGTCCTCGAATCCAGGTACCCAAAGGTATTTTTTCATATCTGTGGACAATAGGCTGCAGGTGGACAGACAGACGGTATTAAACGTGTTTCTCTTTTTATATTCGGAGTTCCTCTGTACTTGTGTGGCCCGAGGGAACTCTGGTGGGACGTGTCCCCAGAAGACTCAGGACTGGACTGTGCGGTGGGCCCGTCGGAGGACGTCGGGATCCTGCCCGGCGGCGCGAGGATGGGCTGCCGGCCTGTTGCTCCCGAGCCTGCTCCGCGGCTGGCGGGGGGGCGCTGGCCGTCTCGGGTCTGAGAGTTATCCACAGACCTGTTTGACTCACCCAGGGCCCTCGAAATTGGATCAACCGGTGACATTTTTCTTTAACCTCGCTCGGTGAGCGGGACCGATTAGCGCACATACTGAGCTCTGCTCCCAGCTGCCTGCATACGGCTCTCGGTGGGGGGAGAGCAACAAAGGAGCACTTTCAGGACATTTCCTGTCCAAGGACATTCCTATTTACACAGACATGCACTCATCAAGAAGAAGACGGATGTCTCCACAGGGGTCAGAGGCAGGGTCTCTCACTGGAAAATCGGAGGCTGGGTCAGAAAGTTTCCTTCCACAGTCACGGTCTCTAGAAGCTTCTCAAGTCACTCATGGCCCTTGAGTCACTTTTGAAGAGGATTTGGAGGCAGAAAGTCTGGGTGGAATTCAGGCCCTGCACCCACCAGGTAAATGACTGTGGGCCTCAGTGGGTCCGGCTGGAAGCAAAGGGGAAACGTCCAGCCCCGGAGGCTTTGGTCAGGAGACCGTCGCCAGGGCCAGGTCAGGGGGACAGCCTTGGGCCTGGAGGGGAAGGAGAGCCCCATCTCTGAGGTCTCCCTCCAGGCAGCGTCTGGACTCTGCGACAGAGGAGCTCCCGGCGTCGACCACAAGGCAGACCTGCCAGGGAAGGCCCCCTGGACCCCAGACCCCAGGACCCCCCAGAGCCCCCAGAAACCTGGCCCCCCAAACACCCCGGACCTCTGAGCCCCAGACACCCCCAGGCACCCTGGACCCCTAACCCCCAGCCCCCGGCCCGCCTGCAGGGGCACCTGGCCTGTGGCCACCCACCTCTGGCCTGGAGTGGAAAAGGAGTGGAGTGTTTTTGCTCTTTGGTTCTGTTTGTTGCTTGAGCCCCTGGACAGGCCTGGTCCCGGGAAGAGCCCGGAGGGTGGGCCAGCCTCTGCAAGGTGACGGAGGAGCCCTGCGGCGGGGGTGAGGTGGAGGGGGGGGAGGCAGACAAACATTCTCAGAAAAAGAAAGAGAGAGAGGGAGGGAGAAGCGAAGGGGCCAGGTCGTGCCAGTGGAGCAGGACTGCTGGCCCCCCACTCGGCCGCCGCCGCCGTGCCGGGCTTGGAGGTCTGACCTGCGGACGTCAGCAGGCTCTTTCCTGGCTGGCAGGAAGGGAAAGTTCCCTCCAGTGACAGACAGAAATAATGGATTTGGGGCGAATCTCAGCCTCCAGAGGCCACAGTGAGAACTCCTGGAGGGCCACGTCCACTAATGTTACTCTAATCCCGCGGTCTGGGGCTCCGGGCTCCCCTCCGTTGGACGGCGTGTTTCACCAACTGGCCCATCATCTCAGATGCTGGAACTCTCCAGGCTGCAGGAGGTTCCAGGTCAGGAAACCGGCCCCTCCCCTGGAATTCCACAGCTCGGGGCCGCCCCTCGTGCGTGCCTGCTGTTCCACTTGTCTGCTATCTCCACTGAACCTTTAACATCAGCTCATTTATCTTTCAGGTGTTATAATCATTGACTTCAATCAGTATTCCATTATCCTAAACAGGCAATTATCTACATTGTCACTTTTGCCTTTGCTCTTTTGACCCAGGGGTCACAGGGGCCCAAGTGTAACTGAATCCAGCAAAATTATTCCCTTACCTGTCATATAAATAGTCATCCCAGCAAAATGAGACCCAAGGGGGCTTTTCGAGAGGTGTTGAGAAGGCCAGTCTAACTCGATCCTTTATTCAGCTCTTTAAGGAATGCAGTACTGTTTTGGCACTCTATCAAAATAAAACAAAGTTCCATTTTTCAGCGTCTTTTTTTAAAGCATGCACCCCTGAGCTTACAAATGCTTCTTTGTGGCCCTCTTTATTGAAATTTCCATTCAGCTCTTCCATCTGTTAGCTGTGTTTACCACTATTTCTAGGGAAAGAATTCAGCATTTCACCTTTATTTGGGGTGTAAGGTCATAAAACTGCCTGGATTATTTCAGCTATATTTATTCCAAACTTAATATTGCTTCTTTAACAGGTTTAAAGCTTTTAATTCCCTGGTTCATTATTCACAGTGAGTAGTCTGAAGAGAACAGTTTGCGTTTTAAAACGAGGAAGGCATTTTATACCTTCTTGCTGTCCCTTCTTCACCCACCAAAGAAAATGTGTTCTACAAGTGTGAATTTTGTCCAGAGAACATCTAGCTGAGCTCCTCTCTTTCCTCCACACATGGCTGCTGAGTGCGTATTACTGCATTTCAGGAGCAGAGACTTGCACAACGTTCCCCTCTTTCCTAGAAGTACTACGGGACTCTGATGGTAGCAAACTCTCCTAAGACTGACGGCGTAACACGCACTCGCGGAGCAGGGTCTCCCAGGTGGAGCAGACGTGTGTGTATATTTACAGGCATGTATGTGCGTGTGTCTCTGTGCGTGTCTGTGTACACATGGGTATGTGTGCAGAGGTGTACTTGTACGTGTGTGTGTATATATGTTTTTAAATTTCACAGAACAAGATGACTCAGCCTTCAGCTGTACATTTGAACTTAGAAATGCAAACCCGACTTCTTATTAGAATTGCCACATCAAAAATTTTTTTTTAAGTTTCACGTGTTTCCCGTGAACTTCAAGGCTGCAGTGTAGAGTAGTGGAAAGAGAATTGCCTTTGAAGCGGGCAGACAGTAGACAAATTCCCAGGCTAATGACGAGGTGTATGATGTTCGCACAATAATGCATCCGATCTCCATTTCTTCTGCCATCAAATGGGAGCGATACAAACTATTAGCTGGCACTGCAAGCATCAGTGCATATGTGAAGTGCCTGTATGGTGCCCGGCACATGGAAGGTGTCCATCGTGGGCTTTATTATTATGCCAGATTATCCAGAGTAAGAGGTGACTAGAATTTGGGTCTAAACCATTTGTTTTCACACTAGTGACTGTCTGACACCTATCATCTGTGACCCTTTGTCAGATGGCCACCTACAAATGTTCCATGTTGTCGCTTCCTTGGTTGATGAGCCTCGGGCCATGTCCCCCATGACTTTGCAGATGTTGATGGAGAAGAGTGTCAATCTTCACCCTTATATTTGATCATTTCCTGTGTTAACAGGTTCTGGGGGTAGGCAGTTGAGTGCCCAGATAGAAAAGAGCTAAAGCATGCTTCGGGGATTTGGTTAAATGTGGATTTTGATCCAGGAAGTCTGGGGTAGAAACTGAGATTCCATATGTTTGACTCCCAGGTGATGCCAGTTGCTGCTAATCCACAGATTATTCTTTGAGTGTCAAGGATCTAAGATTCCTCAAATGCTGTGTGGGATGTAAGGCTTTGTAACAACAGAAATACCTTAGATTTAAATGGAAATCTATGTAGTTTAGCATAATCAGTTTAAAAGGAAGGCAATAGCTCTCCCATGACTCAAAGGAAATAGAGAAATGGTATTTATTCTCTGTCCTCCCATGACTGGTTAAGAAAAGTCAGTATCTTCCTAACCATGTTGTGTTGTCAATTCCAGATTATGCATGGTTTTCAGGGCACGGACTGATGGAGGTACTGACTCCCTGAACCTAGCAGATTTACCAGCTGCCCATGCGATTCCAGGATTGTAGCAATGCAAGTGCCTATCCACACTCAGCAAAGGGGGGCCGGGTGACAAAACATACGCTATATTGCTCAGTAGAATAGTGGCCATAAAACCCCCAAAACCTCCTGGGTCCTATTCTTTTATTTCTTAAAAACAAACTTTTATTATAAAGACAGAGGAGAATAAACATTCATTTTAGAAAATCTGATGAAAAAAATACCCAACACATAGAAACAACCTCCTATCACTCGCTTTAAAAAAAAATTATATAGGGCAGCCCAGGTGGCCCAGCAGTTTAGCGCCGCCTTCAGCCCAGGGCGTGGTCCTGGAGACCCGGGATCTAGTCCCACGTCAGGCTCCCTACATGGAGCCTGCTTCTCCCTCTGCCTGTGTCTCTGCCTTTCTCTGTGTGTGTCTTTCATGAATAAATAAATAAAATCTTTAAAAATAATAATAATAATAAAATTTTTAAAAATTATAGAATAATTTCTCTGTATTTTAGAGAAGAATATTTTGAGTTGTAAGCAACATAAGTTTCTAGAGAGGGAAAAAAAAAAGGTCCAGTCCCCTTCATCTCACTTCAGGGCAATAGGGCGGATAGTTGGCAAGGCTCCGCCTCCCCCATCCCTGGATTTCAGGTCGGTCAGTGAATTTCTCTCTACACGCAGGCTTCAAAGACGGGATGTGTTTAGGCCAAACATTAGCTCAGGGAAGCTTCAAAGTATGGTAGGTTCAAGTCCATCATGTGTGCCCTTCTTATAGACAGCTTTGATCTGCATACTCATTAGGATAATTTTCCAGCAGGTTGCAGTAGAGCTTCATATTGTAACAATCCACATTTTATTGTAATTAAAGTTTTCCACTGAGTAAAAGGAAAAGGCACCTTTTCCTGTTGCACACAAAGATGCCTTTTGAGCTAGCAGCCACACCATGGAGTGGTAGTGATTGTCGTAATTAACATTTATGTAGTCTTGGCCTTTCAAAAATCTCCGAAGTCTATACAGGTAGACATGAGACCATTGTTGCAACCGAAGAAAATGAAGACACAAAGATGAGCCGTGGGTCTTACTGCAGCTGCCCCTAAAACTCCTTACTTCCAGCTGGGGCATCAGCTTGCTAGCAGAGTTCAGCTCTTCTCTCGAAGACTCGGTATTTTTGCTTTTGGATCCCTGTGTCGTTTTATTTATTTATTTTTAATAATCACATTAGACGTTATGGACTTCAATTAACTAGTTTCCTCTAACAGATCTGTTCCTTTGGAGGAGGCCAAGGACAAGAGGCTGTCAAGTGGCCTCACCTTGGAAATCCCCAGTACCCTCCCCTGCCCCTTGCCGCTGGAATGGGCAATTAATTATGTGCCGGGTCCGAAAGAAATTTTTCCTTAGTCTGTTCTGGCTCCACCTTCAACTCTCTGAAACTCAGTTCCCTTTTCTTAATCTAAGGTCATCTAAGGTCTTGTGATACTCTAACATAATAAAATGCATGATTCAATCAGAGTAGCTGGTAAGGATTACTGAAGTAATTAAATATGAAAATTTGTTTATAAGCAGAAAATAAAACTTTGGAAGCTATTCCTTTTTTAGTCTGGGTCAAGTAACTTCTACCCTGACGCGAGTTACCATGCTTTTCCGAAGTATAACTTGCACACATGTGTTTTCAATGTGAGCCATAGCTTGAAACATCTTTCCTAGATTTTTGGTGAGACAGGACGGAGTATGTGTTTATGCCTGTGTTTGTCTGTGTCTGCACATTTACGCACAGTCATCATTTGGGGATGCTGATGGGCCCTAATCCACTTTAATAGCCTAGTGAGAGATTGCATCATGTTTTGTTTTACAAAATATGAAAACTATCTGCAGCTGTGAAGGAATAACCCTCGTAATTCATCCGAGAGCCTGCCTCTCTTACTTATGGGATCTACTCCATATCTCATATCAACTCATTACTCTGTGTATCCTCCATGTATGCAGAAAGACCGCATGATAGATGCTGTACAAGGATGTTATTTCCACAAGAGGGGGAGGCTAAACCCTGTGACACAGGAGTGATGAGGCACAAGTGAATTAAGAAGACAGTATATCTCTCCACACCAGATAATATACTATCCTTTATTCTGCAGCTATATTTATATTAACAGTGTAGCTAAGAGGAGAGGAGAGGGAACTAGAATTCTTATGTTTTTAATTCATTTATTTATAAGGCCTTGTCGCCAGCATATTCAGTACTCTTTGGGAATTCTGCAAGGAAAAACAATGGTCATGGCCTTCGTTCATGACTTTCTTTAATTTTTATATGTTATTCCAATATTGATTTTAAATAGTTATAGTCATCTCTGTGCTTTAAGTTTGAACTACTAGTCCAAAATTCAACCAATCTGTTTTTTCAAAAGTGTATCATGTGTAGCGATTTGAACTTTTGACCCAATAGTAAATATTTGAACTCAAAGATACTCATAAACTGTTAATGGATTTGATATATATTTTTTTAAAACAAGCTGAACCCTTTTATGTTAAAATCTCCTCTATTCTTTCCAAGAAGACTACAGTCTGATTAACTCATTCTTGGAATAAGATACGACTACTTCAATAGAGTTTCTTCTCCACATTGTCTCAAGAGGAAGGGACCGCGTAGAACTCGCATGTTAGGTGGACATTACTAATTGAGAACTGGGCCAGGCCATCCAGTAGCAGTTGGAACTGCTTACCGCTAGGTCTTAGCTGATAGCCGGCCTCTTTCAAAGTGGATTGCTCTCTTCTGTTATACCACGTACACTCAGATTTTCCTCTGACGCCACACGTGCCCGTCCCGGTGGCAGCCCTCTCTTTTCATTTGTACAACTCTGATTACTGGGTCCTGGGACATCCAGAACCCTTTTGTGAAATGGCTTGGTGCAAGTAAGTACTGTTGACCCTCGAGCAGCACGGACTTGGACTGTGTGGGTCCACTTACACACAGACTTTCTTCGCTGTAGTACCATGCTGTAAATGTATTTTCCTTGTGCTTTTCCTAACATCTCCTGTAGCTTACTCTGTTGCAGGAATACAGTGTAGAATATAGGTGGCAAAGGAGTATGTGTTCACTGTCTGTGTTACCAGCAAGGCTTCTGCTTGACAGCAGGCCGTGTGTAGTTAAGTTTTCAGGGAGTCCAGAGCTCTGTGCCGATTTTCACCTGGATGGTTGGTCAGCATCCCCAGCCCATGCGTTGTTCAGGGATGAACTGTACAAGTGCTTCTCAATCATAAAGAACACGTTTCTCTTTTTCCTTAGCATATTCCTTCCTTGCCCCATCAGGAATTTAAAAGACAGAGAGTGCACATTGGGTTTTGATTTTGGTCTCCTGCTTTATTTTCCTTGTAGCAGTTAAGTGAAAATAGCATGAGATTCTGGAGATTACAAAAGGGCAGTGTGTACCTTGACACACTGTTGTGCTGTTGTCATGAATATCATTCTCCTAGTCTGTCCAAATGTAAACCTCAATAAGTGCAGGTTTCTGCTTGCACGGCTGTTCTTGCTGTTGCTTTTAGAAGCCAGCAAAAACGTCTTTGCCTCATCTCCCTTGTCTTTCCTACGCTCTTAAGTTTCTCTTGAGACTGATCATCTCCATATTATTTGTTCACACTTCCCAGAGAGCTCCTCTCTTTTTCCTTCTGTTGAGTATTTATGATATGAATAGAGCTGGGCTCAACTACCCCCGCTGTACCCATAGATGCTGGTAACAAAGGATGTTCTCCTGGCTGGACATATCAGATGTTATAAAACTGTCAGTTTTCAACTGGACCACTTCTTCTACCACTGTGGGACTTTGCAAATCAATTAACGGATCTCATCCGTGGTTTTCTCAGGGGTAAGAGTGAAACAATAACATGTGCTTATTTAGTTCTAAGTTTGTTGCTCTGGGGGGGGGGGCGCCCCTGGGAGCCGGGTGTTTTAGGAAACATGTAGTGCTCTAAAACTGTGGGATTGGAACTGGGTAATTAATGGTAGCAACCATTTTATTGATCTATTACTATGTACCAGCCATTGTTATAGACACTTTACATTCATTTTCCAATTTACTTTTTTTGAAGCCCTCACAAGAGGCACTGTTACTCTTCTTTTACAGTTGCAGTGACTTGCCCAGCCTCCTAGACATTAAGTAACAGAGCTGGGATTCCACATACGGTCTGTCCAATGCCCAGGCTTTCCTCGTGGCTTCTCGCTGTGTCCTAAGAGGAAGGGAAGACACAAGAAGCCACCATCAAAGCCATACTCGGTGGGCTTCAGTTGAAAGTGAATATGGTTTGTCTGACTGTCCTGCAGCTGACACGCTCCAGGTTAATCATATTTTCAAGCTTAGCTATGTTAGCTTCAGAAGAATACAAGTTTGAGAGCCAGAGGAGGCACAGGTGTTTTAGCATATAATGTATGAGAAATAAGTGAATTTCAAAAGTGAGTATATCTTATATATCTTTTACTTATAATATTTATTTAATTTTAGCTGATTTTATTTATGTGTCTTATGGACCAAATGAAGAATGCATTAAGTAAGTCAGAGCCCTTTGCTATTATACACAGCCTGGCAGATGCTTCTTTATTTATTATGTTGGCAGCTTTATTTTTTTTTAAAGAATCATCATTTTATTCTATGTTTTAAAAGACTTGGAGAGTAAGAGAAGGCACAAGAGGGGTGAGGGAGAAGGAGACTCCCTGCTGAGCAGGGAGCCCAATGTGGGGCTTGATCCCTGGACTCCGGGATCATGACCTGAGCCGAAGGCAGACACCTAACTCACTGAGCCACCCAGGTGCCCCTAAAGAATCATCATTTCAAAAAATCCTTTCAGAACAGTTGATTGGATGCTTTCGGCCGAATGACCTTCTGCCCTCATTAAGAAGACCATTATGGATGCTTCTGATTAATTCTCCTCCTTTTCACTTCTACTTTCCTGGTAGGGGTTTTTGCTTTACTACTCAGTGGTTGGCTTTCAGAACAGGAAGGCAAGTTTGACTTCATAAAACCAACAACTAACATTTGCACAGTGGTTTGCCACTTACAAAGAAAGCACTGTTCACTCCTTTTGTCTCCCTCCCGGTGCTGGGGTCCCTGTCACAGGACTCTAGATCACAAACGAGGAAACTGCCATCCTAGGAATGCTTTCAAGCAGTTGTATTGACAGTGTCTACAGCTTCACCTGTATCTACTTCATGGTCCTCTTCTCCGCAGCAAGGACTATACGCTGTATTTCTTGATCTCCCACACAGCTCACAGTGCAATGCCTAAAATCTGACCTTTATGAACAAAGGATCAGTGGAAATTGTAGTGTTTTCTAACCCAGGGTCCAGAGATGGTCTTTAGGGAATATATGTGAATCTCCTAAAAGCTCAGGCAAAAAAATGTGCCCATGCGTGGGCTCACACAGATGCAGGTTTTTCAGTGAAGAAGGAATTCATCTTATTTTTCGGTTCTTGGAGGATTCCATGACCCACATAATGAGTCATGTTAATAATTACTGCTTTAAAAAATTAAACAGATAGCCACAAAATCTCTTAAGATTTTATCCAGCATTCGTAACAAAACATCAAAATCACCAGAAAGTTAGATTTAACCTCTGTGTGACTTAAAGGCTGTCAACATTTTATGTCTGAGTTAATTGATTTTGGTTTGTTAGAGCTTAAAACTAGCGAGGTTGAAGCTTGGGCTTCAGTCTTCCTATTTCCTAATTAACAGCACAGTTGTATGGCCACAGATTTCACTGAGTCACACCAGCCGTCCTGAAAATGCCCATGGTAGATTTTAAAAAGAGCAGGGAGGACGCCAGTCCATTCCATCACCGTTTCCTGTATTCATATGTGCATTGCTTCGGTCTGAATGTGGCTTGTATTTCAGCTGAGAAGTGACTAAACACAGGCTTAAAAAGAAAAAAAAAAGAGGAAATAAAGAAATGCCCCTCCCCCTCAGCTTTGAGAGAGTTTCCAAACCCAACTTTTGACTCTCGAGATCTTTATTTTCTCGGAAGACATTACATATCTTCTGTTGCTGTGGGTGCTTCTTAAGGGTAGAGTGCCTCTGTCTCCATAAATATAGGATGGATTGGCCATCATCCGCTACGTATTCAGTTGGCGTCAGTCATTGTTGTGAGGCTGTAGTGAAGTAATAAGGGGCATGTTACACAGAATCATTAGTCCTCAAAATAGAGGACTTTCCTAGGAACGAGTTACATCGGCAGATAACCTAATGCAAAGTATAAGAGACTAGCAAACAATTTTTATCACTGAGTACTTTGCTGTCTGTAGTAGAAAGTAGTATAATCCGACAAAGTAGGCCATTGTCCCTCATCCAGGGCAATATTATCTCTCTGTATCTCTTACAGTGGTCAAGGGCTATGGAAAGGAATCCAAAGTTAAAAATGTTTACGAGGGCACGCACAGAGTGTTTTCAAGCGCACGGCGTAACTTTTAGTGTGCAAAATGTCAACAGATGAATAAACTGTGGGTATTCAAAAGACACGAAAGATTTTTTAAATCAAAGCAAAACAATATACGTTACGGTGTAATAGCGAACAAGAAACACTTATTCATCAAAGAATCCGTAAACGTCGTACTTCCTTGGTTGAAGCAGAAGAGCTCTGCGATGTGCATCCAAGTCTGAATTCTTGGATCATGTGTTGGTCCTATTTCATAAACGGGCTGCACTGATACCTCTTTTTAGAGCTATTCTCCTAATTAAATATTTTAGAGGCAAATGATAAAATGGTTGCCCTCGCACTTTTTGAACAGATCTTATTAATTGTACCGTCATTCTAAATATTTACAATGTGTTCTTTCAAATATTTGTGGATATAATAGAAAGCATGTCCCTATGACATTATAAGGCCTTACTGAATTGACATTAGATATTCCCATGTTTACACACCTACATATGGTTAATGACTCATGTTACCTATTAAAGCTTCCTGTTTCCTAATTTAAAAGGTATTTAAAGACCGAAATACCGAACTGTTTATTTTTGGCCTTGGGATCTCACTGCTTCATATAGTAACACACAAACAGGCTCAATACACGTTTTAACACCAGCAAACCCACATTTTACCTTTATTATGCAACAGAGATTTGGTCAGCTGAGGTCAGGTTGGGCCCTTCGCGTCGCTGGCAGTGGAGCCGGTGAACCCTGTCGCCGAGAGGAGAGTCGAACACAAACACTGAGCATGTCTACAGCGGCTTAGGGCGGGGATTAACTTGGATCACCTAGTCTTCTGCTTTTAATGAAATTCTCTCCCTTGTATTTTCATGTTTGGAAGAGAGTCCAGAGTTATCTCATGCTAATTTAGTCAGGCAGTGCCCTCCGGGGATGTCACAGGCTTCCCTGACCTCTCCAGAGAGGGATTCGGGGAAGGGATGAGGAGAATTAAACATTCCTGAGAAATTGGAAAGCAGCAGCCCCCAGAGAATCTGCAGAGAAACTCGCCCAGACTCCGCTGGCAAATCCTCGAGGCACCTTTTCAGCACTTGCTTGACGTCTCTCTCAGCCCCTCGGGCCTGACTCCAGGGCCGTCGGGGCGTCGGGGCCCCAGGGAGGTGGCGGCCGGGCCCTCGCGGGGAGCCGCTCCAAAGGGTGCCCGGGCCGCGCTGCAGGCCGCGGAGTTCTGCTTGGCGCGTCCTCTTGCCTTTTTCCCCCTTTTTTTCTTAACCCCAAATGTACTTTAGATAAGCTGGTATTTTTACTTTCCAAACGCGGAGTTCCCTGGTTCCTGCCGAGCGCGCTCTGGCCCGGGTGGCGGTGGTCCTTACGCACCGCACGGCCTCTGCAACTGATTATTCCGTAATCATATTAGCTGTTTTACAAAGGGGGGTTTTCTCTTGTGCATTTAATGAAATTTGGGGCGAAAGGGGCTTGGAAAGTACGTTCCGGTTTTAAAACTGTATTCTCTTTGTGGTTTATATTCCCTATAGGAAGAATTTCAGAAAAGTAGGAAAACATTTCTTAAATGTGGCTTCTAGATTGTAAACAACTAACCAAGGAGCGATAGCTTCAGTCTGTTTTCCGGGAGAGCCGTGTTTTCTGATAAACCGAACGAAGTCCGGTGCGCCCTGTGCGCCCTGCGGTGGATGTGCCAGGGGAGCCCTGGGGTCAGATCCCTCCCTCCGGGAGCATCCGCCGCCCCGGGGCGCTCGGCCCTCCTCTCTGGGGCGCCCTTGGTCCCGGTGACATGTCGCACTGTTGAAGCTGACAGTTAAAATTTGAGAGGGTTTTGTTGTTTTCATTTTTTTAATGTGACTCCCAGTGTTTAGCATCTCAGATCCACGACCCCTGTAAGGAGCCGCCGACCGGGGGCCTGGCCCACGCCCCGCGGGACCCGAGCCGGCCTTCCAAGTAGATGGCCCGTCCGCCAGGCGCTTCCTCCTGACCACGTGCGTGATAAATGCTGGCAGAGAAGTGTGCCCGTTTCTGCACTGTTCTCAGCAGGCTCCCCGCCCTTTGTTCCCGGCGCGGTGGCCTCAGGGGCTGCGGGCCCGCAAGGCTTGGCGTGTCGTGGCCAGGGCCCACGGGGACAGGTTCCTGGTCTCCGGAGGCCGGGCAGCGCTGTCCGAGGCCCCGGGGTCAGCTTGCACCTGCCGCGCCCCCGCCGTCCCGGTGTCTCTGTTCTAATGATGATGATGATGATGATGATGATGATGATGATGATGATAATGATGATGATTCACCAACTCGAAGGTGTCAAGGCGCTGGGGACCCATGCAGGGCCGCCGACCCCCTGCCCGGGGCACTCCCACGGCTGCCCCCAGCTTGGGCCCAGGTCCCCACTGCTGAGCTGGTGTGGGGATGGGGTTGGGACAGGGCTGGGGACGGGATGGGGATGGGCCAAGGACGGGGACTGGGCCGGGGATGGGATGGGGATGGGATGGGGATAGGGACAGGCTGTGGCCCCCTGCCTGGCCGAGCCATGCGCCCCAGGCCCTGCAAACCTGGCCCGGCTGCGGCTGCATCTGGACGAGGTGCGTTGCATGGGAAACTGGCCCGGGCCCCAGACACCTGCCTTCTGTTCCTGCTCCTGCCACCGCATGACCCGTGCCCCCTAGCGAGGCTCACTTTTCCCCATCTGTGAAATCAGACCAGGAAGCAACTGCCGTTTGTAAGGAACGGAGGGAGCTCACCTGAGGATCCCCACCAGAAGGAGGGGCGCGGAGGCTTTCCACGGGCCGCTCCTCCTCCTGCGGGTCATTGCCCCCCACAGCCCTTTACCTGTCCGCAACAGCCTCCCAGGCCACGGCCTTCCTGCTGCCTGTTCAGGGTCGCGTTCCCCCTAACCTTCATGTTGCCACCGTCCCCCGCGTGGGGAAGACAGCCCGCCGAGGTAGCCGCTCCCGAGGCCAAAATAAACCATGAAGTTTGGAAACACTTAGACCAAGATAATTAGGGAAATGGTGTTAAATAAAAAGTGGCATTAGACCTGTTATTATGCTTAACTTAGAACCCAGTTCCAGAAAGCACTATCTCCAGTTAACTGATCCCTTTTAAAAGGTCTTATTTTGTTCCTTTAAAGATTTCATTTATTTCAGTCTTCTGATCACTCCTCCATTCAGGCTCTACTAATGGGTTTCTCTTCTCCATTGAGAATCATATTGGAAAAAAAAACCTCTGTCAACAACTGTGTACTATTTAGGAACACTTGAACAAAAGAACACTACACAACAACAATCAATGAAGCTAACTATTCCGAAAAAAAATACTTAAAGCCCATCTAAAACATCTACCTGTATGTATAATACAGATCTACTTTCCTGAAATAGCAGAAACCCGCATATAAGACAAATATACAAGTGGCCAGGATTTTCGTGCTCTTTCAGAACTTGAATATAACTGACCTATTTTGGGCAAGGAATCAGAAATTCTTAAGAATGGAAATGTTGAAACCCCAGATTCCGTTCTGAAACACATTTTTTTTTTAAAGAATTAGTTCACTGAAAAATGCTGTGTTTTAAGTATAATAACAGTCAATGGAATTATCACATCATATCTCAGTGATCGTTATGGAACACTGATCTCTTAGGCATTAACCCAGGAATTTTCTCCAATAATATTATCGTTTGTAACAGCAATAACATTCAGTAGATCACAAAGTGCTTTCAATAGATTATCTAATGGGATACCCAAAACCCCGTAACCTGTGTAAGAAAATCAAGAGTGAAATAAGTGGCTGACCTCAAGTGACAAGCCCAGAGTCTTAGGACTTCTGTCCGAGTTCTTTTCACTACATAATATTAAGACTGTCCTTATGACTGCCTATTTTCCTGTAAAAACAGTTCATTTGCAAAGGCGAATAAACATACAGCCTTCATCTCTTGCCGTGGGATCCTCGCAGCTCCCACATCCAGCTCCAGGGCTTCATTTCCAGGGTGTGTTTGGTATTCAGTCTCACACCACAGCCCCAGTTCTAAAGAATTGTCTCCTATCTTGTATGAAAGTACCCAGGTGCTCATAGGAAAAGCTCCTAAGATCGCAGCACTGTTTACTGCTGGGAATAAGATCATTTTAAAAAGAAAAAAAAAACAGAAAATACTTTTCTTTCCTTGGCTCCTTCGGTCTTAACCTCCACCTCTAGTGGCTCCATGAGGAGCTGAATCCGCTGAGAAGCAGGCGGTTCTGTGATGCCCGGTTCTGTTCTCCTACGACCCTCCAGACTGGCAGGTGGGGTGCTGGGGAGGAGCGGCTGTCTCAGCTACAGTGGACGGGAGTTTCAGCAGGTGGTGCTGCTTTCTTCCAACCGGACGGGACATCTGTGCCCCCCAGGCGGGCGGGGGGGGGGGGGGACGTTCACCATTACTAGCAAACGTTTTAAACCAATCTGATATTGAGTTGGAGACAAGAGTGAGTCATGCAAACTAAGAAACTGGTTCTCACTGCTTTATGGGTCATCCGGCCAGCAGGATGGCTGGGATGTTCCCTCCCGGGTAAACCTGCAGTCCGTTTCACTGATAGAAATACAACACTTGATTTTTTTTCCCCCGTCCCTGTTTGTTCTGGAGTCCGTCACACATAGGCAATCTATTTGAAAGGAAAAAGAAAGGCAGGAACAATTGTGTAACTGTCACGACAGCCAAGCATGTACATTCTCTCCCTGACCAAGCTCTTTAATGTCTGTGGACACATGCTTCTGGAGGCCTAAGCAGATAGTGAGGATAGTGCCCTGGGACTAGAGGATTTATCACTTGGCAGCTGGTTTACTTGTGGGGAGACACTGGGAATTTATCTCCGTGCCCTTGGAGAATTGCTTTACTGATTGTCTTTCTTAAAGACTTAATTCGCTGATTCTTCAGCCCACTTACTACTACATGGTCCTCTCCCTGGACTTTGCACTAAATTTGTTCTTTTAAAATTTTGTTCAAGAGGATTTATTCCAGAAGACACGCCCTGAATGTCGGAGCTGGCCTAACGGCAAAGGACTCCTTATTTTATTGTCACATCCGTGGATGACCCGATGGCCCACGGTGGGCAACATCTTAGAATACGGCCTGAAGCTCTGACGGCACTGGTCACCCTCACCCACTTGCGTTCGTCCTTCTATGATCTTAGAAGGAATTTAGTAGAAATGGGGCTGCGGATCTGCTTCTCTTCCAGAGCAGCCAAGGCATCCTGAACATTCCGCCTGCGGACGCCTTAGTGCTTGAAGTTACCAGCTTCTTGGATCCACGCTCAGCAGCTGCTCCTTGCATCGAGGGCGCTGCCTGCAAAACAGCTACCGACGTTACTAGCATCTCAGAGAAGAAAAAAGGTCTCGTTTCGAAGTGGTGTCAGGTCGAGGGCTGCTAACACCGCTGTACTCTCAGTGGGTGCAGCGAGACGGAGGAGCCACGTTGCCTGGAGGAGCGCCGGCCCGTGCGGGCGAGGCGTCTAGCCCCGGCCTGACCCAGGCGCTGGCAGGTCGGACGGTGGAGCCAGCGTCCGTCTCTCGTAGAGGCCGCTCCCAGGTGCTCTCTTTCTCTGAAAGCTGGAGACTGAAGGGATGGGGCGCAGATGGTCCCCAGCCAAGGCTTGCGTCAGGAGCCCTCGGTGCTCAATAAGCACATTGTGGCCGTTGTCTCCTCGCCGGCGAGCTCCTGCGTCTGCGAGCCGCCACTTGACTCGAAGGGCCCGTCTGGCGGCTCGCCTGCGAGCGTGGCCTTTGCTCGCTGGGACAGGCCCTCGTCGCCTGGAGCCCCGAAGCGGGGCCCTCGTTGCCTTCAGCACCGGGTGGGCGCAGGCGGCGACGGGCGCTGCAGGGAGGCCGGTGGGAGGAGAGCCGCCCGGTCCCACCGCAGTGTCGGGCGACGCCGGGTTTCTGGCTTTCTGTCGCCGGTGTGGACCGTGCGGTGATTCACGCCAGGATCCCCGAGCTTCCTCTTCAGGGTTTTGTGTCCTTTTGTAGACTTTCTGTTTCACTTTCAGGGAACTGGAGTCCCTGCCTCCTGTAGGGGAAGTAGGGCTGTACCGGGCTCCACGCTACTTCCAACCTCGCCAGTTGTGGGGTAAATAAACCATTGTGTACTGGGGAGGAAAAAAAATTGGCAGAAAAGCAGAATATTGTTAGACTCTTGCTTTTCATGGGTAGTGAGATTTCCCAACTGGAGCGTCTCTGTTGTGTTTTGCCCCTGGCTAACATCTGAAGATCAGTAATAAAGCTCTATGCAAATACTTTCATGTATTTAAAGAACAATATTTTGACACTCATTGACACAAGCAAAAAAATACAACACTAAATTAGTGTTCAGGAAAACAATGAAGACATTGTTCATTCATATGAAGTGAATGTGAAAAATGTTGTGTTATAGTAACAGAGAAGATCTCTTGCTCCTCAGCTCTTGACCTTTAGTGTTTGCTAAATGACATTACTTTTGGAGTTGCGTAGTAATGGACAATTTTTTATTGTTAATAACGGATCTCGAGCAGTCACTGATACTCGTCAGACTCCTGGAAATTTTAGTCACCAAAAATAAATGTTTTTCCTCCAGAGTCTGGTAATTTGAGGTGAGCTTCACTAGAGATTTTTAGAAATATTTCTTGGACATTTTGGAATTTCCAAATACCTGATAAGTTAAATATTTGGAAAATGTTAACTCAATGTATTAAAGGCTTGTTTTTCTAGATTTCACCTGGATTTATAAATGCTCCCTCCAAAAATCTCCTGTCACCATCTATGTGTTTTCAAAATAATTGAACTTTTAGGAGCACTCTTGATATATTTTTTTTTTATTTGGAGAACACAAAGGGGCTTTTTGTTCAATTTTCAGTAGTATGGAGGGGCTCTTTTTGGAGGGGAAGTTGTCCCTAAATTACTGCTTTTTATATATAGTGGAGTTTCTTTCCTCCCCTATCACCAGGCTCCAATATTGCTGCTACAGTAAATGTCTTAAATAAAACGCTTCCCTTTTCATCTCATTCAATAAAGGACATTACAGAGTCAGCATCTAGGAAATAATTATGATTACAGAAGCGTTCTGCTCACGGATAAGATCAAGTCAATAAGGGCACTTTGACCTCCCAAAAGAACAGCACTGTTTATGTTGGGATCTTCTTGTATTTAGCAACCCAGAATTAAAGGCATAATGATGAAATCCAAATCCATTCAAGTATAGTTTTAAGAGTGTTGAGAGAGTGACTTTCAATTTGAAATCCTGATTTTTGTGAATGAGGACGTTGTGGAGAAACACGTTTGAAATGAGTTTACATGCACAGGTTCAATGAGACACTGCCTCCCAGTTGGAAAGATGGTCCGTGCGTCCCAGCCGGCCGTCTCCGGGGGAGCCAGGCCCGGGCAGGGAGCGTGCGTCCTCGCTGGGATTACGACTCAGTCGAGGAGTCCTCTGAACCCTCCGACTCCTCCCTTGCGCTCCCGTGCCTCCTTTCCTGCTGGCATCTGTCTCACTGGCCTTACGTCGCTGGGGCTGCGTTGGCCCCCGGCAGCCTTCTGCGTGGATTCGGAGGCCTGCCCCAGGGGTGCCCTGTCGCCTCTGGAACTGCCTCTTCGCACCGAGTACAGAGCCTGGGACATGGTGGGTCCCACACACTCAGAGTCAGCAAAGTTCCGAGAGTCCTGTTCCATCTGTAGCTGTCATCATCTCAGTTCATTGGCACAAGAAGCAGAAGCCAACTCAGAGAAATTCAAGGAAAAAGAGATTTATCGTAAGAGTATCGGGGTACTTGACGGGAACTGGGGGGTGAAGTCCGCTTTCCAGTTTGTCTGTGCGTCTCCCCGCTCACTGCCCCCCAGCCTTGCAGTCTGTCTTTTCTCACTCCTCCACCCAAACACGCGTCCGTGCTCGGCTCCGCGTCTCCCGCAGGCCTTCCCTTGGCCTCAGCGGCACTGGCTGACCCAGGGGTGCAGCACCCGTGCTCGGTGCGCTACCACCCGTTCAGTCTCTGGGTCTCCTGCTGGACTCTTTGGAGGCTCTCACTGGCCCAGAAGACGTCAGGTCTGCATCCATGATAAGGGAGTGGGGAGGAGAGGCCGTCTAGACCCAGGCCACCTGGCTTACCCATGGCTTCCTGACCCGCGCCCTCAGCAAGAGCTGTGGATAAGGATAGTGTCGCCTGGGAGAAAGGTTTTAGAACGCGTCCACACCCACTGTCATCTGGGTACTGCTGGGGTTTATGTCTCAGGAGTTCTTTCTTAAATCAAATGTTGAACTTTTTAAGACACTCTTCGTATATACATGTTGGCGGTCCATAAGCCAAGCGTAGCATCCGCCTTGTTTATCCTCCCCTGAGATACTGTCAGACTGTAGCAGAGCGCCCGGCACCTGGCACTCGCACCCACATTTTCCATGAATACCAACTGGGTCCCCAGGCTAGCCCACAGCCGTCCGTGCAGCTATTCCTAACAACCATTTCTAATTGAATTTTTACATGAAGATGCGTGTTCATCTAATGCAGTAAAAAGAATGCTAGAAGGGGAATCGAGGGTCTACTCCCAGCTCTACTAACCAAGTATGTGACTTTAAGTCACGTAATCTCCCTGGTTTCAGTTGCTTCACCTCTAAAATGAATTGAATTGGATGAGAACATCTCTGAGGCCCCTTCCAGCTATAAAATTCTGTGGCTCTGACTAATAGAATCAGGATTAAGTTCACTCCACCCTTTCAGTCCTCCCTCCCCATGCCATATATGGGTGCAAAAATTTGATCATGGAGAGAAACTAGATCCTCCCAGGCACCAATAACCCTCGCAGGCTACGTAATTATCGTTGTCACCATCATCATCATGATACCTAATAGTCTTCAAACACTCACTATATCCCAGGCACTGTTCCAGGCACTTTACCTATATTGACCTATTTAATCCTAAGAACAACCGTATGAAGTAAGTACTATTATTATTGTTCTGACGAACTGGAAGATTAGAGAACCTGCCAGAAGTTACCAGGTTAAGTCCTGGAGCCGGTGTTTGAACACAGGAGGATCTGATTCCAAATCTGAGCTCCACCCAAAAGCAGTGGTTCTCAGTGTGGTCCCCAGACAGCGGGCTCAGCTTAGCCCTGGAACTTCTCAGAAATGCACATCTCAGGCCCCACCTCAGGCCTAGTGAATGAGAAACTGGGCTGGAAGACACCAGCAACCTGTGTTCGGGCCTTTCAGGTGATTCTGATGCACCCTAAAATTCAGGAGTTCCTGCCTCTCCTCTTCAACACTGCCTTTCCACATACCTGTACGGGGCTCTCTAGGTACTTGCTCCCCAGGTAGGCCGAATACCCAGAGAGGTGGTATTGTTGCCCGTTTGTATGGGTTCAAGGCAAACATTCAAATATAGGTGCTCATAAAATAGGAGCTGGTCACGCTGCTTCTCAGGCTGTCTCCTAGTTGATATCACTGATGAAATCACCACAGGGAAAGTCAGGAGGTGGAGACAGTTACAAAGGGGGGAGGGGAGGAGGATTATTCCTACAGCTCTGCTGCCGAGATAGGGGGCCTCCATGAAGCCCTTCCAGAAGCTGTGGCAGCTGGAGCAAACAGACTTAGGGCGAGCATCACGCAGTACCCGGGCCCTCCCTCCCTACACAAGGCCGACCGACTCCGGGCCTGGCCTCTGACCTGCAGGTGGTCACCCCGCTGCATGTGCTCACTGAGCACGCCCAACATGCCCAGTCTGAAGTGAGATGCAGCAAATAAATGCGAGATACGTGCTGGACCTCAATGACTTAGCACACAGAAAAATAATTCAGAATATCTTGATATTTTGTGTTAAAATGATCACATATTGTATATATTGGGCTAAATGAAACCTGAAAATTAGTTTTGCCTTTTTACTTTTGGAGTGTGGCTAACAGAAATTTTTAAATTCAATATGTGGCTTACATTGTATTTCTATCGGGCAGCATTGCTTTAGACTAAGCTGGTAGTGTCCCATCTCCATCTCCCTAATGCACATAATAGAGCGCGTGTGTCGTCTTTATTTACTGGCAACAGTGATTATCAAACCTGGAACTGAGAGAGGTATAGCGACGCTAGGACCTGTTACTCAGGGAGCCCAGAACCAGCCCAGGAGTTGGATTCCAAAGGTCAGAGTCAGACCGAGGCACAGGACCAGGTGGTGGGCAGGCTTGAGGGATAAGGTCACAGAAGAGTCGGAGCTAGCTTCCCAAGGATGTGTTCAGGCCAGAAAGCACGAGCAGGGAGATGGACAGTCAGGTGGTCATGAGTATAGAGTAACTTCCGGCTGCGCGCCCACAGCTTTTATATTGTTCCTGCTGAGCCAGGAACTAATTCTAGGATGGCTTACCTGGGTATGCGAGTGGGAACAGGTAATTGGAAACACCTGGGTGAGGTAGGTGGCTGGGCACGCTCCAGGAAACAACCACTTCTGGGAAGTATATTGTGACAGTAATGATGTTAGGGCCAAGTTAGAGCATTTGTTAAATTGCAGTGACCTGAAAGTGAGTTTCCATATTCCAGGTGTTAGTCTGTGAGTTACTGTTGCCCTCTTAGAAACCTAACACCGCACCATATTCAAGATAGACGGACCTCTATGCAGAAACCACAGGCTGAAGCAATAATGCTTATATTAAAGGCAAACATGGTCATTTCATTAATGTATTGAAACAATCAGCTTATGTTACTGTCTTCACAAGATAGCCCTTTGCAAGTAGATTTTTTTCTAGGGATGGCTACAATAATGCCTCCCATTAGACAGGACCTTTTGCACTGCGACTCTGCCATTCTCATCAAGGGGGAGATGTGTTTCCCTTTTGCTAAAATTTGGGCTTACCGGGTAACCAGGGGTATGTAGAGGAAGTGAGTCTGGGTCACTTCCAGGCCAAAGCCTCATGAGGCCTTGCAGCTTTTGCTTTGCAAAAAAGCTTGGGCAAGATGATGAGAGACCCCAGGTTTGGGGGACACATGAAGGAGAACTGAGGTACATTTAGCGCCAAGGACCTAGACCTGTGAGGGGAGCGGGTCGGATCCCCTCGACCACAGGAGCAGAGATGAGTCATCTGCCCCAAGCCCTCCTAAGTTTCTAGCTCACAGACTCCCAAGCAATAAAGAAGTTTAAGCCCCTAGGTTTTAGGGTGGCTTCTTAAGCACCATGAGACAAGTGGGTTTATTTGTATGTGGAATTTTCATTAAAGTCGTTTTGCATATTATTTATATGGTCACATCAATAAAATAATTCCGTGTGCACTCACTCAGAACATGTTATGCCAAACATACACACAAGCTGTAGATTTTGCTCAAGTTCCTTTTCGATCCTAAACGGCCACAAAATGATATGACATAGGAATGCAGACTCTGTTTACAGACGCCCGCTTCTGTGCTGCAGAGTGGCAGGGAGCCACCACTGGAGGAGGAACCAGTTTTGCCATCTGTGGTGTAGCCTCCGAGCTGAGAGGCGACGCAGATTGTGATCTGGAGGGAGGGGCAGAAAGGAAGCAATAACTGCCAGGTAGCACTAGAGCAGCCTGGGATGGACCGACTGTTCTGTGAGCCGCACTCGCCGACGAAGTGCTGAGAAAGGAGGGCGGCCGTGTCCGGGGCAGGGAACAGAGGGCTGCGACAGAGGTTGAAACGCAGCCGCGGGCTGCCCTCGATGTGCTTTCCTGGGCCTCCTCCTCCGGGGACTCTTCAGCACATACCCAGCCTTGTTCACATAGTATTAATCACTGGAAGACACTACCCCCAGGATCTATACCTGACGTGGGAGTGAAGAGAGGACTGCAAGGAGAAGAAAGGGGGCAAAACAGATGAGTAGCACATACCATGAGGAGTATTATTCAAAGAAAGATACATGACTGGAGCTCAGTTCATTCCTTTCCATCGATTTCAGAAAATCATACACAACATGTTTTTATTCAGTTTGCTTAAAGCAAAGATGAGCAAATTACAGTCCATGGGCCAGTTGACTGTTTTTGTAAATAGTGTTTTATTGGAACAGAGCCATGCCCATTTGTTTCTGTTCTGTCTCTCTGGCTGTTCTCGCACCGCAGTAGCAGAGTTGACTAATTGTGTCGGGTACCGTATGGCTCACGAGCCTAAAATATTTACTGCATTGCCCCTTAAGAAAAAGTTTGCTGACCCCTGGCTTAAAGAAAATAAATGAAAGAGTGAAGCTGGAAATAATCAGGAAAGACAGGGAAGAGACAAAGCAAATTGGTCCAGAAACTGAAGCCGCATTAGCAACAAATTTTAAAATAAATGTTACTGAAAACAATCAGGTGAACCGGCAGGAAGAAACCACATAAAATAATACGGAAAAGAACAAGTGTAAAAATGGTTAGGGAGGGTATAATAGGCATAGAAGAGAGAAGAAAGGAGATACAACATGAGCATAATTGGTGTGCCTGAAAAAGAAATGCAACAAATAAACGAGTGAAATATACTCAAAGATTGATAGGAGAAATAAATATGTAACTTGAATCTGCATATTATATGCCCGAAAAATTGATTCAGAATGATTACCACAAGACTTGGAGCTTCTAGGTTTTCAGTCCTCATTCAGGGATGAGAAAAACTAACCCCCAGCCTTGGAATTTGTGGATCGGCGTACCTGGCCAGAGTGAAGGCAACAAGGGCAGGGCAGATTTTGGCACAGCCTTTTTCTTTTGGTGCATATTATACCAACATAGGATAATGTGCTACCAACAAAAGTTGGAAGTAAGAGCTCTCTTGCTTTCTAAATTGTGTTATTTTTGTTGTTGTTGTTGTTGTTTTTATTAATTTATTATCTAATGATTCCTTTCCTCTTCAGTAACTCAGTATCTTTCAAGTGTCTAGAGGGCTCTGAATCAAAGGAGCCCTCAAACCAGAGTATTTTTGTCCATAAAGAAAACTAATAGATTGAGAAGTCCTCAAGGCCAGCCACCGGTTTTATGCGAGATGATTTTCTTAATATAGTTTAATTTACATAGTTATATGGTACCTGTCTCCCAACTGTGTCATAGTCGTGGATAGTCTCCCGTGCTAACCCTCAGACCGACCCCTTGGGCACTGCAAAGCACAAGGCCTGACCTAGGGCCAGACGACTGGAAGTCCTAACCCAAACCATGAATACCAGGCTGTCGCCATGAAAACAGCTACTGAACAAAGTTTAAAGACAAAAATGTATGTGAATGGAGCCGTAGTTGGCATTTTTTATTGGGAATTTTCATATCCATTTGTTCGAATTCCTATGATTTTTATTAGAATTATTTCATAGACTTTCTCCCCTGAAATAAATATATATGTAGTTCCGTTTTAAGATTATTTTTATGACAGTAGCACATAAAGCACAAAGCACAGGGCTGAAAAAGCAGCAGTCAAATAAGCATAGTTAAACATAACCTTGATTAACAAATCTTGTTATTCATGGATGACAGCTCAGTTAATAAGTGTTTGTGGCTTGGATACTGAACTGGAGGTTAATGGCGAGGTGGAAGCAATTGTAGAATCCAGATTTTTAAGACAAACACACATCACACCCCAAAAGGCATGCATGGAATCAGGTGTAGTTAGTCGGCTGTGGTGATGTACTTTGGGTGTTCTCCTTCACTGGTCCAGCTGTGAACAGCCTTCGCAGCTACCGAATCCAGGAAGGAGGACTGATCCTTCACTGCCTACTTCGCAGTTCATGATCTGTAATGGTGAGAGAGTAGATTGTGGGAGGCAGTGTTTTTACTCGAATTTTCTACAGTTTTATTTTGACTTCTTTAAATTAGATCTATACAACAGATAGGTTCTATCTGTAATTACGCAGTTACGAGAGAACACATGTCCAGATTTAACTAATATTTATAACTACCTCCACGCGGCCTTCAAATGTCAATGGGATGGTGTCAGATTTCTTCTCTACTTCATGTGCCTTAAAAGCACAGGGAATGCAAGACACGATTTGAAAACTGCACTGTCCCTTTGCCATTAAGGGACATTCTTATGTTGAAGAATCTGAAGCCTCGGTACATTCCTTAACTGATTGTCTTTCCTCCCTGTGGGATGGATTAAAAAGCAGGAGATTTTTTTGTTTGCACTGGTGATCAGGTCACGGCTGAAAGTAAATAAGTATCTGAGGAAGTGGATAAGTCAGTCATATCCTTAAAGGGCACTGAAAGAATGTGGGAAGACTCTCCCCTTTCTCCTTCATTCCTTGAGAAACAAAGAGAGAGGACTGACATCTAAAACACGTAACCTCAAAACTGTTTCTGTAGTCAGAACCCAAAACCGCGTGGTGATTTGATCACAGATTGTGGCCTGGCTGTGTCATGGGTCATGTGTTCAGCATGTGAACAGGAAGGTGAGAAGTGGTGAGCTTTTGCCTCAGTTGTACCATCCATCAGAGAATAAATGGACCAAATCAACGTGTGCAGCTGTCTAAGGAGGTGAATGGCTGAGTACTTCTCACACAGGGGCCTTTGTGTCCTGGACATGATCTAGCATCATGATGGGATGCACTGGGCCTCGGCTTTGTGGCAAATTACTAACCCATTATCACACCAGAACACAAGATCATTTATCTTCTAATCCAGAATGTCACCTGTTCTTCATTTACCAGTCAATAACCATTCATTATGCTCAGTGGAAATTTAAACAAAGCCCTTTCCCTCTGTTAAAACCAGTAAACTATTCAGTAATAACAAATAAATCTGGAGTTGTATATCCTTTCCCTTCCCATTCCCAGACTGGAGTCTGGTACAATATGAACTTTAGAGGAAATGCCTAGAAATTGATAGGTCAAAGGCCGCAGATAGTCTGATGGAAAAGAAAAGAGCGGATTCTTGGCACTCACTTTAGTGAAAGTGAGAGGCTCCTACTGATCCCCAGATTCCTGTCGGGGAACAAAACAAGTACCAGGGAATTTGTGCCCAGTGTTTAAAGTAATCCACTATTAACCAGTAATCATATTTTCTCCTTTTATTTTTAGCAAGCTCTTGCCTTCTTTCACATGACTAAAAATATAATTTTTTCAAAACCATTCTAGCGCAACATAGTGTTTCAAAAGAAATAAAATAAGCTGAGCAGTCCTGAAAGACCTATTTTAAATGTTATTTTTAGAATGGAAATTTGAGTAAAACACATGTAAGTGTATACACTAATCCTTCAGAAAAATGTTCAAATAGAAATTCTAGCCAGAAGCATAATTTAGTTTTTCCTACAAACTTTGGAAGTATTTTTGAAGACAGCCAAAACAAGTGTGTGTGTGCGTGCGTGTGCGTGTGCGTGTGCGCCCAGGGGAGCCGGGAGGGTCAGCGCAGCTGGGGAAGGCTGGCCGAAGGGAGGCTCAGTTGAGGCCAGCGATACCCTGTGCCGTTCGTCCCACGGCAACTCAGTGAACTAATGTGCATTCATCCCAGGGACCAGGCCTGGGGCGCTCGGAGAGGCCAACTTCCAGACAGATGGGACCAGAGGGCATTGCAGGCCGCGGGAGCCGCAGAGCGCCAGCCCCACCAGCCTCCGCCAGTGCCCGGTGCCCGGGCCCGCGACAGCAGGGGCCCCCGGCCGCCTTCCCGGCCCACGCCTCCTCTCAGCCTACAGCGCCGTCCTGGTGTGCAAGGGCCCTGCGTGCAGGGAGGCACAGAGACTTCCTGGGCCGTGCCCGAAAAGAGGCCATGTTGCGGTGTGTGCCTTTTAAGAATGATCAAATTTTATTATCAACACTAATTTAACTAGTGTGAATTTTGAAAGTGTTGTGACTAAACACATCAGCTGTCATCTCTTCATGCGAAAATGACCCTTGCAGGTGATGCATCAGTGGCAGGACGCTTCTCTAGTTACTTCCCAGGGGTCACTGACCTGAGTCTACTGCCACTGCCCCCACCGGTGTGCCCACCGCCAAGACACATAAAACTGCCAAAAGTCTCATCTTCCATAGAGTAAAAATATGATTTAAAAGTCTTAAGATAGGGGTGCCCGGGTGACTCAGCGGTTGAGCGTCTGCCCTCTGCTCAGGGCGTGACCCTGGAGACCCAGGATCGAGTTCTGCATCGGGCTCCCTGCATGGAGCCTGCTTCTCCCTCGGCTCCTCCCTGTGTCTCTGCCTCTCTCTGTGTGTGTGTGTCTCTCATGAATAAATAAAATCTTTAAAAAAAAGTAAAAATAAAAATAAATAAATAAAAGTCATAAGATAGACCAAAAATACAAAATATTCACAAGAAATAACTTCAAGTAAAAGAAATATTTGTTTTTTATTTTTTATTTTCTAGAAGGATGCTGCAAATTCAAAGGAGTAAAGAGGAATTAAACTTTTTTGGGTTACATCCTCTGAGAAAAAATAAGCTGCCTTGTTGGCCTCAGCAACTGATTTTTCAGCTTACCTGATGGCAGCGAGGGAGACTGGTTGTGTAACTAGCACAGTTTTCTTTAAATGTTAGAACAAGAGTTTAATACACATAATATTGGGGACTGTGTTCTAATGAAGTGCCTATTCGTTTTATGCCTATTCTTTTTACCTATTTTATTTTGAAGAGTGGGTGAGAATGATGAAAAAAAAAAACCCAGTTGTTGTTTTGGGCTTGGGTTTTTCTTAGAAGCATACCGCAGTCAGGTACGCACTATACTTTTGGTTTTTTAATCTACATCTTCAGTCTGTGTAACAAAATCATGAATATTAATGTAGAGTTCCAAGCTATAGAGACTACAGTCGTGTGTGCTGCTGGTAAACGTCGTTATAACCGAGTGGAGCCAGGCTGTGACCCTTGCCACTCGTTTGTGCCTCACACCTGCAGCTGCCCTGTTTCCCAACTAGACTACTCGTTCCTGTTGACGACGTGCACCAGTGTGATGCACGCACTGAGCACTTGACCTTGAAACGCTGCCTGAAGAACCCCGAACTCCGGTGCAGACATTCTCGTTGCCACTCAAATAACTTTTTAAAAGTGCCAGTACTGTTTGTTATGTAATTATTTTCCCTTTAATGATTCTTGATTACTTTGCTTTTTGATGTTGACACACTGGAAAATTTCCAACTTTATTGTTAGGAAATTTGGTTCTCCTTTTGAGGAAAATCATCTGTCTTTAAATGACTTTTTCTTACCTTCCACCCATGACATAAAGGAAAATTGGGCAATTCTTTTTAAACTCATCTTTTCTTAAACATACTACAAAAAGTTTTGGGTCACCTGGGTGAGTAGTTAAGCATTTGCCTCCACTCAGGTCGTGATCTCAGGGTCCTGGGATCCAGCCCCCAGGTGGGTTCCCTCCTCAGCAGGGAGTCTGCTTCCCCCTCTCCCTCTGCCCCTCTCCCTGCTTATGCTCTCTTGCTCTCTCTCTCTGTCAAATAATAAATAAAATTTTTTTAAAAAGTTTCTTTGCCACAGGTGCTCTTGAACATCTTTTTGCCCTAAATCATAGCCCAAGGACCTGCTGTGTGAGAATCGAGATACCTAAAACGTGTCATCCAGTCTACTGAGGCTGAACCTCTGTGTCCCAGGCATCTATGCTGAGACGTTCCCCTGATGATCCTGATGCACATTAAAGTTTGAGAACCACTGTGTTTGAATATGGTGTTAAATTCATGATCTTTTTCTAGCCATACATGTCAAAGTATTCAAACAAGGAGGCCATTTGACTAAGGTGTCTTTTAATGCCTTCATAGCCTATGTAAGTGAACCAAACCTAAGCCAGAGTCCGTGCACTCAAAACCAGCACAATGATACTTAAGAACAACCAGTCACAAACCTTCTGCTTTTCAAACAAGGCAACTCTGTAAACTGTTCCCAATCACATAATGTCTTTACTTTCCTTCAGTGTCTGCTCTCCTGCTTCTAGTCCCTACTGGTGCAGTGCTCCTAACCACCCTTGGTTTAGTGCTGCCTTGTTTGAACTGATGTATGCTCCGGTAAACTCTTGGGGAAAAAAAAGTTTAATGTGCCTCAGTTTACCTTTTACCAATTATGTGTGGGGTTGTTTTTGCTTTTGTTTTTTTTTGTTGTTGTTGTTGTTGTTTTACAGATTTATTCATTTTAGAAAGAGTGTATGTGTGGTGGGGGAGCAGAAGGAGAGGGAGAATTTTAAGCAGACTCTGCTGAGAGCAGAGCCCAATCTGGGACTTGATCTCAAGACCTCGAGATCATGACCTGAGCTGAAACCAAGAGTTGGTTGCTTAACTGACTGTGCCACCCAGGCACCCCTCCAATTACGTGTTTTTGATAACATTATAATTCTCAAGTGGCAACTGGATACAACTCTACCTTGGATTTGCCTCTCTCTCTTTCTAGGCTATGTGGCTGATGTTGCAGAACGATGAGCCAGAGGATTTTGTCATTGCTACTGGGGAAGTCCATAGTGTTCGAGAATTTGTAGAGAAATCATTTTTGCACATTGGAAAAACCATTGTGTAAGTATGAGTTGATTTCTGGCCATTTATCAGACATTTGCTGGCAAGTTTGTGTATGTGCTTGTTATTCCACTTGGTTTTGTCTTTTTACCTTTTTACTCTCTTGTAAAGCAATACATGGAATTTCAGTGTGAAACAGCGACTTTGTTCTTTACTGCATCCAATCCCAGTTATAGTTTATCTTCTTGTAAAATTTGTAAAGGTTTTTAATTTTTTAAATTTCAACTTATTACTATGGTTAACACAGTTTACTGTGATTTTACTCTAGGTAATTCTACTCTAACCAAATCTGTGATAATATTATACAATTGTTTTTAATACTTTCATCTATATTTTAAAATTTTGAAACCACAAAAAAACTTAGAGAAACATTTCAATCCATTACAAACAATTTTCTTATCTTTGACCTGTTGAGATTAGGTTGCCAACCCAATGCCCCATCACTCTGGACTTTTGAGTGTATTTCCTATAAACAATGGCATTCTCCTACGTAAATACAGTACAGTCATCAAAATCAGGAAATTCACAATGATAAGTTACTACTGTCTAATCCTCAGATCTTATCTGAGTTTTGCCAATTGGGCCAATGCTATACATTATGCCAAAATGATCTAGCTTGTAACCATGCATTGCAGCATTGCATTTATGTGTCGTGTTACACAAATTTTGAAGCCAGATTTTTATTAGAATATTTGAAAGATTTGTCAGAAATCCTTTATTATAGATGGAAATTTTCCTTTTTTGGTAATTTTTTATTGTAAAATATATATAGATAAAAGTTTGCTATTTTAGCCATTTTTAAGTATACAATTCAATGACATTAAGTATATTCACAATGTTATGTAACCATCACCATCGATCTCCAGAATTTACTCGTTAAACATTAAATTTGCCATCCACCCCCCCCCCAAGTCCCTGGCAACCACCATCCTACTTTATATCTCAGTGAATTCACCTATTCTTGGTACCTCATCTAAACTGAATCATACAATATCTTTCCTTCAGGTTTGGCTTATTTCACAAAATTTAATGTATTCAAAATTAATCCAGTTGTAGTCTGTATCAGCATTTCATTCCTTTTTAAGGTTGAATAATAATCTATTATATTTATGTGCTACATTGGTTATCCATTCATCTTTTGTCGAACATTGGATTGCTTCCAAATTTTGGCTCTTGCAAATCATGCTACTGTGAATGTGGGTATACAAATATTCATTTGAGTCCCTCCTTTCAGTTCTTTTGAATATATACTTAAGAGTTGAATTCCTGGTTCATATGGTGATCATGTTTAACTTTTTTGAGGAGCTGCCAAACTGTTTTCAGAGATTCATTTTTGAAACATAAGAAAGGACTTCTACTTTGAGCTATGTTAGGATGATAGAAATCAGATTTAACCATCTATCTTTAAAAAAGAAAGGAAACTACATAAAACATGAAATAATTGTTTTAGACACTGAACAACAGGTAGTCTAGGTCTTTGATCCTGCTAGGAAAGAAACAAATGAGATGAGCCCTGCAATCACTCTGGGCCTCTTCCTGTAGGCACAGTCTCAACCATAGATCATGGAAAAGGTGCTCCAACCAAGAAAATAACTGTTTTGCTGATTTGAGAAGGTAGAGGTCAGAATTCAGAGAGTTTGAGTCACCTAACATTATGGGGCAGAGTACTAGAAAGGTGGGCTCTACAAAGAAAAAAGAACTTCAGAAATCTGTATAAGGACCCCATTCAGTTTGTACTGAATAATAAGATATAGATGTGCTAGAAGAAATTCCATAAGCTCAAATGAAGAACTACCTGGAAGCTGCAAACTGAATATTCCTCAGAGCTTACTCAAGTCTGGGAGGCATTTGCATTTCAGCCAGCCTTAATGGGGAGACCTAGTTCATCAGAGAAGTGATATAGATTAAAGAGGGCTATGTGTCAGTGATGTGGCTAATCCTGAGCGTTACGGCAACTGCGGACTTAGGCTAACAAAATTTAAATACAAAATTTAAAAGGATCAAACTGGGCACAAGAAATAGCCCTCCACACCATAACAAAGCCCAACATTCTTCAAAAGAAGATTGTAAAAACTAGAATCAACAACATAAAATTCTTAACATTCAGCATTCAATAAAAAAATCATAAGAGTATCAAAAAGCAGGAAAATATGACCTATAACTAAGAGAAAAATCAATGAGTAAAAACAGTCTGGGGAATAATAGAGATGATGTTATAAACACCCAAAGATATTAAAATAATGGTTATGCTCCAATATTTTAAGAAAAATAAGTTTAGTGAAGAGATGAAATGAAAAATTCATCTGTTGGCATCAAGAGCAGATTAGATACTATAGCAGAAAGGATTGTTGAACCATAAGTACAATAGAAATGATCCAAGATGAAACACAGAAAAAAGGGAAAAATAAAAAAAAAGACTGGAGAAGGAAAAAGAAAACAGTAACTAGAGTCTCAGGGACAATATCAAACACCTAACTGCACCTAACATGCAGTCCCAGAGGAAAAAAGGGATAGGGCACAGAGAAAGAATTAAATATTGGCCAAAATTTCCCCAAATTTGGTATATTAAAAAAAAAAGTAAAAATCACAGATCCTTAAGAGACTACTATATCCCAAACAGATAAACACAAAGAAAATTTCACCAGGATACACCAAAGTCAAATTACTGAAAAAAGGCGCTAAAGAGAAAATCTTAAAGGCAACCCAAGAAAAAAGAGAATTACTTACAGAGGAACAGATAAAAGAAAGTTTTGTTATCAGAAACTGTGTAATACAAAAGACAATGGAGTGACATCTTTAAACCTACAGCCTAGAATTCTATATCCAGGGAAACTGTTTCAAAAATGGAGGTGAATGAAAGACTATTTTCAACAAACAGAGGGCTGATATAGTATATTGTTAGCAAATATTTAGACAAAAGGAAAACGATACAAGTTCAAAGTAGTGGATCTCTATGGGGGAATGAAGATCAAAAGAAACAGTAAATATGTGGGAAAGATATAAAAGTTTTTTCCCCTCATTTTAAAATTTCTTTAAAAGGTAATTGAAAGTAAAAATCGTAACAATATATTATGAAGTTTCTAGTATGTATAAATAAATTATATGACATTAGTAGCATAAGGTATGGGGCAGGATGGAAGCATTTCGTTATTGTTTGTAAGATTCTTAAACTAGATGTAAATTGATATGATTATTCAGAGATAGTCTTCAGTAAGTTGAAGTGTATACTACAAACTCCAGAGAAACAACTAAAAACAAAACAAAAAATAGCAATAAGACAATAGTGGAATTAAAATGGAATCCTAAAAAGTGCTCAGTCTAAAAGAAAGAAGAGACAATGGGAACAAATAACAGATGGGACAAATATAAAACAAATAGTAACTGTATTGGTAATTATATCCATTAGATGCTCTGAAGGGAGAACTATTGCACTTGGAAAAAAAAGCAATATGCCATCAATAAGAGACACACATTAAATATAAACATATAGGTTAAAAGTAAAAAGATGAAAAGAGAAAAGATGCAAACATTGATCATAAGACACCTGGAGTGGCTATACTTCTATGTAACAATTAGATTTAATTTAATTAGATGGACTGAGTCATTTCATAATTTAAAAAGATCAATTCATCATGAAGACATACCAATTTTATTTTATCTTTTTAAAAGATTCTATTTATTCATGAGAGACACAGAGAGAAAGAGAGGCAGAGACACAGGCAGAGGAAAAAGCAGGCTCCATGCAGGGAGCCCAACATGGGACTCGATCCCGGGTCTCCAGGATCATGCCCTGCGCTGAAGGCAGTGCTAAACTGCTGAGCCACCCGGGCTGCCCAGAAGACACAACAATTTTAAATGTATATATACCCCATTACCATTAGTTCAAAATTCTAAAATTCTAGCAGAACTGAGGAAAAAATAGACAAACCTTATATTTGAATACTTCAACACTGTTTTCTCCATAACTGACAGAACAAGTAAACAGAAAATCTTTGAGGATAGAAAAGACCAGAACAACATAATAAATCTGCTTGACCAATTCACATTTATAGAACATACCACCCACCTAGCCCAGAGCAGCAGAATACGTATGTATACAAATGCACTTGTAACATTCACCAAGATAGACCATAGTCAGTGCCATAAGAGAAGTTTATAAATTTTGAAGTATGAAAATTGCAGAAATATATTTTCTGATCAAAATGAAATTCAATTAGAAATCAATAACAAAAAAAATTGAAGATCCCCAAATATTTGGAAACTAAACAACACACTTTTAAATAACTCACAGGTTAAAGAAGAAATCACAAGGGAAATTAGAAAATATTTTGAACTAAATGAAAGTGGGAACAGCCTGCCAAAATTTGTGGGATACAGCTAAAGCAATGCTTAAAGAGAGTTTGTGGCTTTAAACACTAATATTTTAAAATGAAAGGTCCCAAACCAGTTATCCATCATGAGAAACTTCCACCATAAGAAGCTAGAAGAAGAGCAAATTAAACCCAAAGCAAACAGAAAGAAGAAATGATAAATATAAGAACAGATTGATGAAATAGAAAGCAAAAAAAACAGAGGAGATAATCAGTGCAACCCCAACCTGGATAAACCTTTATCCAGACTGATCAGGAAAAAAGAGAAGACACAAATTATATATATTAGAAATAAAAGAAGGAACATCACTACAGGTCCTTCAGATATTAACAGAACAATAAGGAAATATTATGAATAACTTTTTGCCAGTGACTTTTTCAACCTAGAGGAAATGGATAAATTCCATAAAAGACACAAAATTGCCAAAACTGACTCAAGAAAAAATAGAAACATTAGTTCTATCTCTGTTAGAGAACTTAATTTCAAGCATTTAAGGAAGAAAATAATACCCTTCCCATACATACTTGGAAGAGAGAATACTTCCTAACTCATTTTATGAGGCCAACATTATCCTGATAGTAAAAACAAAAACATTACAAGAAAATAGTGTACAGACAAGTATTCCACATGAACAAAGAAAAAAATCATTAAGAAAATATTAACAAATTGAATCTAGCGATATATTAAACATTGATATACCATGATTTATCCTAGGAATGCAAGGTGAATTTAACACTTAAAAATCAATGTAATTCACCATATTTTAAAAAACAAAAGAGAAAGCATATGATTTTTTGATAGTTGCAGAAAAAGCATTTTTAAAAAATCAGTGACTATTATTTTTTTAAAAAGAAGTTTCAGTACACTCAGAACTGAAGGAAATTTCCTCAAGTTGATAAGTAGCCTCTGAGAAAACCACACAATTAACAATACTAAATGTTGACAGATTGAAGGCTTTTGTCCTAAAAATCAAGATCAAGGCAAGGATGTCTGCTTTCATTATTCCTTTTACAAAATTGTCTTAAAGATCTTAGCCAAAAATAAAATAAGAAAAATAAGTGTAAGGAAGAAGTATTTCTGTCTTTATTCCCTGATAGCATGATATATAAAGCTGCAAGTATTCTACCGAAACTACTGCTAAAACTGACAGGTGTATTTAGCAATGTCACAAGATACAAAATCTATATATAAAAATCTATTTTATTCCTATATACTGCCAACGAACAATGGAAACTGATACTTTTTAAAAAGCACACTACCATTTATAATACAATCAGAAAAATGTGAAATACTTAGAGATGAATTTAATAAAATATATGACATATTTATACACTACAACCTGAAAAAAACATTGATGAGAGAAACCAAAATAGCCCTAAATAAATAGAGGGATATACCATGTTCTTGGATTAGAGAACTGAATTTGAGAAGATGTAGATTTTCTTCAAATTAATCGATAGTCCCAATCAAAATCACAATCTTTTTTGGTAGAAATTGACAGGATTTTTCTAAAATGTATGTGGAACTGCAAAGGATCTAAAATCATTTTGAAAAGCAAGATCAAACTTCTTTTAACACTTAATCGGCATGATATTGACATAAGAATAAATTTGTAGATCAATGGAACAGAATACAAAGCCCAGAAATAGACTCACACTTGTACTACCGATTGAATTTTCCAGAGATATCAAGGTAATTAATTTGGGAAGGATGGTCTTTTTAAACAAATGGTGCTGGAATCACAAGTAGCCATACCACACGGGGGAGGGAAGAGTGAAACTCGACCTATAAGTCACAGCACACGGAAGTTAATTGTAAAGGATCATAGATATAAATTTAAGAGTTAAAACTAAAAAACCACTAGATGAAAACATAGGGGAAAGGCTTTGCAACTTCAACGTAGCAAACATGTCTTAACTTGTTTTTCTACTAAGCTAAGTTCTAGGAGTTTTTATGTTTTGCAGATATATTCTCAGTCCATGACTGCCTTTTCAGTTTCTCCACAGTGACCTTTCAAGTAGCAAAGATTTTACATATTCATATAATGCAATTTATTATTCTTTATGGCTTTTTGATTTCTGTGTTTTTGCAGTGAATGTTTATATCAATTTGGGGGGAAGCCAAGGATTTCTTGGGACACCAAAAGCAGGAGCCATGAAAGGCAAAAAAAATAATAATTTTTTTTTGACAAATTGAATATCACAATTAAAAACCTCTGCTCTTTGAAAGCAACCATTAAGAAAACGTAAAGGCAACTGTTGTATCTCTTTTTTAAAAAAAGATGAAAGGGCAAGCATGGCCTGGGAGAAAATAAGTGTAATATACTTACATCGGACAAAGGACTTCCATCTAGACATGCAAAGATGACTTAATATCTCAAAAATAAGAAGACAAATAACTGAATCAAAAAACGGATCCAATATCTGAACAGATAACTTCCCACAAGGAAATACACAAACAGCTATTTAGTTCATGAAAAGATGCTCAACAAGACTAGTCAACTGGCAAATGCTCATTAAAAGCACAATATGATACCACTACACCCCCATTAGATGACCACAATGCCAAGTATCGATGAGGATGTTGATAGAGCTCAAGCTCTCATAGATTACTGACCAAAGTTTAAATGATACAACCACCTTGAAAAATAGTTTGGCTTTCTTGTAAAACCAAATCTATATTTATCATGTGACCAGCAATTTTCTAAGACGCATACCAAAGAAAAATGAAAATGTCTATCCACACAGAGACTTACACATGAACGTGTATGACAGCTTTATTCCTAATAACGCATTGCCTTCCCTAGCGTTCAATCAGCCAGTGAACGAATAAATGAATGTTAGGTATCCGCACGGTGGAATAATATTTAGTTACAAAAAGGAGAGGTCTAGGATGAATCTTAAAATCTAATGATTTTGAAATCTAAGCATAATTGCTTGGTGAAAGAAGTCAGCCACAAAAGAGTACATACCATATAATTCTATTTATATGGTATTCTAGGAAAAAGTAATTTGGACTGATAGAAAGCCCATCAGTGGTTCCCTGAGTATGATGGGCCAAGTTTGAGGTGGTGACTACGAAAAAGAACAAAGAATCTTTTGCGGTGGTAGAAACGTCTCAACCCTTGACTGTGGTGGTGGTTGTATGAAGGTATGCGTTTTCCAAAACTCATCAAACTAAACACTTGTTAGGCATTTTATTGTTTGTAAATTATACCTCAATATAGTTGATTTTTTTAATAAAAGGAATAGAAAACAAGGAACTTTAAAAGCCCACCATCAAGGAATGTCTAAGTGAATTGCATCAAATGTCACACACTATTAAAAATAACACTTAAGAGGACTTTAAGTAACATGAAGTGCAGTTACGACAATGTTAAGTCAAGAAAAGAAAAAAAAAAGGATACAAGGCCTAGATCTGTTGTGTGATCTAAACTCCCTAAAACTATGACTGTTAGAGATGAGAAGAAAACACACCAAAAATCTAACAATGGCAGTTTCTACATTGTGGAATTATGGGCAACTTGAATATTCTACTGTGTATGTTGCTCTGCATCCAAATAGTGTGTGAGGAACTTATATCCTCTTTTAGTAAGAAGTCACCTTACACATTTTTTTTTAATTAGGGGTAGTGTTACAGATGAATCCCCAAAGAAGACTCTCTTTCAAAAAGGGGATGAGACTTGGCCGTTCTCCCGTCTTGAAGATAATGTTCTGTTTCCACTCACCAGGCCGTTCTCTGACCTGTGCTCCCATGAGCTGAATGCCTATTTTCGGACCTCGCACAGTCTCTCACAAAGTGGGATGCTATTCCAGGAGATGTCGATGAAAGCATTCCATGTCTAGTTCATGTGGAAAATACAGAATATTGAATATGACCCCCCCCCTGGAGAATTGCCAGCCAAAGAACTGTTTAACTTTGTTTAACCCAGCATTTTCCGAGCTTAATTTTTAAGTTTATATTAAGCACTTATAAAAACAGGAGCTCTGTGGATCACCCGCCGGGAAGTGTCCTGCTGTCATTCAAACCTGAAGAACAGGGAGGCATTCGGCGAACTCCCTCCCTGCCTCCGGAAGTCCTGCCTCGGTTGGCAGTTTCTCCGAGGAGCCCAGCAGGGCAGTCGAGTCAGCCTCTCTAAACTCTATTTCAAATTTCAGGCAGTGGCCTTCATTTTGTTTCAAAAGGCAGACTAACCACAAATCAAGCTTCTGGTGGTAAGCTAAACATTGCCTTTGAGTGGTTTATAAAATTTTGCTGGAACGAAAAGCCTTTTCCCAATTCTTCCAGAAAAGAGAGATTGGCGTGCGTGAGGTGCTGATCACTCTAGGTGGACTGAAGACCTGGCCTTGTCCCTTTCCTAAGAGTCTTCTGAGTGGCAGCACGTCTCCCTGGCAGCCCTGGCCACCTGTGCGCCACTACCTGTTGCAGGTCTCCCTGCGTCGCACCGTGGGGGTTGTGGGAGCAGGGAGCTCACGGTGCGTGCTCTTCATAGTTGTATCCGAAGATACAAAATTCCTTCTCAGGGCTAGATAATAAAATCATGATGGCTTTGCGAATGCTGTCTGCAAGTTATGTTCTGTTGTTTGTTTTTTTTCAATTTCCTTCCTCTGGATCTTCCCTGGGCCCCATGCATCAGCATACCGATCTCAGCTGGAAGAGAGCAGGGAAGCCACAGGCAATCTCCTGTGCTGGGCTGGGGCTGCTCCGTGGGCTCCAGAGTCCCCGCTGCAGCTGTGAGCTGTGACGGGCCAGCAGGTCCTCCTCGGGAACGGCATCCACATAGCCAGAGACCGGGCGGCAAGGAGCAAAGCAAACACAGAGGTCTGAACAAAACTTGGAAGGCCAGGGATAGCTCTGTTCCTCAGCGACTCGTAGATTTATTGTAATTGGGGGAGCCAGGCTTTTCTAGGCCGTTCAGGGGTGCATGCCTCTGTCTAATTTATCTCAGACCTGCTGGATCCCGGGGCCGAGACGCGTCTCCGTATCTGTACGGTGTGGCTGCTACTGAGCTGGCACCCCAGCCCTGACCTTCCACGGGGTCACTCACCATCCCTGTGGCTCCGTTTCCCCCACTGTGCAACGGGGGTAGCAGAGTTCCCGCCTCACAGGGACCCGGTAAGGACTAAGCGGGTTAAATGCACATGAAGCACCTGAAACAGTGGCTGATGCTTCTGAAGCTCTGAGTGTTTGTGATTAATAAAACGGGTAATTGGTTGAAAACGTTGATCAACAGTGAAAACAAGGTATAGAAATGCCATTGATTTCTGGGCATTGATTTTGTATCCTGCCACGCTACCAAATTGCTGTATGAGTTCTAGCAATCTTGGGGTGGAGGCTTTTGGGTTTTCTATGTAGAGTATCATGTCATCGGCGAAGAGGGAGAGTTTGACTTCTTCTTTGCCAATTTGAATGCCTTTAATGTCTTTTTGTTGTCTGATTGCTGAGGCGAGGACTTCCAGAACGATGTTGAACAGCAGTGGTGAGAGTGGACATCCCTGTCTTGTTCCTGATCTTAGGGGAAAGGCTCCCAGTGCTTCCCCATTGAGAATGATATTAAGGAGTCAATCCCATTTACAATTGCACCCAAAAGCATAAGATACCTAGGAATAAACCTAACCAAAGAGGTAAAAGATCTATACCCTAAAAACTATAGAACACTTCTGAAAGAAATTGAGGAAGACACAAAGAGATGGAAAAATATTCCATGCTCATGGATTGGCAGAATTAATATTGTAAAAATGTCAATGTTACCCAGGGCAATTTATACGTTTAATGCAATCCCTATCAAAATACCATGGACTTTCTTCAGAGAGTTAGAACAAATTATTTTAAGATTTGTGTGGAATCAGAAAAGACCCCGAATAGCCAGGGGAATTTTAAAAAAGAAAACCATATCTGGGGGCATCACAATGCCAGATTTCAGGTTGTACTACAAAGCTGTGGTCATCAAGACAGTGTGGTACTGGCACAAAAACAGACACATAGATCAATGGAACAGAATAGAGAACCCAGAAGTGGACCCTGAAATGTATGGTCATCTAATATTCGATAAAGGAGGAAAGACTATCCATTGGAAGAAAGACAGTCTCTTCAATAAATGGTGCTGGGAAAATTGGACATCCACATGCAGAAGAATGAAACTGGACCACTCTCTTTCACCATACACAAAGATAAACTCAAAATGGATGAGAGATCTAAATGTGAGACAAGATTCCATTAAAATCCTAGAGGAGAACACAGGCAACACCCTTTTTGAACTTGGCCACAGTAACTTCTTGCAAGATACATCCACAAAGGCAAAAGAAACAAAAGCAAAAATGAACTATTGGGACTTCATCAAGATAAGAAGCTTTTGCACAGCAAAGGATACAGTCAACAAAACTAAAAGACAACCTACAGAATGGGAGAAGATATTTGCAAATGACATATCAGATAAAGGGCTAGTTTCCAAGATCTATAAAGAACTTATTAAACTCAACACCAAAGAAACAAACAATCCAATCATGAAATGGGCAAAAGACATGAAGAGAAATCTCACAGAGGAAGACATGGACATGGCCAACAAGCACATGAGAAAATGCTCTGCATCACTTGCCATCAGGGAAATACAAATCAAAACCACAATGAGATACCACCTCACACCAGTGAGAATGGGGAAAATTAACAAGGCAGGAAACAACAAATGTTGGAGAGGATGCGGAGAAAAGGGAACCCTCTTACACTGTTGGTGGGAATGTGAACTGGTGCAGCCACTCTGGAAAACTGTGTGGAGGTTCCTCAAAGAGTTAAAAATAGACCTGCCCTACGACCCAGCAATTGCACTGTTGGGGATTTACCCCAAAGATTCAGATGCAATGAAACGTCGGGACACCTGCACCCCGATGTTTCTAGCAGCAATGGCCACAATAGCCAAACTGTGGAAGGAGCCTCGGTGTCCATCGAAAGATGATGGATAAAGAAGATGTGGTTTATGTATACAATGGAATATTCCTCAGCCATTAGAAACGATGAATACTCACCATTTGCTTCAACGTGGATGGAACTGGAGGGTATTATGCTGAGTGAAATAAGTCAATTGGAGAGGGACAAACAGTGTATGTTCTCATTCATTTGGGGAATATGAATAATGGTGAAAGGGAATATAAAGGAAGGGAGAAGAAATGTTGGGAAATATCAGGAAAGGAGACAGAACATAAAGACTCCTAACTCGGGGAAACGAACTAGGGGTGGTGGAAGGGGAGGAGGGCGGGTGTTGGAGGGGAAGGGGTGACGGGCACTGAGGTGGACACTTGATGGGATGAGCACTGGGTGTTTTTCTGTATGTTGGTAAATTGAACACCAATAAAAATTAATTAAAAAAAAAAAAACAGTGAAAACAAGGGATAAATAAAATGTGGAAGCGCTGAGATGAGGCGACTGGTCCGCCGATGCATGTGGGCGGTGCAGAAGCAAGCGAGCCACGGCAGGGAAGGGCGGCGGGGACACAGCGAGGCCCTGTCCCCGCCTCGACGGCCGCCCCCTCCTCAGAAGCGCCTGGCCACTCTCAGGATCAGAGCGCCTTTCTGCTGGACGCCTGCCCCAGAGCAGTGGTTCTCCGCCTTCACTGGCCTGTGAATCGGTGGGAGTTCTTTTAAAATGCAGATTTGGGACCAGTAGGTCCGGGCGGGGCCTGAGACTCTGCATTTCCGACAGGATCCTAGAGATGCCCGTGCTGCGGGTCCACGGGGCACGCCTGAGTGGCCCAGCCTGAGGGAGCCGTGGCATCTCAGCTCTGACTGGAAGCGTGACAATCCCCGAGCCGGGTCCCTAATCCCTTTGTACCTTGTGGGTCGCCTGTGACTGGTGGACAGCCCCGTGGGCTCCTGCAGGGGACAATCTAGTTCTCCTTCTCTTCCGAACTGATTACTACCCCCGCTGTACTGTCAGACGGCTGGTAAATAAATCACCCGTTTAATTTAAATCAATTATGGAAAAATAATTTTTGGAAATTGGGGGATTTGGTATAGGGGGTTTCTCGGAGGAGGGGGGGCACTTGCTTAAAAATGAAAAGTCTTAAAAATTCCAGGGCCTCCTGTGAGAACAGTCCAGGGCACACTTGCAACTTGTTTGTTCCTTTTCTTCCTTTTCCATTCTATCCGTCACATCTCCAGGACTCATAAGGTCACTTAAGTGCCAGCTGAATTTAACTGCAATCGAATTGAATTTATCATCTGATAAACTGATGTAAAAAGAGTTCTCTAGACTTTCTATTTCTGCCGTGAGTAAAATCAGGAGTGCACTAAGATGAGATGAAGAAAACTAAAACCCGGGAGTCATTCACACCTCTCTTCTTTCCTATGGCTTGAAAGAGGTGTAGACCAGAGATGACTGGAAACTCCGCAGAATAACATAACCTGAAAACTGCAGAATGCCCAAGAGCTTATCTTTTGGAAAATGTAACATGCTTTCCTATAACATGTCACATTTTGAAACATTTGACATTGCTTAAATCCCCGAACTATGTGAAAGTCCATAAACCCATGACCAATGTCCTATTTGTAGTGCTCTTAAGGTAATTTTGTTTCTGAATTGTAATATATAGAACAAAAAATTTTAATTAGAATTACTTTGTATAAATCAGTCTTCATTCACTTATATTTTCTTCCTTACTCGCTGACTTATACATTTGTTTTCCATAAAAAACATTTCGTAGGAAACTAACATTAATTAGACAAATTAAAGAATGTAAAGACAAAGACAAAGATATGGTTTTTTGTTTTTTTGTTTTGTTTTGTTTTAAAGATTTTTAAAAACAGAGACATAGAGAGAGAGGCAGAGACAGGCAGAGGGAGAAGCAGGCTCCCTACAGAGAGCCCGATGCAAGACTCGATCCCAGGACCCCGGGATCACGACCTGAGCCGAAGGCAGACGCTCAACCGCTGAGCCACCTGGGTGTCCTGGTCTTTTTTGTTTTAAATACAATGCTGCAAGTTGAAAATTTAAACCAAAATCAAAAGTGTAGAAAACAACCTTTGCAATGTAATTTAGTCATCCTGATTATCTTTCTGCCCTCAATTTATTATTTTACAGAAGATATTTCATGTTTTGAGAAGATTTTCCATATTCTTTTGTGGACTTAAAAATGTATTGTGGATTACTTATGTTGGGATTGAGGGTTTGTTTTTTTTTTTTTTTACACCTTTTTAATATAGAATTCACATTGCTTTTAAATGATCCTCCAAAGGCTTTATTAAAATGTACTTTTGAAGAAATCAATTTACTCCACTCGACAGTGGAGGCAACGTAACATCTTAGTCTGCAAAAATATGTGCACTCTGTGTTTGTGTTTTCTCAAGGAATCAAACTTGACATTTTATTTTTAGGTGTGTTCGACTGAGCTCCAGAAGTTATGAAGGATGATATGAAATAAACTCTTACTCTTTTTTACCCTGTGAAATGTCCATGCTGATAAAGCCTGAAGCATAAGGAAAGTATTTATACCAGGAGGGAGAGACAAGGGAATGAACATTTTTAGTAGTCAGAATTTTTTTGTTTTTGTTTTTAAGTAAGTGAACTACACTCAAAACAGCCTTGGACTCGGTGTCCAGGACCTGGACATCTGCTCCTTGGAATGCTGCCTCCCTCCCCTCAGCACGGCCCTAGGGCAGCACGCACAGCATTTCTGGGGACATTGACTGATACAATGAGTGAGGAATAGAAACTTTTTGAAAGTCACCCGCGTAGAAACCCCCTGAGGAAGGATGCTGGCTGGCCCCACTGGGCCCTGTGGTAACCTATAGACCGTTGGGTAAAGCCAAAGTTCTAGAGGGAAAAGTTCTGTGCTTGGCAGCCCCATAGAAATCCCCGGTCTAACTGGGAGAGGATCTAGGTCTGTCCCCAAGGGAGATGGTATTTCTAGAAGAAAGGCAGAAAGTGGTGCTGAGCAGACGGAAACGACAGGTGCACCGCAGCACTTCATGATCATTTAGCGTGAGCCCCAGAGTGTGCTACTAGCTGCCCGCTTGTGTTCAGTTTAATTCCAGGGCTGGGGCACTGTTTCCCGGAGAAGGAAACTGAGGCACAGTGAAGTGAAGCATCCTCCAAAGGTTACCCAGCTAGTGAGTGGTAGAGCCAAGGTATGAAGTGAGTGTTTTCTGGCTCAGAAAGCCCTCTCTTGACACTGCGTTTTCATCCTGCTTGTTCACATCCGTCAAAGCTTTGCGATGCAATGGTCGCGTGCTGACCGCGGAGTCCCGCCACAGGCAGACAGTTTACAGAACCAGATCCAGGCCCACGGGCCTCTGTGCAAGAGAAGGCCCCGCCAGAGTGCCGAGGGAGCGAAGGAAGCTAAGTCTTGGCTCTGAGGGTTCAAGAGTCTGAGTTCTGGTGAAAAAAGCAAGATTTGAAGGCTCTTTCAAGGGTGATCCTCACTATCTGCAGCTTTGTTCTGAAGCTCTGTCGCTAGAAGCAAATCCCACCCCCGCCAGCTGTTGCACCACTCAGAGCTCCTTGAGTACCTCCTGTCCTCTGAGATCTGCAACTGTAAGCCCATGAGACAGGCCGGACCTCTGTCGCGGTCACCGTTGTCCCCCGAGCTTGCAACAGCTGGCCTGCACTGGGCCGCTCCATGATACCTCCTTACTTGAGCCCAAATGGATATCCAGAAGCCAGCTAGCCCAGAAAAGCCTTCCAGGTGTGTTCATTATCGCCCTAAGTTCCCAGGTTAGGTTCGTCGGGGGTCAGTCTCTCAGGGCGGCGACAGCCATAGAGAAGCCACTATGCTTCTTCCCCGCAGGAGCTACTAACGGGGGATGATAAGGACCTTAAGTTACACGGGTGTGGAGAGGCAGACAGAGTCAGGTTGACCCAAGAAAGACAGAATCAATAGGATTTGGTGAACAGGTGGCTCTAGAAGGCGAGGGGGAGCTTGATTCGTGGTGCCATCAGTTGTGCCCTCGCACAGTTTTTACCAGCTGTGCTTCTTGTGCTTAAAGGAAAGTTACAGATATTTCCTCCAAACTGAGCTTTTTCCTTCACCTTGTTACCGCGAGGCTTTCGTATCAGATACACCAATCGGTATCTAGAGCATTCTCACCTTCACTGTTGTAAGATCTGTTATCTATTCCCAATTCTTATCTTGTAATTTGAAATTATCTTGTAATTTTTACTGAAAAAGCTTGAAAAATGTGTTGCCATCTGTATGTTTTGACTTGACACCAATATTTGCTCCTGTATCATGGGTATCCTCTGAGTGAGTTTTGCCTTGAATTTATTAGCAAATAGCACATCCGTTTCAGTTTGGGTGAATAGAAGACACTGGGGAACAGATCAGTATGCGACCCTGATAAAATTTAAGGTGACGTGTTAGGCAATTAAGTTCCCATTTGGTCACTTGTATTGAGAAGGCACCATTATGACAACAGATGTGTTCTTCCAAGAACATTACAGGGTGTTTGTTTATTTGGAGGAGGGTGCACTGTTGAGGTTGTTTTTAGTGTTGTGTTTTGCTTTTCACTTTCCCATCAACTTATTACTAAGTAATGCGAAAAGGAAGCACTTTTCTCCGACAGCTAAAGTGATAGTAGCATAAACCGAACAGGCAAATAATTGTCTTAACTAATTTTCTGTCATTAATCTTGTTAAATTTTGAGAAGAGGGTTGTGAGCAATCTTGTGAGCCGCCACCATCTGTGCTGGGGAGAAAAGGATGTTTTGGCCAATGGAAATATTTATCCTGGTTTGTGGCACTCCGTCTACATTTTGAGTAAAAACAGCAAGGAGCAAAAATTATTGTACATTTAAAAAGAAACCCGTACATTTAAAATCCTCCTGGCTGAGGTAACAAGTCCTTTTGTGCTCATGCATATTCTCCCCCTGATTGGGAATCGTTCCCCGGTGGGTGGGATTTCTGGCCCTGGCACCTTGAGGTTGAGGGTGAGGAAGCCTGTGAAAAGTGGAAGGCCAGGGGATGGAGGTCAGGGTGCAGCTGCTGGACGGCACTCCTCGAGATCACGGCCTCCGAACTCATCGGCACAGTCGCAAAGTCCCCGACACATAGTAGATACTCAATAAACGTGCTCAGTTTTTCCACTTTATTTTTCTCTCAAAAGCGAAACTCATCTCAGAGAATCAGAAGACGTTTCCTTGCCTTTGAGAAGCGTAGGCTCTAACTGCCTGACGATAAGAACACGTTACCTACAAACATACACAAATAGATGTTGGTATTGTGCAAATTCACCGTATCAGCACTGAAGTAGTATCGCCGTGATCACAATTGGAGCAATGTCTGCAGAAAGGTGGATTCAAGCAGGCTCTTGGCCAACGAGGCAGATATGGATGGTAGTTAAGAAGAGAGAAAGCATTCCAAGTGGGTGGAATGGCATGAGAAAAGGCACGGAGGCAGGAGTTAGTAACTTGTCTGTGGGCGATGGGCAAGCTGATGAACTGGGTTGGACCAGCCTGACCACATTGGGGCATATTGAGAGATACTCACACCTACTCTTCCCTCTGCTTCGCCGCACTTCCCACTCATTCTCTAGGTCTTAGCTTAGACATCCTCCCCAGCCCAGCATCCTACGCTCAACCAAGTCTTGCTAGGTGCCCTCCCAGTCCTCTACGAGCACCCTGTCTACCTTCTACTGTCATCTGCCACGAGACTTTATGCCCCTTCAGGGCAAAGACCATCTTACTTGCTCGTACCTGTGTCTCTGGCACCCAGCTTAGCTTGGTCGGTGCTCCTAGTAGGCACTTACTAGGTGTTCAGCGAAGATTGTTGGGAAATGGGAGCAGGGAAGAAGAATAGATAAGGCTGGGCGAAGAGAAGAGGTACAAATGATGGAGGAGGCCCTAAGCTGTGGCTGAGACGCATGGAGAGCCCAAGCACTAGTCCTTAAATTGCACCTTCCCATCACAGCCCCTTAGTCAGACCTCCGTTCCGTCTCCTTACTTACTCCTGTAAAACAGAAGAAAGCCCACCCGCGTTCCTTAGGGGTGGACAGGACGCCCCAGCAGAGTTAAAATAAATAAAAATAAAGCTGGTGGGTAGAGCACGGTTAGCAATCCATGCGAAGGCCGCACAGAAACCCCCAGGCTCATTTAAAAACTGGCCGTGTGTTTGGCCTTCCCTTCGCTGCCTTTTTTACAGCTGAGAAGAACAGTCTCAGGGCTTTTTCCTATCTGAGCTCTCGAGCTGCCCTCATCAGACGTGACCACACAAAGCTTTTTTTTTTTCATTGAATGAATCGCACCAACATGATCTCTTAAAGCATACGGACGCTTTGAAAGTACAATTTAAGTCTCAGTGATACTGATTAAAAGAAGAAAGCAAGGAAAACATTAACCAGTCAACAACTCTTACTGGTAATAATGTCTGGGAGGGGCATCCCCGATGAAAATGACAGTGACCTTTTAAGAGGGCTCCACACCCATCTGCTTATTCCAACTGTGTGACATAGAGGTGCTGTCCGATGGCCTTCCCGGAATTGCTCAGCCACCTAAACTCCTTTCTCTCCAGGGATCAACTGCCTGCCTCTGGGTGCGGGATTCGCCGCCTGGCCTGGCATTCGCTAGAGGCCCTTGTGCTGAAGGCAGTCGTTACTGCAGCAAGTGACAGGGACAGCTGTGCCATGGATTTAAATTGTTCACTTTTTGTTGTGGTTGATCATTCATGAACGGCATTTAGGAGCTGGAACCCCCTTCTTTAATAACAATCATCATTATTAATATAGATTAAATGGAATAAGACAGAGCAGAAATGGAGACGAAGGAGTCTACATTTGAAAAGCGATGTTGTCCTTCTGTGTACGACGCAAGTCCTCATCCGTTCCTGGTACGACCTCTACACTGGTGTTGTCTTTTAGAAAGTAAAGTTTGTGATTAAAACTATGATCCTGGGCGCCTGGGTGGCTCATTCGGTCAAGCATCTGCCTTCCGCACAGGTCATGACCCCGGGGTCCCGGGATCGAGCCCCGCATCAGGCTCCCTGCTCAGCGGGGAGTCTGCTTCTCCCTCCCCCCCTCTCCACTGCTCCTGATCTCTCTCTCTCTCTCTCTCTCTCTCTCTCTCATGTTCTCTCTCTCAAATAAATAAAATCTTTAAGAAAAAATTATACTCTATCTTCCTCTGTTTTCCCACTAACCAGTCTCCTGACTCCCCTCCCGGAACAGCCCTTCTCCCGGCCTTGGGCTGCAGCTCTCTCGCCTCCTCAAGAAACTATCAGCTGCCTCTCCCTTCTCTGCTCTCAGCGCCCTTCACAGCTTCTTCCCATCAACAACATCCTGACACTCTCGAAAACTTACCTCTTTAAACAATGCACCCCTGCAAACACTCGTTCCCCCAGACGTTGCTCCTTCCTCTCCTTCCCCTGCTCTCTCAAAAGGTACCAAAGAGTTGCCTCTTCTTACTGTCTCCCCTCCCTCCACTGCACCTCAGTTCACCGTCCGCCCCATCACATCATCAAAGCAGCTCCTCCGCCCCCCTCCCCCCCAGGGACCTGTCTCGGTTCTCCAGTCCTTGACGTCTCCCCATCATCTGGCCTTGTTGGTGTGCTCTCCTTCCCTTGGTGAACACACCTCTTCCCGCAGTTTCTGGGATCAGATGCTCTACAGTTTGCCTGCTTCTTCCCCGGTGGCTCCTCCTTGATATTTGCAGACTTGATCCACCTGCCCCATGAGTGTTCTCCTCTCTTGGTGGGTTGGGAGCTGGGGTGTTGAGCCTTCAGGCCCCATGACATCAGCTCCTGCACAGGGGGAGGAGGAGGAGCTGTGGAGGAAGCACTGGGTCTTCAGGGGAGGAGGCAGGGGCGCCGAACCCTGGGGCAGAGCTCTGCGGGCCCTGTGGAGGGAGCTGCTGGGGATGGCTGTGGTCAGAGACAGCAGTTTGTGTCATGTTTTCCTCCCTTGTCGTTTCTTTTTTCCAGTTACACCAGCACACGATTTAAATTTTAATCATTGGAATTGTCACAAACCCCAGCGGTCTCCCGCCGTCCACCCCTTTTCTGCATTTCCACAGCTCTTGCTGTGGTTGGGCCATTCTTTGGGCACTTTCCATCTGGAAATGTATGCTTTTCTGCTCTGGCAAATTATCTTGATTTACCCCAAGAAAGATTACTGCCCTCTCTGTCTTTCTGTTCTCTCTCTGGAAATTCTGTAGCACCCTGTTTATGCTCTTTTAACTGATCACTTTGGCGTTTCCCTCCGTGTTGCTCAGTAGCATGTTTTTATTGCTGGTTCTTGATTTTTATCCCCTTCTAGGCATTACTGTTGGCCTCCTCTTATTTAAAATGATGGTTTTGTTTGCTGTTCCTCCCATTGCCCCATCCCTTCATTCTCTGAATATTCTATTGTTATGTTTTAATTTGTGGCTAGCTTAACAGTATCATTATTCAACATTAACATTATTCAGTGTTACATTATCATGGCTGATCTATGGTATTCTTTCCAGTAAACTACAATTATTTTTTCTTTGTACAATTGTCATTTGCTTGCTAATAATTCTTATTTGTGTTCCTTTGCTTTATTTTCTGTATTTTTTCCACTTTGCTTTATTTTCTGTATTTTTTCCCCCAGACCTTGTCCCAGCTGTCTAAATCGCCTTTGAAGGGGTTCAGGTCCATGGGTTGTTCTATCAGTCACGTCTTCCTCTAGCAGGGCCTCTAGAACCTTCCGACCTCATCCCATCTAGTCTGGTGGAGGGTTAGCAGTCTGCGACCTGCCTTCATGCTCATCTGGGAAGGTTCTCTCAGCCACTCTCTTGAGTTGGGTCCTCTACTTCCTGGCATCTTTTTTAGAAACTCTTTGCTTGATGGAGCAAAATCTTAATTAGTTTCCTAAGAATAGTGCATGAAAAGTAAATATTTTTGACGAGGTGTATCTGAAAATACCTTTATTCTGTCCTCAGAATTAAGGCAGCTGATCTACATTTGTTGGTTTGGAAATGTTCTTCCCTCAGAATTTTGAAGGCATTGCTCTATTGCCTTTTAATTTGCAGTGTTACTACGGGAGGCTGAGGGCCACTCTCACTCCCTGTCCCTCTGTGTTCTCTCTCAAAGTCTTTGTCTTGAGCATCTGAAATTTCATGTGATGTGGGTCCCATCCATTATTTGGGGCACTCTCTTGGGCCCTTTCAGTCTGGAAATGCATATTCTTCTGCTCTGATCAGTTTTCTTGATTTAACTTAATTATCTGCTCTGCTCTGCTTCATTTTTTCCTGGAAATCCTATTATACTGACCTCTTGAGGCCATCTTCTGATTTTCTTATCTTCCTTCTAGTTTTTCATGTCTCTCTCTCTCTCTCTCTTTTTTTCTTTCTCTACTTTCTGGGAAATTTCCTCAATTTGTCTCCAAAATCTTCTTTCTCTTGAATTTTTAACTTTTCAATTTCTAAAATCTCTTTTTTTTCCCCCTCAGATTGTCCTTTGTTATATAGTATCTTGTTTTTGTTTCTTTAGCATATTTTCTTCTCTCTGGAGGTATTAATGGTGGAATATGTGAGTTTTTGTCTTTTTTGTTTTGTTTTTTTTTTTTAATTACCTTTCCTGTTTCTATGTCCCCCAAGTTGCTGTTTTTCAATTCATTTGTTATGATTTCTCTTTCAAAAATGTAGTTTTCCCCACACATCTATCTGGTAGTCCTTGTTTTTCTGCTCATGTTTAAAAGTGAGGGCCTACACACTCACAACTGTTGTTCAGCATAGTACTAGAAGTCCTATAGCCTCAGCAATCAGACAACAAAAAGAAATAAAAGGCATACAAATCAGCAAAGAAGAAGTCATATTTTCACTCTTTGCAGATGACGTGATATTCTGTGTAGAAAACACAGAAACTCCACCCCAAAATTGCTAGAACTGATACAGGAATTTAACAAAGTTGCAGGACATAAAATCAATGCACAAAGTCAATTGCATCTCTATACATTAACAATGAAGCAGAAGAAAGAGAAATCAAGGAGTTGATCCCATTTACAACTGCACCAAAAACCATAAGACACCTAGAAATAAACCTAACCAATGAGGTGAAGGATTTGTACTCTGAAAACTATAGAACACTTATGAAAAAAAGATTCAAAGAAATGGAAAAACGATTCCATGCTCATGAATGAGAAGATCAAATATTGTTAAAATGTCGACGCTACCCAAAACAGTCTACACATCCAGGGCAATCCCCATCAAAATACCATCAGCATTTTTCACAAAGCTGGAGCAAATAATTCTAAAATGTGTATGGAACCAAAAAAGATCCCAAGTAGCCAAAACAATGTTGAAAAAGAAAACCAAAGCTGGGGACATCACGATTCTGGATTTCAAGGTGTATTACAAAGCTGTAATCATCAAGACAGTGTGGTACTGACACAAAAACAGACACATAGATCAATGCAACAGAACAGACAACCCAGAAATGAGCCCTCAACTCTATGGTCAACTCATCTTCAACAAAGCAGGAAAGAATATCCAATAGAAGAAGAAAAAAAAAGTCTCTTCAACAAACAGTGTGGGAAGAATTGGAAAGCCTCATGCAGAAAAATAAAACTGGGTCCTTTCTTACACCAGACACAAAAATAAACTCAAAATGGATGAAAGACCTAAAAACCTAATTGGGAGTTTCTAAGAACATGGTTAGAGCTGGTTGACTGTGTCGCTGTCAGGAGACCTGACAGGACCCGTTAGCTGGAGAATGTCTGATGCCCAGGGAAGAGCCTAGCCTCCTGCCCAGAAGGAGAGGTGCCTGGCTGCCAGCATGCTGCTGGAGAGTCTCAGCGCGCAGCACACATACTTCACTGAATTTTTCCTCCTTTTCAGCCTGGTGACCCCACCCTTCACCAGCCCAGTGACCTTCAGTCCTGGGACCTTGTTCTCCAGGGAGGGTGAGCCAGTTGCCAAGTGATGTGGAATCTGGGAGGGGACTGGGCACACACTGCTTCTCAGGGAGAGTTGTAATCCGCCCTCACTTCCTGACATCTGAGGGCTTCTGCAAGTGTAAATTGGGTTCATTCTCAGCTTCCCCAGTGCTGGCTTAGGAGTCTGTTTTCTAGGGCTTCTGCTAAGTCCTTTAACACTCATCCATCTGGCTTTCTAGCTTCCAGAATTTGGTTTCTCATGTCTCTTTCTTGTTCTTTTAGCCCTTCTGAGTTTATTCCTCAGAATAAACTGAAGAAGGAGCAAAAGTGTGCAAACTACCACCTTTATCCAGAACCTGATCATTCTTCTGGGACTACTTTATGTCACTTTCTAAACTTTAGCCTCTGGCAACCTCCTGTTTCCATATCTGTCCTAATAAGATAGTATTTTTTTTAAATGATTCCTGAGAGCTTTTATGATATCAAGTTGCTAGAAGGAGTGCGTCGTCCCCTCCCTTACTTCAGCTCTGTCTCCTAAACTTGACTTAATACAGTTGACTTTGTTTTATTGTTCATTAAAGGAATTCCTAGTTGAGTAGATTTTAATAGCACTTCATCTTGCCTTATTGTGCTTGATTCCATTATTCTTGAATGCTTTCTGTTGCAATTTAATGCTTATTGGGAGTCGACAATGTATTATAAAACTTTGAATCATACGGGGTCTCTGCTCAGAGACCTGCTGATCTAAGTTGGTGGGTAGCAATTCTATGAATTAGAATAGAATCCTCTATTCCCCGCCAAGTCACCTTCCTGTCTTAACATCCCAGCTCTGCTTTGAGTCATAACATTGCTTGTTAGGACAAGTTAGCTGTTACCTTTTACTTGTTAATACAAGTGTTTCGTGTATTGCTGTAACCGAATGTGTTTTGGGCCTTGGCCGAAACTTTGCCTTATGGCCCTCATGCAGACCTAGGGCAAATTGCAAAGTGGTTTTTGCCAACTCACTTCTGCTTTGAGCCATTTCCTGTTCACAGCTGATCATTCAATGCAACCATATTAATTGTGGGGGCAGTATCATGGCCCTGGAGATGGCTGGGACCATAGATAGCATTTGCAAGGTGGCAGCCCGACAGACAGTATTCAGACAGAGGCCAAGGAGGCCTGTGTGCCCGAAGCTTATTCCTATAGGTATCCAAGTGGCATCAAACTCCAATCTATCAATCTATGTTGCAGATTCCTTCCATCAATCTTTTCCCATCTCAACTACTGTTAAAATCCCAGAGGTTAGCATTTGGCTGCAGAGCAGTCAAAGAGAATCAGTAGTAAACAGGAAAATTCAGGCTGGTCCAGCAATGTAACCTGTTGGATGTTTTTACAGTTTTAAAGGGTAGTTAAAAAAGAAAAAGATGATGATGATGAAGAGGAAAAGGAGGGGGAAGAAAACAAGGGGGAGGATAAAAGGAAGAATCTGTAACAGACCGTATGTGATCTGTAAAGCCTGAAATATTTACTTCCTGGTTCTTCACAGGAACAGCCTGTCAGCCCCTGCTCTGGAGACACCCTGGCTCCGCCTCACTCCTCTCCTGCCCTCCCGTCCCCTCCCCAGGCAGGGAAAGCTCTCGGGGTCTTTCCCAGGCCTTTAGCAACTTAAATGTGTGTGTATTCATGTGTGCTTAAAAAAAAAATCAATTAAAAATAGATTTGAATCTCCTGTTCTCAAGTGGGTGACCTGTGCAGATTTGTCAATAGGAAGGCCGGTGTTCCCGTGGGTAGACCCGTGGTGGATCACATACCTAGCCACCAGACCGGACGACGGCAGAACTATGAGCAGTAGTTTTGTGAACCCTTTTGGTTTTGTGGGAGATACTGTCAGGAATACACAGGCTGAGCTGGTTTCCCTTGGTGGGTATACAATGTGAACAAAAATAAAAAAATGCTTGTGAGGTCCAAATAGCCTTTCTGAAGGCCACTTAAACCATGAACTATGGGATTAAATAGGTAATTTAAAAAACACACACACGGTGATTTTACCAGTTATTTTCCCTTACAGTAGATATCTGCCAAGATCTGGTCTTTTCCTTAAGAGATGTACAGGGTCGGGGCACCTAGGTGGCTCAGTCGGTTGAGCATCTGACTCTTGGTTGCAGCTCAGGTCATGATCTCAGGGTCATGGGATTGAGCCCCACCCCCCGGCCCCTGCACGCTCCACGTCCAGCAGGAAGGAGTCTGCTGGAGATCCCCTCTCTCCCTCTGCCCCTCCCCCTGCTCCCCCTGCTCTCCTGCGCAGGTGCTCTCTTGCTCTCTCTTTCTCTTGAAATAAATAAATCTTTTTTAAAAAAGAGATGTACAAGACTTATCAGCACCTTAGGTTTTCTCATTTTACACTATTTTTGGTCTGCATGCTCTAAAGCATCCACATACCATTTCCATGTGAATTTTCCAAAAACATAGCTCTGATCCTGCCATATTAGTCTAATCAATAGTAAGAAATTAAACCAAATAAATAAATTACCAAACACCCCTTTTTGAGGCAACTAATTAATATAAAAGTCAGAGAAAAATGCCAATTGTACAGTTTTACATTGTTCAACATAAACTATAATTCTGTGTGTTATGGGACATTCTTTGTATTTTCCTTGAGTCTGTCAGCAGATTCAATGTGCTTATAAACTGATTTTTTCCAACGATAAAATATTATCCCTCTGCTAGAAAAAGGTAAACTGAGGATAGAACATTCAGATGGCCATTCAGGAATAAATCTCGGAAGGGCATTTTATGTCTCTAATACCCAACCTGTGTCCAAAATATAACCATGATCAGCAGTTAATGTTTATCTGCAATGGCATGTGTGAATGTCATAGTCAAGTAACTAATTTAATGTTCTCTTCTTTCCTTTGATCCCCACTGTGACTCTGTCCAGGGAGCACACAAAATTGTCCTATTGTCATATGATTCATCCCCAACTGATAGAGTGAACTAGTTCCCAAAGATAAGCATTGAAGTCAAACATTATTTTGCACTTTCTTTTCTTTCTTGGATGATAAGTTTCATTTGTAAAAATAATTCTAATTTTATAGTATCATCTGTTGTTTGGATATTAGATTATAGAAATCCAGAGGTTAACACTAAACCAGTACTTTCATTCCTTTAAAAATGAGAACGTAAAGTGCAATCCCAGCAAGCAGGTCTTGAAGCTTATGAGCATATCCTGCACAACGCACCTTATGGACTCTAGGGGGCTACTGTTTCCAATTGTAGATGTTTAAGGATGCAAAAACCTAAGTGCAAAGAACATTGTACCTAAATCAGAGATGCTGACATACCCTCTCTTAGCAGGCAGTAAACCAATTGTGTGCCTTTTGGAGCTTAAATCATCTGAGATTTATTAATGAGGCCTACTGCTGAGTAGAACAAAGGAGCTTATATATAAGATAAAGATGAGACAAATGGTTAATTTAGGGTGTGAAACTTATTCCCAAGTGGAATGCATTGAAGTTACAATAAATACCCCTAAAATATCACTACAAATTAAAAAAAATAAAGAACAAAGGGGGAGACAGAAGACATTAATTATTTCATAGTAATTGATGTTATCAAGAATAGTCTAAAGAGGTACAAGATCTTTGAAATCCCTGAAGGCTGCCCAATTCCTCATTCTGGCTAATCTGTTCATGTCTAAAGTCTCACTTCTGGACCCGTGACGATTTTCTTAAAAAGAAAGAAAAAAGCCCTGCCCTTCCGAAACAGATCTGGAGAGGCTTTGAAAGTCATGCTTGCCCTGATAACCTGGTTACACATCAGCTTGTGTTCCTGTGGTTAATGAGCTTATACACTCCTGCAGGGAGAAGGCTGAGCCGTCCTGAGGGACTCCAGGACGGCAAATGCTCCCAAGCAATTAGAGGCTGATTAAGTGTTTATCTCCCTTACAGGTGGGAAGGGAAGAATGAAAATGAGGTGGGCAGATGTAAGGAGACCGGCAAAATTCACGTGACTGTGGATCTCAAGTACTATCGACCAACTGAAGTGGTAAGGACCCCCCTGGCCACGCAGGGCATGGCCATGTGTGGCTGGCTAGCTGGGAAGGTATTCTCACCGTGGATCTCAAAGCTTTCCACGGGGTTCTCTGACATCCTTCGGTGAGCAGGTCCCAAACCAGAATACAGTGCCTTGAATTTGAGATGTTATTCTCACCACAAAACCCATTGCTTTATAAAGGAAGACAAATATTGACTAATGAGTAGATGAATACAAAAGTTCTCTGTGTGAAGTAGTGACGTACAGATTGTTAGAGCATGACATCCTCCTTCTCTGAGCCAAGGAAGTAGTGGATTTGAGAAATGGAGACTTCTGTCAAAGGCAGGTCTCCTCACATTATTAGTGCTGGTAGCTGATCCCTGATACCTGCAGGATGTGTGGCTCCCCGGGCCCTCCAGGCCCTGCAGGCCCTCGGGATCGGAAGGGCTGCTTGCCTGCCCAGACACACATGCACTCACATGTGCACACGCGCACATGCACCTACACGCGCCTGAGCCGTAAGCGAGCCCCCTGGACATTTGTTAGGATTTAGTTCACGTGCTGCGCTGCCTATGAATCCTTTTCTGGTCAGTAAACTACCAGCACCGTTGTGTCTACGCTGGAGGCTCTACATAATTATGCTGTAGCACCTATTATAGTTTATTGTTTTCATTTGTTGACATGACCTTCTCTTTTTACCAAACTGTGCATTCTTTGAGGATAAGGACATTTCTTTTCATATAGTAAGTAAGTGCTTCATAAACGTTGACTGACGAACAGATGAATGTAGAAGTTTTCTGTATTGAGAAATGACCTATAGATTGTTAGAACATAACACCCTCTTTTCCTAAATTGATAAAGCTTTCTAGCTTGGTGTTGTCCCTTTAACGTGGGCTACCTTCACACTACGGTGACGAAACCCAACATGTTAAATATAATCTAAAGATGATAGAAAGCAGGACCTTCAGAAAGAAATGTTCAGATGTCATTTAATGAAACGTACGTGAGCCGTGAGAATAGAACCTGTTTTATCTGTGCTTTGAACCAAATTCCTATCCGTCGCACAGTCTCTCAGAGATTAGCAAAACCCCAGCGAAGAGAGGCTGCAAGTGACTATGTCATCAGTAACCACCCTTTGAAATGTATTGTTTTAAACAAAAGAAAAAACTTCATTTCATGGACTCTTACACAGAGGAGGAAATAAAAAGGAAAGGAAATAAGCAGTGCTCAAAGACGAGGGCTGTAGAGTCAGTGCATTGTCCCGGCACAGGGTGCGGCTGGGTCTTTGACACACAGTGAACAATGGCTCCCTGTGCTAATGGCAAGTGGGTGTGCCAAGGAGAGGATGTGCTCCGTCTCTGGGGGAGGAAGATACCAGCACACTCCTGCTGACACAGCAAGGAATGCCTGTCCGAGGAGCCCCCTAGCCTCTCTGCATTGGCTTCCTGCCCCCAAAGAGGTGCCGCAAGGGTGTCATTTTTCTGGAACGTGGCACACATCACATAAATGGACAAATCTCTTTCTGTCCTCGCTAACGAAAATGGTCACCCCCAGTGGAAAATGTACTGGGCCGACAGAAACCTCAGTCCCTGTAACAATTTAAACATGGTTCTTTTTCTCTCCGACACCAAAATAGTTTCAAAAGCTAGGAAGTCATTAAGAATGGCTTGTCTGTCATTCTTACTTAGGCAAGGTGTGGGATTGATAAGGACACAGAACAAAAGAATTTGCTGAACAGGAAAAGGACCCTTGGACTAACAAGCCGGTCCCTGGAGTCCATATCAACCCCTCTTTCCTGCCCCACGCTGCATCCCTCCTCTCGTTTCTTTTGTTCGTTCACATGTTGTCATCATACCTGTTCTGCGATTCTGTTTACACTAATGCCGTCTGAACGGGAGAGTGGCTTCTTGCTCCAGATGCTTGCGTTATTTCTGCACTGATGGAGCTCTCACCCCAGGTTCCCTCTCGAGGTGGGATTTCCAACTGCATTTCATCTCTCTAAGCCTTGAGGCTGCATTAATTTTGTTCACCCCACTTCAACTCCGTATTCTGTTGGACAAGCTTGTCTGGTATAGTGAGACTAAACTTTTAACCTCATTCCTCAGGACAGCGAGTTTTCCCCAAACTTGGACCCGCCTGACAGACTTATGTTGAATTGCCTTAGGGGCGATAGTCTTCTCCCCGTTGAAAGGTGACCAGGCCTGGAGACTGACTTGTAAATGAGCTTTCACTTAGGTGTGGGCCCCAATAGCCGACACATCTAGAGTCTTTCAGCAGGAGTCCCGAGAAGCGCCAGCTTCTCCGAGGCCTGTCAGCACCCGGTGTACGCTGGACATGAATTCTCCTGTGTCTTAATTGGATCCTTCCCATTTCAGTGTCGTAAGTCTGTCTTGCAAGTGGCAGAGGCTTTTTCCTTTCTTCCTTGAATTCTTTTAAAAGTTTCATCTCCTGATCAGCTTTAATCATGTACCATCCAAGAGCCACGAGGCACTTCAAAGCCAAAAGCTTAGAGCGTGAAGTGGTTCCAGAATGACTGATGGGAGGGAAAAAAAAAATCAAGAACATTCGGAGGGAAAAAAAAAAGTATCAAGAACATATCAGGTCTCAGGGTATCAATATCCCAATACAGTTAAAGAAAAATAGAACTCTCCATTGTTGTTGTTGTTGTTGTTTTTAATAAGATTCAGGTTAGTTTTTTAAAAGGCTCTTTACCCAACATAGTGCAGCACTAACCCGAAAGAGGCCACCAATGATGCCGTAGGGAACAAAATTTGCACAGGTCCAGTAATTTTTATCTTCATGGATTTAGCCACCACAAAACCTTAAATCTTGCTCCTGTTACCAACATGGAAAGTCTTGGAAGGTTTTGTTCAGAGCTAAGTACTCAAGCTCCAATTAGAGCTGAATGGAGTCACATTCTTCTGGTTCTTTACCTATAAATCTCTGTGTCTCCTTTGGAGAGTTTTGCCTCTGTGAAGATCTTGATCCTAGAAATTAGTCTTTCAGTCTCCCATTGCTCCCCAAATTCCAGTATCTGGTGATGGTGACGTTAACACTTGAGTTCTGTGCCTCTTCAAACTCCTGCGTGTAATTGCGTGTAATTTCCTCTGCGTGCAGCCATTTATACACAGACCCGTCGCGACTGCGTTCCTTCACGGAGAACAAGTAGTGTGGTGCTTAAGTGTGGGCCCCAGGGCCGGACTGCCTGAGTCCATGAAGTGTCAGTGAGTAGCTGCGTGACCTTAGGCAAGTTACTCAACTTCTCACTGTTTCTGTTTCCTTGTCTTTAAAAATGGGACTAATAGTAGAGCCCAAAGCTCATAGAAGCGTTGGAAAATTAACAGTCAGTTATACAGGATGCTTATTAAAATAGCGTCTGGCGTACAGTAAAATACCCATTTTTGATGCTGTTATTGCTATTTATTTATTCATTCACTCACCAAAATACTTAGCACACACTGTGCTAAGCCCTGGGACAACAGACACCCTCCCCACCCTCGTGGAGGTTGTACAGGTAGAAAGAAGTATGGATCAGTTACTTCAATCTAGTAACTTTAGAAAAGTAGAGTGACGCATGGTGCATTGTACAGGTTACCCGGTAAAAAGTAGGTAACAAAGTATAAGAAAGGCTTCAGACAAACACTCATAAGTACTTTGATATTTTTATTCTTGCTTTATCTTGATTTTCATCCTTTCTGATTCTGTTACTGAAGATTTCAGTAGCTATTCAGTGGTATGGAAATATGCAAATATGAGAAAAATCATATTGATTTATTGCTTAATTTAAAATAACCATGAAGATGTCTTTGTTTTGTTTGAAAATCTTTCACTTGGAAAATTCACAAAGGTTAGATTAATGAGAAATTCATCCTAATGTGCCAAATTTTTAACCACACCAAAAGGTCAATCCACTTAAGGGGGTGAAAAAAAAAAAAAAAGCTAAGCTAAGCTTTTTTTTTTTTTTTTTTTTTTTAAGTGAAACTAACAAAAATCATTTTTTTCTGCAGAGCATGTTTAGGAAAGGGCACAGGGGACACATTCACAGACCAAACTTTGAATCACATATCTTTCATGAAAAATATCTTGACTTAAATACTACTAGATGATGTGAATTAAAATTTTGCCTTGCTACGTCATTTGCTGTAACATCCATTTTGCTTACCATTGTATTTCCACTGTCCTCGATTGTGATTGGTTTTTGTTTATACTTTATGTGTATCCCCATCCTTTATAGATATTAGAGAAATCATGAGTTAAAATCCAGATTTGAGAAAGCGATAACTTCAAAGAAGCCCAACAAGCTAGTTAAAACAACACCTTCCTTCAGTAAAAACATGTGGCCTGTTTCTAATCAAATTACCATATGCTTGTCGAGTTGTCCCCTCTGCAAACTTTTCCTAATATTTTTCTGTAAGTGATGTTAAGTTAAATGGCCCATAATTGCTTGCTCTATCTCATAGCCCTGTTTAGAATAATGCTATGTAACACTTTCCAGACCTCAGGAATCTGATCTGTCATCAGAGGATGTGTATAAATACCAGTTAGAGCTTCCCTCATTTCCATCTGTGGGCACTGGGGGTCTTGAAACTGTCCCCTTTCTCTCCCATCGCTGTTCTCACCACCTTCTCACACTTCCCCTCCCAGGGCAGGAAATTAGATCCTCCCAACTCCAACCCTTCATCTTCTCCAGTGATGTTAGAGCCAGTTGATCTTGCCCTGTCCTGATCCTCTGACCTCCAGAGCTCTAATCCTACCCCTCCACTCCTCCTTTTCTTTGTTCCTTGTTTTGACTGGTGGGAGCCAGGATAAGAAGATGCAGAGCGAGCAAATTAAGGGCGAGTCCCTTTCTTTCTGCATTCCTGGACCTGTAAGAGGAGAGGCTGTTCCCTAAGATCCCTTCCAATGTTCATATCCTCGCATTCTCTGCTGTTACGACTATCACAATGGAGTGGGATGCTAGCACTAATGTCCCATTATAATGCTTCCTCTGAACTTCTTACTACTTGTATTTTATAAATAGTTTATATCTCTAAATCACTGTTTATATATTTTAAGCCTCCCTCTTAGGCTCCTCATACTAATCTTTATATCCTTCCTTAATCACATTGGCCTTTCCTGCCCTTTTCCTTCCTTGGACTTAACCAGAGGAGCTTTAAGTTTCAGTCTCTTCAGTTGATTCTCAAATATTCCACTGTATGTTTTCCATACTTCATAGGATCCCATGCAGAGCCCCCAGGGGCGTATAGCATTCCTCTTGAAGCCTGTGTTCTTTCCTTGGTTGCTATCCCCTCAAGAGCATTTCATATCTAATGAAATAGTAATTGTGTACTTACTGTAATGCTCCCAACATCCTACTGTTCCTTGAAAGTTCTCAGGATTAGATCCTGATTAGAACAATGTAATTAAAGATTCATAAAATCTATGTGAAAGTACTTAACTATATACTTTCCCTTATTTAAAAATATTTTTTCTGTTTGTCCTAAAAACTCTCTTGTATCCTGTTATAGATGGTTGTATTCTCTGCACCAATAAGGAATTCCTATAAAAATCTGTATTTTGTTTCCAGAAAAGCTGTCCAGCTAATGACTACCCCCATTTATAATTACATTCTTGATCTCTTGACATCTACAAAAGAAATTCCAAAACCTCAGAAATCTGTCTTAGCTTCTGCAGTTCCTTAGGAAGAACAACCAGTACTTGTGTCCTGCTTCTACCTCAGCTAGCTCTGACGCAGCTCACTCCAAGTGTAGGATTACTGATGGGAGGCCCATCCATCACTGATGCGGTCACCTGTTCCTCTTCGTTTTTGTCTAGCCACTGAGATCCATATTCTGGAATTTTAGAAATCCTCATTTGCTGTTTGTTTTTGAAACAAATTGACAATATTTTTCCTGTTCTGTCAAGCCACATTTATTTTCTAAAATAACTATAATTCAGAAATCTTTATTTATGGAGATTTCACAGATAACACTATCTGTGCTTTTCATTTCTCCACCCTATTCTGCTTTATCCTTCCCGTAAGGTTAATTATTCCTCACCAAGTTTGATCCCCCCCCCCCCCAGTACTTTGTTCACTGATAGACACCAAATATTCCAGGTCTACCGAAATTCAGTCTTTGTACTTCTACTTCGGGCCCCTGTCTTTATCTTACCCTGGAGGCTTCCTGTTGCCTCACTCCTCAGGCCCTTGGCTCATGGCCGACTCGCTTCTTCACTCACTGTCACACCTGTTAGCAAAGTTGAGAACTCATTTGACCGCTTTTGTCAGAAACCCCCAGGTTGACATCCACTGCTGATGGTCTAACTCAGGGGCTCTCATCTGCCTCCTGGACAGTCATACTTCATGTGCTTGGCCTGATGGTAAATACCTAGCCCCATTCCACTGTGGTCAGTACAGGCGCTGTCCTTACTAGCAAAATCCAGCTTGTACATTTTGTAATACTGTGATGAATTTGCTAGTTCCCTGGGTAAGCCAGATGTGCACCGCTTCATGAAAAACCAGTGTAAGAATCTCTAAACTTATCCTAGCTCTAGAACTAGATAGGTTTGTAGGTACTAAATGATTCTCTAACTTTAGGATTTAGTACTGGAATCCTTTAAAAAGAGGGCACTCACTGGGCACAGCTAAAATACAACTCTTAAAAAATAAAATAAAATACGACCCTTATTTACCTTGGTTGCTCCAAAATACATCAGTATATATAAAATAAAATATCCTTGTAGGGACTGAGGTCTTAGAAACTCAACTCAAAAAGAATGTTTATTGAATTTCTCCTGTGGAGGTGAGTCCTTTAGCACTGTGAGAAATGTGAAGATGGATGAGGTAAGGTTCTCGTCCAATGGTAACTCTCAGACAAATGAGGGGGAGCAGCTGGGAGGCTATTGGGACAGTCAAGGGCAGGTATAACAAGGAGCTAACTGAACCAGGGCAGCGGAGGCGAGAAAAACGGCGACAGATGCCAGGACATTGCAGCGATGGTGACCACAGGATTAGGTATGGGTTGGGCAGTGACATGTGGACAGCAGACAGGAACCGAAGGTGGCTCCTGGCGGAGGGGCCGAGCAGTGAAGACAAGTGGGAAAGAACGATGCGGGAACCCACATCAGAGGCGCGGCAAGAGGGCTCGGTGTGCAGGGAGAGGTGTTGGGAGTTCCGTGACCCTGGGGATACCCCTGGGGCAATCTCAAGCAGGAGTTGGAGCTGGAGGCCTGGCGTAAAGGGAGGAGGTCAGGTGTAGGGTCAGCCCCGCAATGGTAAGAGTTAAGCCACCGAGATGAGCTCCCCAAAAGAGAGGATGGCAGGTGGCAGGAGAGAAGAGCCTCAACAGGGAGCTAGTCACAAAGCCAGGCAAGTTGGAATTCTGGGAGATAAGCTCCAGAAACATTACTTTGAAAAAGTGGGTTAAGAGTTCACAAATCAGGCATTTGTATCCCAGAGCCCCGGAGCCAGACTAAAGTGTCTGCGACCCTGGATAAGGATCCCGGCCCTCCAGGCTCCCTACGGACGTAAAGGGCTAATACCAAAGAGTTTACATGAGCTGGCAGGTGATGACTCCATCCCAATCCGGGCACAACTGAATTTCAGATGTAAGCAGAGACCTGATTTCAGATTGATAATGTCCTGGAAGTCGGGTTGTGAAGCATTTCAGGATTCTTAAAGACGAAAGAGCTTATAGAAGTATCAGGTACTTTGTGCTGCGTATTAGGAGTTTTATTGCTGTCATCCTCATTAATTACGATCATCCTCCGCTGCCGTGAAGTCCTTAGTTGTCAAGAGACGTCTGAAAGGACACTCTGAGCCCTTCGACTTCCGAGATTCTCTTTAATTTACTTATTTTGTTTTGTATCTATAATTTCATGCAGAAAAGGTTATTTGCTACTTGCCAGCTTTGTACTTCTCGATTCAATGGCAGGAATGAGGATCACGGTGAAAGTTAGGGAGTTGAGTTAGTGACCCTGTCCTCTGACCGGCCTGAATTGTATATTCCTAGCAGCTGTACCAGGCCCTGAGATCCCGAACAGGCCAGGGAGCAGCCACAGGCGAGGACACTAGGCTGTCGCTCATGTTCACATGTACCTGCCTGCACACCTTCACTCCTCCCTCAGAAATCTCCCGCCTCACAGAACCAGCTGGATGTCACTAGAAGCTGTGTTGGCTTCCTATTGCTGCTGTAACGAGTTATCACAGACGTCGCGGGCTTAAAACTACACGTATTTATCATCCTACAGTCGTCGATAGCGGGAGTCTAGATTGAGTTTCCCGGAGTTACATCCAGGTGTCGGCGGGCTGTGCCCCCTGGAGGCCCACCGCTTGCCGGGCTGCGGGCCAATCTGTCCGAGGACGATACTTCATCACCGCGAGGAGGAGGAGGACACAGCGACTCCAGCCAATTGTCCGCTTAAAGTTCCATGATGTAACGCCCGAAAACCCACTGACGTGCACTTGGGCGGTAAACGAGGACGCACCATCCTGACGTCTGAGGGAACGCGAGGCAAAGGAACGAGAAAAGAAAGCGAGCTCTAGACTCGGGTTTTGGAAGGACCTGTGGCCTGAGAGACAGGGAGCCAGCGGCCCCAGGGTGGCCCGGGCCGTCCCCGGAGCGGACTGGTGGGGCCGCGGGGCGGGCACGGAGCTGGCCGCGCGGGGAGACCCTGTCCAGCAGCCACGGGGGCACGGGGCTCGGCACCACCCACCTTCCTCCCCACTTCCCTCGGCCCCCCACGGTGCGGCCCCGCTGCCGGGCCCCCAGCCTGGCTTTCTCCTTCCCACATTTTTCTTCCTGTACTTCTCCTTCTCTTTTCTTGCTATCATGAGGCTTTTTTTTTTTTTCAAGATTTTACTTATTTATTTGAGAGAGAGAGAGAGCGGGCCTGGGAGAGCAGGGGCAGAGGGAGAAGCAGGCTCCCGCCGCGCAGGGCTGGGCCCCAGGACCCGGGATCGAGACCTGAGCCCAAGGCAGCGTCCGGCCCACTGCGCCACCCAGCGCCCCTGGTGCCAGCCTTGAAACCAGGCACGCCGCGCCCTTACACGCGCAGCCACTGTCCTTCCTGGGGCCACCACCGCTGTTGGGTACACGCTGTCTGGCGCCGCCTTAGCCTGGCGTGCGCCTGGCGTGTTCCCTGAAGTCAGACGAGGTTGAGACTGAGTCGTAAACGGTTCACCGCCGGATTATTACTGAGTCTACGGCAACGTCAGGACCCAAGAGGGGCTGACTGACCCCGTACACGTGGGTCCCTAACAACATCCCAAGATCGTCCGGGTCCGCTGGGGTTTCCCCACACATCCCTCCAGGGCACGGAGCTACATTTCTGTGGTTTTTGTGGAACTTGTTGAGGATGAAATTAGTTCTGTGTGGAAGTGGTGTCAGACCACATTTTAGATTCAAGTTGTTGCCACTATTTTTGGAATAAAGAGGTCAGCAGAGACCGCGCGCCTGAGCGATCGATCACCTGAAGTCACTCGTGGAAACGTCGGGGTGTGTCGACGGCCCAGGTCCCTGACTTGCGTTTGCCTTGGACACTCGGACAGCCGGTCGCCTGCGGACATTGTGGCCTGGCAGAGGGGGCGCCGTGGGACTCGACCAGGTCCTCCTCGCTCGCTGCGTCCGTGCACAGCGTCGCCCCAACCCTGCTCACTCCCGAGCCCGGCGTCCTGCACCGTAAGCTGGCGACCTCGCCCTGCCCGTTTCCGTCCGCAGGCCACGGTGGTGCAGCTGCCACGTCTCCAGGGGCGCGTGTCCCCTCGGGCCGTGGGGCTGCAGCGGTTCTGCTGCAGACACAGGTGCTCAAGCCGCCGTATAAGCTACTTCCGTTCCAGCCAACAAAGAAAGATGAAGATACCTTTTCCTCTTTTTCTTTCTTTTTGAGATGCTACTGCGAACTCTGTTGGGTTCACTTGCAGCTTTCGTCCGACCGTCGACCCTACAACGAGAGTCGTCTTCTGTTCGCATCCCCGTGTCTCCGGCCGTGCCCTCCACGCAGCTCTCCTCTCCTCTCCTCTCCTCTCCTCTCCTCTCCTCTCCTCTCCTCTCCGTCTCTCCCCAGACCCTTCTTCCGCGGCCCGTGTGGGCCCCCTGGGAGGAGCGGGACCTGGGGTGGGACAGCGCAGTGACCGGTCCCCTCGCCGGGCCGTCGGCCACAAACCCGTGGCGTGTCTCCACCTCCTCTCCTCACTTAGACTCTTCAGTGTTTTCTTCTGGTTTGGTTTTTTTTTTCTTTTAAGTACAGACTAAAATTTAAATATATGACTGTGTAAGAGAGGTAATAGTCACTTAGAACAACTTTTTTTAAATGTCTGAAATACGCATTGGACTTGCAGGCATTTTCCCAATAAGGCTTGCAGGGTCCTCTTTGTGCAGGCATTTTGGTGAAAAATACAGTCAAATGCACTTGAATAAGCTTCAGACCTACTTTTTAAAGTATGGTCTTCGGGGCACCTGAGTGGCTCAGTCGGTTAAGTGTCCGACTCTTGATCTCAGCTCAGGTCGTGATCCTAGGGTTGTGAGACCGAGCCGCATGTCGGGCTCTGCGCTGGGCGTGCAGCCTGCTTAGGATTCTCTCTCTTTCTCTCTCTTTGCCCCTCCGCCCACCCCCCCTAAAAAAATATATTTGATTTCTTCTTTCAAACTTTTATTTAAATTCTAGTAAGTTGGGCAGCCCGGGTGGCTCAGAGGTTTAGCGCCTGCCTTCAGCTCAGGGTGTGACCCTGGGGACCCGGAATCCAGTCCCACGTCGGGCTCCCTGCATGGAGCCTGCTTCTCCCTCTGCCTGTGTCTCTGCCTCTCTCTCTCTGTGTGTCTCTCATGAATAAATAAATAAAATCTTTAAAAAAATGAATTTTAGTAAGTTAACATACACTGTTATATTGATTTCAGGAGTAGAAGTCAGTGACTTGTCACTTACATAGAGCACCCAGTGCCCATCATGACAAGTGGCCCCTTGTGCCCACCTCCCTCCATCAGCCCTCGGTTCATTCTCTGTTATTCAGAGTCTCTTATGGTTTGTTTCCTTCTCTCTTTCCCCCCCTTCCCATAGTTCACCTGTTTTTATTTCTTCAATTCCACCTATGAGTGAAATCATATGGTATTTATCTTCTTCTGACTGAATCATTTTGCTTAGCACAGGACACCCTAGCTCCATCTATATCACTGCAGATGGCAAGATTTCATTTTCTGATGGCCCCGTAATATTCCTTCGCACACGCACACCCAGGATAGTTTTCTTAATATTGTGTTGTGTTTCCCGACTGAAGACAGGTGGGCTGGCGAGTACGGCTCTCCTGCTGACACTGTTAACTTATGCTGAGGTTGTGAAGAAATAATTCCCTGATGGATCCGCAGATCTGACAAATAGGAAAAAGAAAAGAGGGAGAATATGGATCAAGACAGTTGCCAGTGTTTTTGAGGGCGTTGTCTCGTGTGCTGCCAAACTGAGATGGAAGACAAGCCACTTTCACGTTTTGGCGTATCTGTAAATGTAGCGTGCGGGTGGGGGAGGGGAAGCCCGTGGTGCTAAAGCCCGGGTCTCTGTGGGTGATATGGAATAATTTCTTCATGAATCAGCGCCTCCCACTGGCCCTAAAGGTGGGCCAGCTGGTACCAATGCATTGTGTCCTCTTCCAGCTGGCGAGGGAGGGCAGTGGGAGGCGTGTAGCCAAAGGGAGTAGACACTGAACCAACAGCGCCCACGCATCTGATCCTAGCGTGGGGGTGGGGGGTGCCCAGGAGCAGCAAGGACCTGCCCCCAGTCATCATCACGTGGCGCCGAGCAACCAGCCACGGATCCAGACAGGACGCAGAAAGATAAAATGCTAGAGTCCATTAGTAAAACCAGGACATCTCTTGTCCCACAAGGTTAGTGGTGGGCCAGGGAATGGTTTTAATCATGGTTTTCTTTAGCGTATTTATGAAAAGGCTGGCGCTTAACCTCCTGTCATTTGGGTTCGTCCGGCGAAATATAAAACACAATCCAGTTGCTTGACTATTTACGGCACCCACTATGGGGGTTTGTCTTCTTATTTATCAGTCCCACGTTTGTGACTCGGTTCTACGTAGTCCTGTGTTCACCGTGCCGTCGCTTTGGCGTAAGCGTGGATACGGTGTGGCCGTTGCCTTCTAGCTTCCTACCACAGAGACACCTTCATGCATCTGAACTGCGAACCCATAGGTCGAGGTACACCTGTCAGTCCTTTGGATTCAGATCATTCTTTGGTCAACCGTCCCCCACCTAAATGTTTATGTCGTTCTGCTACCAACCAATGCTGAAATCCTGAAATCCTGAAATCCAAACTAAACAACCCATTACTAAAAATGCTCTCCTCTCCTTTTCTGCATTTTCGTGATATTGCTCTTTTTTTTTTTTTAATAATTCAACTTCCTTCCTTCCTTCCTTCCTTCCTTCCTCTTTATAATTTTTCCAGGAAGCTGAAGTTCTCATTTCCTATTCCCTTGTACTTTGTGGTCTGCATCATGGACTTGAAAGGAAAGCGTGTATTTGTTTTTAATCATGAGGGGAGAAGTCGTTATTTCTTCTGCACGTGCTATCCGTGTGGGTGACACTTGTGCCTCCGCTCTCACTGTGAACTACGTTAGAATGTGCTTTTTGCAGTTATTGTTGTCTTTGGAAACCGTTGGCGATGATAGTAGTGTGTTCACCCGAAGGAGAGAACAAGGAAAAATGCTCGCGTGGGATGGCTAGGGGTTAAGACAGACGGCGGCGGGAGGCGTCTTCTGCTTGGCACGCGGTCTCAGGCTCCCTGCCTCTTCGGTGAAGGGGATGCGCTGCCTGCACCCAGGGCCTGGGGCTCAGGTAACGCTTGGGAGACACGGGGACACTTTGCGACCCAAGCTGCCGCCTGGGTGTCCGCTGATGCGGTCCTTACCGGGGAGGGCCCCTCAGCCAAGGAGCCTGGGTTGATGTGGCTGATTTAAACCCCATTCTCCGTATCTGCCGCGAAGTCCCAAACCTCTGATTTCTTGGAGTTTTCTCTCTTGATCCTGGAGTCCGGAGAGGACTGGGGGACAGGTCACGGACTTGTAAGTGGAGCCAGTGTGTGGGGTGATCGTAAGCACTCAGGTGGGGGACTGGGCCGGGGCTGCGAGGCTCCCTCTGCAGCGACTCTTCAGCACGAGCGCCCAGCGGGTGCTTGCCCGCGGCCCCGATCCTCACGGTGGCACGGGTGGCGCCGGCCGCGTCCCCCTCCCCGGCCAGCCCGTGTTGCCAGCGTCCTCCTGTCGGTTCAGACCACAGGGTCCGTCCCAGCACAGTCTCCCTGGCTTTCCATCGATTTTCTTTGTCAGGCCCACGACGCTGTCTGCTTGTGGCTAAGCTGCTCGGGAACTGCACGTATATGAAGCGTTGTTCCCTGGATGATGAGGGTGGGAATGTAAAGCGGAGCATTTAGAAACAAAGTCAACTTGACAGGCGGGGTGGAGGTGAACAGCCCGACTTCTGCAGGAATGCTGTTGACAAGCAGTGATTCTTGGGAAGCTTCCAGCTGCATCATGGGCTCAGACTTCAGGGATTTAGGCAACATAGAAACAATTTTTTAAGATCTGAAATCATTTACAGTAAATGGGCTTATATGGGTCGGGGTTTTATGTTATCGTTTCATGTATAATGTGATTTTATTGACTATTTCCAGAAATGATTCTGCAGTTCAGCCGCAAGCTGTTGCTTGGTGCGCAAACTCTTTGTCCTTGGGTGCTCTGTCCTAGACGAGCCACAGAGGTTTACAACTGTAAGACCATTTTCATTGAGAAAAGAGACATTTCCTTTCCCCAAAACTTCAAGTTCTGGTTTTGAAATATAACCCTCAGTCCCAACTTTAAATCCTAGTTAGAGCATAAATTCCTCTTTCTCCCTTTCTTCTCTGACAGAAGCAGGGTCTCAGAGCTGCGTAAGGACAGCTCCGAGAGTCAAGTTCTTGCCTCAGGAAACAGGGAGGAGTCACATCACTCATTCCTTTCTGTCGGCTCTTGAGAAAATCAGCTAAAAACCTCAGGTGCATCTCCCAGGTCCTGGGGCAGTGGAGGGCGGGCAGTGGGAAGCAGGGAGCAAGCCTCCTTGCCTTGCTATGGGCCTTTGCTGCCACTCTGAAGGTGCGACAGGTCCCTCCTGCCTCGCCTCTCCGTGGTCGGCCTCACACAGAGCCTCATTGTTATTTCCTACAGGTGCTGGGGAGCGTTATCTTCTCCAGCATCATTTCCGATGGGGAAACTGGGGCACCGGGAGGCTGAGTGACTTGCCTAAGGTCAGGCCAGGCCGCGTGGAGCGACCCAGCCGGTTTCCAGGCCGCAGTTCCCCAGGAAGCCTCCCTCCCTTTCCTCCAGGGCCATGTGTTCCAGGTCACCCGAAAACCTTGCCTTCCGCCCCTTGTCCTTCAGGGGCACCTGCACTTGATCCCTTCCAGCCTGGGTGCCGTCAGCGGTGGCACCAGGGGGGCTGCAGGCGCCGTGACCCTGTGAAGCTCTTCGCCGGCCTTTTCTCAGCAGAGCTGTGCTTTGTTGCCGTGAGTGTGTTTGCACCTACTTAATGGTCTGAAACTATAAACCCAGCAGGCAGGGTCCGGTGATCTGTTCAGAGGACATAAACCTGTCCTGCGTACCTGCGGCGTTGGGGCGCTGTGGCCGTTCACAGGCCATCAGAGGGCATTATCCGTTTGGCCGCCCCCCCAGTGGTCCTGAAGAATCGTCCTCGAGGCGGCGGGGCCGCGGCCCAGCTGGGGCACACGGACACCCCCCCCGCCCCCCGCCCCGGACAGCGGCCCTTTGCCCTCGCAGTGTGTGGCCACCGGCCTTTCACTTACCGCCTAGAGTGCTTTTGAGGAGAGCTTGTGGTTTACGGAGAAAGGAGACCCCAAGCCAGCGAGATCTGAGATCTGAGATCTGCGTGAGGAGATGTGGCCCAGGGCTTTTTGCTTTTTCAAGTCACAAGTGCTCTTCCCCTGGGGCTAAGGGAAGCCCGCCTGGCCGCAGGGTGCTTCCCTTCACGTCCCTGGGGTCCTAGAGGACACTGGCAGGTTTCAATGTGCAGGGAACCTTCTACCGAAGCACCTAGGATGGGCTCCGGTTGGGAGAAAGCCCAGCCTGCTTGTGCCGATGTCCAACCCGTATGACAGCCACTTAGCTGATGCGACGGGACCTTCCCCCCACAGCGCCTTGGCTCTGACCTGTCGCAGCAACGCTCATGTCGTACCTCGCTGCCCGGCTACTTACTACTCCCGAGCGGCGGGGATGTGGACGCACCGCACGTGGCATGTCTGTCCTCCCCGTCGCCGTGCTGGCGACCGTGCCCTGGGGGCTCCGACGGTAAGCCCGCTCTTCGGGCGTCCTGCCCTCTTCTCCCGACGTTCTGCTTTTCTGAACATGCCTCACAGCTTGCTAGGAATGCAAAAGACGGACGTTCCCAGCACATACAGAGTTCCGGCCTCCTGGTCGTTTCCCTCCTACCTGTGAGATGTACAAAGATGCCGTGTTTTGCTTCACACACTCTCGGTGAACGGCGAACAAATGGCTCGCTCTTTATGGCCCTTCAAGCCTTAGGAGGGTGTGGATGGCCACCTTTCCCACTTGGGGCTCCTGGGTGTTTCCTCTCTGTGCCATTAAAATCGGACAATGTATTTGCTTATTCTTATTTCACTTTTTTATGCCTTATCTTATTCCAGAACATGTTTAGGAAAATACAATTACCTGTGTGAGTACTAACAGCGTAGCCTGTCTTATGAATTCTTTAGGTAATAATAGAGTTTGTTCTCAAAAACATTTTTCTCACATAAAGCATGTTTCAAATGATACTAGAGCCCCAGCCCTGCCCAACGAAAGCCTATTTTCCCAAAAACATATTGAAAATACAGATACAAATATTTTAGGTATGCCTGGTTACCATATATAACCTTGTTTTCTCTTTGGAGGCGCGCTTTCTGAATTCCAGATCTCGGCTGATGACACGAGGCCTTCAGGAAGAGTAGGGCGGGTGGGGAAGGGTGGCGGCCAGCAGAGCTGCTCTGGCCACAGCTTTGGTCACTCTGGTTGAGGGCTGCCCTGGGACGCAAGTTGTCCTCTCCTTGCTTCTCTCAACTGAGTGGCCGTTTAGTCTACCCTTAAGGCCCTTTGTCCCTCTTCAATGAGACCCAGAGTGTTTTTCAGCAACAGATAGATGGATGGATGGAACGATAGAGATTTAAAAAATCATAATCTTTTTGGCCCATGTTTTGACCTCGAAACCTTCTGAGTTGGTTTTGCTTTCTTAAAGTCACATAAAAAAGTATGGTTAGCAGAGACGTGGTTCTGGTGGGCACAATGGAGATGTAATTTTAATTCCTTCTATTCCCAACCAATAATAATATTGAAATTTTGGGTAAACAACATTTGAGAGGTACTGAAACTTGAGATTCGCTTAACTGCTAAAATACTAGTCTGTTATCCACAAACCACCAGTTATAAATGTTTCCATGCCGGGTTCAGCTGACAGCAAGAGAATTTGGAAAGTTAGAAGCGAGGGCCTAGGAAGAGACGCCAAATGCTGCCTCGCCTCCCCTGAAATATTGTCATGAGAGTTTGCCTTTAAGATAATTCCCTGAGGGCTTAGAGCTCTGTTGGGCAGCATAATGTTGAGTCATAAAAGGGGATCGTGCGGGATACTTCACATTGACCTCATGCACCAAAGCCTTTAAAAGTTGCATTCATTTAGACCGCGGGCCAACACAGGAAAAGACCTGAGATGAAATGTTGAGTGAAAAAAGCAGTATTGGAAATGCACAAACAGTACGATCACGACCATAGAAGAAAGCCTGCACTCACATAAGAAAAGGTTAGAAGGAAATGATCATCCCACCACCTCCTCGAGACCTCTCTTGTGCTCAGGCCTCATCCCGGCACAGATGTCACCATTCCTTGCGCTCTGATGATGACCCTATAAGGGGCCTTTCCCCCGATGTTCTGTATCTTCCAAGTATTTGCTGGTGAACATATATGACCTTACGATGGACAGGAGAAAAAGACGTTACTTACAGATCTCAGAGCTGTTCTCATCAGGTGACATGAAGAAAAGCATGAGGAAAGAGACAAGTGTTTTTCAAGGGCTCAGCTTAGGACAAATCCAGGTTTTTCTAACCTGGTTGTGTCCCTGGGCTTCGCCCTTTTCTCCCTGGCCCCTACCTCTAGTCCCTGAGGGTCCCCGGGGGGTGTCAGCCCGTCCACTGCAGCCAGCCTTACCTCCCACTTGCACCCCTTCCCCTGGCCCCTGCTCGGAGTCATCCACTTGTTTAGAAAGTGCAGATCTGACCTTGTTCCTCCCAGCCTCAGCTCTCGGCACCCCCCTTTGCTCAGTGGCCTCCCTGCCTCATTGCCCCCCGCTCCTGTTGCTGTCTGGCTCCAGCTCCGGGGTGACTGGGGATGCCTTGCCACCTCCCGGGACTCCGACAGGACATCCGTTCCCTCCCCCAAACCTGATGCCCAGACTCTCCTTCAGCCGGCCCTCCTCTTCCCTCGGCTCCCAGGTTCTCTGGAAGTCCTTCTGGAACTTGGGAACGTCCCAAGACTAAGCAAGGTGCTCCCTCTTCCATTCTCCTGTAACATCACAGTCCTCAGGTGCCGCCTGCCACACTCCGCAGTCCACAGCCTCTTACCCAGAATTTCAAAATCCAGAAAATTCTGGACAAATCACATTTCTAATAACCCGGCACAATCTGGCGCCAAGGGACACAAGACTATTTACAGCCTCTTTATGTCATTTTGTGTGAATATTCATAATGGCACACCTTTTCCGCTAAAGAGATTTTAATTTTGCTGGTGAAACATAAGTATATTTGATCATGGGGTGCTGCCCAGGCATTGCTGGGGGCATTCGGAAACGTGGGGTTGGGGTAACCCATTCACCATCCACTCCTGAGAGTCAGGAAGGGGTGCAGGCCGGGTGCCACACCAGGTCGGGTGTAAATGGGGCTGGCCCAGACAGCCGGGGCAGCTGTTCACCGGGCTGTGCTGCAGTCTGCCACATCGCCTTTCTGGAAGCCAATCTCGACTCCACGGTGCTCCCCAAAGCTCTCGCTGAAGGGATTGCACACCTGTGTCCTAACTGCTGGTTGCTGTGTCTCTTTCCGCCACAGACCTTAAGTCTGTAAGTAGAGGGAAGGTGTTCTGTTGCCTTTGTACCCCCAGCGTCCTGCCAGACACAGAATGAGCGACCAACCTACTGGTGGATTGGGGTGTAAATATCCATCTCTTTGCCTTTTAGTGGCGTTTAATAATTGCCTGTAGAATGAGCAGCTCTATCAAAAGTCACGGAGCTTCGGCGTGGGCTTTGTCCAGCATTTTAACCATGAGTTTTATCATGAAAGGTCTCAACACCAGAGCCCTCTGATAATCCAGGTTTTAAAGATGCTTTTTAGGTAGAAGGAACGTGTGAGCCCTCTCAAATGATCGAAGAGCGGCTCTCGTCCCAGAGAGCCCTACTGTTGGTGCACCGAGCGTGCAGCCGGGGCTGTTTGGTTTCCTTCGCTGTCCGTTGGTTTCTCTTGTCCCACGTGGACGTGGTAAGGGAAGCACTGCTCTAGGGCAGTGTTGCTGGTGCCGCCGTCCGGTGGGCGCTGTGCCCGCGCACCTAGGCCGTTCTCTCCTAACGTCGTGAAGCACACGTTTTTGGCCTCGCCGCGCATCTGTCCAGAGTGTCTTCCCATCTGGGGACCCCCCTGATTCCCTGGCCTCTGTCGGGCTGCCCCCCCCAGCGAGCCATCTTCAATGGGGGGCCCACCGTCTGGGCCTGCCTTCTCCACGAGCACGTGTCGCCCAGAGCCCCCAATGCCCTGGCTGCCTCCAGAGCTCCCTGGTGGCACACAGGTGCCTGCAGCAGCCGGGCGGACCCTGCACTGCCCCTCTGGGGCCTCTGGCCTTTGCTCAGCCTCCCCCTCCCCCCTGCAGTGCCCGCTCCCCTTTTGGTGGAGGAGCACGGAACTATGTTTTTTTAAGATTTTATATATTTATTCATGAAACACACAGAAGCAGAGACCCAGGCAGAGGGAGAAGCAGGCTCCCTGCAGGGACTGATGTAGAACTTGATCCCGGGACCCTGGGGTCACGCCCTGGGCCCGAGGCAGATGCCCCACCACAGAGCCCCCGGTATCCCAGAATCAGAACCTCATCCTTGTAGACGGCCTTGTGCTGTTGGCTGGTGATACCATCACGTCGGCCTGGGCCTGAGCCCAGGGCCACGTCTCGTGGGGGGGTGACATTGGGTGACATCGCGTCTCCCCATGGGAGTCGGATTCCTGCATTGTGAACCTGCTCGGAGCCATTCTGGAAACACCATCCCTCTATCAGAATAGGGTTTGCTCAATAAGATTATTTGTCGTATCCATCATGGGTAAGTGAGACTAACTCATTTTAAGGGATTCCTTTAAGCTTATAGAAATGGAAGAAATATTTATAGAGGTGTGCAAAGGAAGAAACTTATGTGTAAGCACTTATAAAAATTCACATATAATGTAAAAGTAATAAGACTTCCACCCCAGTGACCTTAGATTTGATGTCCTAATGTAAGAAAATGTAATGGAATAAATTATTTTACCTTTGATTTTGTCACCACAAAGAGCATAAGAGAAAATAAGGTTAATTGCTCATAAATGTGAACATACATCCTTTAACTCGTACAGATGTGCTCGCTTCAGCGGCGCATATACTGTAAATCGTTACAGATTCGTCTTTATGTTCAAAAATTGCCTTAGTTGACCGAGGAAGTTGCCCTGTCGATGAAGGAAAAACTGTCAAAGTGGGCGTGGGGTTTCATACCTGAAAGCCCATCAGCGGAGAGTATTGAATCAAGCGGGAAGGAACGCTTTGTAGAGAAGTCGGGATGGAAAGACAGGACTTTTGTTGTTTTTATTTCATTTTCCGTGAGAAGAAAATACCTGAAACATTCACGATGAAAAAAGGGTTCCCTGTGTTTTTGAATAATAAATACAATTTCTGTGAAGGATTGAGGTCACTTAGTTCACTATAACCCAAAGTGAGCAAACAGTTCATCCCTTTGGACTGAAGGACGCAGTCCACTGGGGGGGCGGGGGAGAAAAGAAGGAGGGGAAACGGGGTTAAGGCAGAAAAGGGCTGTCCATGCGCGGAGCGGCCGCCCTGGGCCCTGCACGCTGACCAGCTAAGGCTTCCCAGCTGGACCAGACGTCACCACTGTCCCCACCGTCACCACCGCCCTCCAAAGCGCCCTCCTTGCAAAGGGCCGCAGTCAGTCCCGGGCCTTGTCACCCCAGAGTCCCCTGGAGTCCCCCAGGCCCCGGGTTCACTACTCTGATTTGTGAATGGGACACGTCACAGCTGCCCCCTCCCTGGCTTCTGCCGCCGTTTGCCAGTTAGCCTTTAAAACACAGCCGTAGTCTCTGATTTCCAGAACAGGCCTGGGGTGGACCCCTGCATCCAGGGCACATGTGTGGCCCGAGAGCGGCAACAGCTGGTGACTCCCGAGGACACTCCCCCGGGCCGAGAGTCCTGTGCCGGCAGCTCCATCTCTCGTGTAGAACGTGCATCCGACCAAGGGGCCCACGCCCGCGAAGCACCTGAGACAGGCACCGCTGACCTGGAGGTTGCTGCCTTTCTCCTCCATCCGACATCCATGTGCCCAGTTTCTGATTCATTCCTTTTCAGCCACCAGCAAGAATTTAAAAGGTGGTTAGGGTCCTTCCTGTGCAGCTTCTGACTGCGTTCACAGTACTAGGAGCCAAAGGACTAGGGACAGGCTTTCTGTCTCCCTCTGTCTCCAGGGAGAAACTAATAATTGAGTTAATGCAACTTGCTCAGGGCTCTCCCTTCCCTGCCTGCTTTAAGAAGCACTAGGAAGCTCCATTTGGTCTGAACATCAAATTTCCAGTTTTCACTTTTCTCCTGATGACTTTTATAACTATATGAAGATGAGACGAAGGAATTGCTGATGTTCCTCCAGCAAGCGTAACAATTAAATTCAGAAATAAAACTAAAAACCTTTCCAGGAGCTGTTGAGAATAAAAGTGAGGTTTCCTTAAGCAATAATAATTAAAAAATTATACTGAGATAAATGAGTGGGAGCATGAGGATTTTTCCTTAGAGAAGTATTTCTTTTCCTGCACCTCCACGCATCCTAAAACTTCTGCCACATTATTAAACGCAGTACAGTTGACCCTTGGACAACACGGGCTTGAGCTGCACGGGTCCACTTACACACAGATCTTTTTTAATAAATATAGCACGGCGTCGTCGATGTATTTTCTCTTCCTTAGGACTTCCTGGACAACATGTTCTTTCGTCTGGCTTTATTGTAAGGACACAGTCTATGATGTGTGCATCGTACAAAATACGCGTTCACCAACCTGTGTCATTGGCAAGACCCCCAGGCAACAGGAGGCTATTAGCAGTTAAGTCTGAGCAAAGTCAGGAGTTCCATGTGGCCTTTGCACTGCACGGGGCGTTGGCGCCCTAACCCCTGCGTTGCTCGAGGGTCGGCTGTATTTCCAATTAAACGGCTTCCTGCCGAGAGTCTTTGGATGGACAAAATAGACAAACGGAGGCAGATCCATTTTTTGTGGGAGTTTATACATTTGGGACCTCCCTGGTAGAAAAGAAAGCACCTAGGGGCCCAAGAGGCAGAAATGACTATTGGAAGTTGTTTACATATGTGTAGGATCCTGTGACCTGCCCTTCCTGGCCCCCAGGGCCACGTGGCCTCGGGCCAGCCTGGTTCTGTGCTTGAGGAGGATGCACCAGGGAGGACGGGAGGCCGCGCTGCGCTGATGCACATTCTGCCCTCGTCGCGTGGGTCACAGAGCCATGCCTCCCAAAGGCGTCCCTGTCCTAATCCTGGATGCCGCGACTGCACCACCCCACGTGGACGTGGCCCGCGAAGACGTGACCAGGTTAGGGGTCGTGAGATGGGGCAGGTACCCTGATGCTCCAGCTGGGCCCACTGTAATCGCCAGGGGTCTATGAGAGGGAAGCAGGAGGGTCAGGGCCAGGAGGGGGTGGGACAGCAGGAGCAGGGCTCAGAGTGAGCAGAGGACGGGGCCGCAGCCCAAGGGATGCCGGGGGTCTCCAGGAGCCAGAAGAGGCAGGGAAACTGGTTCTCCCTGGGAACTTCCAGAAGGAACCAGCCCTGCCCACACCCAGAGCTGGGAGAGGATGTGTTGTCTGAAGACCCTCGTCTGTGGGAGCTTGGGGGGCAGCCCTAGGAGGCGCCGAGCCCTTCCCTGGTTGCGGCACAGCCTCTGCACCCCCGCCCACACTTCCCGGGGTGCAGCCCTGTCGCAGTGCCCCAACAGGCCCCGTCTCCTGGGAGTAGCTCCCTGGCCCCTGGCCTCTGGCTTCCTCCCCTTTTCCCAGCTCCCACTTTCTTCCTTGGTCTTTCTGTTCTCAAAATACAGACCAGCCTGGGGCGTACTTCTGCAGCCTGAGGGGCGTCTTCTCGCTCCTGTGGCCTTGCTGCCACATTTCTTACTGGGAGAGCCCGGAAGGCCGCACCTTTAACGATGCGCAGAGCTAACGACAGCAGAGCCCGTGGAGCACCGGTGTCCGTGGGGTGCAAGGGTCCCAGCGCTGGGCTCCCCGTTAGCTTGGCGTGAACGTGGAGACGGAGCGTTTTCTCGGCCAGGATCGCAGGCTGTTGGCGGGTATGCCCACGAGTCCCGCTTTCGGAATTTGCACTTGGCCAGGTGACAGAAAAGCCCTCACAACCCTAAGGAGTAATTTATCTGCTCCTTCCTGAGGAAGTGTGCACCCCTACCACAGACAAAGGAAGCCAGGGCCAGGCTGCCTCCGAGGCCGCACCCCACCACCCCAGGCCTGTGTCCCCGGGTCGCGCAGGCCCTCCGGAGGCCGCACCTGCCCTTCCTATGCCCCCCACCCTGGTGCTAGTGGGGAGACGGCGCCCCACTCTGTGGACCTGACCCGAGCGGCACACCGGAGTCCGCCCATCCCCTGACTGTCTCACTGCCTAAGTCAGGAGATGGGGGATTCCGTGTATTTTTCTAATAAGCAAAATCCCCAGAGATAAAAGAGGTGACTGCAAAATACTCAACTCTTTCTGGAAACAGAAGAAAGACTCTGCCAAACCCACTTGCGGGGAGGAGGGTGGCGTTCTTGATCCCGATGCACGTGTGCAGTGAGCACCCAGGGGCCGCGGGCAGTGCGGGGAAACCGAGTTTGCATTGGAAAGATCTGGGTCCTGACCTCGTCGGGGTGGCCCTCCGGTCCCCGGCCTCATCTCCAGGAATATCCCACACGTATGTCGTCTGCACCGCGGCGTCCGGCCGTGTGCACACACCCACGAAGTCTCCGTTAGCCAAGATACGCTGGGGTGGCGGGGCTCCAATCCCCCGGGAGGCTGTTGCTACCGCAGTGGGCCCCGGAGCCCCCGCTGAGGACAGGAGGCTGGATTCTAGTGCCGGGGCCTGCAAGGAGCATCTCTTCGTCTCCCCTTTTCCTTTTAGAACATGCATGAATGGCCTTCGCATGCGGCCACGGACGATGTGACATGGGGGACTTGCCCCAAGGATGCCCTTCTCGTCGGTGTGAGACTTTTTGGAGATATTTGCGCGCGGTAATCTCCAAGCGATCCTGGACTACTGTGGAACGAGGGAGCGCGAGGCGCTTTCCTGGTATTTTCTCTGTCCCGTTTGAATGCTCACAAACGGACGTCATGGTAATGTGCAGAGGAAAGAAGGGTTGTCTCGGGAGCTTCTGTTTGTTTCCAGTTTCCTTGGCATCTACTCAGACTCCGGCCTACGGCCTGGACCAGTGGTTGTCTTTGAACTTGCGTGACCCTCAGACTCCCCCAGAAGGCAGGTTGCAGTCCTGGGCCTCATCCCCAAGGCCCGTGAGCCACTAGGCCTGGCCGGGTGCCCCAGAATCTACCACGTTGGTAGGCGACGCTGGTGTTGGGCCAGGGACTGGTTTGAACACGGGGTCACATGGTTTTTGCACTGTTCTCTGTTCAGAAATATAACAAGTAGGTTTTAGGGTTTTTTAAATGTTATTACTAGTGGGGTCTCTCTGACTGATAAGGTGGCAGCCCTCCCAGTTGGCCCAGGACGGAGGGGGTTCTTGGACTGGAACTGGGAGGGCCCAGCCGTCTCGGTCACCCATGCAGCTTCCCAGAACGCTTCCCAGAATGGCTTAGCTGAGGCGCTCGCACGCGAAGGCCACTTCCACGGGGCCGTCTCCCCACTGGAAGGACTGAGTGCCCCCCCGGGTCTCACGGTAACAACGGCTGAACTGGAGTGGCCCCTGCCGCGGAGGCACCGCGCTGCCCTGCAGCCCACAAGGTGCAGACGTGCGGCCTGTGGGCTCAGCCCGCGGAGCAGCCTCTGGTCCTGAGTAGCGCCTGTGCTGCCGGGCGCTCCTACCCATGTGACAGGCGTGCAGCAGGCGTCCTCTGTGCGCCAGCTTGTCCGTTGTCACCGCGGCCCTGGCGGGTAACGGCCCTCGCTTCTGTATCCCAGAAGTGGGTACTTCGAGGGGCCCTTTTTTCCCCAGGGTCACAGGTCTCGCAAGAGGCCGAGCCACAGGCCAGACACTTGTTCTTTTACCTGACGTGACCTTAAGGAACACGAAATCCAAGTCCCCTTAGTAACCACTGTCCTTCCAACCACTCGCATTCTTTTACTTTACTGGTGACAAGCCCGCGCTGCGGTCGAGGGCAGCGGACTCCGCGTCAGGAAGCCTGGCTGTGGGTCCTGCGGCTTCTGCCGTCCGTATAACCTGGACCAAGTCGCCTTTGACCCCTCGGAGCCTCCTTTCCTTATCTCTGAAGTGGGGATGGCAACGCCTGCCTCGCCTCCACCTCAGCCTGTCTTGAAAAGCCCGAGAAGCTCCGCTCGGGAAGCTGTCGGTCACCTGACGCGGCCTGAACTCCCGTGTGTATAGTCGTGAACCTTCCGTTGTCCTTAAAGACCTAGTGCAACAACCCGAGGAACGTTTGCTTAAGTGAAGAAGGAACAAGGCAGATTCGAGTAGCCATCGTGAGCCAGGAACAGGAGAAAATCGTCGGGGGAACGTCGCTCTTCGCTGGTCCCCGAGGGTCAGCAGCACGTACGGCCGGCTCCAGAGCAGCCCCCGGGAGGGCCCCGGGCCGGGGCAGGGGCACACACTGGTCTCCGGGCAGTGTCCCCGCGAGGACGCAGGCCGCGGGGTGCAGCAGGGCCCAGGCAGGAGCTGTCAGCCCTGCAGGTTCAAGCGCCTCGTTGCTTTCCACCCTGGTTATTTCCTGCTTTGCTTCAGACATCAGGAACTCTAGAACAGGAGCCAGCATCCTGGAGCAGGCTCGTCCGCTTATGCCTGCTTCTGCCTCGCTCCCTTTGCTGCTTGCTTTCCTTTCTCAGGGGCCGAGGTGGGGCTCCCGTAGCTTCACCACCTGCGTGATGCACGAGGGTTAGATCATGTCCTCTCACTTCCTCCAGCACTGGTTTTGTTAGTTTGTTGGTTTTGTGGGGTTTTTGTGTGTGTTGTTGTGGTTGTTGTTTGTCAGAGCTTCAACTTGAAACAAGAACAAAAAAAGGTGCGTGGTTCTTACCTGGGTCAGGTTCAGCTGGCCTGCACGGTGTGGGCTTCGCAGCAGCCTTGGGTCACTGGGTGCCAGGTACGCAGTGTGAACCAGGAGAGGAGCACAGGTTCCCCACACACGGACCTTGCAGGCAGAGGCTCCCAGCTACTGCTCGTAGCCTTGGGGTGCTGTCGGCTGCTTCCACGCTCCATCGGGCCTGGCACACGCGGACGCAGACTTTGAGGAAGGACTGACGTGTGAGGCATCCTCCGCGACTTCACGAGAGAGCCCTCTGTGATTACTAGTAGTTAGCATTTAGGAAATCTGTTTCCTGGGCCCCTGACTGGTTCAGTCGGGTGTCTGCCTTCAGCTCAGGATCCTGGGACAGAGCCGCACATCCGGCTCCCTGCTCTCCTGGGAGGCTACTTCTCCCTCTCCCTCTGCTGCTCTCCCTGCTTGGGCTCTCTCTCTCTCTCTCTCTAATAAATAAAATCTTTAAAAAAAAAATCTATTTCCTGTGTATCACGATCACCCCTTACTCTTCTGAAATAGGAAACATAATCAAATCATTCATTTAAAAATATTGCATTGCTAGGCCAGGACTATAGCGGTCTTGGCATTAACATACCTGTAATTTCATACAAAATACTACTGACATGAAGTTGCAAAGGGAATTACATTTTGTTCTACTGTTTCAAAGCCATTCAGCTTTTTAAAAAAAGATTTATTTGAGAGAGAGAGAGAGAGAGAGGAGCCTGCAAGCGTGTGAGTGGGGGGAAGGGCAGAGGGAGACGGAGAATCCCAAGCAGACTCCCTGCCGAGTGCGGAACTTGAGCCCAGAGAGGAGCACTGTCTGATTCTCACGGGCTTGATTCCACGACCCCGAGACCATGACCTGAGCCAAAACCAAGAGTCCGACACGGGGCCACCCCGGCACCCCTGGTTCAGCATTCTTACTAAAGGCTCAGACATCCATTTATTTCTAATATTAACTCATTGTGGAGATCTATAACCCGTATTAGAAATGGGGATTCTCGACATTTCTGGGTGGCTCAGCGGTTGAGCATCTGCCTTCGGCCCAGGGCGTGACCCCAGGGTCCTGGGATTGAGTCCCACGCCGGGCTCCCTGCATGGAGCCTACTTCTCCCTCTGCCTGTGTCTCTGCCTCTGTCTGTGTCTCTCATGAGTGAATAAATAAAATCTTTTTTTAAGAAAAAATGGGGATTCTAAACCGCAGCCTAGTTCTGAAGCATTCTGCACATTGCATATTGTATTAGTGACGACGTGTAAATCAGCTGTCTTTGGGTGCTTCGTTATAGGCTACGGTTGTCAGTCCCAGTAAATGACCAACCTGAGAGGTCACTCTTACCTTCAGGAAAGCTTGTTTGTTTGTTTTAATGTGTTCATAGGAAGACGAAGGACTCTGTTCTCTGATTGTAACACCAGACAGGGCAGGAGGAACAAGCAATCAAAAGCAAGCTCTCCTAGGAGCAGAATCCTCCCCGTGTAGCATATGAGACATATTCCTTAGACTCAGAGCTTCAGACTGACCCCCTGAACAGAGTGTCTTGAGCCTGTAATGCACCACCATAGAGGAGGCAGCTATAAAAGCAAGAGATTTTTCATTTGAACAGATGTACGTTTTAATTTAAAAACTGATTTATTGCCACTGTAAGTGATCTTTGAGCTTCTTCTAAGTGTATGTACATTTATGGCATGATTGGTCACTCACTAGTTTGTGGGCAGATGAGAAATTTCCTTCGGCCAGCATTCAGTGATCCTGCTTCCCCCTCACCGTCTGCTAGGGCAGATCTAATTCCCAGTGTGCTCTCAGGAACACACATGTGTAGACACGCATACACACATGTGCAGGATCAACATGCCATCACAAAACATGTAATGCAGTAAGATTGATTTTCTTTTTAAAAACAAGCGTGCAATAAACAGCAAAAGCCTGGCACCACCAGCTACTAGCTCTGTGACCTCGAACATGTTTCTGACTTCTCTGAGCCTGTTTCTTTTTTTTTTTTTTTTTTTTAAGATTTTATTTATTTATGAGAGACACAGAGAGAGAGAGAGAGAGAGAGAGAGAAAGAGAGAGAGAGAGGCAGAGACACAGGCAGAGGGAGAAGCAGGCTCCATGCAGGGAGCCCGACGCGGGACTCAATCCAGGGTCTCCAGGATCACACCCTGGGCTGAAGACGGCGCTAAACCGCTGAGCCACCTGGGCTGCCCAGCCTCAGTTTCTATTCTGTGAAGTGCAGAGTATAATGTCTACCCTTTAATGTTGTTGAATCAAATTCAGTGAGGGTTCATAGTAGGTACCAGTAAATGATACTACACTATTGTATAGATTTTAACCTACGTATTTTTTTTTTCAGTTTAAAAGCTCTCAAGTTGAAATCAGTGCGATGGTACAAATGACCCTAAAAAACATTAAATCTGAACCTAAATTTTATTTAAATGTAATTTTTAAACATTCATTTCAGAATCCTAAAATTAATGGCATTTAAAACACTATGTCATGGTTTAATGGGCAGATTTTTCCTTTCTTTGGGATAGAAAAAATAGCGGTGCCCCTAACCATCAGTTGCATCTTAGAGCCAATGAAATGGAGTATTGTTACCATGGTGCTTCCTCGGGTCATCGGGGAGGGGGCTGTACCCTTCCATGTGTTAAGAATGCTCTCCTTGTGTCACACTACGGGGGTCTGAGGTCTTCCCTTCACTGCATTCAGGAGGACAGTGAGGAACAACACAGACTTTGGGATCAAACTTGGTTTCAGCTCTCAGCCTCTCACTTACTAGCTCTGTAACATTGGACAAGTTGTCTACTGTCGGAGTCTCAGTTTCCTCATATTTAAAATGGGAACAATGGTGTTTACTTTAGAAGGTTGTTTTACAGATTGAAATGAGATAATGTACATAGAACACAGCATACTTGGGGGTATGTAGAACATGCTCAGTGAATGATGAAGGGGAAAATAAACTAGTAACCATGCTCGCTAGTGAAAGACCTTTGTCCTTCGCATTTTTTTTTTTAAGATTTTACTTACTTAAGAGAGAAAGAGAGCAAGCTAGAGGGAGAGAGCATGAGACGGTGAGAGAGAGGGAGAAGCAGACTCACTGCTGAGCAGGGAGCCCCATGGGCGGGGGTGGGGGGGGCTCTATCCTAGGACCCTGAGATCATGACCTGAGCCAAAAGCAGATGCTAAACACTCAGCCACCCAGTGCCCTGATTCTTTGCAGTTTTATTTGATTTTTTTCTGAAGGAGGCAAAAGTCGTCTAAAGTCAACCCTTGTCAAGTTGATGGCCATGTCAAGTGACAGCATGAGAGACATCCACTTCCAACCAAGATGGAGTGACAGGGACCAGATTTACCCACCTGTCCAGAACAAGACGAAACAAAAGTAACAAAATATATGGGGAAATGATTTTCTGTTCTCTCTAGATATCAGGTAGTAGAGGACCGTGAGTCCTGAAAAATGGGAAACAAATAAACTGAGCCCTGGAGAGAGTTTCCAAGATCTAGCCTGGGGACAAGAGTTAGCTAGAGCCTAGCAGACTCCCTAAGTTAAGAGGACAGAGATGAGAGCTCAGAGAGGCCAGACCAGCAAGAGTCCATAGGACAGAGTAGCAAAGAGAAGAGAACTGCACAGGTTTCTCCAGAGCGCAGGAGGCTCCCCTGGAGTATTTAGGAAAGTACCAATCGGCACATGCATGTGAGGAACCTAAGCTTGGGGAAGAACTGCCTGGAAGGATTAGAGGGAACAGTACCAAGCACTCACACGGGGCTGGGAACATTGCCTGTTCCCACCAGCCAGACTGGAAAAGGTCAAAACCCATAAGCATTAGTGGGCGTGTTGGGAAGGGTCCTTGCCTCTGTAGTGAGAATTCAGCAGCCTTAGATTGGGCCCTGCTCCAGACCTGCCTAACACATTTTTAAAGGAAGACCCAAAAGAACCAGACTCTTTGCAAGTAAGTTAGCTGTGTCCCAGAACAAAGTTCAAGTTTATTTATAAGAATACAAAAATATCTACCACCTACAAGGCCAATTTCACAAAGTATGGCAACTACTCAAAAATTGCCAACTTTGCAAAGAAGCTGGAAAATATGTCCCCTAAGGAAGAGAGAAAAGAGTCAATCAAAAGCAATCTAGAACTGACATCGATGTTTCAATTAGTGGCAGGGACATTAGGCCAATTTTTAGAACGGTGCTCATGTAGTTTAAAAAATCGGGCAGACGGAAGATATAAAGAAGACACCCGAATTGAACTTGCACAGATGAAATCTATACTGTCTGGCATGAAGATTATATTGGATGGAATCAGTGTTGTTTTAGGCATTGCAAAAGAAAAGGATCGGTGACCTTAAAGACATAGCAATAAGGAACTATCTAAAACGAAACAAAGGAAAAATAATTTCCAGAAGATGAGCAGAGTATCAGCGCCAGGGAACAACTTCAAGCTCTGATGGACACTGGAGTCTCTGGAAAGAGGGGAGACAGAAGAGGTATATGAAGAAACGACAACTAAAAATTCTTCCAAATTCCATGAAAACTATAAACACAGCTCCAAGAAGTTCAACCAACCCCAAGCACAAGGAACAGGAAGAAACAGGCACTGAGGCCTATTTCTAAACGTCCCAGGACACGTGGCACACATGGGGACAAAGACGAGGGTGGCAGGTCTCCGCTGCGGGCTCGTTATGAAGCTCGAGGCTGTTGAAGTGGAACCGGCCTGAAGCACTGTGACTGGAGCCCACAGAGCTGGTTCTCTAACGTGACTTGGGGCTCACGTTGGGGGTTCCCGAGGAGACGCTCGGGGGATGCTCTGAACCAAGGCTTCCAGGTTTCTTCAGAAGCGATGCTCAGTTCATTCCAGCTCTGAAGGTGCCCGGGTTCGTTCTGCCTAACAAAGGCAAGCTGAGGACGTGCGCGTGTTCTCTGCATTGCTCCGGGTATCTCAACCTGCTTTCGGGGTGCGGAAGCCAGCTTGGATGCTCACTCAAGATCAGGCCACGTAGGGCCCCCTTGACTTAAGGAAGTCATGGCTCTTCTTGAACTTCACTGTAACTTTTCAAGAGGCCGACAGGAAGCCCTCACTTGCCTGACACTCTGGGATGTCCATGCACTTTCCAGTGGAAAGACAACGAATGAGAAGTCCTTTAGGGACACAGAAGGAAAAGGGAAACATGCGTCAGTCGGTGATGGAATCCACACTGGAGCTACAAGTTTACCTGCGCGGGGCTGCCAGGAACACGCTTACTCCTAATAGCCGGTGTCTGTATCAGAAGACACAAATGTATCTGATTCAAAAGTGTGGGTGTAGTTTGTTAAATTATACCTCTATTCAGTTCTGCACTGGTTGTGACTCAGGGGGGAGTGTCCCTAGATTGCTACATTGCTAGATGACATTAGTCATGAGACGTTTCATTCAGAGAATAAAAAGTCACTGTATAATAGCTAGTGAAAGCTTTTAAGTGCTCATTGCAAAGTAGTTTTAAAAGCCTACACTTAAAGTAATTTTATGGGCTCTGTTGGCTAATGTTTGTAGTCTTGGGTGTGGGGCAAAATCAAATGAAGAGAGAGAAGTGGTAGCTGAATCCTTCTGTGATTACCCCCAAGGCATTCCTCTTGTGTCTCTTAGGCGGTTGGATGGGTGGATGGACGGACGGACGGACATAAATAAAAAGACTGAATGCTTGTCTCCCTACATAATGGGCCACTAGTGCTGGCGATGGCAGCGAAGTCATAGTTTCAGACTATCATTTCTTAACACAACCCTCACCCAACGAGACCGTTTTATAAGAAAGTAGGCTTTACAATGATGACCGTACAAATACGCGTTTTTCTAACATCGGTTGTAGGTGACCTCTGGTAGAAATGACCTTATGTTAAAGTCCTGTCACTGATTTCCCTTCCAAAGCTTACATGGAAAGCTGACTTTTCCCCCCCGGCAATGGACTCATGTTCCTTGACGGATGCTAAAAGTTGGAAAAAGCACTGCCCCGAAAACCTGCATGTACCTCAAGAAAGCTAATTGGCTGTCTTTGCAGAATTGCTGCTTTATTTGATACCTGTGTCTCTAACGAAGACGATCACAGCCAAATCTTAAAAATCAACTAAAACTAGGGGATCCCTGGGTGGCGCAGCGGTTTGGCGCCTGCCTTTGGCTCAGGGCGCGATCCTGGAGACCCGGGATCGAATCCCACGTCGGGCTCCTGGTGCATGGAGCCCGCTTCTCCCTCTGCCTGTGTCTCTGCCTCTCTCTCTCTCGCTCTCTCTCTCTGTGACTATCGTAAATAAAAAAAAAAATCAACTAAAACTGTACACAGGAGTATAAATTCTCCCAATTTGGCGAGTATTTATGAGGCCGACCTTATAACGCCCGTGGTAAGCTGCGGCAAGGTCAGCAACTAGAGATGTGCGTGAAGGCTGTAGACAGGTTTCAGGAAACGATCTCGAGGAGGATTTAAAGTGGAAATACACGTCATTTGAGAAGGTGGAGGGAACTGGAATTGCTTGATTGCTGTAGGCGGATTGAAGGGGGAGAGAGAAAAAGTGGAGTCAGGCCTGTATCCAGTCAGGTTACCAGCCTGTGTGACCTCAGCAAGCTACTGCATTTCTGGAGGCCGCTTGCTCCCCATCTGTAACACCCACCCTCCCGGGTTTCTGAGACCTGTAGAAACGATATAGCACACACACCGTAGGTGCTCGACGAATGTCGTGGGTATTTCTGCTGATTCCCAGGGCCTCGGCGTCAGTGGGGACCCCTGTCTTTCTCTTCCATCCCCGTCTCAGCCACTGGCCAACTGTGAGCTCTCCTGCAGAAATACAAACCCAGAGCCCGGCCACCTCACCGCCTCCCCTACAGCCACCCCTCTGTGCCCTGTGGCCTGGCAACCCCCACACTTGTCCCCCTACAGATGGTTCTCGTGACAGCAGCCAGAGTGACACTTTTAGAATGCAACGAGATCATGTTACTTCTCCCTCAAAACCCTTCCCGTGGCTTTCCGTCTCCCTAGATGAAGTCCAAATCCTCTCTGCTGTGCCCTCCCCCGCTGCCCTAAGCCTCCCCCCCCCCCCACCCCGGTGCCAGCTCGAGACCCTTCCCCGGCGCACACCCCTGCTGCTCCCTCGGGGAGCTGGAGAGCCAGCCGGCTCCCTGTCTCCTCCGTCTCCGTAGAAGTGTCGCTCTGCCAAGGAGCCTCAGTAAAGCAGCAGCCTCTTCACAGCCCACCCTGGACCTCCTCAACTCCCTCCCCCATTGCAGCGTCAGCCCAGTGCCGAGCCCAGTGCACGGGGCCCGGTTGCTCCAGGTCTCCCGGCTGGGTGGCTGGGTGCTGAGCTAGGCACTGGCCCCTGCGCCAACAGAGGAAGGCAACAGCGAGAGCCCTAGGCGGGAACTCAGAACACCTGGGGCCTGAAGTCAGGGCCTGACCTTGATACGCCACCCGCCCGACCTTGGACAAGACCTAGATCAAGTGCCTGCGCCTTGTTCCCCTTCCCGGAATGTGCAGGGCCGGGCCCTTGCAGCCCCGAGCCCCAGTTGTCCTGTCCCTGTGAGTGGGGCTGTGCGCCACAGGCTGCCCAACTCCTGCTCTCCTCTCGCCTGTCGGGAAGCCTCCGGAAATGCATGGGAGTCAAACATGATGAGCTCTTTAGCTTCGTGTTATGGGAGCAACTGCGAGGAGGCTGGTGAGCGCTGCGGAGCTCACTGAGGTGGGTAAGGGCCTTGCAAATCGCTCTTTCCCGTTTGTCTTGGGAAGAACCACAGTTGTGATTTTGCCTAAAACTGGGGATGGACTAAAAACTCCATAAGGTTCCAGTTCTATCTGCGATTCCTTTTTTTCATTTTTATCTTCCTTTACTTGAAGTATGATTTGGGGTGGAGGAAATGAAGTTTTACAATATTTCAACAGATGGCGCTGCTGGTAGCTATGATTGGACTGTAAAAACTAGATTTCAGCTTTACTAACATAAATAATCTCATTTTTTAAAAATGTTTATTGCATCCTGGGATGATACATTAGTTTCTTTAGTCTTTTATCTCGCCAATACTTCAGAAAAATGAGCGGTTTTAACCATTTTGTGTGGTGATGCCGGCCCCGACACATGGAGCAGTCAGCACAGCCCGACGTCAGTATCTCATGCACTCTCACCCAGTGGTGTCATAGAAAATATGACAAAATGCTTTACTTGGAGGAAAAAAGATTATTTATGCATAAGTGCAGTCCATTCTGGCCTATGACATAAGTACAAACCAATCAGGGGGGTCTATTCAGATGTTTTAAATAGATACAAACACTATCTTAGATGACGACCGGTACGAAGAAGACACTGCGGTGAATCAGGGGCAGAGAGAAGGATGCGCGTCTCCTGGAGCCCGAGGAGGAGATGTTTTGCACAGAACCATGGTCAACGCGTTAGAGATGTGGGCGACGCTCGCTCACCAGCCTCTCCCGCCCCCGACCAGTGTTTCCATCTGGTCTTCAGGCGAGATCATCTTAATTACGCAGCCGTGCACTTGCTTCTGGGTGTGGCTTCCCTGATTGCATACTTCAGCGCAGATTACAAATATTTGGCAGGATTCCTCCTTCTGTGGGAACCAGACAAGTCATAACAGCAACTGAACGCTGCACACTGTTGTGCAGGAAAGCACCGCGTCATCTCGGGTTTCAGAGTGCAGGGTATGAGAAAGTCGCTTTGGCTTCGCTCCCCCCTGCAGCCGTGCGCCTGCAGCCGGGAAGGGGCTCCCATCCTGCTGCCACCTCCAGGCGACACCCGCAGGCACGGAGAGCCAGCCTAGAGGTCCCCGACGGGGGGGTGACGTTCGGGGCAGAGAGTAGCTCTTTTCCTCTGCTTCCTGGCGCGACTGCCCAGGATGGGCAGGGGAAAGTCAGGTTCGGGTAAATGCCAAAAGAAGGCTTCCACATGTGGAATTTAAGAGCTCACTGCTAAGGTTGAGAAGGTGGCCACAACCTGTTAGCTTTTAAAGACCTGACAATATTCATTAGCAAAGCCGAGAAACGTTGAGTGAAACAGCCCCGTAAGTTTCCCTTCGACCTGAGCCTAAAGGTTCCACTTCTGTGCCCCCCAGTCCCCTTTCACCCTCCTCACGCTGTTCTTGCTGTGGAATGTTCTCCTACGTTCCCGCCCGGCCCCAGGCCTCCCCGCTCTCAGATTCCAGGGGCCCGCGGCCTGGCCCGGCGGAGCGCGCGTCCGTGACCCAGCAGCCTGGGAGCAGGCAGGGGACAGGTCACCAGCTCGCCTCTCAATTACCATGTAAGGTGAGACAGGCATGTGGGGCTTCTGGGTTTCTTACTTTATTAATAAAACCGCTTAGCAAACAAAGACCTTTACTATTTGTACAGTTGAAAACAGAAGAGTAATGACAACACTTGGCGCTCCCGTGCCACTTTCTATCCAGATGACCCAAGGTGGTTTACAGACCTTAAGCAACGTCTCCTCCCCACCTTCTTCCTTCTGTTTCTCAAGGTAGGGCAAGGAAGAAAGAAAGGGGAGGGAGGGGAGAAAGAAAAGGCGGTTCGGGGCCAGAAGCCCTCGGCCTGAGGTCAGCGGCGGCGGCAGGGAGGCTCAGGGCCAGTGTGACAAGTACCCGGAGCCCGGTTCGCGGCTCACTCCCCGTCTTCCCTGGATGCCAGGCACCGTGCTCCACCTGTCCCTCTCCCACACCAGCTTTCATGAGCTCTCCTTTGTTTGAGATAAAAATCACTCACTTTCCGTGTGCGATTTGATGACTTTTGACAATAAATAAAGTCGTGTCACCATCGGCACCAGCGGGGGGGAGCACATTTCCCGCAGAACACCGTCCTGCTCCTTCGCAGCTAATCCCTTGTTCTACTTTTTGTCACTGTCGCTCTTCCTCTTTGGGGTGTCATAGAGGGGTGTCGCTCGTCATCTGGAGGTCGTTTGACTTCTTACACCCACAACAATGGTTCTGAGGTTCACCCGCGTCCCCGGGGAGCCTGTAGCTCACTCCTCGTTGGTGCTCGTTGAGCGTTGGTATGTACCGAGGGCCGCTGCGTTGCTTCCTCTTGCGACGATAGGAATGTCACTGCTGAGAACATTCCCGCACGCGGTGTGCATACGTGTCTTTATTTCTCGGGTCTGTACTCGTGCAAGGGATTGGTAGTTCAGATGGTATTTAACCCTGGGACGCTACCAAAGTCTTTTCCAAAGTTGCTCTGCCCCTTTGACTTCCCACCAGCCATGCCCGAGAGTTCCAGGTGCTCCACATCCTCGTGTTTAGAGATTACTCCGGTGACTCCCCATAACAACACGATGACGTTTAAGTATTATCGTCGGTATTCCCGTCTTACAAATGAGGAAACTGAGACCTAAAGAGACCAAGTGACTTGTGTGAGGTACATACATAGCTAAGAGAAAGCAGATCCAGCGCGTATGAAACCAGACCTGTCCGTGCCAAAAACCGACTCTTTCAGTTGCGAAATGTACTTAAAGTCAGAAAAACTTGTGTTGGCAATCGAGAGGATTTTAGGACCGATGAAATATGATTAGTTACATGTCAAAAGTCAAGAGCCTACTACTTCGTCTCATGAGTTGTAAATACAAAGTTGAGCGTGTGCAAAAGAATTGTTAAGTAATCAAATTTAGGGAAAGCACAGGAGAGATGAAAACATCTCTCATGTCTCAAGCTTTCATGGCCCCAAATCAGCATCTCCTGTCATTTGTGTGTGATACCCACTCACCTCCTCCTTGGAACACAGGAGCCAGTGCTCACACCCTGTTTGGTGAAATTAAGCCAGGCTTCCTGTGTCTCGAACATCAGCCCTTTAGCCAGTTTTTTGGGTTAAAATGAATTGTCCTTTGTGACAGGGCTTACAGCTGATATCCTAAATCCTTTAAAACCAGAGCCATCAGTGGGGTAAAAGGCATATTACAGGAACCAATCGCAAACACAAAGGAAATTAGTGGACTCGGCGGAGTGAGGCTTCTGTGCGCTCCCGGCGGCACGTGTTCTCATTACGTCGTCAGCATTGCCCGTGCAGAGAACCTCTCAGGACCAACTGGACCAATAGTGGTGCTTTCCTTATTTGAATCTAAATGTCAGAAGGTTTTGCAGAAATTTTCAGATTCCTCTGCCTGGGAAATCCGAAGACCCCGAACCTTGGGTGCACGGTCCCTGGCTGATGAGTCTGCCCTCTGGCCTGGCCTCGTGGGCCTGTTGTGACCTCGGTCCGCACACCTGCTGAAAGTATGGGAGCAAGACCAAGACCAAGAGCTTGAATCCCGTTAGTCGAGGAGTCTTTGTGACGCTGATGAGCAATGCCCACCGTTTGCCTAATGTTGGTTGTGAATTTGGTCACAACTTGTTTGGGCTTTAAAACAACACTGGCTTTTTCCTGTCTAGAGTGTGACATTTCATAAAGTGTGCTAAGATTTAGGGGAGCGGGAGCATGGACTCCTGTTTCTCTTTTCTTTGTATTTGCCCTAGAATAGCTTAGAATATAATAAATAAATCTCATCAGATCGCTCACAATTACATCTGCAGTTGGGAAGGTGAAATGTAGGTGTTCAGAAAGCATCAGAGTTTGGGGGGAAAAGAACATTGCATGGGTCTAGAACATTGTCAAATACTGAAGGCTGAAAGGCTCGTTAAGTGAAGGGTCTAGAATTTGGAGCCAGATCTTCTAAATCTAAATCCCGTAATCTTTCTATTAAAATCTAAATCCTGTAATCTTTCTATTAAAAGAGATTGGATGCCTGGCTGGCTCTGTCAGTAGAGCGTGCAACTCTTGATCTTGGGGTTGTGAGTTCAAGTCCCACATCAGGTGCAGAGATTACTTTAGAATAAGATCTTTAAAAAATAATGAAAGGAGAAAATTCCATGTGAATATGCTAAATGCAGGTCCACAGCACTCTTTTGATTCAGCTCCAGCGCTGTGTTACGGAGTTCAAGGAGACCAAGAGCTGGGGGCTTGACCGGCCCCCGCCGGCCCTTTGGTGAAAGCCCTGCCGTGCACCTCGGCCAGCCGCCCCTTGCCCTTCACACACAGCCACACCCCATCCTGAGCAAGGAGCCTTTTGAAATTCCCCAGACGTCAGATTCTGAACACCGTCGGGCCACTTTTCTCTGTGCCCTTTTGGGAGTGTGCATGCTCGAACACAGCCAGCTGAAAAACCAGGGACTTCGCCCACAATGTGACAGACTTTGCGGTGTGATGTTGTGCATGTCAGGGAGGCGAAGCCTTTGTCACATTCAGACAAGTACCAGCTGGTGCAGGTGCCAGGATCCCACCAAGAGGCAAGTGACAGGCGCATTCCTCTCCCGGCCCTGACACTCACCCTGTGCCGTCACCTCTCTGGGGCGTGTGGGTGCATATATACGTGTGTGTGCATGCGTGTGTGTGTGTGTGTGTGTGTGTGTGTGTGTGTGTGTGTTGCTTCCTTCTTTTCAGCTGCCCTCCTAGGGAGGTAGCAACAAGTGCGAACTGTCAGAGGGAGAAGACCAAGAATTAAATTATATTACCCTGGCCCACCTCTGAGCCTTTTCTTTAGGAAACCTCTTCCAGAGTGATTTGTCCTGAGAGGCAGTCTCCTAGGTCACCTGCCTCAGCCTCAGCCTGAGGAGTGACAGGCCCCCATGGACACGCTCACACCCCTAGACCTGCAGTTTGCCTGAGCGGGAGCGCTCCCAGCAGAGGCGATCGTAGGAAGCTGCTCTGTAGTCTTACAGTTCACATGTTGCATCCAGAGAGTATCCACCGATGACGCTCTGCCTTTATAATTCCCTTCAACGGGAGGCTCTCAGGACATTCCCAGTGTGACGTCTTGCATCCTGATGCAGCTCCCAAGGGAGGGGAGCCAAAGATGGGCGCCATTCCCGGTGTAAGACATTGAACCTCAGTAAAGAACTGGAGCTAAAAATCTGACCTGGGCTTTATATTGCACGGCACCTTAGAAGACAGGAAATTTAAGAAGAGAAATCAGGACCATAGGCAAAGGGATCCTGATATTTGGGATTGGGAACCCCCTCCAAAACCATTTCAAACCTTATTTGCGACCGGCCCCCTCTTATCCACCGTCACTCGCCTCCTGCCTGTCATGTTCACCGACCTGGCTCCCCAGAACCACGTCTTGTCACTCTGGTGGATTCTGGGAGCCGTCGGGTTGGTGAAGGGCCCACGCGTGAGGAATCTGTTAGTCACGGAGAAAGGCTTCCTGAGTGAGGGTCGCCTCCGAGACTCGGTGACGGTGACGACGGTCTGGTGAACAGCTGGATAGATTCTCTTAGGCGGTAGAATCTGCTCTCTGTGGCCAGCTGAAAACATGATCTGCAAAACAAATACAATTTCAGTTTACAGCACCTCGCCTAATGTGTAAAATTAAAGACTGCTTGGAATTAATGATCAATCTGGCAGGTATTTGTGCAACAGGACCATAGCTTACCCGTGGTACAACATCCAAGAACAATATATTCCATTGTCAGTCTCGTATTTTGTTTTCTTTGCCTTTTTTCCCCCTTGTCTCCAGGAGACCAATTAATTGTTCAAAGGTAATATATAGAGGAGATTTCAAGAGCATTTACTTTGGCACCGTCTCTGCCCTTTTGTGGTCTGGCTAACAATAAAGCTAAAATTTGTTTTGTAATGATGGTTCCAGTTGGACTGGAATCCCTTTGAAGTTCCTGCATCTTGCTGTTGTGAGAGCTGAAGATATTATTTGATCGCAGTAAACCACTCTGCACATTATCAAACTTCGGCACCCACTGAACCGTGGCGACTTGCAGTGGCCCGGCTCCCCTCGCAGGTGCTCAGCAAGGGCGCGCCTGCGTCTCCATCCGCTGGGTGCCCCGTCATTGCCCCACTGGCCCCCCGTGGTCCTTCCGCTCCCTGCCAGGCCAGTGTGGGCGCGTGCGGGGAGCGCTCCCGTAGGCAGCCTGTCACTCCGCCATCCGAATCCCCCTCTGGGGAGTAGGGTGTGCCACGGGGGGCGCTTGATTTAGACCAATAACGAGACCCCCGTGGTGTTCAGTGACACGGCCGACTGGGCTGTGTTCCACCGCTTGTGTAAATGAAAATATTTAAAGTGATTTTTATGATAATTTTAAATAATCAAAAGAAACGCCTGAAAATATATTTTGGCACAGAAAATTCCCTCTTTACAGGAACTCCATAAATACGTCACGTGGAAAAAGAATCATAAAATCTATTTTAATCTGTTACCTCTGACTGCGTCTTAAGTTAAAACGTTCCTTCTACCTGTCTGGTTTCTACCGCTGCCCCTGCCTCACGTGTTTCCTTTTCACGTTTGACCTGAGTTGCATTTTAGTTGAGGGGAAAAGAAAAGTCCATTGAGCTCACTCTTGGTTTCCACTCGGACGCATACAAAGTGAAGACGTCGCCACCACCGTCCTCACAAGAGGGAAAGTGAACAAACTGGAAATCCAGGCCCGTCTTGGGGGCTGCAGGGAGCTGAGGTCACAGGGCACAGAGGTGCATCCAGAGACCCCCGGGCCAGCACCGGGCGGTGCAGGTGGGTGGTTGGCCCCCTGTTGCTGGTCCTTGACGAGGAAGCCCTGTGGGGCCCAGGACTGGGGGAGGCTCACGCTTCCATGAGTTTTACTGGCCCTCAGAGTGAAGGTCAGGGAAGTGGAGAAAGATTGGAGAGAAACCCTCGTGCTTTTGTCAGGAGGAAGACACAGGTCGCCGTTTTGACGGGCGGCCCGAGAGGTGGGTTCTCCTTACACAGGCTTCTCCTCAAGGGAACGGATTTTACCAGGGGCCAGCTGACGTGCCTCCAGCCCTCCAGCCCTCTAGGACCTACAGGACCTCCAGGACCTCCGGACCTCCAGGACCTCCGGACCTCCAGGCCTCCAGGCCTCCAGGACCTCCAGGACCTCCAGGCCCTCCAGGCCTCCAGGCCCTCCAGGCCTCCAGGCCCTCTAGCCCTCCAGGCCCTCCCTCCAGCCTCCGTGGCACTTCAGCAGGAGAAGAGGGAGCTCGGGAACCTAGGGAGGTCGCAGCCCAGACACAGACCCAGCCGAGCAGTGGGGGTGCCTCCTCTTTGCCCGCACGCTAGCCCCACATCAACAGGCCCCCTACCATACGCGGGGCTACAGCCGTTGGAGAAGGAGTCTGTAAGGAAACCTGGAGACCAAGTGGGGACACAGCAGCGGGGACGCTGGGGATTGGTTTTTGGCTCAGCTGCCGCAGGCGTGGACACGGCCTACCTCGTGGCAGAGAAACAGCGGCCTGGCACCAGCGGCCGCCGACCTGGGCTCCTTGTAGCCGGCCATCAGGTCTGGCGTGGCCTGTAATTTATGCTAAAAATTTATGCTAAAAATTTATGCTAAAAGGCAAATGTCACAGCCTGAGGGGGAGACCGGGAGGGATTCTTTAAGCGGCAGGATTCCCCGAGGCGAGGCTGTGACAGCCAGGCTGTGAGGTGGGCATCCCTTGGCCCCCGAGCCCGCCGGCCCACAGAGGGAGCCCAGTGCCCCCGTGGACTCGAGTCCACGCCGTCGGTTGCTAGGAACAAGCCACTGGAATACGGGCGGCAGTGGCATCGGGGAAACTGTGAAGGGGATGGCGGGGACGCGGTGGAGGGGAACTCTCTATACTTTCTGTGTGATTTTTCCATAAAGCTGAAACTACTCTAAAAAATATAGACTATTAAAAAAATATACAGACTATTGGGGCAGCGCAGGTGGCTCAGAGGTTTAGCGTCTGCCTTCAGCCCAGGGCCTGACCCTGGAGTCCCGGGATCGAGTCCCACGTCGGGCTCCCTGCAGGGCCTGCTTCTCCCTCTGCCTGGGTCTCCACCTCTCTCTGTGTGTGTCATGAATAAATAAATAAAATCTTTAAAAAATACAGACTATTAAAAAAAAAAGAAAAAGGAAGTCCCTTTGACAACTCTGCTCAAGCCATAGTGAGGAACTTGTAGGCTGATCTTTACCGTGGGGGAGGGAAGAAGGGATGTGGCGAGGCCCCGATCCCTCGGCCCTATAATTTCTGGGAACCAGGCGGCCTGTGATCTGTGCAGGCATCGTCGTATTGAGGGTGAGCCGGCCGGACAGCCTGAGATATTAGAGAGAAAACAGTCGGTATTAGTGACGGCCTGAAACTGGAGAGCTTCTCTGAAATCCCAGCCCTCATTTGTTTTCACGAAAGTTCAAACCACGGTGGGCCTGCTTGATCCCCTGCCAGCTGCTGTTGGCTGATCGATGGCTCGTTTCATGCTGTGTTTAAAAATATGGAATCAGGAATTGGGTGGTACATTCTGAATCCCCGCCGAAACGTCTGGCCGGGCGTGGTGGGGAGCGCGGAGCCAGCGAGTTCTCTCCCGACACGCCCAGGACGGACCCCGGGGAGCCCGGGACGCTCTGGCTTCCGAGCGGCAGGGCCCAGCGCCTCCCCGGGGGGGCCGGACACAGCCGGTGTGAGACAGGCCACATGCCCCCTGGATGAGCACCCCCAGCAGCCCGCAGCACCCAGTCCCACCCCATGAGGTGTTCGGGCCCGCGTGAGGTTCTTGGTGCTTTCTGGAAGGTTTTCAGCCCAGAGGTGGAATGGGTCTTCTTTCCACTCTCCCCTTGAAACCTCCGCAGTGTGTCATCTCTGGGGTCCCCTTAGCCAGTCTCGAAATCCCCTCCCCGCATCTGATTCTGGTGCCCGGGAAGGGCCCGGACAGCGGGAGATGCCTCCTCTTACAGCAGTCTCAATCACTTACGTGATGACGGGGAGGGTTCCGCACAAAACTGGAAACTCCACCGACACTCGTTTCTAGGATTGTCACTGTGCTGCGGGAGTTAGAACTCCAGGCCTCGATGCCTCCACCTGCCTGCACACCCGCTCCCTCTGCACCCCCCCCCCCCCGCTGCCTGCGCACCCGCTCCCTCTGCACCCCCCCCCCGCTGCCTGCGCACCCGCTCCCTCTGCACCCCCCCCGCTGCCTGCGCACCCGCTCCCTCTGCACCCCATCGCCCCCTCTCCTGCACCCCCTCCACTCCACGCGTGCCCTCCCGCCGCCCCCCGGCTGCCAGTGCTCTCCCCTTCTCTCGCCGTCCCGTCCACGCTCATCCTCTCCGGCGGCGTGGGCACCAGACCACCTCCGTCTTCGGATTCGCCCCTGCCCATCATCCCCGAGGCCAGACCCAAATGCCACTTCCCTGGGTGACCACTGGGCACCGTGTGACCCGGATGCAGCGCTCTTCTGTAGAAATAGGGCCAGGAGGTGTGCGGCGGGGGTCGGTCAGCGACCTTGCCTTTGGCCGGTTCATCTTCAGCCTCTCAGGACGGCCACGTGCTCGCCTCCTCGGCCATCGCGGCCTCACGCCGCCAGCGCCTCGCTTTCGCGGGGCCACGGTTTGCGCCCGGGAGGCCCCAAGCGTGTCCGTCGCCAGCCGCGGCCCTTCCTGGCCGAGCCGAAGCCGCCTGTGGCCGCTCACCCTGCGCGGGCCGGAGCGAGCCGCGGCCGTTCACACGCACCCACACACTCTCACACGCACGGGCCGGCACGAGCAGGCCTGAGACGCCCGCAGGAGCGCGACGAGCTGCCACCGGGTCCCGACAGGCTGGCATCTTCGCAGGTCAGAGGCTGCTTGGGAAGGGTGAGGCCGCTGGGGCTGAGGAGCGCCGGGCCAGGCTCCGGGCCGGGGCTGGGCCGGGTACGGTGCCCGGCGGGGCGCTGCCGTCGGGCCACCCTGCTCCCCGCCTCCTGCAGGCCCCATGGGGCTGGGCGGCGAGCGGCGCGGACATGCGCTGGGAGCCAGGAGCCGGGAGCCGGCGTGGGGGAAAGCCCTGCAGCCTCGCGGCGACGGCAGGACTCGAGCGAGCGCGCCCGGGGAGCGGGAGACAAACACCTTGTAAGGGGCGTGGTTGCTGGGATCCGGCCCCAGAGCAAGAGTTTTCATGTTTTCAGGATGAAGATGCATGTTTTTGCGAAGTCCTAGGCACTCACCCCAGGCCATGGGTTGACCTGTGGATGACTCCGGCGTTTGGAATCGCGGAATGCAGGCTGAAAACCAAAAATACAGCTGAAGACAAAAGACCCGAGAGATGCTTATCGCTGAGGCCCGGCCCTACTGGGCTGTTCACACCGGAGTCTGCTGGGTTTCCCGCATTTTAAGTTCCCGTTGAATTACAAACCCACTTAGCAAATAAAGGAGGGCTTCTCCCGTCCACGTGCTTCCTCTGGGCCTCAGGCCCACGTGGCTAACCCGGTGCCCGTAGACACCTGACCTGCTCGCTGGCCGGGCTACCCGGCGTCCGTCGGCAGCCACGACGCCCCAGGGGCCTGCGCACCCCCCCCCCCCCCCCCCCGCGGCCCTTCGCGGCGACGCTGGTGCTGCTCCACTCACTGCGCACACCGGCTCCTTCCCCGCCCTGTCCCCCGGGCCTGCAGCCCCATGACTCTCAGGCACCCTGGGCTCCAGAGCTCCTGCTCCGCGAAGCGGGGAGGGGGGGTTCCCCGAAGCGCGCGGGTCCTGACACCCGATGGCCGGCCGCCTCGGGGTGGAGGGCGCTGCAAGGCGACGGCAGTGGCCCCCACGGCCCCGCTTCAACAGCGGAACACGCGGCGCTCACGGCCTCCGCCGGTGCGGGGACGGGGTCATTCAAGGAGCCCGGTGTCCCCTCTGAACAGCGCTCCAGGCATCCGCTGAATCCCACAGACAGGAACGGCCTCCGAGGTCGCAGACTTCCGAATTGCATCCCAGAGACACGTGTCCGTGGGAAGCACAGAGCAGGGCCGAGGCCTGGAGAAAGAGCAGGAGCCGTGTCCTCCGAGGCCACCCCGGCTCTCGAATCTCCCCCCACTGGCTCCGGCCCGTCAGGCCCGCCCGGTGCCTCCTCCTTTGTCCCGCGCTGTCCGTGCCTCTCCTCCTCCTCCTTAGCTAACAAGACACTTGACAGCGTTTTCTGGGGTCTCAATATTAGGCTTTAAGATCATGGGGCGCCCTTCCTTTACTGGCTCATGTCTCGTGGTGTTGATGTGACGTGGACATACGCGCCCTTCACACGAGCGACCCCGCGGGAAAACCCCTTTTGATGACCCCCTGGCTCTGTTGTCCTGAGCTGCTGCCCGGGTACTTGTGTGGTCGAAGCAAGAATCACATGACGTGTGGCTGAAAGCAGCACATAAGCCAAAACACCTTATTTCTAGGCTGATACTGTTTCTTCCCCTTAATGGAGAATAATCTGTTTTGAAATTTGTGTTCCTTTTTATACCCTGCATCTTTGAGAATACTTGCATCTTCTGCCTATTTTTTAAAAACTTACAATTTGTAATTCCAAGATTTTTTATCTTATCGATAAAATATTTTTCAAGGTGATTTCCATTAGAGTTTATGATAAATCTCATAATCGATCATACATGCGTCTGCTCGTCCGTGTACAATCGTAGCATTTTAACAGAAGGTGACAATAGTCTACCTATTTGGAAGCTAAGCTACAAAGCGGCTGGATACTCTTTTCATACCAAAAAAAAAAAAAGAAAAGAAAAGAAAACCTTAAACACTGCCAAGGTTGATCTTCTTTTTTTGAAATAGCCTTACATTGAGTATATTTATTTACAAATCATAACTATATCCTTATATTTTATGGAACATCTAAGTTTCATCCATATTCATTTGAGATATTAATAGATAAGAAACAACATAACGGTCACTACCTTCATTCTTCCTGGGCACGTATATGGGTGTGACTTGACTCGAATGTCAGCTGCAGGCAGATTTGGGGAAAATTATGGTATCATTATCTAAATGCTTGCATGGAGAGAGGGTCCCAATCTTCGTTAGAAAAAAAACTTAACCAGAACATAAATATGTTCAGTGTCTCTTAAAATGTCCAGGTTGCTGATAATGGGGACACACTTTTCCATCTTTGATTGGAATGGCCACCTCAGAGTAAACCTTTGGGAAAGAAGAAAAACTCATAAAAATATGTCACTTAAAAAAATGCAGAAGTGTTTCAGACCAACTCTCTACTCACTCCTATGCTGCCACTAACACCAACGGGTCTTCAGAAAGGACTGTCACCATCAATTTTTCATTTTTAAAGGACTTTAATTCTTTCAGCATGTTCATATGGTTTTATAAAGCCCCAGATACCCAGCAAATCCCCTTGGTGTTGTAAGACAAGATTGCTGTTAAAAAATGTTTAGGCTTAGTCAGCTTCTTCTCACCGCTGACTTCATGAGGGGCTCTGGGAAATGGTGTTTATACTAAGCTTAAATTGATAGGGCAAGTTTAATGCAGTGGGGTCAAAGGTACAACTGCTTAGCTGGTCTCATCAACCACTCAAGTTTCAGCATCGGTTTATAAAGAAAGGTCTGTAATGATAACATCTGGCTGCTTGAGCGTGACTGCGTTTTGCCTACTATGATTGAATGGAATTTAATGGCGGGGAGGAGAAAACCTAGGGCAATTTCATTCTTGAGTTATGGTTCCAGATGGACAAGGCAAAATGGCAGACTTTGATCAATCCGAGTCCAGCCATCTAGCAGTTTGTTGAGCAGACTTGCTTCTTCCCTCCCTACCCCGCCTCTGGCCCCCATAAGACGACCATCCTTGCCGAGTCCATGGCAGACGTGCAGTGTGGGCACAGCTGCGAACAGGCTCACGATGGTCTGTGATTGAGAGCTCCCCTCTGGTCTGCTCATCTAGCCGGGCCTGGACCCCGAGGGCACTTGTGCTCAACAGAAAACGCGGCACCCTTCCCCCGGAGGGAGCTCCATGAATGACTGCTAACCAGCTGGAGATGTGATGGCTAGACAGAGGTGCCCAGCCCAGGTCCTGTTGTCAAAGAGGAGATGAAGTCAGTTCCAGATTTCCACCATCATTCCGGTTAGCTACTTTGTGCCAAGGGTACAAAAGACACCATGACATTGGGGACCAAATATGTAAATGTGTCATAAATCAGCCATAGACGTCATAGAAGATGCCTCCTACCTAACTCCTCCAGCAAGAGACGGTTCAGGTCGTACCCCAGGGCATTCTGTGGATACCCCGTTCATTCTGTTATCAGTCACAGCCCCGTAACATAAAAAGCTCATTGTGTACGTATAAATTCACGTTGCTTAAGGTCTTTAAAGTCTTCCTTGACTGTACCTTTCGATCATTGAATGTCTGCATAACTTTTTAAATTTGCAAGAACTTTTTTTTTCAAATATAAACAAGTAGATAGACAAAAACTTGAGTAACTGGTGGCAAAGACTTACCTCTGTAGTACAATGAGGCTGTGAGAGTGGGAAGAGCAGTTCTCTGATGCTTAACATCTACCATATTTGCTACACAAATGTGAAATGGTCTCGGTGTTGTTGCATCTCTAATAGGAGAAGAGACCTAGTCCCACGGATACACAGCAAGAAATAAAGGGGGTAGTGAAAGAGGGAGGCCTGGGGCGCTCAGCGGTTGAGCGTCTGCCTTTGGCCCAGGGCGTGACCCTGGGGTCCTGGGATCGAGTCCCACGTCAGGCTTCCTGCACGGAGCCTGCTTCTCCCTCTGCCTGTGTCTCTGCCTCTCTCTGTGTCCCTCATGAATAAATAAATCTTTAAATAAAAAAAAGAAAGAAAGAAAGAAAAGAGGGTAGTGAAAGAGATGCACACCTGTGGTGCAGGTGAGAGGACCTTGGCCAGAATGTGATTCCCACCTCTAGGACCTCCTTGCTGTCTGACCTTAGGCGGTTCATGCAGCCCTTGGATTTTTATCCATAATATGGGACAGATGCCTAATCTACTTAACCTGCTGCATACCTACCTACCCCAGTGGCTTTATGAGGATCATAAGTGATACATGTCAGAGCCCTTCTGTGGACTCCAAGTCCTACCTGGACGGAACTGCCATTGTCACGACTCCCTTGATGGTCCATATGGCCAATTCCTGTTAATATGACCAGAGGTCAAGCGTAACTCCTCTAGGTCACACAGGAATTAGAAGTAAGGTCTCCAGAAGGAAATATCCTACCAATTATATGATGCGACCTGATATAACAAATCCAAACCTACCGAATAAATGAGGGATGAGATTAGAAAACAGTTTTCCTTTTGGCTCAGTGGGATCCTTTTTCAGAGAGCGACCTTCCTCCTTACATTTAAGACATGAGTGTAGTGCGTGTAAGTTCTGTGTTTCTAGCGCTGTAGCCATTGCGTGAAGCAAGACACCTGTGTGTTCTTCTCTCCCTTCTCCATCATCCTGTCATTGCCTTCTGCATTTTACTCTGTTCCAGTCTCAACTCAATAACCACTGACAAAGCACATCTGCCTGAGAAATGCTAAGCAGAAATATATGGCCACCAAAGAGGAAGGGAGGCTGCCTCTCCTGGTTCCAGGAAAAGAGGAAAACCCAGACCAAAAACAACAGCAAAACCCTGATCTGTGCATATCCCTGTCGGATACTCATTCCTACCCTAGAAGAAAAATGGGAGAAAGTAACACATAGAGTGAGCCTGAGATAAGCCTCTATCTCTTTTTGCACCAACAAGCCAAGGGTCTACCCCCTTTTCCCTTTTGTATTAATATTTCGTTATCGCTTTCAGTCCTGAGGCCAGCGCGTTACCTCTCGCGCACATGGGATTGAAACCCTTTTAAGTAATTGTGATTATATGCTTCGTCCCCTTAAAAGCACAAACCACCTTTGAATATAGAGGAAAAAGATAAACTCCCGACTGCCAAGTCCATGAATCATGCTCTGCCGAGGGGGTTCTACATGCAGAAAGCCAACTGTGTATGTAGGAGGATATGTATATATATTTACACAGCACATATGTCATGTGTAAGTGAGCCTGATGAACACTATTGAGCTAAAACATGTTAATTCTGCAGTTAGGACTATTTTAACTTCAATTTCAAAATGTTTTTACTGCCCTGTACCTTCAATATCAACGAGGTAAAGAAAACTCTGCCCACATGTGCAGCCTCTTTACTGCTGTACTGGGATTTTCCAAATTAAATATTATGCTTAAATATTATTAAATATTAGCATTTTTCTCTTAATTATTAGACTGGAACTGCAGCTAATCAGGGAATAGTTCACACAAGCCTTCAATACTGGCAGAGTCACACATCCTACCCCTCCGTATCCATCTGGCTTACCCTCAGGAGAGCATCACTCATCTTTCTGTGGTTGTCTGTGCTGTAAACGCAAAAGCAGGGCCTGACATAGTGGATGGGACTTCTAAGGGGACGGGACCCTCATCCACCCCAGGCTCCTCTGAGGAGAAACGACTCCTCTCCACCAGGGGAGAGAGCTCCCCGCCTCCCCTGTGAGTGACAGGGACCTTACTCGGGATGACGCGCAACAGTGGGATTTGAGGAGGAGCTGGGTGGCGAGGCAGGGGCTGTGGGGACAGAGGAGATGCACTCACGGCTCAGCCATCTCTGCAGCCAGACGTGGCCCACGCTGTTACTGGGTCTGCCCAAAGGCTAATAGAAGATTCGAGAAGCAAAGGCAGATTCTTGGTCTTAAAAATCAATTATTAGGATCCAAAGTTGGTTTTTTTGGAGTAAGGATAATATTGTAGAATTAATTTGACAAAAAGAATCACCAGAGGAAAGAATTCTATGGATTATTTTTTATTTGTAAGCAACGTTTAGCCTAATTATTGCACAGAAACCATAATAGGTGGCACATACAAATATTAAACATTTATCCGACACATTCTCACTGGGTGCCAAGCGCTGCCCTGGGGGTGCAAGGTTACCTACTCATAGGATGCTTATATACTAATGGGAGGGCAAGTAAAGCAGAGTAAACGGTGATCAAACAAGGCCTCCTTCTCTAAAAAGAAGACATTTGAGCAGAGTCATAAAAGAAGTGAGGGAGCGAGCCGCACAGACCTTCAAGGGAAGGGAGCTCTGTGAGTGCAAAGGCCCTGGGGCAGGTGTGTGTTTTGCCAGTTGAAGGAGCAGCCGGGCGGGGTGGGGGGGCGGGGGGCGTGCGCCTGACAGAAGAAGCAAGTGCTGGAGGAGGGGAGGAGACAGGGGAGTAACCAAGAGCCGGGAACACAAGGCAGCGCAGGCCATGGTCAGCGTCGGGGTGCTAGTGTCCGGGGGTTACAGAGAGCTGCGGGATCGCTGTGGCAGGAGGAATAACACAGTGCAGCCGCATTCATGCCAACGTGTCGTTGCTGTGGGGAGAACTTTTTTTATTATAATAAATTTATTTTTTATTAGTGTTCAATTTGCCAACATACAAAATAACACCCAGTGCTCATCCCGTCAAGTGCCCCCCTCAGTGCCCGTCACACATTCACCCCCACCCCCCACTCTCCTCCCATTCCACCACCCCTAGTTCGTTTCCCAGAGTTAGGAGTCTTCATGTTCTGTCTCCCTTCCTCATATTTCCCACACATTTCTTCTCCCTTCCCTTATATTCCCTTTCACTATTATTTATATTCCCCAAATTAATGAGAACATATGTTTGTCCTTCTCCGATTGACTCACTTCACTCAGCATCATACCCTCCAGGTCCATCCATGCCGAAGCAAATGGTGGGTATTTGTCATTTCTAATGGCTGAGGAATATTCCATCGTATACATAAACCACATCTTCTCTATCCATCATCTTTCGATGGACACCGAGGCTCCTTCCACAGTTTGGCTATTGTGGCCATTGCTGCTAGAAACATCGGGGTGCAGGTGTCCCGGCGTTTCATTGCATCTGTATCTTTGGGGTAAATCCCCAACAGTGCAATTACCGGGTCATAGGGCAGGTCTATTTTTAACTCTTTGAGGAACCTCCACACAGTTTTCCAGAGTGGCTGCACCAGTTCCCATTCCCACCAACAGTGCAAGAGGGTTCCCTTTTCTCCACATCCTCTCCAACATTTGTTGTTTCCTGCCTTGTTAATTTTCCCCATTCTCACTGGTGTAAGGTGGGATCTCATGGTGGTTTTGATTTGTATTTCCCTGATGGCAAGTGATGCAGAGCATTTTCCCATGTGCATGTTGGCCATGTCCATGTCTTCCTCTGTGAGATTCCTGTTCATGTCTTTTGCCCATTTCATGATTGGATTGTTTGTTTCTTTGGTGTTGAGTTTAATAAGTTCTTTATAGATCTTGGAAACGAGCCCTTTATCTGATAGGTCATTTGCAAATATCTTCTCCCATCTGTAGGTTGTCTTGTAGTTTTGTTGACTGTATCCTTTGCTGTGCAGAAGCTTCTTATCTTGATGAAGTCCCAATAGTTCATTTTTGCTTTTGTTTCTTTTGCCTTCGTGGATGTATTTGCAAGAAGTTACTGTGGCCGAGTTCAAAAAGGGTGTTGCCTGTGTTCTCCTCTAGGATTTTGATGGAATCTTGTCTCACATTTAGATCTTTCATCCATTTTGAGTTTATCTTTGTGTATGGTGAAAGAGAGTGGTCTAGGTTCATTCTTCTGCATGTGGACCATATCTGGAGGCATCACAATGCCAGATTTCAGGTTGTACTACAAAGCTGTGGTCATCAAGACAGTGTGGTACTGGCACAAAAACAGACACATAGATCAATGGAACAGAATAGAGAACCCAGAAGTGGACCCTGAACTTTATGGTCAACTAATATTCGATAAAGGAAGAAAGACTCTCCACTGGAAGAAAGACAGTCTCTTCAATAGATGGTGCTGGGAAAATTGGACATCCACATGCAGAAGAATGTGGGGAGAACTCTGAGGAAGCATCAGTGGAGGGAGGGCGGCGATGACGTGGCTTTCTACTGTTCAGGAAACTTGAGGGTGTCAGCTAAATGGGTCAGAGCAAGAGGAAACTGGGGGTGCTCTTGGAGGGCTCCCGTGGTGGGCTGGGCTCACGGAGGAAAGAGGGGCCACATTTTCTGAGCTGACACCTCAGGCATGTTCCACCTGCATGATTTCCACACCCCCGATTCCCACCATTTCCCAGTATCCCTGGTAAAGATTTCTTTTTCTGTTTTTTTTTTTTTAAAGATTTTATTTATTTATTCATGAGAGACCCAGAGAGAGAGAGAGAGAGAGAATCGAAGACCCAGGCAGAGGGAGAAGCAGGCCCCAAGCAGGGAGCCCAACTGCAAGACTCGATCGCGGGACCCCAGGGTCACGCCCTGGGCCGAGGGCAGATGCTCTGCCTGAGCCCCCAGGCGGCCCTTTCTTACGTTCTTTTCCTGTGTTTCCTCTCATTCAATCTCTGCAGATCTGTTAGTGAGGAAGTTACTAGAATCTCTAATCAGAGAGGAGGAAGCGGGCTGACAGGCCAAGGTGAGGTGGCGGCAGGTGACGGAGGCGGGATGAGCACTCTGGGCCCTCGTCCACCAGGACGGGCCTCTTCCCATGGAGAACCCACTGCTTTTGTGAATCACCGAGTTTGTATCACAATAGGGTGAGCGGGTGCAGAAGGTCGCGTTAGTATTTAGGGGAGCCTGGTGGCTGTGGGGACACTCCGTGGGAGGTTGTACAGATCAGAGCTCATCTGGTTGTGAGGAGGAGACAGTGGGGGGGCTGCGGCCTGGGTGACAGGTGCCGGCGCACCCCCCTTCCCACTCTCTCCAGATCTCTTGCTTGGCGTGATGCCGCGGTGGCCCCGGCACTGGGGGGGGGGGGGCGATCAGCAGCCTGTTTCCCAGCTCACTGAACCAGCCCCGCCTGGAGAGAGAGAGCACCCCTTTCTCGAGGATTCCTACCCGAGTGCCAGATCCGGGGCTTCCAGACATTTCACTGGGTTACGGGTCAGTAGGGATCGACCTCCTGTCTCGAGGGTGCTGGTTCCCATTGGCAGGATGGGGTCAGGTCGCGGGGACAAAGGGGACACACGACAGAGTCCTCCCCCCTTTGTCCTCTGATCTCTTTCTGTATCCACTTGTCTCAGGACCATGACCCGCAGGTCATCATGTAAACTTGGGCCCAGAGGGGACGTCGGCAGGCGGGAGACAAGAGGAAGGGGCCGTGGGTCCCAGCTCCCGGTGGGCAGTAACGGCGGGTCAGGGGACTGAGGACAGGAGGCCTGGTGCGGATCCTACCCGGAAAGGCCCAGGTTCCCAAACCGTGCAGACCCGTCACTGAGGTGATTTTATAGTGGGATTTGGATTTTAGATTTGCTCTTCAAACCGAGTCCCTTCACGACACAAGCCCCAGTTGTGTGACCGTCGTGTGTCTGTGGACGTGGGGCGGACTGCTAACTAGTGATCATCTCCAGACCTATAGCTCCGGAGCTTGATGGGTTTTCTTTTCAGTTTTTGTTTTGGGAATTGCCACTTAAATGAAAAAAGAAAAAAAAAGGACCCTTCAATTAATCCCAAAAAAGAATATGTGATTGTGCCTTTCCTGTAGCTGGTATTAGGCGTGTTGGGACCTGGTTTGTGGAGTTTTCTCCTCATTTCTTCATGCCTGTCGCTGTTAGGACCTTGTCATCTTTGCTACTTTTATTGTTTTATGACTCTGCTCTGTGCTTATGTCAAGTGGGCGAAATGGCTCCCTGCTTCGGCGGGCGGAAGCCCCGACGGCTGGGCGGCCCTCTCCTCCCGGGGCTGGGGGGCACCGAGCTAGCTCATGTGGCGTTTTCTGTGAAAGGAAAACCACGAGGTTATCTGACCTTTCATTTATGGAAATAGAAAGAGTAAGGGTTTTAGGACTTTTATAAATGTAGCTGGAAATGTGGACAGAAAGCACGACACTCCTAAGGACAAGTGCTGGTGACCGCCCACCCTGGTGGGAACTGCGATGCCAGGTCCCCGGGAAGCCAGATGTGTGCCCACGGTGGGGGGGCTGTGGCCTGGGTGACAGGTGCCAGCGCGCCCCCCTCCCGGCCCCCTCCATCAGGACCCCCCCGCCCCCCCCTCACCCCCACTCCTCCTGCCCTAGCACCTCGGCCCTCAGCAAGCTGCCCCGCCTTCGCTGCCCCCTGGACGGCAGGTGCCCCTCCCCAGGGACCCCAGCACCTCCCCTGCAGCCTGAGCCCGCTGCGTACCTCCCCAGGTGAGAGGACCCCAGCACCCCCCCCTGCAGCCTGAGCCCACCACGCCCCTCCTCAGGTGAAGGGACCCCAGCACCCCCGCGGCCTGGCCAGCCGCACCCCTCCCCAGGTGAGGGGACCCCAGCACGCCCCCTGCAGCCTGAGCCCACCACGCCCCTCCCCAGGTGAGGGGACCCCCCCACCCCCGGGCGGAGCCAGGCCGTGGCTCTCACCCGCTCGCTCACTCTCCCTCCAGCTCTAATCTGGGTCGGAAGGGCTCAGGCGGGGCCCCAGCTGGTGCCGTAGGCCGGGGCCCAGCGGACAGCCCGCGGGCCAGCGTCCCCTGGCAGGCCGTCAGCAGCCACCGCCTCCTCCACGCCGCCCCCGGCGGAGGCGCTCCTGGGCCCCGGGCAGCAAGGGCTCAGGCGGGCCAGCTGACCACGCCACCTGCACACCTGGGTGCGAGTCTGCATCAGGTGCTTCTAATTTGCGTTCCCAGCCCCACTCGGGGCTCGTTGTGTGGCCTGGAGCAAGCCACTTAACCTGTCTGTTTCCTTGTATGTCAAACGGAGATAATAATACTTAACTACATCACAGGGGTGGATAGTGTATATTAATTAATTAATGTTTGTAAAGTGCTTTGAAGATGCAAAACTGGTTAAGTGTTTAAGTATCCTGATGATAGTCCTTGCTTATTATTAGAACCTTCCCAGGTTCCTGGACCATCACTCACTGATTACGACTGGGTTCTAATAGCACCTGCTGTGCAATCCACTCAGGGATCTAAGGCACAACCCATGAGAATTTAGCCCAAATGGATTTATAATTTGAAAAAGATGTCGGTGAGGCCTGTGCCCAAATGCCGGGCCAGTTACAGGGCTCCCTAGCAATTTTCCAGAAGCTGAGAGGACTGCATCGTGGTATTTGCTGCAAATGGTGCTTGTTGTAATTGCTTTCATCTTTTATGTGGTGCTGCTCAGATATAGATTGAAAACTGCTTGCTGGGACTTGCGGTCTCCTCAGGCCATATCTCAAGGTCAAGATGGGAGAAAATGGAGGCCATATGGTGTGGCCAGCACTGATTTATTTGCAAATCCATGGAACTGTGCTGGAAAGAATGAGAGTTCCTAATATACTTGTCTTCCAGGCAGCTCTCTGAAAGATTCCAGGTGCTGTGCATGAATATCTTTTGCACCCCTCTTTTGTGGTCATGTCTATTTTTAAAAGGTTTTATAGTGGGATTTGGATTTTAGATTTGCCATTATCTTCTGTAATGCCCCATTGCTTATATCTCACAAACCAATTAGGTAGGTTGTATTCAGGTATGAGACTGCTAATAATCAGAATAAAAGGAATCCATCACCAGCCTTGTTAGAGATGTGGCTCTTAGCCATCTGATCGAAGAAGCGAGCCGAACAGACTACGTCCCACAACTTACAGGTTTGATCACTCTGTGCCTGATAACTCTAACAAAAATGTAATTCCTACCTAGTTTTCATTCATTAACATTCATCTTCATTTTCTTCTGCTTAAGTACCACTGTGACCCCTTACATTCTTTTCCTCATCAGCCTTTCCAGACAAATACATGCTATGTGTGCAGTATTTTCAAAAGTTTCCAAGAGCTGAAATGGCTTTCTTAGTTTTTCTGGATAGTTGGTGTTGTTGTTTTTTTTTCTTTTTCTTTTTTCTTTTTTTTAGATGGTGGGTGCTGTAAGCTTAAAGATATTATGAGTCCCACTCTTCAGAGTTTTATATGAAGAATTAACTCTCAAGATTTTCAAAACTCCTGAAGCTGAAAAATCCTAGACTTTACCTTAAAAAAAAATTATCCCAATCCCCTTGAATAAGGCCCCTTGAATTTTAATTGGCACATGGATTGGTGGCTTTACCTTGCCCTTTTCATGATTGCTCCAGATATGATTATCAGGGGCTTTCCAAGCACGCTTAAGCAAGGAAGTAGGAGCATGTACATAAAACAGCATGCATGTTATTTTCTTCAAGGTGCTACTTAAGTACCTGCTGTAGGAACACAAGCAGGTCCTTTGGGATGGAGGAGCAGCGTGACACACACTTAGGGCATGGAGCCAAGCACGCTCTGCTCTCAGAGTGTGTGTCCAAGCCATTGATACTTCTTTTAGGCTTGCACCGCAGGGAGCCTGAGTTTAAAGAGGACTCCCTTTTTCTGGTGAACATACGTTAACTTGTTAGGAAAATAAAGTGGATTGAAAATAGATGTTGCTGTTTTAAAAAATAGACATTACAGTGATGATCATCTGTTTTGCTAGCAGCTAGCTTCAGTTTCCTGAGTAATAGTCTTCTTTAAGTGATTATTCTTAAAGGCCCTCTAAAGTTTGCTATGGAAAGCTGTCAGAGTAAAAGCGTCCACTACTTGAAACAGATTTATTATAACCAGGATCTTATAAGGGGCTGAGGAGAACTAGTGGAAAAGGAGCATGCTCTTATCTTGGCGCCACCTCACAACACTAGCCCTTTGGTTCACCCGTGGGCTGGCGTTGACCTCCCCAGGGCTCTCACCTAGCCGCTAATCTCCTCTCCATCCAGCCCTTCCTTCCTGCCCTTGTTCTTTGATGCGACATCTGATCCACCCACAGCCAGATGCTCGGATTGTGATACACACCATCAGGATTTGGTGTGGATGAGGGGGCCCCTCACTAGACGGCCTTGGCCCAAGGGAGGACATCTGTGTCCCTGTGAAATCTTCTTATTAGGGTGACAGTGTTCTAAGAATGCTGTATGGTGATGGCTGCTTAATTTATTCAAGTAACCAAAGATCAGTAAATTGTACAATTGAAATGGGTGAATTATATGATACGTAAAATATGTGACAATAAAGTCGTAAAAAAAAAAAAGCCAGCCCCAAAGTTACTCCCAGCATGCCATCTCCCAGGTTCCTACCCAACCCAGCAGTGGGATTTTCTAGCCTCCCACCTGATGCACAAATCCTCACATAGCCCCACAGAAGCCAACGAGCGTCTGTTCTGCTCAGTGATGAAGAGTTGGTCACTAGCACGCAGGAGGCCCATTCTACTGTCAGAAAGCTGTTGTGGTTTTTTTTTCCCATTAAAGCTATGTTTTCTATGTTAAAACCTGTCTCCACATGACTTCCATATTTATCTATACCCCAAATAGTTCCAATCCCTCACCCATGTGAGTCTTTGAGACATTAGAGGACAACTCTCAGGACCTCCCCACTCCCAGCCAACGTTGTCATCTGTAAGCAAACTCTCATTGCACCTCACCTTCCTCATTCCTTGGACATTCTCAACAACAGGATGCTGGGGTAACACCACCATGCTGCCAGGGTGACTTTGGTCAAGACATTGACTTCCCTGGGGCTGGTGCCTCAGCCACTGTTGTATGAGAGGAGAACTGCACTAAGTAATCTCACAGGTGCTCTTAGTGTTCTAGGTTCTATGGTTTTGAGATGAAGGACTGTGAACATACTGCTAGATTTTTTAATCTTGCTCTTTTATGCTTTAAAAAAACTATCAATCTCTTTTTTTCTTTAAAAAAATTAATCATCCCAAGAAATTACTTTTTTCTTCATGGACTTGATATGATTGCGTATATCAGAAAGTACATGAAGCATTGCATAAGAGTAAGTGAAATAAGTCAGAGAAAGACAAATACCATATGATTTCATTCGTATGTGGGCTTTAAGAAACAAAACAGATGAATCTAGGGGAATGGAAGGAAAAATAAAATAAGATGAAAATGGACAAACAGTAAGAGACTCTAGGACTCTAGGAAACAACCTGAGGGTCACTGGAGGGGAGATGAGTGGAGGGATGGGGTACCTGGGTGATGGGCATGAAGGAGGCCGCATGCTGTGATGAGCACTGGGGATCGCATGCAACTGATGAGTCACTAAGTTCTACCCCTGAGACTGCTAATACAGCACATGTTAATGTCATTGAATTTAAATAAAGATTTTTTTTTTTAATGGAAAAGCAAGTCTTCCACCTGCTGCATGGTGCCTGTGACAGATTACCCCCTTCTCACGAGGTGGTTAGACCCTCGGGCTTTGCCAGGGAGCCCTGGGTGTCCTGGCCAGCAGGCAGCGAACTGTACTGAATGCTCTTCAGTCCAAGCGGGCAAACTGATTTACAGTTTACAAATTGTGACTTCAGCTTTCAACCGGTGAACAAGTCGAAGTGTGCTTATTAGAGAAGCAACTGCTGGCTAGTAATTGATGTTTTTCCCCTAAGTCCCCACGGAGAGGTAGCAGCATCAGGTGCCTCTTCACTATGAAGAATCGCAGCCAAGCCCGTTCATGAGGGACCACCCCAACTGCAGAGAAGATAGCCCTCAAAGTAATGTCTTTTGGTTGAGAATTCAGGGCCACGTTTTCTCTATCATCATTTGGGTATCTATTTGCAAACTCCCAGCCTTGAATTATTCTCTGAGAACACTCGGGAGGTGCGGGGCCCCAGCCCTGTGCAAGGCGCAACTGAAGAAAGGAGCCCAGGGTCCAGGCCCAGGCCAGCATGACGCCGTCCACAGAGCTCATCTCAGACTTTAATAAAGGTTGGGAGGGAGAGTTTTACTTATAATGTAGGTTTTTCACTTGAGTTCTTTGTTATAGGAATCGTTTCAAAGAGTAAAGAAAAAAGTCAAGAGAATGTTGTTGCTTAAGTCTCAGGGGAGGAAGAAAGCGAGTAGGCAGGAATGAGGAGCCCCGGTGCCTGTCCGTGACTCTCACTTTTGATGAAAACCTTTTACAACGCCCAAGCGGTTGCTGCTGCTGAAGGAATACTCAGGCCAGGAAGTCTGGCCTCCTTCCCAAGCCCAGGTAGTGAAGAGCCATGTGAATACGGGTAGTAAACGCCTCGGTCTGCTTTTAACAGTGGAGGGTATCAGTGTCCTGCTTGAAAGCATTCCTAAGCAAGTCGATGTTGTAAAATAATACAGAAAACTGACATTTTTATTGTGACACAAGTTGCCATATAGCAGTTATCTGCTGGCTCATCTGGTTTTTATGATCCGCCGTGTAGCTGTCATATCGAGACCTGACCAGCGTCTCCGGGCTCAGACTCTCTCATTGCAGCACCTGCCGAGCGCGTAAGCGCCCCTTCCAGCCGGAGCCTAATGGACCCTGTCTGCAGGCCCGTGCCAGACAGGCTCCGTCCTGGCTCTGTCCCCCCGACACCTCACTCCCAGCCCTCTCTGCGAAGACCACCCCGAGACAGAGACACCACCGTGCTCGTGGGTGCACAGTCTGGCCTTCTCCCACCAGGAATCTGATGGCCTCCTGGTCAGATGTCAGCTGTCCATGAGTCAGGCTCCTGAGTCCCCTCCTGTGGCAGAGCAAACCCGCTCAAGTGTCCCCCTCACCGGAGGAGTGCGGCGCGGCTGCGTGATCCACATCACCAGATGAGCCACTTCCCTGGGGCCTGCCTGGGTACACGGAGGGCTCGATGGCCGCCCCGTGCAGGCCGAAACCCATCTCGTATGCACCAGGAGGGAGATGGGGATGCTGTACCCACCGTCAGCCTGCGACACCAAATCTTGGACGAGAGAGTTAACTCAGCAGTCGTAATCACTCGGGCCTCTTGCAGAGCCGCTTGGCAATGACCACACTACAATATATCATGGGTTTTCGGGCGTACGCACATCCTGCCGCCGGACAAGCTTCTTGTCTGTGATCGGTCTGGTGCAGGATGGAAGTTTGACTTCAGGGATGGGGTGCTGCATGGAGCAGAGGGTCCTGCTGCGATGTCCGTCCGCATACCTGCACCGGGCCCCCCTAGAGAAAGCCTCCAGCGTGGTCTCCTGGGAGGCCAGACCTCGCTCTTCCCTTGTGCCTTGGGAACATACTGTAGATGATTTCCTGGTGAGGGAGCCCTGGAAGGAGCCCTGGGCCCTTCTCCAGCAGTGCACTCTACGTCCCCGGCCTTCAGGCCGCCGCTCAGTCCAGGCATGGGGAGGAAGGGCCACGGTGGACCGCCAGCAGCCAAACCGGCATCGGAAAATAATCAAGTCATGCTTTCTAATAATTAAGTCGGCCTCCCTTACCGTAGGTGCTGATTCACCTTGCAGCACTCTTTGCCAGCGCAACCTCGTGTGCGCCTGGGTTTGTGACTCGCGGTGGTAAATCTGCCTAGGGAACAGGGGAAAAGAAACGAAGAGGGCAAAAAACATTTTTCTAAAATGAATAAATTGCTTCCTCATTGACAAAGAAAAGGATAAATCTGGGTCTAATTTAGCAACTTAAGTAGTAACTGAGGGTGGAGGTAGTAACGCTCTCTCCCGAAGCGCACAGCTGCGAGGCCCCGCTGCCATCGGACCCCACGTGTCTTCACACGGGCTGCCGATGGTCGGGGCTCCAGAAGCAAGACTGAGCGCTTAGAGACAGCGGTGAGGGCAGTTCCAGAACTCAAATACCAGTGACTGGAGACCACTAGCCTTGGTCACTTTTAAAGGAAATTTTAATTAACCGTATCTGAAAAATCCACCAAGTCTTGTTGGAAGCTTAATCTTATTAGATAAGTCACTTGCATAAATAACTGGAAATAAAGAGATTCCACGTCATGGATCTGGCAGATTGTCGTCATGTCCTGGGGGTACAAAGACAGGCGTCCTGGGCCTCCCAGCTAGCATCTGCGTGATCGAGGCCAGCCACTTCTCCATCTCAGGCTCCTTGTAGGACACTGGGCGTTGGGATGCCCCCGACACAAAGCTGTGACCTTGACTCTGAACAAATTACAGTAACTTATGTCACGGCCAAAAACAAAGCTCTGGATTGTGGATTCTGAGCAATATGTCCACGTGTACATTCATTATATTCTTCTTCCTAGTTTTGTATTTAAAATGTTAAAGGCTTTCGACTTAAAAAAATAATTAAAAATAAATATTTTATATAAATGGAAAATTCGTCACTTAAAAAAGAAATATATATGATGTATATCAACATATATATGTGTGTATATATATAGTTATACATATATATGTACAGATATATAGAGAGATTTATCTGTATACATATCAGTTGAACATAAAATAGTTCAATGAGTAGCTTTAGAAATTTAAAAAAGGCTGGGTGATCTGTGGAAGTGTTGAATCACTATATTGTACACCTGAAACCAACAGAACACTATGTGTTAACAATAAATAATTTTTAGAGAGAAATTTAAGAAAGGAATGATCAGAATCCATGTATTCATCCCTGTACTTTTTTAAAAACCAGCATCCTGAGTTCCCATGACGTAACTAGCGCTGTGCTAAGTGCTGATGACATAAAAATTGAAGCTCAGATACCACCTAAAGGAGTAGTTTTGGTGTGACCCTTTTTAAAAGATAAAGGAGAGTTGGAAATTCAGTATAGTAATGACTTATTCATTTTTGAGTACTAATGGAGTACTTTTTTAATGTTGTGTACATAACCTAAAATTTACTGTTAACCATTTTCCAAGGCACAGTTCAGCGGTATTACCTACATTCACATCACCACCACCCATCTCCAGAGCTCGTTCCTCTCTCAGCACTGAAACTCTGCCCCCATTAAATAATAATTCCCCGTCCTCCCCACCCCAGAGCCCCTGGCAGGCACCACTCTACTTTCTGCCTCTGGGAATCTTAACCACTACGCTGGGTACCTCACACGAGTGGAATCTTATAATATTTGTCTTTCTGTTTCTGGCTTATTTCACTTGAGGTTCATCCATGTAGCATGTGTCAGAATTTCCTTGATTTTTAAAGTTAAATAATATTCCACTGCATGTATCTACCACATTTTTGTTTATCCATTCATCTGTGAGTGGACACTTGCGTTGATTCCACCTGTTTAGGTTTTGTGAATAATGCTGTTATGCAGATGGATGTACAAATATCTCTTGGAGACTCTGCTTTTAATTCTTTTGCATAGATACCCAGAAGCAGAATTGATGAATCTTATATTAATTCTATCTTTAAGTCCTCGCTTTGGCAGCACATATATTAATTCTATTTTTAATTTTTTGAGGAACCTCCCTACTCTGTTCCCATAGCAGCTGCACCATTTTACATAGTCACCAACGGTGCTCAAGGATTCCAATTTCTTCACATCCTTACCAACAGTTATTATTTTCTGTTTTGTTTTGTTTTTAAGTAGTAGCCATCCTAATGGGTGGAATGTAGTATCTTATTATGCTTTTGATTTGAGTTTCCATACTGATTAGCAATGTTGAGTATCTTTTTATTTTTTTATTGGCTCTTGGTATATCTTTGTTGCAGAAATGTCTATTCAAGTCCTTTGCCTATTTTTTTTTTAATGGGGTTGTTTTGTTGTTGTTGAATTGTAGGAGGTCTTTATATATTCTGGATATTAACCCCCTATCAGATATATGATTTGCAAATATTTTCTCCTATTCTGTAAGTTGCCTTTCCACTCTGGTCATTGTGGATAAAATGCATAAAACTTTTAAATTTTGATGTAGTCCAATTGATGTATTGTTACTTTTATTGCCTGTGCCTTTGCTGTCCTATTCAAGAAATTATTGCTAGATCCAATGTCTGTAACTTTTCCCCTGATTTCTTCTGGTGGTTTTATAATTTTAGACCTTAAGTTTAGGTCATTTATCCATTTTTGAGTTGATTTTCGTATACGGCGTAAGGTAAGAGTCCAGCTTCATTCTTTTGCGTGTGGATGTTCAGCTTTCCCGACACCATTTGTTGAAGATTGTCCTTTTGCCCGATTGGATGGCGTTGGGTACTCTTGTCAAAAGTCATTTGACATGTATGTGAGGGTTTATTTCCTGTATCTCTAGTCTGTTCTCTTGGTCTGTTCACCTGTCTTTATGCCAATACCACACTGCTTTGATTACCATAGCCTAATAATAAGTTTTGAAACCAAGAAGTGTGAGACCTCCAACTTTTTCAAGATTCTTTTCTCTGTTCTCAATCGCTTGAGAGTCTGTGAATTTTAGTGTGGATTTCTATTTCTGGAAAAAAAAATCCATTGGGATTTTAATAAGGATTGCATTAAATGTATAGATATCTTTGGCTAGTGTAGTCATCTTAACGATATTAAGTCATCCTACCCATGAACGCAGGATGTCTTCCCATTTATTTGTGTTTTTGGCACTCGTTTTTGAAGGCCCTTTTTAAGCACAGCACCATCTTTGATCATGGAAAATGGAAAAACTGAATATTTTTCCTAGAGCAGCTTACAGTCCAATTTGAATAAGACAAATTAGAGAATACATCAAGAGCAAAGATGAGAAATGACACTGATTGAGTGCATCAAGGTGATGCCATGAGGGTCAGAGAGGGAAAGCCTGTCTGACCAGCATGAGGACCCCGGGGAGACTGCTGGGTGTGGAACAACCTGTGGAAAGAAGTGGTAAAGCCAGGGACCCAGGGGGTTGGTGATCTGCATGACCAAAAGTGAACCAGAAAGTTGAAATAAAAAGCAAGCAAGCCTGAGAGACGAAGGGAACAGAGACAGGACACCTTAAGCAGTGTCTGAGCTGGCAGGCAAACAAACCAAAACCAGTTTCTTAGGAAACTTCCTACCACCTCAGACCTGGCAGTTCTGCCAAGAATATGCTCAGGTTAGTGTCTGGAGCTCTGTAGCACTATCAGTAAAAAGACCATAATACAAGGAATGTTTGGTTCCGAGCATGTGCGGTGCAGAGGACAGCCAGTTGGGCATGTGATGTTGAAGTTCCTGGGGTTCTGGGCCAATTTGTGCTTGGAGAAAAGGCATATGTGCAGTTGTCTGCTTGGGACAGGAAGGAAGAATGGTTCTGTCATCATGAAGGGCCCGGCTCTACGGGTGCTCATATGCGTCGTCTCACTTAGCCCCCCTTATGGCTCTGGGAGGCAGAGATCCTGACTTCCGTCTACAGATGAACTGGGATCAGGGCACCTGGGTGGCTCAGTCACTTAAGCGTCTGACTCTTGGTTTGGGCTCAGGTCATGACCTCATGGGTTGTGAGATGGAGCCGCACGACGAGCCCCTAGTTGGGCTCCACGCTCAGAGGAGAGTCCTCTTGAGAGTCTCTGCCTCTGCTCCCCCATAAATAAGTAAAATCTTTTAAAAAGATAAAATAAAGACAAACAGGGAGGTCCAGAGAGAGCATCCCAGAAACGTTAAACCCCCAGCAGTCCCACCTGCCTAACACTACCTAAGGCCCACATCTATATCCACTTTCCCTGAGGTCAGAAATGGGGGACGGGTAGCAAGCCTGGCCTCGCTGTATCTGGGGCAAGGGATCCTCGTGCGTTCTAATCCCAGATCGCAGAGCTGCGCAACTGCCTTCTACTTAAAGGAGGCCTCAATGACACAAGACCCAGAAATCAAGGCTCTTGGAGCATCCTGGAAGGGAGTTAGTTCCAGAAGAATGTCTTCTTCCCTTCTCTGTCCCTTGCCAGGAAAGATCAGAAGTGCAAATCCTAGAATGTGAACATGGGACAGCCCCTGAGAAGAGGGCACCGGTCCTTAGCCGTTCCCTCCAGGGCACTCCCTTAGATCAGCCGGACTCGGAACTCGTCACTGAGTGCTGCTAACCTGCATGACAGGAGTGAGCTAAGACCTGATGAGAACCAGCCATGGGGGTGCATGTGGGCTGTTGCCTGCATGCCACAGCAGGCACAAGTTTGCCAGCCCCAAAGTGGCTTCTTGCCTGATTAGATCTAAGGGGAGTGTGCACACTGTGGATGGTGGTGAAACCCAGTGTGGCCATAATTATTGAGATAAGGTGCTCAAAGGAAACACGTACCTGTTGAACAGCAAGCCTAGTTCTCACCCCAGGAGGGGTCCAGGAAGGCCTCTCACCAGTTTTCATGGTCGATCTGGTTCTGTCCCAGGCAGTGGGACTGGCCCTGCCTCCCCAAAGGGGCATGGCAAGGTCGCTAGCTATTTCTCTGTTTCATTCATTTGTTCATGTTTTTTTTCCCCAATCCCAAAAAACTGCCATCATTCTATAAAACATTTAATCAGTAGACACGGAGTTAAGCGGGGAGAGGTTCCCCTCTGTTCTTCTCGTATTTTATCCTACTTGGTGATTAAAATGATATAAGAGTTGGCAGGCTCCTTGGAGCCTTTCTGGTTGTGCCTGGTTATGAATGGACTGTGGCACATCTCACATGTTCTTTTTTTAATCTTAAGATTTTATTTATTTATTTATTTGAGAGACAGTTCACGAGAGAGAGCAAGAGGAGGGGAGGGGCAGAGGAGGAGAGAGAGGCAGCCTCGCCCTGAGCAGGGAGCGGGATGCAGGCTGCAGCCCAGGACCCGGAGATCGCCACCTGAGCCAAAGGCAGATGCTAAACCCGCTGAGCCTCCAGGAGCCCCTCACGTATTCTTAAAAAGGTGCCCCAGGACCGCGCCATCCGTGGCACACTCGGGGGGGGCACCTCGGGGAGCCTCTCCTGCCCTGTAAGGAAGTTAATGTAGAGTCACTAGTTGTGTTCCTCCAGGGGAGCTGGTTACTAGGAACGCGGGCAGAAGGGGCGCCAGGGTGGCCGTCGGTTGAGGTCTGCCTAGGTTCAGGTCACGATCCCCGGGTCCCGGGGTGGAGCCCCACATCACACTCCCCGCCCAGGGGGCAGCCTGCTTCTCCCTCTGCCTCCGCAGGTCCCCCTGGTTGTGACGTGCTCTCTTGCTCTCGCTCTCTCTCTCTTGCTCTCAAATAAATAAATAAATAAATCTTAAAAAAAAAAAAAAAAGAATGCTGTCAGAAGAGGCGTTAGTTAATCCTCTCCGTCTCCCCTGGGCTCACCACTCTTCGCGCTACGAGTGCACGTGTGGACGGCCGTCTCCACAGAACGAGGCCAGGGAAGGAAGAGGCTGTAGATCCCAGAGACACCCCAAACATCACATCCAGCCCTGCCCCTCCCCAGCTGTAGGAACTGAGGCCACGCACAGGTGGCTGGTTGCTCACACAACCCCAGGCCGCTAGGTAGTTACCTAAGGCCTTTTTTCCATAAGGTGAGGCTCAGACTCACTGGCCAGGAGGCGTGCCGGGAAGTTCACTGTGTTCTTTTTAGGGCGCTCTGGAAGATGAATTTGGGGAACTGTGAAACCAGGAGCCAGTCACCCACATGAAGAAATAAAACATGTTGGGACTGTTTTCTTAAAGAGGCCTTAGGACCATAACATCTAAGAGATACCTTTGAAGCACAGTAAAAATGTCTTTATTAGAGAAGGATACAATAAGCTTTCCTTCAGGAATAAAGAAGAGATGGTTTGGAAGGAAGAACCCACTACGATAACTGGCCTTTTGTTTGAGAGTGAGTTGGAACGCAGCAAAAGGAAAGACAGCCGCCCTTTGGCCTGCACATGAACAAGATGGAGTAATTAGGGCAAGAACACTTGGATCTGTTGCCCTCGTGCCTTGTGTAACACCCTTCTTTCATGTCACAAGGTGCAATAATAGAGGATTCCATTTCCTCTAGGAATCTCTGTTTAACGGATGCATTATTAGGAAAATCAAAATGTATTACTACTTGTGCTCGACAAGAGGCTACATACACAACGTCACAAACTTTTTAACCTTGTTGTCACGTAACACATGAGTCTAATATGTTAAACTGAGATTGAGAAATCATCAGATAGTGTGAGCTCCCAAATTGACCTCTGAGACCGAGTTTTCTCATCTGTTAAGGGGTGAGTGATGCATACCTGGTGGAGGTGAGTCATAGCGAGACTGTGCACAAACCCCACAGCGAGGAAGTCTCATGTCTTCCAAGCACCCAGATCTATTTGCTGAGAGCCGCATCGCAGTATCGGTCTCCAACAGGGCCCTGATGGCCAGAAAGGGCCGATGCGCTGTGCCACCGAAGCCATTGTACGGCAGGTGATTTTTAGCAAAATCTGAAACCTGGCATGTGAGTGCTGTTTTGTAGCAATATTCCAAGTTAACGCTTCTTTAAAAAAAAATAATAATTCTAATGACATTTCTGTATTTTAAAAGCTTGCCTTAAAAAGGAAAAGGCCATGTCCTCTCTGGTTCTGATTCTGTATAGTGTTGGCTTTACAGCCATTATGTTATATCTGCAGATTCAGAGCAATAAAGTCAAGGAAGAGCCGTAGGGAGAAGATGGCTTAGGTTTTAGATCCTTTATCACCAAGAACTCTCTGTCACAGCCTGCAGAAACACCAAGGAGGGAGCCCGCAGCCAGCAACCACCACAGTATTTTTACACTTAGGCCAATAAAATGCAGCTATTTTACGAGAGTGATTTCATCTAAAATTGTTGGTAGTTGCGATGTTTCGTGATCCAGGAGCGGTGATTACCTAAGCCCCCTGTGCACGCGAGGGTCATGAAGCTAGCAGGTTCAGCGCTCTGTGCAAAACAGCTTTGCGTTCTGGTTGCGGAAGCAAGAGCCGTGCTCTTCCTTGTAGAGAGGAAAACGTAACTGTCTATTTTTTTTAAAGATTTATTTATTTTTTTATGATAGACATAGAGAGAGAGAGAGAGAGGCAGAGACACAGGAGGAGGGAGAAGCAGGCTCCATGCCGGGAGCTTGACGTGGGACTCGATCGCGGGACCCCAGGATCGTGCCCTGGACCAAAGGCAGGCGCCAAACCGCTGAGCCACCCAGGGATCCCCCGTAACTGTCTATTTTTAACAGTCTTTGGAAACTTTCTCATCTAGAACAGCGAGGAATAAGGATTCAGTGGAAGTGATGCTTTTTGTAGGTTTTTCTCAGGTAAATTCAGTGCCATTGTGTTGCTAGTTACCAAATGAAGCCAGACGTTGGGGGCAGCCCTGGGGGTGATGTGGAAACGGCCTGTGGAGCCTCCTGGTTACCGACTGCAGCTCGTAGGCAGCTCCTGACAAGTGTGCAACTCTGAGAGCGCAGCGTTCACACAAGCCTAGAGGCCGAAATGTGCGGGTGTGTTAGGAGACGGGGCTGCCTGTGGCCGCCCTTCCCGCGGAGTCACGCTGCTCACATCGTCACCTGGAAGGAACAATAGTAGGAAAATCCTGAGAGGAGAGGACACCGTTGGCCAGATCCTAGAGCACAGGCCTGTCCTCATCAAATCAGGCCTTGCTGCCTCTCACCGAGGAGTGGGGTCCGCCCTCCAGGGCAGCGTCCTGGGCTCGCTGTAGGCAGACGGCAGGGCAGTGGGCACACCGCGTCCCTTGCGCTGGGAAGATGCCCCCTGCACCCCAAGGATGTGCACGTGGAGCTGTGTCAGTGGGAAGAGTGTAGAGCCGCCGGCCTTGGGGGAAGACCAGAGGCCCCTCAGCTGGCTCCCCGGGGACGGGTCTGATGTAGGTCCAGACGGAGCGGAGGCCACCCTAGAAGGAGCAACAGCTGGCCCTTCCCAGGTGGCTGCAGAAGGCGTCCGGGACTCTGCAGGACTCAGCCCAGACACCCTCTTCTCGGCGGGGCCTTGTCTGCCCCACAAAAGAGTGGGTCCCCACCTCTCCTCCCTTTCCCCTCCATTGGCCCCGCTCACGACCCGGGCCAGTGAGCCGCCGTGACTGGCTTCTGTGTGCAGCTGGAGGCACCGTGGCGGCTTGGGTAACTGGAGTCTCAGCCACATGGACGCTTCCAGACCCTTCTGCCCACTGGGGACTGTTGCTAAAAAAAAAAAAAAAAAATCCCAGCCCAAATCCCTGCCCCTGCACGCCGAAGGCAAGGCGATATTTCTCCCCGTTCTCCCCGGGGCTGTGGGGACTACCTGACTTCGGGGCTCTGCTGCTTCTGCTGGGCTCTGAGCCGCGCCCCGATCCCCTGCGTCTTCCGCGTCCCGCCTCTGTGGCAAATCGGATGCTCTGTAAGTGCGAGGATTCGGCAGACAGGCCATCTCCTCACGAAGAGGACAGCTTCAAGTCATATATCGGGCAGGCTGGTTCCCGAGTCCCTGGCCACTGCTCCCCTGGAGAGGGAGAGGGTCCCCCGGCCCCTGCTCAGCTCCCCCAACCCCCACCAGGTCTTTGTCGCCTTTTAGCAAAGTGCTTTCTTTCTCTTTCTGTAAATACCTTATTTGCTTATGCGAGAGAGCAAGAGCGAGGGACACAGGGAGCAGGGAGACTCCGAAGCAGAGCCCGACGCGGGGCTCAACCCACAATCTGAGCCGACACCCAGAGCCGGAGAGCCAAGTGACTGGGCCACGCAGGGGGCCGCACGCAAAGCCATGTCCTCCCCGGCTGCGGAGGGCCGGGGCTGACCCCGCGCCACGGGGGCTGGGGCGGGCCAAGCGAGACCGCGGGGAGTTCACCGGCCCCTCCAGCCTCGTGGCACCAAGCCGGGTGTGCTCACGCTCAGTCCCCGGGGGCGGGGGCATACGGTGGGGGCATCCTGAGCCTGCGCGGGCCTGCTGGGCTGTCCGACGTGCGCGGAAGGCAGGGAGTAAACCCGGAGAAGTAGGTCGGATCACGTTGTCAGATACTGGAAGTCGGTGGGAGAATTTGGATTTTATTTGGCGACTAATAGGGGTTTCTAACTGAAGGGACGTCAGGACGAGCCTCTGACAACATGGGCATCGCTGCAGGGAGAGGAGGGACGCTGCAGCCGGGAAACGCGGTCCTCGGGGAAGGGGACCGTCATCCAGTGCCCGTAGTCCGAGGGCCGTGAGACGGAAATCTGACAGCGAAGGATTTGGAAATGAATGACGTGGACAAAATACAGAAGCGCCGACGTCCACCAGGATCTTAGGGGCGGGAGGGGCTGGTGATGGTTAGGGCGCAGCAGGGGAGGGAACAGGCGGGCGTCGAGGGAGGGGCTGGACCGCTCCGGTGTGAGCACCCGCATCCGTCGCGGCTCCTCGCCGGGAGCCTCCTGGGCGCCGGGCACCGTCCACGTGCCGAGGACAGGGGCAGGTGGGCAAGGCGCCTCCCACCCCCTCGGAGCTCGGGCCGACTACGGAGCCGTTACACTAGGGCCGCTGGGAGGATTCGGGCACAGACAGGAGCTGGACGGGCGCCAGGAGGGGAGACTGTGCCCCGCAGGCTGCTCGCACCTGCACCCGCGAGTCCCTGCAGTGGGCCTCAAACCGCTTTCTGCCTGCGGGGGGCTTTTATGCCATCGGGGGAAGGAGCCCCAGTGGTCAGAGGCAGAGGGCTGCGGGGTGAAGCAGGCCGGAGGCCGAGGCTCCTTCCCCTCCATCCCCACCGACTCCGTGACTTTAGGCGACTCCCTGACTCCCCATTCCCTCATCTGCGACATGGAGATGACCTACACGTGAGGTCCCCGGGAGAATGAGCCCACACACTGGCTGGAAACCACCTAGTGAGTGTGCAGGGCTGGCAGCTGGAGGGCCGCCCTGGGCGCAGAGCTATGGAGCACCCGGCCCGCTCCTCCCTGCCGGCCACTCCGCACTCTGCCCACATGTCTGCATCCCTGACCTCTGTCCCTCAGTGGCATCCTCGCGGGGTCCTGGGCTCCCCCCATGGGCTCCCCCCACTGATGTGCGTGCAGCCCCGCAGCCGGGCAGGAGGCACAGTGCGTCAGGTGTAGCGGGAAAGGAGGTCGGCAGGGGCTCGGAGGGGGCAGGCAGAGAGTTGGGCCCGGGAGGGGGCGGAGGACAGCTGTGGGCCCTCGGGCCAAGCCTCACCCGCCCCCGTGTCCTGGCCACAGCTCCGGGCGCGGTGCTCATCTCACAAGTGCCGAACTGGGGTTCGCAGCCTAGTCCCTCTGCCCGGTGCACCTGCTTTTCAGGCTGAGGCTTAAGTCAGTGATGAGGAAGAGCAGGATGGGCACAGGGCAACTGCGGCCCCAGGGCCTCTTGCTGGAGCCCTGAGCCTCACATGGCACATCCGGCAGCCTGCGGGGCATCGGGCAGCCTAGACCCTGGCGCAGCCACGGCCTTACAGGTAGCATGTGACACATTTAAAAATAACGAAACTGAGGCTGGGGTAGTGAGTGTGGGTGCCGGGGTTGCGCTGGGGCCCTGCCAGCCTCGCGCTCAGGCCCAGCCCGGGGCACGGAGCCCGGGTGCCCCCACTACCAGTCCCGGAGACGCTAACGCCTCTGTGCCCTTCGCCCCCTGCTCCGACACCTACGCTGTCTTTACCTTTGCCCTTTGCTGTCCTCCCTCCCACTCACTCTTCACGACCCAGCTCGGGGGTGTTTACTCTGGAAAGGGTTCCATGCCCCAAGTCCTGCAGGGCTGCAGTCCCCTCCCCCTCTTGTGACCCTGCAGGGCTGCTCGGAGAGACCTGGGTTCGAATCCAGGCCCTACCGTGAACAGACACTGGGCTCTCCCTGGAGCCTCACTTCCTCCTGGAGCTGCACGGGGCTGGGCCGATGACCCGCTTGCAGATGGGCCGAGGGGCCCGCACGTAGTTGTCGCCACCGCCAGCTCCGAGGGCTCCCCGCGCCCCCACCCCTAAACTGGTGACTGGGCCCAGGGCTTCTGAGATGTTGTGACTTAGCAAAAATAATACAGATGTCTTCCCCCCTTTTGTAGCTTTGACAATTTGAATTAGATTTCAAATAAAATCTGAACAGAAAACTAAAAAAAAAAAAAAAAAAAAAAAAGTGGGAACATCCCGACTTCTGCAGCGAGCGGCAGCCGAAGCGCCCGGCACCCGGGTCCTGAACGGCCAGGGCTGGGAGCAGGGGCGGCTCACTGGCCCCGGAAGGGGAACCTGGCCGAGAGCCAGGCCGAGAGCAAGGCTTGCTGACCCGGCCACACTGCGGCAGGACAGGCCACTCCCCTGTGACTTGTGTCCGTGGCAAGCGGCTCCGCTGTCAGCACCACTCGCCCTGCACGCCTGTGCCTCTGTGCTCCGGCGGGGAGGCAACGTGCTGGAAACAGCCAGTCTGGCCGGCGACAGGGAAAGCTCCCCAGACGTCCGGGGGTGCCTCTGCGGGGACTGTGGGAAGGCCCAAGGCGCCCTGGGCCCCGTGCAGCCCCTCACTACCCGAACCCTGCCTCCGCCCTCGGGCCACCTGCCTCCCACCCATGCCCCCCGCGCAGGGCCATCCAGCCGTGAGCACCCAGCCTCGCCGGCCGGAGGTGCAACCAGACATGGAAGGCCTCTGTCACCTGACCCTGCACTGGGTCACCAGCCCCCCCCCCACTGCCCCGCTCTGCCTGGAATGAACTCGAAGTGCAGGGCTGCGGCTGAGCCGGACGGAGGCCCCGCTGGAGCAGGACCCGAGGGCCACGGCTCCGAGGAACGGCTCTGTGCGGACCGATGCAGGGGCATAGCTGTGCGGGCACCAGCAGGGCCTCGGAGGAGGAACCATACAAGTCCTTGGGGTCCGTCCCTCCCCTCCCTTACAGATGAGGAGAGCTTGGGGCCAGGAGCTCACCCGCAGGCCAGAGCTAGGCCTCAGCCCTGCACCCCCTGTCCTCCTGTACACACCCCTGGGGAGGCCTTTCCAGGGGGCAGGCACACTCCGGGAGCTGACAGGGTGCACAGGGCTGCTGGGCTCGGGCCCTGGGCACCCCAAGCCGGCCTCTCCCCTCCGCTGAGCACCCGCCGAGGCCCCTGCACGGGGCTGCGTAGACGCTCGGGAGTCTGATCCACGGAAGTCCCCGAACCACTCAATTGAGGCGTCGCTGTGACACAGTGGGCGTGACCTTGAACCAAGTCCCGGCCTTCACCTTTGCCAGCCCTCCCACCCCGAGTGGGCCCGTCAGCCCTGCCCCAATCTTCACAAGCCTGCCGTGGCTGGCTCTTGGGCCCAGGACCTTCTGAACTGCTGTCAGTCCACAAAGACGAGCCCACTTTCAGTGCCCGTGAGCTTCCGTGGGCCTGATGCAGCCCGAGTCCAGAACCCCCCGGGACTGCAGCCTCGTCCCTCCCTGAGCGTCTCTGCAGAGTGAGGTGCACACGCCGCACACCGGGGAGGGTGAGGCCCTGCCTGGTGCTTTCATCAGCCCACGGAGCAGGAGAAGCAGCAGGGAGCCCGCACATGGAAGGATGTGCCCCCCAACAGCCCCCGACGTTCGCAGCGCGTCCTGTCCGTCCTCTCTTGGCCCCCTTAGTCATTAGGGATGGCAGCACGGAGGACCGTCCTCTGGAAACCCTCCGGGGGAGGCAGCGTAAGCGCAGCCGTGTCCCCCGGGCAGTGCCAGGAAGGCAGAGGGAGCAAACGGCTGGGGCCCCAGGGAGGCCCAGCACCCGGCCCTGCCCCGCCGCGGGCCCTGGGAGGGGCTGTGGCCTTTACATTTCTGTGATCGATAATTCCTCACATCCGGGTGGAGCCCCGGTCTCCAGAGCATTTTCACGTACGCTCCGGTGTTGTTTCAGGGCCGCTGGCGGAGCGGGGACCAAGGCCTTGTTTCTCTGCGACGTTAAAGCCGTGCTCCCCGGGGCAGCCGTGCAGGCGGCCCCGCCGGGCTTTGTGTGAGGCCGCCCCAGGGCCGGCGGGGCACTGCCAGGGGCTGCTGTGCAGGGCACCGCGCTAGGAGTCCCCCCCAGGGCTCCATCAAAGCCAAGCGGACTATTTTCCACTGCATTTTCCTGAAAGGATGTTATGATTTTCTAGATGTTTGGTGGCTGGCGATAAATCAGGCTTTTATGATGTCATGTGAAAGGCCGCCTCTCGGACTTCCTCCTGCCACAAGCCAGAGATTAGAGCGGCCGTGTGGGTAGGGCGGCGTGGACGGAGCGTCCTGCGGGGCCGGGGAGGCGTGGGCCGCCCGGCTCCGGCTCCGGCCCCTGAGCTAACCGCACTTCCTCAGCTGCGGGCCGTGGGCATCGCATCGAGAGCCACAACAGGGCCGTGTGTCCGTGGAGGGACAGGGGCCACTCAGGTGAACGAACGTACAAGGCGTTTCCTTGCAAGTAGGTCGGCCCTAATGGAGGCGGCGAGGTTAGGGGAAAGGTGACCTCGCTGCGAGCGTTTGTAAACGCGCTTGACGCAGCCGAAAGGCTCTGGCTCGGGCCTGGCCGGGGCTCAGCCCCGCGGGGAGTCTTCGGCCGCCCCAGTGCTGCCCCCCCACCCACGCGGCGCCCACGCCATGTGCAAACCTCCCGCGCTCGGGCCTGGCACCTGAAGCCTCCAGTGGCTCAGAGCGCGAGCCCGACCCCGCGGTTTGGGTCGAACGCCGGTCTCCCTGCAGCTCAGGGAACTGTCATTACATAGAATCTGTTTTTTTTAAAAAAAAGGGAAACCCAAGCAAGTTTCGGGGCTATGCCCAGTCCCCTGACAACCGGCGGAGAGGAAGGTGGCTTCCGACGGGGAGCGGGTGTGGATGGCCCCCTCGGCTGCGGGGACTCTGCTTGCACGGGGCAAGGGCAGACGGGTGGGCCACCAGGTCCACAGGCAGCCCCGCCCACCCTGCAGGTGCCAGCACAGCAGGCCGGCTCCTGCCCTCTGCCCCAGGAGGTCCCTCAGGCCCCGCGTCCCAGGCCCAGCTGGGCAGGGTCCCGACCCCCAACTGAAGGAGCCCGGGCCTGATCCCCTCAATGTGGCTGGAGGCTTCTGGGTGGGTGGCACCGGCACATCAAAGAGTGACAGCTTCTTCTTTTTTTTTTTAAGATTTTATTTATTTACTCATGAGACACAGAGAGAGAGGCAGAGGGAGAAGCAGGCTCCACGCAGGGAGCCCGACGTGGGACTCGATCCCAAGTCTTCAGGATCACACCCTGGGCTGAAGGCGGCGTAAACCGCTGAGCCACCCAGGGATCCCTAGAGTGACAGCTTCTTTGGGAGCAAAGGGGTTGGAGCAAGCCAGACAAAAGTACATCCTCCGCCCTTTTAAACATTAAGCTGAAAGTCAAGCCCATGCTCGCTTTAAAAAACTGTGTTGGCCTCTGAAAATCCGACTAAGAACTGGCCGAGGCAGCCTGCCCGTGCTGGTGGCCGGCCGTCGCGGATGCTTTAGGATCCGGAGCAAGGTCTCCGAAATGTGCTTTGCCGGGGAAGGCCGGGATCACGCAGCAGGCCTGACCGTCCCACCCCTCCCACCTCGCCTTGGGCCCGGAGCCCCTCGTCACTCTGTCCAGACCCAGCGGCCTTGTCTCTGACCCTCGGACTGGGGTACTGCTCCCTGCGGGTCCGCGTGCCTGCAGTGCCCCCGAGATGCCCTCCTACCCCAGGACTCACTGTGACTGGCTTCGTCTGGTCCTTGGAATCTCGGTCCTGTGTCCCCTCTTGGGAAGGCCTTCCCACACAGCCTTCCTACTCCTTATCACGCTGCCTTCCTCCACACTGCTAGTCCGGCACCTCCGGAGCTGACACGGTCTCTCTTGTCTCCTGTACTCTTGACCTTCTCTCCCTACCAGAACATCCGCTTACGGCGAGGGCCTGGCCTGTCCACGGCTGCTTCCCCAGCTCCAACACTATAAGCATTTGGCAACCAACAGTCAGGAGCATATGCGACGTTCACGATAATTGGGGGAAAAGTCGAATACAAAATCCTATATATTCTGGTTCCAATTATTCAAAAAATGATGATCTAAAATAGGAGAAGTCAGGCTACATGCAAGGTTAAAGTAACATAGAAGCATGTAAGACAACTCACTAAAAAAAATTACGTTCTCGGGGCACCTGGGTGGCTCAGTGGGTTGAGCATCAGATTCTTGATTTCGGCTTAGGTCATGACACTCGGTGCGGGGTCTGCTTGGGATTCTCTCTCTCCCTTCCCCTCTGCCCATCCCACTACTCGCTATAAATAGATAAATAAATAAAACCTTTTTTAAAAAAAGGATTATATTTTCATCTATGAGGTTACTACAAGAAATTAAAAGGATAGCTTTCCCTATACCTTACAAAAGCTAGCCCTAACGGTGTAAAATAAATCAGACGCACTGGTAGCTACAGTCCATGTGTCATCTTGACTCCTCACAACTCTGCAGGATGGGTGGTGGTGTTTTCCCCAGATTTGAAACCCGGGGCTCAGAAAGACTGAGGAACTTGCCCCCCACGGCCACACAGCTAAGTGGTTGAGCCATGATGTTGACGCCAGGTCTCTCCAGCAATACCTCTGTGTTGGCGGTGGTGCCTACAGATCTTTTGTTGCTGAGATAGAAGTTGTATATGGGGAAATGCACAGACCTGCACTGTGTATCTTGGTCCATTTTGACAAATGCATGTGCTCACGTGTGCTACACTCCCATAGGATGAAGAACATCACTCAAGAGTTTCTTCGCACACCTTCCCTGTTGATCCTCTTCCCCTGTAACCACTGATTTACCATCTGTCGCCATCAGTTAGGTTGCGGGTACTGGAACTTCACACACGTAGAATCATACTGGACCTACTCTCCTCTGTTCATCTCTTTCCTTCAGCATTGGAGAATTTTTTTTTTTTTTAGCATTGGAGTATGTTGATATTTCCATATGTTGACACAGTATTTATTCTTTAGAGATCTCTGTGCCACTTAAATTAATGAAGTATAAAGTGTATTGCTTATAGGACTTTGTAGTGAGGGTTTGAACTACCGAGCATTGTGAGCGCTGGACTAAGAATCAGAAATCCTGGCTTCTCGTCCAAAACCCTACCACTGAGGGCTTTGTGACATTAATCACATTATTTGTTTAAATCTCTCTATAGATGTGTTCAGGTATAGGATTCTGTTCCTCTTAGAAACATACGAAAGAAAGAATGCAAGGTAACATGTCGTACAGACCCCCAGCAGCCAGGTAAACTCGTTACAAACTGTGACGATAGGAAACAAAATGATGGATAGATAAAAATCATAGAGAAACTAGTCTCTGTCTTAATACTCTTCTCCATGCCTCTCAAAACCCTTACTAACAAACGTCATCGTAGGTGTCTTAATTTTCTCCTCAGTACGAAAATCCCCAGAGAAACAACCGAAAAACAAGAATTTGAATGTAGTCAGCTGCCAGGTTAGTCCTAGAATTTCTTAACAAGTTAGTGAGGGAATGAATGTTTGAAGGAATCTAGAGATGTATATTTGAATGACCCTGCCATCTAATTTTTATTCTGGTTGGGAGAAGGATGACGGATGGATGGAAGGAAGGAAGGAAGGATGGAAGGAAGGATGGATAGATGGATGGAAAGGAAAGGAAGGAAGGATGGATGGATGGATGGATGGAAGGATGGATGAATGGATGGATGGATGGATGGAAGGATGGATGAATGGATGGATGGATGGATGGAAGGATGGATGAATGGATGGATGGATGGATGGATGGAAGGATGGATGGATGGAAGGAAGGATGGATGGATGGGTGGATGGAAGAGATGGATGGATGGATGGTTGGATGTATGGAAGGATGGATGGACAGGTGGATAAATTGAAAGATTGGAAGGATTGGAAGGATTACTGAAGTGAGTTTCTTGAATTGGAGTGACCTATGATACTATGTAAATTGAGAAAAACCCCAAAGGAAAAAATGCCCCATCTCTACCGTGGAGGCATTCGGATTACTTACAATATTCTTAGCACTGATATCCAGAGGGAGGGCAGAGCCTTTTCTGAGGGGCAGGGCATATTTCCTGACAAACTGGAGGGGATTGAGCTGAAGGGGAGATGCTTCCCCTGATGCCGTCGGGGGTCCCCGTGGCCCCAGTTGTCTCTCTCTGGTGGCGAGGTGCCTCCTCTTACAGGCAGGCTGAAGGTAAGCGGCAGGGCAGTCGGGCTTTCACCCGCACAGACATTTTGCGCGGTGCTTTCGTCCCCAGGAAGCAGCCACCTGAAACGGATGCAAGATCTCTTGAGTTGCATTTTGAATGTGATCGTCTGGAGATTTAATTAGCTGATGTATGTAAAGTGCTTTGAGGGTAAAAAGTCCTCCAAGTGGCAAAAGAAAGGCAGCCTGCTCCTCGCGCTCCGGAGCGCCACTCGCCAATTAGGTCACAACAATCTTTAATCAGCCCACTTAAAGCTGCTTTATCTCCTTTCCTCGGGGTTTGTGTCACCTCCTACCAGCATGGGTAAATCTTTACACCCTCGATCCAGTTATTAACAGTAACCAGTAATTTCGAATGAAGATGGTGCTGGCTTTGAAGCCTGGAATGCTGAGGTCACTAACAATCTTATCTCCCTTTCATTAGCTGGCTCTGCATCACAGCTGTGAGTCAGCCCCCCGTATCAGCTGCTTGGAGCAAAGATCAGTGAGGAAATCAGAACCAAGAGGGCTCCGGTTACAGCACTTAATCTAGCTTTCCCCAGCTTGATACTCCTGTAAGCACCGGGGATCAAGAAATGAAGCTAACAACAACAACAAAAATTAACTCTACAATTACAATTAGGGATGTGCAACAGGTACAGAAGGGCATGGCACCTCGTAATGCATATGATGCAAGACTTCATCCCCAAAATCTCCCTGATGCTTTTATTTAAAGCAACCGATTAAACGCCGACCTACAAGCAGACAGCTCCCCAAAAGCTGTAAGGCACAGCTTCTAAGAAATGCTTTCCTTTGCTCGCTCACTCAGAGCCCGATTGCACAGGACAGGCCCCAGGGCCCCCGGGGTCGGAGGGTGCACGTGGCCGGACGGTTCTGGGGACCCTGCTGGAGGGCCACCCTATGCCTGCCCCGTCAGACGCGGCAGGAGAAGCTGGGCCTGGGTGGGGGGGCAGGAACGGCATGGATACCCTGTGGGTCTGTGTGCACCCCATGCAGGATGATGGCCCACTGTCCTCGCCTCCACACATCTCCAGCATGACTGCCTGAAGGGACTCTCGCCGCCGTATTTTTAAAAAACTACTGAAAAGGCAGTTAGCGTGTTTAAGTCCTACATTCCCCCCACGCGATCGTGTTGTCTGTGCGTGTCACCTCTTTGCCTAACGCCACCTCACTTTGTATGCTGACCGTATGTTTAGAACACATGGAGGGAAGCAGCATCGATACGTAGGCGGCACCGTGAACGCCATCAGTCGAGTTCTCCCCTAACTGGGTCCTCCCCACCCCACCCCGTATCTCTGTTCACATGGGGACACATGGGGAAGACAGTGTTCTCACTCACTTCCCACAGAGGCTCTGCTGGGCTGGGTGGGGGGGCCTGCACGCAGACAGGGGGAGGGGTTCTCTCCCTCTGTTGGGTAGCTCTTAACAGCTCCTGATTCCAAATGACATATGTTATCACCTGAAAATAAGTGGTCCCCAACCCAGAAAAATGGGATCAACGAGGGGTCACAGGATCCTAGAGACGCCTGGAGGCACCGTCCAAGAGGTCACTGTGGACATCCTGATGGTCACCACCAGGGCTCACAGTCAAGGCCACCGGTGGAGGTGACCATGGGGACGATGGCGGCTCTGCGAGCTGCCCGTCTAGGTGCACAGGTGCCATCCATGGGACGATGGGGGCTCTGTGGGCTGCCCGTCTAGGTGCACAGGTGCCATCCGTGGGACGATGGGGGCTCTGTGGGCTGCCCGTCTAGGTGCACAGGTGCCATCCGTGGGGTGATGGGGGCTCTGCGGGCTGCCCGTCTAGGTGCACAGGTGCCGTCCGTGGGGTGATGGGGGCTCTGTGGGCTGCCCGTCTAGGTGCACAGGTGCCATCCGTGGGGTGATGGGGGCTCTGCGGGCTGCCCGTCTAGGTGCACAGGTGCCGTCCGTGGGGTGATGGGGGCTCTGCGGGCTGCCCGTCTAGGTGCACAGGTGCCATCCGTGGGACGATGGGGGGTCTGTGGGCTGCCCGTCTAGGTGCACAGGTGCCATCCGTGGGGTGATGGGGGCTCTGCGGGCTGCCCGTCTAGGTGCACAGGTGCCATCCGTGAGGCTATGGGGGCTCCGCAGGCTCTCAGTCTATGTGCACAGGTGTCCCATGTTGCCCTGTGCCATGTGCCCCTCAGCAGCCTCCCCCGGGGAACTGAAGACAGGGGCACAGTGCAGGGCCTGCTCACTCTGTTTTGCTCCTTTGCCACTTTATCTCCTCTGTCAGTAGCTCTGGATCGGGTGCTGACTGACTCAATTTCCCTGAGGCTGAGCCCCAGCATTGTTTGGGGGCTGCTGAGGGACAGGCCCACTGAGTCCAGCTTCCTGAGCAGACGGGACAGCCCGCTGCTTTCTTCTTGTCTCTTATCGGCCCTTGTCAGTAAGGAGCGGCCTGGCTGCAGCTTGGGTTTGTGCTGATAGCCAGCAGCAGGAGCGAAGGGGGGAATGTTCCATAGGGTTCTTAGGCCGCGGCCTCCGCACGGAGACTCCCTCCCTCTCTGGGGAGGCTCCTGGGCGCAGGGCTTTAAACTGCCCCGTGGGACACATACCACATTGCAGACTTTCTCAGACTTTTCTCATTCTTACCGACTCCCGGCTGCACGTCCTGAATCTTGACTGGGATACTCTGAACGACTTTAAGGCTTGGTCCATTTTGCTGGTTTGTTTTGCTTGATTTTTTTTTTTTTTTTTTGGTTTTTTGTTTTGCTTTGTCTTGTTCTTAGCATTTCTTCGTCTCTAAAAAGAAGCATTTCCCCAAGAGTAAAGTTTTCCTGCTCACTCCACATTAGCATAAAGTTAGATCAAGAACCAAATTTGTTTCATTCTTTTATTCCCTTGGAACCTGAGCTATTCCTCAATTTTTTTTTTCTGAAAAGTAGAAGGAAAGAAATGAATATCCAGTGTTCCTCACAGCTCCATATTTTAAACTCTTGAAGATGTGTAACCAGGGCTTTTACTGGTCTTAGTTTTCTTTATTAACATCCCCTGTCTATACATCTTCTCCTTATTTATAGCACTCAAGAGTCAATTTATTTCAATATGCACATTAGAAATTTAACAACATCCTGCCAAAAGAGCTCACGCTTTCAAAATGTTTCTCCACCTAAACAGATGTGCTTTGCAAACCTCACAGGCTGACCTGTTGAGAAACATCGTATCCAACACATAATTTGAAATAAATATTAAAATTTCCCCAACACAACCGCAGTGAAAAGGGGGGACAGAGAGCATGACTCCATGAACTTTGAGAAGTTATCCTATGCCATCAGTCTATTTAAGAGCAGTCCCCACAGTGATTTTAGGGAAAGTGGGTGGGTGTCAAAGGCATCTAATGTGTTAAACAACCCTCAAAATTAAAAAAAAAAGGCTGGGGGGCGGGGGCGGGGGTGAAGGGAGGAAAGAAAACTAACCGGTGTAATTTAAAGATGTGTCGTTATCTTGATCGAGATAAAAAGGCACCCAGGAGATCTGAGGAAAGGGGACTGTAGTTTGAGTAGAAGATAATAGCACAGCATGGTGTCTCCTTTTCTGGATTTTATGTTAACTACTGTGGGCTCAGGAACTGGCTTAATGACTTTTCCAGGATTTGGTCTGGCCCTTTATCAGTTCACTATAACAAGAACATAAGCCAGGAAAGCCTGAAAAATTGCTGCAGCAAAACATGCCCTCCTACCGTGCCACTGTTTGCAACCCAGGCCATTGGCACTGGGCCTGTGGGGTTTATGCCTCGACAGCCACGGGCCGAGGACAGCTCCTGAAGGTCTGCGAGGCAGCGGTCATCAGGGAGCCCCGGAGAAAGACAGGGGGCTCCAGGCATCTGGACATGCACGTTTCCTCCTCGCTCACGCTGTTGTGCTGCTGTAAAATGCTCAGCTAAACCTAATTGAATTTGACAATAATAAATCACATGTTGAAACTGTATAGCTCACCTAAGGAACAGCAATGGAAACACTGAAGACACCAGAAGCCAGAGTTCAGGAAATGTCATATTCACATAGAAATGCTTTAAATTTTTCCCAGAGCTTTATTGTCTCTTTTTTTTTTTTTTTAAAGAAAAGCTCCAGACCACCCAGCGCACAAAGTCCATCTTGGAAACTGTACATAAAATCTTCTCTTTAATCAGCTCTTGCCCCTGTTGTCATCCTACGACTCTAAGCCTATAAATAAAGAAGGAACTGAACTGTCAAAAATGAAGCAAAGAGCAAAAATAGATGAATCATTCTCTCTCGTCCCGAGGAGCTGATCACGCCCTCGTGGAGAAGGTTTGTGAAATGTAAAAGGAAACTATATTGTGACCTCATCTGCCCCCCGCCACCCCATTGCTCCACACAGTCCTGCGAGCTGAGCAGCTAGTTGCTGACGTCCGTCCAGGTAGGGATCAAGCTTCCAGGGCCCCTTCTCTCTTCACGTAATGAAGAAGCTTCTTGAAGCTTCCATAAGGAGGCGGCCCTGCGTTCTAGGTCCGCGCTGTCATTCCAGAGCCACCGGCGCTCCCATGCCACACCGTCCCCACACCACCCTCCAAGTGCACCCTGTGCCCCAAACCCTGCGGCCTAACCATTTGCTGCCTCTTCTCTCGAAAGGACACAACAGAAGGAAGTTAGAAGGTCCTTCAGGGAAGGGGAGGTGTGGGACAAGCCGGACGCCCCACGATGAGGGAGGCACAGGATGAGTCTGGATGCTAGCCCCCCGGCAGCTGGCGCAGAGAGCTGCTGCTTGGTTCTGGTGGAACCTCATCCTTTTCCTTCACAAGGGCTCTTGGTCTAATTAAATTTCAGGGAGACAGAGCCTTGGCAGAAGGTTAAAGTTAGCTGCTAGGCTGGAACGGAGGAGTTGGGCTCAAAACTAAATTGGGAAGTTGAACGGGGTGCGTCTCTGGTTTCAATGAAATACTTTTACGGCGTATGGTAGCGATGTCTGTGTCTGAGCTTTGGAGAGCCAGCTTTCTTTCTCCTTAATTGTAGTTCCCTAGTTGTTTTTATATTATGAGCTACTTGTAGGAAAATACAGGAAACATAATTACAATACAAAGCTCCCTTTCCCAAGCCTACTGAGATCATTTGAAGCCAAACTGGGTTTTAGGGTTTTGCTAACCATAAGGTCAGAGCCATGAATTGCATCCTATGCAACGCTGGTTGATTTACAGCAAGTGCTGCGTGATTAAACACTGACCACGTTACTTGAGCTACGCAACGGCTATAGAATCGAGGGAGGGCGGTGTTGCTTCATGACACCACGTTTCACAGCTCTCGGGGAGGGGGGGGAAAGAATGACCATCTTTGTGTGACGCTTAGAGTAAAATAGAGAAGTATTGTGGAAGTACATACAAGTTTATTTAGGGAGAGGAAAGAGAATTTAATTTGTTTTTCCACTTACATTTCCAGCTCCATGCGGTGTTGAATTGCTCATTATTAACTTCTGTATCCTACCTTTCCTGAAAAATCTGTATATGGACTGTCAGGAGCAGAAATAACTTTAGTTTTACTATTATCAACACTCGGGAAGAGGAAATCAGTACCTCGGCGTATTGTGAGATGCAAAGCCTTTGGGAGTTTGAGTTGTTCGAGCCTAAAAACTAATGGTGGCTGATGGAGAATGAGGGCTGTTGAGCTTACTCTGTCGGAGAAGGGGCCCAAAGGCACAGTAAGGAGCCCCCCTCACCCCAGGGGCGTCCATTCCCAGCCCCAAGCCCCTGGATGCCTGAACCCGCCCGGAGCTGGACGCCCAACCAAACCCCATATACTCTATGTTTCTTCCTCTACCTGCGCGCCTGTGATAAAGTTTAATCTCTAAATTGGGCACATAAATTAATAACGAATCATAAAATAGAATAATTATAACAATATACTGTAATAAAAGTCACATGAATCCATGGGTTGTGGCTGTCTCGAAACACCTTCCCATAGTACTTAGGCTTTTTCAAACTTGTGACTATGTGAGATGATAAAATGCCTGGTGGTGAGAGGAAGGGCTGTCAGGCTAGGCTACTGCTGACCTTGTGCCAGGGGGTGGGGGGGGCTGCTCTGGCCCGGGGGTGCTGCTCTGGCCCGGGGGGCTGCAGCCTCACAGGTGATGCTCCGAGAAGCCAGACTGCTGTGCTCTCATTCACGAGAGCATCGCGACAGCCTTGGATGGGGAGGTCTTAGCTGTGACCAGGGCCCTGCCCAGCCCCTGTGCCTCTGTCAACCTGAGTGCCCTGTCCCGCTACCCTTCAGGGACTCGGACAGAAATCCCTGGGGCGGGCTTGCCGCAGCAGGTGCATCACCCATCCGTTGCCTTCACCCCATGCAGCTGGTTCAGGTGGCTCTAACATTGTGCGTCCGGGATCCTTCTCCGGGGGGTGTTTACCGTGGTTGAGGCTCCCCGTCAGGCTGCCTCCCATTCTTCTAGACCCGCCTTGTGCACCCTTGGATGAAAGCATTTGCACCCGCAATGCTCAACGCCCGTCTCCCCCCAGAATGGTCTCTTTTCCTCCTCTCTTCCTCCCTCCCTTTCTTTTTCCGAATCATCCTGGAATTCTCATCTTGGTTTTCTCCTCGGTGGTCTGCAGAGACCTGTACTAAGAGGCGGTGGTGAGGGCCCCGAGCAGGATCACACCCTGTGCTGTGGCCACTCCTGCAGGCAGTCGCCCTCCGGGGAGGCTCCGGAAGGGCCAGCGCTGCCCCGAGCAGCTGCAGGGCGAGGCCCGGGGCCACCCCGTGGTCGGTAGTGCCTGTAGACGCGGACACCTCGGTGGGTGAGGAGGGTGGAGGCCCGCTGGGGCAGGTGGCTGCTCGGCCTTCCTGCACAGGAGCCGGCTCCGCCAGCCAATACCTTGCTGGGGAGGGGGGGAACGCGGGGAGCACAGGCCGGTCCGTCCTCCTGGCGGTGACCCTGAGCTCCTGAGCTTCGGTTTCCTTTTACGTGCCTGTGGGTGTGCTGCCCCCTCCCCCGTGCGAGCCCTCGGGGTTCCAGAGCTCGAGGCCCCCCAGGTCCCCTGGATGAGGGGCACCAGCGCCCCGCTGCGGACAGGGCAGGGAGGGGTGGAGGGGCCACTGGGGGGAGAGGGCACTGGGGTGGGGAGGCACTGGGGCCTAGGGGGGCATTGGGGTCTAGGGGCGCAGGGGGGCGGGGGCACTGGGGCCTAGGGGGGCATTGGGGTCTAGGGGGGCGGGGGGGAGGGGGCACTGGGGTCCTGGGGGCACTGGTGTGGGGGAGGCAGGGGGCGGGGGCACTGGGGTCTAGGGGTGCAGGGGGCGGGGGCACTGGGGCCTAGGGGGGCATTGGGGTCTAGGGGGGCGGGGGGGTGGGGGCACTGGGGTCGGGGGTGGGCATTGGGGTCTGGGGGGGCACTGGGGCCTAGGGGGGCATTGGGGTCTAGGGGGGTGGGGGGGAGGGGGCACTGGGGTCCTGGGGGCACTGGTGTGGGGGGGCAGGGGGCGGGGGCACTGGGGTCTAGGGGGGCATTGGGGTCTAGGGGTGCAGGGGGGCGGGGGCACTGGGGCCTAGGGGGGCATTGGGGTCTAGGGGGGTGGGGGGGAGGGGGCACTGGGGTCCGGGGGGCACTGGTGTGGGGGGGCAGGGGGCGGGGGCACTGGGGTCTAGGGGGGCGGGGGGTGGGCACTGGGGCCTAGGGGGGCATTGGGGTCTAGGGGGGCGGGGGGGAGGGGGCACTGGGGTCGGGGGTGGGCATTGGGGTCTGGGGGGGCACTGGGGCCTAGGGGGGCATTGGGGTCTAGGGGGGTGGGGGGGAGGGGGCACTGGGGTCCTGGGGGCACTGGTGTGGGGGGGGCAGGGGGCGGGGGCACTGGGGTCTAGGGGGGCATTGGGGTCTAGGGGTGCAGGGGGGCGGGGGCACTGGGGCCTAGTGGGGCATTGGGGTCTAGGGGGGCGGGGGGGGAGGGGGCACTGGGGTCCGGGGGGCACTGGTGTGGGGGGGCAGGGGGCGGGGGCACTGGGGTCTAGGGGGGCGGGGGGTGGGCACTGGGGCCTAGGGGGGCATTGGGGTCTAGGGGGGCGGGGGGGAGGGGGCACTGGGGTCCTGGGGGCACTGGTGTGGGGGGGGGCGGGGGGCGGGGGGGGGCACTGGGGTGGGGGGTGGGCATTGGGGCGGGGCCACTGGGGTCCCGCCGGGGTCCTCGGGTGCGGCCCGCCCCGGGAGGGGAGCGGCGGGAGGGCCCGGGGGCGGGGGCGGGGGCGGCGGGGGAGCAGTGGCCGTAGCAGTCCCTGGTCCCGGGCACTCGCTGGGCCGCGGGGCTGCCGGGTCCCCACGCGGGCGCGGCGGGAGCGGGAGGGGCCGGAGCCCTCCGCCCTCCGCCGTCCCCGCCCGCCCAGCGCCGCCCCTCCCCGCAGGACTTTCTGCAGGGCGACTGCACCAAAGCGAAACAGAAGCTGAGCTGGAAGCCCCGGGTCGCCTTTGATGTGAGTGCCTGCCCCCGGCTGGGGCCTCGGGGGGGGGGGGGGGCAGGCCCCAGGGCGCGGGGGGCGGGGTGCCCGGGGGGCGGGGGGCGGGGGTGCCCCTGCCGGAGGGCTCGGGGCGCAGCGGGGCGCGGGGCGGCCGGGGCGGGGCTGTCGCCCGAGCTCCCGAGCCCCTCCCTCACCCCCCCCCCCCCCCGCGGGGTCCAGGAGCTGGTCCGGGAGATGGTGGACGCGGACGTGGAGCTCATGAGAACCAACCCGAACGCCTGAGGCCGCTGCGCCCCAAGGCCGCGACCCGAGCCCGAGCGCCCTTCGCCTTCGCCTTCGCCTTCGCCGCAGGCGGGCGGACCCGCAGGCCTCGGCGACGCCTCCCCAGCCGCGGGGACCAGCCAGGTGTCTGCACCGCACCCCCCGGTACTTCGGATTCTGTCCTTTGACCGCGGAAATCGGGGCCTTTCAAATTGTTTTTCTCTTTTCTTATTAAAAATGGCCTTTCTATGAACTGGCACTAAGAGGAGGTCCGTGTGTTCCCTGAGGGATGAAAGCCGCTACAGGGGCTCCAGCAAGACACCCCGACCCCCCCCAGCCCCTGCAGGTGGCAGCCCTGCTGGGCCCGCCCCGCCCCTGTCCCGGGTCCCTGCCCCGACGTTTCCATCCCCCCTTCTGGTGACAAGGGGCCGCTCCACGCAGCCGGAGGGAACCCAGGTCCCACGGGAAGGAGGCAGCCCCCACCCCCCTGACTGTAACTAGATCCCGCGGGGCTCCCACCCCTCGGAAGAAGCCTTGAGGAATGGGGTGGGGTGGGGGGCAGAAGGAGGAGGAATGGGGTGGGGTGGGGAGCAGAAGGAGAAACCTGGAGGTAAGTTGTTGGAACATTCCACGCCAAAGCCCCCGAGCCACCCGGAGGTCTCTGAGCCCAGGCCTTTCCTCGTGGGCTCGGATTCTTCGCACACTGACTCCAAGTGCCTCTCAGGGCTAGATCACATTTTAAATCTGATTTTAATGTACTCAGTCAACCAATTTATATTAAGTGCCTAATATATGTTAGACACTGCACACTTGAACTACATCAGTGTTGATTAAAAATCATAATAAAGAGGTGTAAGCTGGGCCTCAGGTCACTGGATCCATTTCCACCGATGCATCCGGGAGGCGGACGGGCCCTGCCCACGGGCACACACGCTCCTGAGCCCGGCCCGGGGCTGCGCTGAGTGAACCCCAGCAGGTGGACGCCCGTGTGGAGCCCACAAGCGGCACGCAGAGCTTTGTGTACAGGTGTATACTTCTGCATGAAATACAAGATTTTGCCCTAGAATAAATTAGGTCAGAACTCTTCTTTTCCCCCTCACTCCCCCTCCAAGGAAAATAAAATAAAACTTTATAGCAAATGGAATTCCAGCCTTCGCACATGCTCGGGGGATCGCGGGTGAACTATTTCTGAATGTCTTCGCCGGCAGGTTTATGATCCGGGAGGGCCCGGCTGGGCGGCTGGCGGCAGGAAAGAGGGCTCTTTGTGTGGCTGCCCGGTGCAGGGCCCGCTGGCCAGGGCGCCGCGCCTCCGCCTTCCACGCAGCAGAACCCGGCGGCGCGCTCCGGGGCGGCCCCAGGACAGGCCTTCTCCCCATCGGGATGCTGCTAAGTGGAAACAGATGGCCCCGGAAGGCCGGAGAGGGCCGGTGGGCACACACGCACACACAGTCACACTCACCAATGCATGATCGCACACGTTGCCACGCAGCCAAACCCTCCCATGCGCGCGCGTGCGCGCACACACACACACACACACACACAACATGCCAGCTCACGCGCTGTCACACGCTGCAGTCTCGCAAACACATTCACTCACAAACACTCGAAAACACAACTCCCAGACCTGCTATCCGCGGCACAGGGCCACACACGTCCTCTCACAAATCTCACAAATCAACACATTAGCCTTGACCCTGGTGGACAGGCACCTCCTCTTCTCCCCTGACCCCCGAAACCTTCCCCTCGCCCCCCACGCAGGCCTCGAGGCCATTCCAAGGCCCTGCAGGCTTGCAGTGGCCCCGTGTAGTTCAGTGTTTTGAGGCTCCTTAGCCCCAAACCATAACAAGCTCCTTAGGATCAGGAGAGATTCTGGGCAGGGGTTTAATGGGACTGCCCTGGAGTTAGGACGTTACATTCTTCTTCTCAGAGTGGCCTGGAGCAGCAGTTTTTGAAGGACTCGAGTATTTTGGGTCGCAGCCTTCTCTCTATTCCTGAAGCCTCACGTAGGGGGAAGTGGTTGGCTCAGTCGGCTTCCTGGTCTCCCACGGTTTAAAAGGTGAAAAATCAAAATAATAATAATAAATAAAAATAATAAAAGGTGAAAAAGCACAGATTTGTTTGCGTGTTTCTGTTCTCTGCTCTGCGGCTCCCGTGGGTTTCCCTCCAGTTATCACAGCGTCTTCCATCTTAAATCTGAATTTCCCGCAACTTCGTCCTCCCCTTTTCCTGCTCTCCCAGCTTTGGCCGTTCAGCTCGGGCACGGGCAGAGACCTTCCACCTTGACACACACGTTTCAGCGAAAACTGAGGAAGCCAAAGTGCTTTCAGCGCCCAGCAGCGCGGCAGCGCTCCCAGCCCTGGGCCCGAGGACAGGGGACAGGGGTGCGGGGACCTGCGCGCCGGGCCCGCACCTGCCTCTCGCCCCCAGCACCGGCCCCGACGGCTGCCTGCGGCGGGAGGGCAGCGGCCCGGGCCTGGGGGCGAGCGCTGCGGGGCCGCGGAGGGAAAGGCCCCGAGACCGCACTTCGGAACCCTCGGGCCTCGGAGCGGCTCCTGCACCCGCACCCGCACCGCTCCCGCACCCGCTCGGCCGCGGGACAGCTGCCCTGCGCGGGGCTCCCGGCGGGGCCAGCCTGTGCCTTAGCCTCCGGGCGAACCTTACCGCACCGTCTGCGGGAGCTTCCCAAGCCCCGGGGACCGCGTGGCGGCGGCGCGCACCTGGCGGGGCTGGAGCTCGCAGCGGGTCCTGCCCGGAACCTGGCTCCCGACCGACGCCACCGACGCCCCCGGGTCGGCCGGTTCCCACCCCCGCGCTGCCGCCTCCGCCGCCCGCCGGGTGTGCAGGAGGGGGGGGGACAGAGAGGAGGCGGACAGAGAGGAGGGGAGAGGGGATGGGGGACAAGGGGACAGGAGGGGAGGGGGACAGAGGGGAGGCGGACAGAGAGGAGGGGAGAGGGGATGGGGGACAAGGGGACAGGAGGGGAGGGGGACAGAGGGGAGGGGAGGGGCACGGGAGGGGACGGGGATGGGAGGGGAGAGGGGATGGGGGACAAGGGGACAGGAGGGGAGGAGGACAGAGGGGAGGGGAGAGGGGATGGGGGACAGGGGGACAGGAGGGGAGGGGTGGGGGACTGAGGGGAGGAGGACGGAGAGGAGGGGAGAGGGGATGGGGGACAAGGGGACAGGAGGGGAGGGGGACAGAGGGGAGGGGAGGGGGCACGGGAGGGGAGGAGGACGGAGAGGAGGGGAAGAGGGGACGCTGCTCTCGGCAACACCCCCGCCCCCAGCACCTTGCAGGTCCCAGAGTTTGCTCAGCGCAGGACAGTTCCCGTTTTCCCCCAAGGGCAGGCTGTTGGGAATCCTGTTGCCCCTAAACACGTGCTCCCGACTCTGGTGCTCCGCGGGTCTGTACCGTTAACAAGACCCGGGACCAATGACCTGCTTTATACACTGAAGGAAATTCAGAGGCCTTGAGAGTTAATGGCGCTAAATGTGTTGGTTTTCCTGCTTTTTCCCCAGGGTAGGCAATGGGGGAGGGAGGGCGCCTTTCTGCCCTGTCTTATTCTCTCCCTCTCCCTCCTCTCGGTCCTTCCATCTGTCTCTGCCTCTCTCCTCTCTCAGCCCAAGTCAGCCTTCAAGCCCTACCTCAGACCCCCTCATTCCCCAGCCTCGGGTTCTGAGACGCCTCCGAGCACTGTCCCTAGGCCCTGCCTGGGGTCCCACCACCCAGGTCAACCCGGAGGCCCCACCACCTGGCCCTGGCTGCCAGCCCACTGCTCGCTCCCTGGGCTCACAAATCGCACTTCCATGCCCACCCAAGTAGCATCAAGCTGTGTTGACTTAGGGGGCAAATGAGCAGCCCACCCAGTCTCCTTGGGAACAGGGCCCGCTAAGGGAAGAAGATGGGCAGTTTAGTACAAATGACCAGCAGTGCTGACCAGTGGGCTTGGAGGAACCCAAGGGCAGACCAGTGAAGAAAGAAGATGGCCTCTGGGAGAATGGAGGGAGACGCCACCTGGAAGAGCAAAGAGGCCTGTGGAAGCACGCCTCGGAGTCACGGCCAGACCGCAGGTGGGTAGACTCTGAGCGGGAGCAATGTCAGGCCCTCTGTGAGGGTCCCTCAGACCAGCCTCTCCTCTCAGGCAGTCTCCGCACTGCTCCACCCCTCTCTCCAGTCTTCAAGGCAGACTCAGGCCTATATGCAAGGAAATTCCAGATCCTACTGCATCTCCTATAATACGCTCAATATGCCGCAAATTTAAAATCAGTGAGGGAAAAAATCAAGTAAACAACAAAAAAAAATAATATAAAACAGAGGGTTTTTCTGGAGCCACGGTAAGATGGGAAAGGAACACAACAAAGGTCTGAAGTCGGGCCTTATGGTCTCTGCACCATATTTTGGTTTCCAATAAGGCGGACATGGTACATTTTGCTCAATTTTCCACTCCTAATCACGTTGAGAACGTCGTGGAGAAGGGGCTTTCATTCTCCTGAATGGATTTTAGAGCTGGAATCCATTTCATGAAGTATCGCTCCTTTTCCAACTGGACTCGGACCTGGAGGTTGCCAGTCCTGCTCACATGTGGCCCCAGCTGGGTCAGAGGGCTAAGTGTAAGCTCCGGGTCAGGACCCCATGTGGTCCATCACCCGGAGAGGAGAGCTGGAGCCTGAGCGTACTTGCCACCGGGTAGGTAGCTCAAGCTGGGAGACATCCGGGAGAGACTTGGGGGCCCAGGGTCTTTTGAAAGGGCCTGGGGCGGGGAGTGACAAGGAGAGGGACGGGGATAGAGATACAGAGACACACAGAACTCATCAGTTATGTATTAGGAATCACACTCAAAAAGGGACAGAGTAAAGGAGGTATCAGGTCACAAAAGTCCAGCTGTGAATGTCGAGCCCAAATCGTAAAGGAAGACTTTCTGTTTAGGTGCCAGTGAAAATGCCACTGATGAAAGCTTATTTCAAGGAACCTTTTAGCCTCCTTAGAATCTGAAATAGAGGCTTTCAGAAAAGTGGGGTGTCTGAAGCTGACATCTAGGCCCCCACAGCAAATCTCAGCAGTTTTTTTTTTTTTTTTTTTTGGTGTGTGCCATCATGACCACTGTCTGAACAGACTAGGTCTTGCTTGTTGGTCTCTCTCTCTCTCTCGTAAGCTTACCGGCTTTCGATGGGGTGAGGACTATGACAGAGTCTCCCAGCCTCCCTCTAAACTCCCTACTTAGCTAAAGAATGTCCCAGAGAGTCTAACCTGCCTGGCCAGCTTTATGACACGGCCACTATCAATCTTGCCCTTAAGGGGACATTTGTTTATGACCCGATGGGAAGAGCTAATGGCTTCATGAACCCATTCCGCAGGGAGGGGAGAGGAGTCTAAAGAGAAGGCTCTGGGACAGCAGGCGGGATCCGGGAGTGAGAACTAGGCTCAGAAGCAAAGGGGGCCTCTCTCCAGGAGCTGTAAGATGGGAGCTGAGGGGAGAAAGAAACTGTTGCTCCCACCACCTTGTGTCCAGGGACACTGACGATGGGGGACAACACCGATATGGGTGCCCGGGACCTGTCCCCCTTCTGGGCAGCCTGGCCAGGCAGCCTGGACCTGCAGAGGATTCAGGGCCTCTCTTGGAATTTTGCACCATGAAGGACAAAACTAAAAGCCCGCCACCTTAAATATGACACCCCCTCCCTAGGGAACAGGGTGGGAGAGCAAAGGTCCTATGTCTCTTCTTTACCTATAGAAGTTCAGGGGAGCCTGATGGGGCTATAAGGCACTCTTGTTTCCTGACCCCTATTTCTGACCCCCGCAGGAAATAGCCAAGAGCTTACAGACCACCAGCACAATTGAGCCTTATTCCTCTGCAAACATCGATTATTAATGACACAAACTGCATGGAATGATAAATTGTAAAATGCATGCTTGTTTGCATGCAGCCTGGTGAAGAAAGCCCTGCTAACTACATAGCCCTGGAAAACAGCACGCGTTCCGACCACGCGTACAATATGCCAAAATGCTAGTTTTTATATGGCATGTAACATGCTGGCATCTACTCGCTCACTGTATAAATTGCTAAGCAAATAAATGCACCCATGCTACATAAAGCACAAACTACTTACTATCCTAAAGCTTTCCACAGAGGCTCATTTCAAAATTAGCCAAATCCCGACCACTAGATCCTGCCTTGTGTCCAAGGCTAATTTCAAAATGTCCTGTCTGTTGGTTAAGATACCAAGACGTCTCTCTTAGACTATCTTACAGGAAAAAGAAAATATCCTCATTGCTGAAAAAGTACAAATCAAACGTGCAGACCACTAAGGCATAAGTACTTGTCCCACATTCAATAAGGTCAGCGGTAGTTGTTTTTTTTTTTTTTTCTTAAATTGGATGCGAGTCCAAAAGCACTTGTATTGGGAGCAGAAAACATTTACCTCTATGGTTTCAAAACTCAGAATCATGAACAGAACTGCTGACCCTGCACTCAAACACAGCTCCTGCACTATCGCTTCGGCAGCTCGGGTAGAAATAACTGTGTACGTGTAACACAAACACCTTCCCAGACACTACGTCCTCCACGCCTGATTTTCAGACCTTGCAACCGAGGAGGGCAAAAGTGATGCCTAAGAAGCGGGTGCCCTGGGCAAGTGTGTAAACACTCCCCGCAGCTTAGGAGGGCTGTTTGCGGGCCGCAGAAGCCCGGGCAGCGCGCTCATGGCGGTGCCCTCTGCAGCCCCAGGAGCGCGGGTTCCCAGGGAGGAAGAGCGTGGGTGCCCGAGGTGCGCTCAGGGACGGTCGGGGCCCAGGCGAGCGGGTTCTGTGCCGCAGGCCCCCAGCCATGGTCGCCCCCCGCCAGCCCGATGCAGTGCAGGCTGCGAGTGTAGGCCGTGGGGGCAGAGGCCACTCGGGCCAGGCCTCCTTGACCCAGGTTGCCCGCTGCCCAGATCGCCTACCCGGCTGTGCCGCAGTCCATCCCTCCTCTCGGGCCTGGCCTCTTCGACCCAGGTCGCTCATGGCCCAGGTCGCCGGCCCCGCTGCGCACAGCCCACCCCTGCGCTGGGGCCCGGCCTCCTTGACCTAGGTCGCCCACGGCCCAGATCTCCTGCCTGGCTGCACCGCAGCCCATCCCTCTGCTTGGCCCGGCCTCCTCGACCCAGGTCGCCCACAGCCCAGGTCGCCTGCACCGCAGCCCACCCCTCCACTGCCTGGCCTCCTCCACCCAGGTCACTGGCCCCGCTGCGTGCAGCCCACCCCTGCGCTCCGGCCGGCCTCCTCGACCCAGGTCGCCCGCGGCCCAGGTCTCCTGCCCGGCTGCACCGCAGCCCATCCCTCTGCTCCGGCCCGGCCTCCTCGACCCAGGTCGCCGGCCCTGCTGCGCGCCGGTCCCCTCTCAGGAGCCAGGCCGCCAGGCCCCGGAGCAGGCGCGGCGCACGCCGCTCGCACAAAGCCCGCGGCCTCCATCGCAGCCACCCACCGCCCTTAGGCCCACCCGAGAGCAGCGGGTGCCCGCGACCTCCCACCCGGCGGGGCACCGCAGCAGCAGGCAGCAGCCGGGGCCTGGGGCCTGGAGCCGGGGCGGCCCTGCTGCTGGGCGGCCCTGCCCCGGGTGCCGGCTCCATCCCTCCAGGCGGCCTCCCTCGGGCTCCCCAGGCTGATGTCGGGGGGCGGGAGCTGCAAACACGCACGCGGCAATTACAGCTCATTAGCTGACCCCCGGACCGGGAGCTGCCTCCCGAGGCCGGCGCGGGCTGCAGAGCCGGGTGGGCCGCGCGTCTACACTCGCCAAACCCCGGTGCAGACCGCGCAGCGGGCCGGCGCAGGGAGGCCGGGGCCGGGGCTGCCGGAGCCGCGCGGCCTGGGGCGGGTCCACCTGCGGCCCTTCCCGGCCGGGCCTAGGCAAGCCAGGGCCCCGGGGTGCGCCCACCCCGCGGGGGTCACCGAGGCCGCCCCGGGCCGCGGGCCGCGACAGCTGGCGGAGCCCGAGCGAGCAGTCGGGCGAGTCCCTGCCGGCCTGCCTGCCCGGGGACCGCCGCGCCCTGGGGCGCCCTGGCCGCTGCGACCTTCCCGAGCAAATCAGAGGCCACGGAGAGCAGGGTTTGACTGAAATTAGAGTGTATTTATTTGCAGCAATCCTTTAACAATGATCAGATTTTGACAACAAGCAATAGCAATTACTGCTAAGTGTTGCCTCTAGATAGGAGCGGCAGATAGCAGGAAACTGTATTATCTCGAAAACAAACTGTAAGGCCCTGATCGGCTGTAATCAAATCGCCATCTCTCCAAAGTCTGATTGACAGGGCAGATCGCCCTAAGATAATGAATTTATTACATTTCCTGGGTTATTTACAAAGGGGGAGGGCCAATCTGGATCGCCCCCTACGTTTAACTGTAAATTAACAAGAAAAAAAAAATGGATCGAAAAGAAACCACCCTAGACTAAAAGGTTCTGCTCTTCTCTCCTTCTTATTGCTTTAAATCTTTTCCAAAAGAAATAATAATAATAATAATAATAATAATTGTTCTACAAACATATCTTCTAAAATAGTTTCCCAAAGATTAAATATCCCTTTCCAACCCACAGTATATATATATATATATATATATTTTTTTTTAACCAACCCTTCCATGTAACACACGAAGGATTGTAAATGTGGATGAGTTATATACATACACTTAAAAAAAAAAAGAACTGCTTTATTTTTCCTCTTACAAAGGAGTGAAATTAGTAGGAGAAATATCTATCCAGCATTTGGCTCACGGGGATGTAGAACAGACATCACAATTTTTTATGTGATACAGAAGCCAAATATTCCTCTGTGAATATCTGGAGGCACATTCACATATCTCTACACACAGGTATCACTGTGGTAACACCACTGCCGATTCATGGGCTTAAAATTTCCAGATCGTGTTCTGTCCTTACTGAAAAAAAATATATATATATATTTGTATATATGCCAACTCAGACCTGTTTAGGAAAATATCTTCTGACTAGCCACAAAGCAAGCTGACTATAGAGTACATTTTGCAGAAGACGTTGCAGGAAAAACAAATCTAAACAAAAAAGAGACTTTTAGGTGAAATTTGACAAGTTATAGTCAGAGGGTTTCTCCATTTCTCAGATATTTAGGAGGAGAATAGGTCATTTCTAGTGTTTTAATCTGAAATCTCTCTTTTTTTCTTATAATAATTAAAGCTGTATTAAAGTATCCAGACATATAGATCTCATTCAAACTGAATGGTAATTTATTAATAAACAAACAGTGAATATGTTCAACAAAAAGAAAAAAAAAGATGATAGAATAAGATTAATACAGTTTCCCTTTTTATAATGAAAAAAAAAAAGCACAATTTAAAGTTTCAGGCAATTTAACGTCAGGTTTTGGAAACACTTTCTGGCGTTTGGTCCACGACATCCAACTACAAATTAAAAATAAATTACTATATTGCAATTTACATTTTAAAACAAGTCCATGAATAAAAAGAAAGCGATTTTCTTATACGGGGACTTTCCCCCCTCCTTTCAACATAGGATAAAATATCTTACAGGTGAGAGGTGGAGGAAAGAGAGGGCAGGGGAATGGGAGAGGGGGAGGGAGAGAGAGAGAGAGAGAGAGAGAGAGGAGGAACAACGCGTGATCTCCGAAAAGCAAGAAGAAACTTACGTGTTATCTGGAGTAACACTGTCCTTTAATAAACCATGATTTTTTGCTGTCTCTGTACAAAATAGTTTACCGTTTTGTCTATTTAGATAAGGCCAAGTGAAGGTGGCTCTGACTCTTTTCAGAAAAACAGTTTCTCTTGTGCTGGTGAGCTGCATTTTTGGAGGGGGATTCTGTTCGCTGGTTCGGTGAATGTTTTTCAAGGCTTTCTCTTTCCTTTCCTTTTTTTTTTTTTTTTTTTAAGTCGGATTCTTTTTTTTTTTTTTTTTTTTTTGGTTTCGATTTTGCAAGCCGGTGGTTCTTTCGGCTGTTCCTGCTTTGGGGGTCCGATTCATTCAGTTCGCACTGGGGCCGGGCTGGGTGGCGGCGGTGGTGGCGGTGGTCCAGGGGGGGTGATGGGTGGATGCGGGCGCGGGGGGCGTCAGAACTTGCTGCAGTCGTAGACGAAGGCCCCGGACGTGCGGTACAGGGACTGGCTGGACGGGAAGGCCATCTGACAGCTGCTGTTCCCGTTCACCGGGGAGTTGTTGAGGCCCAGTCTCTGCGACTCGAACATCTCCCGCACCGAGTGGAAGTTCTGCTGCTGCCCCGGGTAGCCCGCGGCCGCCGCCGCCGCCGCCGCGCTCGCCAGGTGGCCCAGGTCTCCGCCCGCCTGGTTCAGGTACCACGAGGCGAGGCGGCCCTGGTGGGCCGCGGGGTGGTGGCCGCCGTCCTGCGCGCCGCCCGCGCCGTGGCTCAGGGCCGCGCCGCCGCTGCTGGTGGCCGGGGGCAGCGAGTAGTCGGGCAGGGCGTCGTCCACGGCCGGGCCGCCCGCGCCCCCCGGCGCGCCCTGCAGGTGGCCGCCGCGCTCGCCCGCCGCGTACAGGCTCATGGCCTGCAGGTTGCAGTGGTAGGTCCCCGCGCCCGCCGCGCCCCCCGCGCCCCCCGCGCCCGCCGCGCCCCCGCCCGCGCCCGCCGCGCCCCCGCCCGCGCCCGCGCCCGCGCCCGCGCCCGCGCCCTGGCCGCAGGGGGAGCCGTACAGGGCGCCCTGGCCCGGCGAGTAGGCGCCGAGCGCCAGCGCGGGCGCGAGCCCCGGGCGCGAGGCCCCGGCCGCCGCCGCCGCCGCCAGCAGGCCCGAGCCCAGCTCGGCCGCGGCCTGCGGCGACCCCCGCAGCGAGGTCATGATGTTGTCCACGCTGAAGCCCTGGCCCAGGTGCGGCGGCGGCGCGGGCTGCGGGGGCGCGGGCGGGGCCGCGGGGTCCGCGCCGTCCAGGCCGAGCGCGCGCGCGGGGCCCAGGCCGCCGGGGGGGCTGCCGCCGCTGGACAGGCTGCTGCTGCTGCTGTCGGGGCTCTCGACCTTGGGCACGGCGGCCGGGGACAGGGGCTGGGGCGGCGAGGGGCACGTACCGTTCTCGGTCTTGATGTCCTGGATGCGCACGGGCGGCGGCTGCGGGGGCGCGGCGGCGTCGGCCTGCTCGGGCGCGGCGGGCGCGGGGGGCGCGGGGGGCGCGCGGGCCTGCGGCGGCGGCGGGGGCGCGGGGGGCGCGGGGGGCGCGGCGGGCGGCTCCTTGGGGTGCAGCCGGTCCTTCTCCTCCTTGTCCTTGACCGCGTCCTTCTTCTTGAAGCGCCGCCGCCGCCGCAGGAAGCTGCCGTTCTCGAACATGTTGTAGGAGTCCGGGTCCAGCGTCCAGTAGCTGCCCTTGCCCGGCTTCTTGTCGTCGCGGGGCACCTTGACGAAGCACTCGTTGAGCGACAGGTTGTGGCGGATGCTGTTCTGCCAGCCCTGCTTGTTGTCCCGGTAGAAGGGGAAGCGGTCCATGATGAACTGGTAGATGCCGTTCAGGGTGATCTTCTTGTCCGGCGCGTTCTGGATGGCCATGGTGATGAGCGCGATGTAGCTGTAGGGCGGCTTCACCATGTCCTTGGGCTGCGGCTGCGGCGGGTAGGGCCCGTAGGCGCGCGCCATGCCGCCCGGGTACTGCTCGGCGTGCGCCGGGTGCGAGTACACGCTCATGGGGGCCGGCATGGCCCCGTAGCCGCCCCCCGCCGCCGCGGCCGCCGCGCGGTAGTAGCTCTGCTCGCCGCCGAGGTAGGGCACCACTCCCAGGGAGTTGGGGCTGGACACGGAGTAGCGCGCCTGCATGGCCCCGCTCGCCGAGCCCGGCCCGCGCAGCCGCCGCCTCCCGCCGCTCCGCTCCGCTCCGGGGGCAGGGGGCCGGGCCGGGCCGGGGCCGCGCCTCCCGGCCGCCGAGCGAGCGCGCAGCACGGGGCCAGCCGGCGCCCTCGCCGCCCGGAGCCCGCGCCCGCGCCCGCGCCCGCGCCCGCGCCCGCCCCGCGCCGAGCCTGCGCCCCGGAGCCCGCGCCCCGGAGCCCGCGCCCTCCGCTGGCCAGGGGCGGGGGGCAGCGCGCCGGCCGCCTTCCCGGGCCCCGCGTCACCTCCTCCGCCGGCTCCCGCGCGCGGCCGCCTAAGGAAGCATGGGGAAAACTTCTGAACTTTTGAGCATCCGTCACCCCGGCGAGGACTTTTTTACGCAGTTACATTTTTTCCGGGCCGCGGAGCCCCGCCCCGCCCCGGCCGCGGCAGCCAATGGCAGGCGAGAACCGCCTCCGGAGGAGCCGGAGGCCGAGCCCCGGCGGCCCGCGCCCAGCTGCGGGAGGACCGCGGGGCTGGCCACACGCGCGCCGGCCGAGCGCGCCCCGCGCCGCAGCCCGGCCGCCCCCCCGCGCGCCCGCGCCCCCGCGCCTCCCCGCCGGCGGGACCCCCGGGTCCCCGCGGGCCGCGCGCCCCGGCCGGCCCCCCGGGCGCCCCACGCCCGCCCTCCCTCCGCCTCCGCGCGGGCCGCCGGGCTCCGCAGCCGGCTGCTCCCCTTGCCCCCCACCTGCGGCCTCCCCGGGCCCCGGGTCTGGAGGCGCCGCCGCAGCGTCGCCCCGGCCTCGCCTTCCTCGCCACCCCCACCCAGTAGGGACAGGGCAGGGGGGCCCCGGGGCCGCGCCCGGACCGTGCCCAGGTAGGCTCCGCCCGCCCCACTCCGGGCCACCTGGCTCCCTCCCGCCGCCCGGGGCGCTCGGCTCCGCGGCCCGCTGCGGGGGCCTCCCCGCAGACCTCCCCGCTGCGCCGCGCCGGGGCCCGACCCCCAAGGTTGGCCCCTCGCCGCCCGCTCTCGTCGGGCCCCGCGCGCTTCGGCTCAGAGGAGGGTCACGCCTCGGGCCCAGCGACGCGAGCAGGTGTGATGACAAGAAGCAAACAAACACACGCCCGAGAACCCCGCGCGTCCCGCTCAGGCTCCATCCCCGCGCGCGCCTAACGGAGGTGTTGGGGGCAGAGGCGCAGAGGCGCAGAGGCGCGGGCGCCGCCGGTTCTGGGGGGGCCCCGCGCGCCCGAGACTCGCAGGGCGGCCGGGGTGCAGCGGGGTGCAGCGGGGAGGCGAGGGAAGGAGAGAAGCCAAGGACTGGTCCCCCCCCCCCCCCGCCTGCAACGCGGTTCTGCGTTTTGGCAACTGGAGAAAACACCCCCCCCTCTCCCGCAACACTAGGTCCTTTACCAGAAGCCGGGAGGGTGGGGGGGCCTGGCAAGCTTAGGAACCCGTGAAGAAGAGTAGTGTGACGCATTTAACACCTCCGCTCCCCCCCCCCCATTTCTGACAATCTTTAACTGCAGGAACGTGTTGGGAGCCCCTTTTGCCTTCCAGCTGGAATCCCGGCTTCCTCCCTGCACAAAAATTCTCATTGTCGCTTCAGTTGTTCGATGTCAGAGGCGCTGGCGAGTGTGGCAGGCTCAGCTCCTTGTCACTTGAACATTTAAAAAACAAAACAAAAAACAAAAAAACAAAAAAATAGCGTCTTTCGGACAGAGGAGAGGACCGGCCACTTCTAGAGCCAGCCTGGGGCTGGGCTGGGGGGTCGCCCGGAAGTTCCCATTCCTGAGGCAGCTGCCTCTCGGCCTGCTGGGCTCTCGGGGCACTTGAAACTCCCTTTTCCAGGGTGTTCGCAAGGCCCGGGGCTCAGATTGGAAGCAACACTTGATTTGTCAGCGGGAGGCTCAGTCCTGGACGGTTCCTTAGCACTCGCAGAGGGAGGAAGGGGTGGGAGGGAGAAGACCCCAGACTTGAAACGTGAATTCGTGTCCAGCCCCGGTCCCTGTACCCTGACATAAATTGTCCCCTTTGGCCGGGGCTTTATGGGACGCTCTGGCTTCAGCCTGGAGGTCATTAGGTGGGCTCTCTAAACACCCCAGCATTTGGTGAATTTGAACTTTAAGCTGCATCTCCACTGCTCGCAGGGCAGGGCACGGAGCGGGAAGCAGCCAGAGCTGCCCGCTTGTTTTCCTAACGTGGGAAACGCCAGCGGCCCCGGCGCTCTCAGTGGACAGTCGGGCCTCCCGGCCGGCCGGGCCGCGCACCGTCGCCTGCCCCCCTGCCCTCCCTCTCCCCGCGCAGCCCCGGAGCCCAGGCAGCGTGGGGTGTAAATTGCAGATCGAACCTCGGTGGCCACCGGGCTCCCCGCTTTGGGTGTAGAAGTTCCCGTTGTGCAATTAGTATCTGGCATGTGAAAAAAACTGGAGGGGGTGCAGTTTTATAAAGATCAACTTTCCACTGGTTTAGCTCTGGATATTCGCCAGGAAAAGATATTTGCATTTGTGTTTTATAAGCTTACTCGGAAGCAAACCTCCAGTAAACGGCTTGACTGTATTTCAAGTGCTTTGCTTATTTTATTATTGTTGTTAGTGGTGTTACTTTAAGGTTAAGGCACAGGAATGAAGTCTTCGGGGGAGGATGGGTTAAAGCTTTTATTTTGAGTCTTAAGTTTTTGAGGCTCCTTTTCGCTGCTCCTCGGGGTGGTTCCATCATCAGTCTCCTCAACAAACCTTGACTCAATTGGCAGAAATGCCCCCGCCGGAAACCTCGGGCTTCTCTTTCCTGACACCTCCCGCGCTCGCCGCCTGAAGGTCCCGCGGCGACAGCCGTAATGGATGTCTGGCCCAACTGTCGCTTGGCCCCACCGGCAACTCCCAGCCACTCCTTGACCTGCCAGGTGGGGTTACGATTCCCCGGGCCCACCGAGGGGTTCCGAGCTCTGAGGAGGGGGCCTGACGTCACAGCGGTAGTTACAAGGCCTCCCCAGGGCCCCGACTGCAGAAAAGCACGAGGGAGATGTGGCGAGCACTCCAGGAAATGCCTGGATTCGGGAACGTGGTGACACCGCAGGAATGTGTGTGTTGGGGGGAGTGGGGAGGAGGAGACGGTGCCCTAACGCAGGTCACCGGGAACCAGAAGGAGCTCTTTCTCTTTTCGTTTGATTCAGGACAAGTAGAGGGAATAAGGATTCGGGCGAGTCCCGAGTTCAAGAAACGACTCTTGAGCGGCCTGAGGCCAGCCCAGGGGGCACACACCGTCCTCCTCGGCGGAGACCCCTCGGGAGCGACCCCTCCCCGGCAGCCCAGTCGCCCCACGACCTGCCCGGACCCCTTCCCAGTCCACAGTTCCGGCGTATCCAGCTTTCGGCTCTCGGATGATATTCCCAGGAAGCCGGCCCGGCGGGGGGTCTAGGCCGCCCTGACGCGGGTTCCAGGGCGGGGAAGGGGGGGTGACCCTCGGGTCCAGGGGCTGCGGAAAACAGGAAAGGCAGGCTTAGGAGGTGAGGGAGGGGCTTCTGCTCCAGACCGTGTGTGGAGTCCAGGAGCGAGGCTGCCCGTCTGCGGCCGTCCTACCATCTCCCCCTTGGCTGCCAAGAGACAAATTGGAAGATTAAGGCAATTATCCTGCCAATGGGATTTGAAAACTCCCCACTAGACCGAAATCACAAACAAGGGCAGCAAAGTCCGAGTGTGCCTGTGTGTGTGTGTGCGCGCGTGTGGCATCTCTGAGCCTCTTAGGTAAACGCCTGTAGTCCTGCACACGGCCTGGGTGGTGTAGACCAGAAAGCCGGGGGTAGGGGGTGCTGGATGGTGGTCAGTAACCATTATTCGTTATCAACCCCGATGCTCTCTCGGAAGGAAGGTAGCGTTTGTCTTCAGTGTGACTTCTCAGCGGAAAGAGGAGGCGGGGACCCAACGTCTGCTTGCTTCTCCCTCCTGGTTGGGAGGGTCAGCAGAGGTTGTGCTCACGCAGCACCTCCAATTCATCCCCGTCCTCAGCACAGAAATAATTCCTACAATAAACAAACAGACCAAAACAAAACAAAACAAAACAAGGAGCGTTTGTTTTTCCCATCATGTTTGGGCGGCAAAGTGATCCCCATTGCCTGGGTCCACGATTAAAAGTCCTTGGATAGTCGCCCTCGGAGGAGCAGACCTCCGCAGGAAGTTAGCAGGCGGGATGATTTAATGTCATGGCCCGAGTCCCCGGGGTGGCCGGGCGCGCCGCCTGCGCGGACAGCGACAGCGACACCTGCTCCGGCCGCCCCGTCGGGTGGGTGGGCGCCCCGTGTGCACAGGGCGCAGCGGAGGAGCCGCGAGGAAGGGGCACAGGCCAGTTGGGAAGGGAGCCTCGGGGCTCCCTGTGTCCTGGCAGAGGGATGGGGCCTCGAACCGTCGCCCTTCACTACGGTCCAGGACGGGGATGCGCCCTCGGAAGGGGAAGGAGCCAGCGCGGGAAGGGACCAGGTGCCTGCGTGCGCGCGCGCACCTGCCGGGCTTGGCCTGCGAGCCCCGACGCGGGGTGGAGGGCCCTGGTCCGCGCAGCTCCGGGCGGGAGGCGGGAGGAGGGAGGTGGGAGGGCCCCGCGGACCTGCAGCCCCGGCCAGCGGCGCGGGGTGGGGGGTAGGAGGTGGGGGACACCCGGGAAGCGCGCGCTCCCGCATGTTTGCTCCCTGGGCGCAGGGGCGCGGGTCACAGGACGGCTCCGGTGCGCGGATGGACCGACCCGCAGCTCGCAAGCGCGCGCAGGAGGCGGCGGGGCCCCCCGGGTCTCCGACCTCGCGCCCGGGGAGCCCCCGACGTGCGCCCCCACCCGCGGGCTTCCACCCCGCTTGCAGCGCTTGCAGCCCGAGGCCGTGGCGCAGCTGACCTCCCCGGGGGGCGCGGCCCTCGCGTGCGCCCCCCGACGTGTCCCCGCGACTGCATGGGGAGGGGGCGCCCGGAGCCCTAAGGGCCCAGCCCCACGGCCGCGGCCTGGCCCGGGGCTCCCTCCGCGGCGCTGCGCGTGGCCCGAGCGCCCCCTGCGGTCCGCGGCGCGAGGCCCACCCGGGCTCAGCCCCTGGCTCCCCAGCCTGGCCCGGGAGGGTTGGAGGGGGCGGCCGCGGTGGGGGCGCGGCGGGCGGGGCAGCGCCTGGGGCCCCGTGGAGAGCCGGGCCCAGACTCCAGGGCTCGGCCCAGCCTGTTCCTGGAGCCCGCGGTGACCCGGGCCCGGGCCCCCGCTGCATTCCTCCCAGGCGGCCCCTTCTAATTGATGTGCGCCTTGCAGAAAGAGCGAGGCCGCTTCATCAAATGAATTACATTCTGGGAGATGCCAAGGAATGTATTTACTGGCAGCCACAGGTTTGCCAATAAAAGTTGCAAATGAAGACTGCTGGTTTCCAGGAAAATGTACTTCTGTTTTTTAACCACACCTTAGTCTTAATTACGAACAAAAACCGAACGTCCGAAGAACCTGTTTGGAGAACAGGACCGGTGAGTGGCAGCGATAGTGGCTACTCGTGCGGTCTCACACCCCCACACACACTTACACGCCCCGGAGACACCGTAGGACAACACCGACCGTGCACACTGCAGATTTACCCACGGAGAGACTTGCCAATATTTACATACACAGTAGACACAGACACAAGGCTAGACGCTGGCAGGCAGAGAGGTATGCATTCGGATTAGTGCTATTTAGTTTGGAAGCGGAGATATAAGAAAAGATAAACTGTGGCAAATAAAGAGGCGAATTTCCACAGAATCTTAAATAGAAATAAATGTACGAAAGGAAAGGAGGCACTTGCTCCCCAGGATGGAGCTCCCACCGAATGTGCCCTAGTGTTTTTCAAGGCCCGTAGTTGACTCGGGTTTTGTTATAAATTAAGGGCGGCAGAAAAAGAAATCCAGAATTCAGTTTTAGTGGGTCCCTTTTTGCCTGGGGTCACAAACACCCCAGTCAGCAATGGAAAATACTCCGCTCACCGAGCGGGACAGCTCTTTGTTCGCCCGATGTTTGCTCCTGAAGACGCTTGGTTTGGGGCAGAGCGGGGACTAATGAAGGGTCGTTTTGTTCGCTGTGACACTCCTCTAGCCTCAACCCCAGAGCCTCAGACAACGTGGATAAGATGCATGCAGCCTTTCTTACTGTCCTTCTGCAGAGGTGAGGGCTCCAGGTGATCATTGCATTTGATCGGCCCAAGGATGCGGACACTATCGTCATCTGCATCTTCGATGGAAGGAGCTGAAGCTCAAAGAGAGCAAGGTCCTTGTGCAAGATGGCACAGCCCTCCCAGTGTCGCTTTGTGTTTCTCCTTGGGTCTCACGTGCCATTCCTGATAAGGAACGTCATTTACGTGCTACTAGGAGAAGAGAATTAAACCAGCGGCCATCACGGGTGGATTCAGTCTCCTCTGTTTTGCATGGTCTCCTGTGCGTCTCAGGTCGGTGGCATCCTGGCCCATCCACCTAATCCGCTGACAGACGGGGGCTTTCCCCGTGATTCCAGCCGCCGATACAGGACGCGATACCTTTTGCTGGGCACCTTGTGAAGGGCAACAGCAATCGCCGCGGGGAGACGCTCATCTCCGTCCGTGCTCGAATCTGTTGCATGCGTGCAAGCTTACTCGCCTTGCACACAGCTGGCACGTCTGCACACGGATGTCCTGGAGATGCTCCTCAAGTGGGCGAGGCAGGGCTCCCACCCAGCTTGCCAGGTCCAGGGCCGCCTTCCGGTCGCCCCATCCTCCTGAGCCTGAAGTTGAACAGGCCCTGGGGTGTAATGCAGTGCAGGCCTTTGGCCTTGTGGGGCTTCCGGGGGGCAGGGTAGCAGCAGGGCAGGCCAGAGAGGTGGGGTGGAGGGAGAAGAACAGGCAAGAGGGCCCCCTTTTGCCCTTTCCGGGAAAGAACCCCTCCCCTGCCCAACTCGGACTTGGCCTGGGCCCAGAAGATTGGTCCAAAGGCCCCCAGTGAGGGTAGGAAGAGGCTCGGCTAGCGGCAGAGCCAGAGGAGGCCCCTGACCTGGGCCAGGCCTCTCGCCTCTCACCTCGGGAGCTCCTGGGAGTGAGGGGCTCTGCTCTCCGGGGGGGACATGCCAGGGATGCGTTGCCCTGGCCCTGGGGGGGGTGCCCACCGCGCCAGGGTTTCCCGGGTCTTCCCAGGGAGAGCTGGGCATGCCCGGCCCCAGTGGGCGCGTCCCCTGCCGTGAGCCAGTGGCCCCTGCGGGCGGTGGGCACCAGGGCCAGACTCCCCGGGGAGCGGCCCAGCCCCCGCCGGCCGCAGCGACAGTCTGGGACTGCCCTGCTTCTCTTCAAGGCCAGCCAGTGTGGGCGTCTGGGCCCCTTTGTCTGTCCCTGCAGCGCCGGGGAAGGTTCTCTTAAAGGCCAGGCTGCTGTGTTCACAGGCGCGCGCACGTAATCCCGACCCAGGGCCTGTGTTTAGTCTATCTCGCTGACGTCCTTCCTGAACAGATGGGAAGAGGAAACGATTCTCTTGGCCATTTTTGCCTTCGCGGTACCCCGGCCCATCCGTCATTTTCTCGCCTCCGGCTCCGGACCCGAGGTCTGCACCCACCGGCCTGGCTGTCGGGGGACCCGCCGCCCACCCCACGTGCGCTCTGCCTCCTTTCTCCGCACAAAGGTTTACATTATGGCCTCTCCTTGTGATGAAACAGGCTCCAGATTAGATAAGGTTAAATTACGCTTTTATAGGGTGCCAGGGCCGGCTCAGGAGACGGCTCCTTTTATTTGCGAGTGTGCGCTCACAATAACAGTTTGTTTTCCTGCTGATCTGCCTCCCCAGGCCGACCGGTGTGTGCGCACCCGCCTGCCCGCCCGGGAGGGGGCCACTCGCCCCCCGGGGGAGCGCCCCTTGCCAAGAAGCAGCCAGCCCCGGACGCTGCCGACTTCGGGGAACCGGCCCGGGCAGCAAGGAGAGTTGTTTTGCTTTTGTGTGTGGCAATTCCGCACGGTGCCCGGTGCCGTCTTAAGAAACACCCCATAGTAGTTTTCATTGTTTGCCTTTATGAGCATTTGCTATCAAAGATTATTTGTTAGGTGTATTTGTTTTAGTAAGGAACACGTCCAAAGGCAGGCAGACGTGTCACTGGGAAAATGTTTTGGCAGGAGTCGGGCAGGGGTTTTACATAATAGGAAAACAAACGGGCTCCACCCTCCTCACATCAAGGCAAACAGTCACATATTTTGTTTAATATCAGTCACACTGTCTACTGTCTGCTGGAAGTAGGTTAGTTTTCTAGTAAACATCACTATCATTGATGTCAACTGTTTTTTTTTTTTTTTTTCCTGGAACAGCCTCAGACTTGCTCAGATCATGATGCTTTGTCCACTTTAGCCCGTCTTTGGGCATTTTAGAGGAGAGGGCTAATGCACGGCGATAGCATTTCCTTTTATTTTCACATGGGTCTTGAAAAGTCTGTGTTTCCGCGTTTCTCCCTAGTTTGGCACATTTGGAATCTCCCTTGACTACGGATTAAACGGAGTAAAATAAACAAGTTTTTCTTACTTTTCCCCCTTCTCTTGCTGGTTTGCACATCAGCGTTCCCGATGATATCTATATAGCTCTGCTGATTTCAAGGAGATTCAATTATCAGCTGGTGTTGACAGTCTGTTGTAAATCTCATAAAAGGAGAGCTGGACTTTATTTTCTGGCTGTGCCAAGCTTTTTCTGAGTAGGTATTTAGAACCCAGAAGGCAACCCCCCAGCAGATCGGAGTAATATTAAATACAGGTCAAGTGCTGGATTCAAAGTTTTTGGCAATGTCCCTTTAAAAACAAGTTTTTCTGATAGGCCTAGATCTGCTTTTCCAATATTAGCATAACTTTCAGTTTTATCCAGCAGACAAATATTTCAAGTGTGTACCTTCGGTGGAAAAAGAAAACGACGGACACATAATTTGTTCTTTCTCTTAGGACGAGCTTCAATTTTTAATGGCTCTCCCAAATGCACGTCTTGATAAATTCAATTCATTTCCTCTCCCCTCCGTGCTTCATTTCTGGCCATTCAGTATTACAATCGGGACTTGAAGTCCCCTGGGTGTGGGGCACGGGAGGGGAGGGTGGAGGTGACAGCAGGAAAGAGATCAAAGCAAGAACCAAAATCTTGAAGAAAAAGCTTGATGGGTCTTTTATTGATGTTACTTTGTCTTAAGAGGCGGATGACCGTGCCTGTGGGTCCTCTCGTATTCTGAGCGGCCTGTTAATGAGCATATGGGGCTGAGAGTCCCGTGGGGGCTGCAGGGGAGCCCCCCGTCCTCCTGGCTGGTGATTCAGTCTGAGACCCCACAGGGAGCCCCGAGGCTCAGAAGACATAGGTGACCGGGTTTTGCTTTGTATTTTATTATTATTATTATTATTATTATTATCATCATCATCATCATCATCATCATTATTTATTTTTTGCAAGAGGAGGGTAGGGTTGCTTCTGCTCAGGCATGGCTCCTCTTGTTTTTTTGTTTTTTTTGTTTTAAGGTGCATGAACTCTCTAATGGCTCAGGGCAAACTGCTTCTCTGTCGGCCAGGATGCCCCATTGCCCCCCAGGGCCGGGGCAGGGAGTGGGTGGGGGGCAGAGGGAAGAACAGGGGGAGAGAGGAGGGGAGCGCCGCTGCTCACCTCCTGCTCCTTCCTCCCGCAGGCCCAGTTAGGGGAGGGGGTGGGGGTTCCGGAGAGGACAGTGCCCCGAGGTGGACACCCTGGAAGTGTTTCAAGATGCTGAATGCCCCGGAGGCTGAGCTGCTGGTCGGGAGCAGGGGCGGCCGCGGGAGGGGGCCCGAGCGCCCACAGCCCCCCACGTGCTCACGGGGTGACTTCGCACCTGCTGGAGACCGTGCTCCGGTAGCATCCAGGTGACCTTGGGGACCTTCTGACGGTGGCCACGGGGTGGGGGGAGTGGGGACCTTCTGACTGTGGCCACGGAGGGGGGGGGGGGGGGGTCCAGGGCTGCTGTGTCCAGGGCCTGCCCACTCCCCAGACACCACAAAAGGCCACTTTCCTTTTTGAAGCAGATCCAGACTAATAGGGATGACGAAGTGCAGGCAGGACGCCTGCGGAAAAAAAAGGACTTCTCCCAATTATTTCAGTGGAACGGAACGGTTGGGCCGCGGTGAGCAAAACCCGACGGGAGCTGCAACCTTGTCCCGGGGTGACAGGGGGCGGCGGGGGGGCACCTGGCAAGCTCCGTCCACCTCTCCGAGCGGGCACTGGGCATCTAGTGCAAGGTGCCCAGCCGTGCCTCAGTTTACCTGATGACCAATGGAGAGAACATGATCCATCTGCTTTAACTGAAAAGGTTTTAGCTTAGACGGTAGAAGAGGGAATTCTACGGGAAGACGTGGGTGCAGGGCCTGAGGACCAAGAAGCTGTCCATATGGGACAATATAAGGAATTCCTCGGCCAGGTGAAGGCAGGTGTGTGCCCAGGCTCTGGAGCTGCAGGTAACGTGGTTCCTGCGCCGACCAGGCTGACCTGGGTCGGGCATCGGGGGGTGTGACCTGCGAGGGAGCCGCAGCCCCAGGGCTGCAGGTCGGAGGGCAGGGCCCAGACCCAGGCGTCCCAGTGGTTTGGCTGGGAACCATCCCCCCTCCACCCCACCCCACCCCCGTGTGGGATGCGGGTGGGTCCTGTTCACACTGCCAGGTACCTGAGTTTGTAAAGACACGGAAGCGGCACAGTCTACACCAGGGTGAGTTGGGTGTAAACACCAGGAGGGGGTCGATGGTGCGCACTTTGGAGGAAAACCTTTTTGGAAGAAACATTTGAATCAAATTAGATGTCTGTTCACGAGAACGTCCGCTCAGTGGGCTCGCGAGCATCACGGTCACTGAGGACCTTGCAAAGTGTGGGCGCGATCCCACAGATGATTCCTTTGAACGACGACGCTGCCCCAAGAAGAGGGTAGTTAGGGTCGTGGGGTGATGCTTTCTCCCATCTAGACGCTTCTTTAACCTATGAGGGAATAGGCTTTTACCCTCCAAGGTGGGGATGTGGATGGGAACAGCTCCATTTGTCCATTTGTGATTTGAGCTGCACAATCACACCAAGAGGACGTGCTTTCTCTGCAAAGTCCGCCAGCTGGCGGCTGGGCCTGGAGCTTCCCGGGGACCAAGTATGGGACAGGTGGGGGGGAAGACGGGGTGGGGAGGCTGGGGGAAGAAGAGGTGCAAATGGCCCTGAGTAATTCGGTGGGAGGAAGAGATAAACCAGGGGTCTGAAGCCTCTGGGAAGGCGAGGCAAGCAAGCAGCAGCTACTCCCAGCACCGTGGGCATCGAGTTTCCCATAAAGCTCTTTATCTTCCTCTGCTCTGATGTTATCTCCCCTTTAAAATGGCAAATCGTTTATATAAGGATCGCTGATTCCCCAAATAAAGGCGCCGCAAAGTCAGAGCGCAGGGCAGCGAGCTGGGGAGGGCTGCCTTCCCCCTGCTTTTGCGGGAATCTCACAGCGGGCAGGGAAGGAGGGGGTGAGGGGTGCTGGGCTGCTGGGCACCGAGGTGATGGCTTGCGCTGCTCTGGTGCTCCTGGGTGCTGTGGGTGCGCATGGGTGCGCGCTGCTGCCGTGTGTGTGCTTGGCAGCTCTTGCACAAGTGGCCCTGGCCTCCCAGACAGGGTCGTGCATGCACCAGGGCTTGCTGTCTGGGCAGGCCAGCTCTGGAGCTCCGGGGCGCGGGGGGTGGGGGGGCAGCCCAGGTTCTCAGGTGATGTCAGCCTTAGACCGGAGACAGGTGACACCCAAGGTAGGCTCCTCGGTTTGCCCTTATTGGCAGCAAGTTTAGCTGCTGAGGGGGTTTAGGTTTTGATGCAACCTGTTCTGGAGTGTGTGCATCTCAGTACACGAAGGGGACTTCGGTGTTGAAGCCTGGGACCCAGGGTTTCCGTTGCTGCTGAGCTCCACAGGCATATGCCATGGGTACCCGCCCTGCCCTCCTTGCCCCCTCGGTGCCCCCAGTCCCTGCAGGGCCTCGGGGCCGCGGTGGAGCTCTGCCGCCATCTAGCGCCCGCCGCGGGGCAGTGCAGCAGAGCCTGGGGGAGGCGGGGAGCCCGGTTGGGCCTGCCCTGGACCAGGTCCTTGCAAGTCCTCCCTTCACTGTGGTCCACAGGAGGGGCCGTGGGGGGAGGTAATTAAAATATTTGATAATAATAGACGATTAATGTCAATATAGTGATAAGATATAGTGATTAATTAAATAAAGCACAGGGGCCTCCAGGGCGCATCCAGAGCAGCCCACCTGCTCCGGAGACGGCACCCCTGGGTCTCATGGTGGCAAATTGGGGTCCGGTTTGGAGGCTGTTCCCCTCCCGTGAGCAAAAAAGCCACAAATGAACTGGAATTTCATTGCTTCCTACTTTCTACGTTGGTCCCCACCCCCCCGCCCCACACCGTGCCCTCTCCAAATCCACGTGTACCCACCAGAGGTAAACTGAGGCCCAGAAGGGTTCAAAATGAGTGCTGGGTCGCACAGCTCTATCTCCTGGACTGATTCTGGAAGCACAGCGGCCCCTCTTGAAGGAGACTCCCCAGGGCAAGCCATCCCTGTGTCCCTGAGTGTAGGGGAGAGGGGGGTGAGCGAGGAGGAGAGCTGCGGCTCCCAGGGGATCTCAGACACGGGGTGGGCGGTTAAGGGAAGAACATTCATGGAAGTGAAGGAGCTGGGTGTTTCCTAAAACTCTCCATCCCATTTCCTGCTGGGAAGTCTTCAAACCCCTCACCCCACTGGGCTAGGGAGAGGGTGTCTGCGAGGGCGCATGGCCATTAGCAGCTCACCTTCCAGAATTCAAAGCATTCAGAGAATTGTTGGGCCTGTGGAGGGGTGGAGGGGGCAGGCCCAAGACCCCCCCGGGGGGGGAAGCAGGTGCCCCCGGCAAGGGCCCAAGCCCTCCTGGGAACGAGCCACAGACTGACCCCAGACCCAGCTGGCTGGCGTGGTCTGAGCACCCGGCAGGGGAGGACTTGGAGGTGCCCCCAGACGTGTGGGCTTGGGGAAACCTTGACTGTGGTTCACAGGAGGGGCCCGGGGGGCTGGGGGGGGTACTCAGAATATCTGATGATAGTAGATGGTCAATGTGAACATGGTAATAAGGTATGACTGAGTACACCCAGCATCGGTCACTGTGTGGGGGACCCCCGGGGCACGGAGCTGGCAGGTCCTCGGTGGCCGGGTTCCTGCTTGGGCGGTGGGTGGCCTGACCTGGGCTCCTGGGCTCTGCGGGTGCGGGTGCGGGTGCGGGTGCGGGTGCAAGAGGCGGCCAGGCCTTGCGGGCGGGTCCCGGCGCTCCCTCCCGAATGGGCGGGCTGGCGCGGGAGGACCAGGCGTGCACTGCCACTTGGGTCTGCAGGTGCCAAGCTGCCCTCCATGCTCCCTGGGCCAAGCTCCCGGCGCCCAAGGCTCGCAGGTGTGCACGGAGGACCCCCCGCCTGGGGCCTGGGCTCCGCCGCCCCCACGGGGCCAGGTGCCGGCTGCTGCCCCTCTGCTCCCTCTGTGAGCCCCGTGGCCCGGTGCTCTGTGGTCGGCTTCCCTGCTGGGGAGGGGGGAGGGGGAGGGGGAGGCCAGGAGGGGGAGGCTGGGAGGGGAGGTCAGGAGGGGGGAGGCCAGAGAGGGAGGCTGGAGGGGGGACACCAGGAGGGGAGGTTGGGAGGGGAGGCCGGGAGGGGAGGCCAGGAGGTGAGGCTGGAGGTGGGAGGCCGGCAGTGAGGAGGGAGGCTGGCAAAGGAGGCTGGGAGGGGGAGGCTGGCAGGAGAGAGGCTGCACAGATTGTCAGGGCAGGGGGAGGTGGGCAGCGAGGCCAGAAAGGAGGCCGGGAGGGGGAAGGCTGGCGGGGGGAGGCCGGTGGGGGGGAAGGTCGAGAGGGGAGGCCAGCGGTGAGGGGGGAGGTCCAGAGAAGGAGGCCGGAGGGGGGAAGCCAGAGCGGGGAGGCCAGCAGAGAAGCCGGGAGGCAGGAGGTAGGAGGTAGGAGGGGGGAGGTGGGTAGTGAGGCCAGAGGGGAGGCCGGGAGGCAAGGCTGGAGGCTGGAGGCCAGTGGCCGGCGGCCAAGGGGGAGCCCGGAGGGGGTAGGCCGGAGAGGGAGGCCGGGACGGGGAGGCCGGCAGCAAGGGTGGAGGCTGGAAGGGGAGACCGGAGAGGGAGGCAGGCGGCGAGGCCAGAGGGGAGGAGCCCGTGGGCCGTGGAGTGACTGGTGCGGTGTAGGGAAGGGCTCCCTGCGGGGCCGGTGCCCCGGGGTCACGGCGAGTCCTGCGGCCTGTCCCTCCCTGGTCTTGCCCGACCGAGCTCACGGCAAAGGCTTCAGGGGCTGAGACCGGGTGAGGTTGGACCTGGAAGGACAAAGGTCACGGCTTCCGTCCCGCGGCCTCCTGTCCCCTGGGCTTGTCCACCAAGAACGCTCAGTGCTTGTGTCGGTTCCGGCACATTCTCCATGGGCTCCACTGGGCGCGGCAGTTTTTAGAAAACAGAATTCTAGTCCTTCAGCGGCGAGAGAAAACTTCTCTCCTTCCCACGACTTTTACAAAGGGCTTCTGTGAAGGATGCGCCCTTGACAAGTGTCCCTGCTTCCTCGGCACTTGGAGTCCTGCGCCATTGGTGACACACCCCAGGCCTATTGTGAGGTCCGGGTGCTCCGCGTTCAGGCAGAGACGGGAGTGCGGGCGCCTGGGCTGTGGGCTCCTGGGCCGTGGGCGCCTGGGCCATGGGCTGCTTCCCTGCACAGGCCCGGGCCACCGTCGGGGTCACCGTCAGGGTCTCCATCGGGGCCACCATCAGGGCCGCGGCTCTTGGGTCTCCTGAGGCTCTGCAGCCCGGGAGGCAGCTGTGGGGCAGCCAGGAGCTGGCTTAGCGACCCTAGACAGCAGGTTCTCTCCTGGCCACAGTCATTTTTTGTGCCTTTGTCTGGCTTTTTCCTTTTTTTGAAGACAGCAAAACAAATACTTAAAAAAAATATCATGCAACACACACACACACACACACACACACTTGCACACGCATGCACTCTGCGGCCCTCAGCTACCCAGTGGCACCGAGTGACAGAACGACGACGGGCGGGAAGCTTCCCCCACGGTCCCCGACCAACCGCCTTACCCGCTTCTTCCTCAAAGGCCCTTGGTCCTCCGGAGGAAGAGCCAGGTCAGCCCCCGGGGGCGGGCGGGCCAGAGGCGGGGGGCACGGGCGGGCACCCACCTGGGCGTCCCTCCCCGCCGTGGCCTCCGAGGCCAGCTGCTCTGCACAGACCGCGGTCGGCCTCCTCTGCTTGGGCGGGTGCCGGGGCTTCGGACGGGCAGCGGCGTGCGCAGGCTCCCGGGTCATCAGAGCCGTTCCCGAGGCGCCAGCCGCCTGGTCAGGCTTCTAGAAAACGCATCCAAGAAGGAGAAGGTCCACCCGAGGCCGCTGACGCCGGGGACACAGCTTCCGTGCCCGTCTTCCTGGCACCTGTCGGGCGCTCGCACACGCGGAGCCAAACCCCCGGTGAGTCGCTTTGCTGCTCCCAAACCCGCCGCCACCCTCTCCAGATCGCCCAAGGATCTTTTCATCAATTCAAGGGAAAAAACGTGCTATTTCAGTCCCCAAGCGTGTCTCCTTCGGGTTGGAGGACTGTCGCGTCACGGGACAGGCATGCGGCACCTGGCCCGGGGCGGGACGCCCGATCGTTAGGGCTTTTTTCTGGGTAGCATATTTTCCACCGAATATATACTTTAAAATGAGATTTTTATTTGGCTGTAACCTTCCATTCATGGCCCGAGTCTAGGAGCGTGCGTGCATGGTTCTTTTTTTTTTTTCATAAGAGACACAGAGGCAGAGACACAGGCAGAGGGAGCGCACGGTTCTTTTTTTAAAGATTGAACAAAATTAATCTTCCTGAGGGTTTGTGTGCGCGTGTGTGTGTGTGCAGAGGGGGCGCCGAGAGTGGGTTAGAAGGAAGTAGGAGCGTGGGTTTTGGACTTTTCTTCCTCTATCAGCGGGAGGCGGGGGGAGAGCATCGCAGGCAGGCCCGGCGCCGGCCCGGAGCCCCAGGCAGGGCTGGATCGCACCATCCGGAGGTCGCGGCCTGAGCGGAAACCAAGAGTTGGACGCCCACCTGCCCGAGCCGGCCAGGCCCCCCGAGCCTTCCTCCTTTGGAGCCGAAGCTGAGCCACTTCGGTGGCCGCGGATCACCACCGTGGCTGGACTGGAGCAGCCGGTGCTGCCGCAGATTCCAGTCTTGCACACCAGCAAGCTCCCTCTGACGTCGGTGGAAGCTGTGGGTCACACCTCCGCGGACGAGAGCCGCCACCACCTCGATGGTGGCCTCATCAAGGAATGATCTAGACTCTTTAGACAAAAGGTGGAGTTCCGATGTCTGAAAAACCTGTTGGATGGTGTCAGCTCAGCAGGTCTTTACAAGATTGTTTGAAATCAGAGTTGCACTGGATTGTCACGATGATGTTTCAAACGCGGGAAACCTCAACTTAAAATGAGCCCAGGTGATGGGGATCCCTCGGTGGCTCAGCGGTTTGGCACCTGCCTTTGGCCCAGGGCGCGATCCTGGAGTCCCGGGATCGAGTCCCGCCTCGGGCTCCTGGCATGGAGCCTGCTTCTCCCTCTGCCTGTGTCTCTGCCTCTCTCTCAATCTCTGTGTCTATCATGAATAAATAAATAAATAAATAAATAAATAAATAAATAAATAAATATTTTTTAAAAAAATGAGCCCAGGTGACAACGACGTTTCAGCGCAGCGGACCTGAGACCCGGATGGAGTCATGCCTCCCAGGGCATCATTCGGTTGTCTGCACCAGGAGTTGAGAGAAAAGTTTGCTGGAGGTTGGAGGAGCCTCGAATTCACACGTAGGACGGAGCCAACCGCCTGGCCGCAGGGCTCACAGACACAGCTCGAGGTCTGTGTCCTCGCTCAGCAACGACCAAGAGCTCCCGGCTGCTGAGTGGCTCTAGCTTCATCCCAGGCTTTGGCATCTGCAGGTCTAGACTCACTGGCAGCTTGTCTGCCTTCCTGCAGCAACCTCCGACTTAATTTTTTTAAAATTTTATTTATTTATTCATGATAGACATAGAGAGAGAGAGAAGCAGAGACACAGGCAGAGGGAGAAGCAGGCTCCATGCCGGGAGCCCGATGTGGGGCTCGATCCCGGGACCCCAGGATCACGCCCTGGGCCAAAGGTAGGTGCCAAACCACTGAGCCACCCAGGGATCCCTGACATAATCTCGTTTTATGTTGCTTCTGTTTGAACACATCTTATTTAACGTGCAGATGGGCCCCGGCTTACAATGGTTTGGCTTATTTTTTGACTTCAGGATTCAGTAGAGACTCTACTTTAGATTCTGAAGTCTGGTCTTTTCCTGGTCTAGCACTACGGAGAACAGCGCCGTCGTGTGACGCCGGGCGGCCGCAGCAGGGCTCCGCTGCGGGCAGACACGCGGTCACGGAGGTCAGCCACCTCCACACTTGCAACCGCCCTGTTCCCCTGGGCCGCTCTGTTTTCACTTTCGGGGCGGCGTTCCATAGATTACATGGGATCTTCAAGCCCTTATTATGAGACAGGTTTCCTGTTAGATGCTTTTGCCCCATGGCAGGCCAACCAACGCGAGTGTTCTGAGCACGTGGGGGCTAGGCTAAGCCATGTGGTCCGGTAGGTTAGATGTGTTAAATGCGTTTTTGACTTATACTATTTTCAGCTTATGATGAGTTTATTGGGGTGTAGCCCCATTGCACGTTGAGGAAGGAAGGTCTGTAGACTGTTGATTCTTTGCCCCTGGACCCATGGCCAACGGCACTGCGGCTCAAGCCTGAACGAAGCCGTCTAACACGGGGGCTTTCTCCTTGAGGCACGTCCTAGCCTTCTTGCCCGTAGAGACAGCAGACGGCACTCTCAGCATTCGGCTAGGGGCCATGGGAAACAGCAAGACCACCCATGAAAAGGCACAAAAATGCAAAAAAAAGGGGGGGGCCCTACATAGACCAGAAAAAGAGCCCTTGTTTAAATAGGAGAGCTGAACCAAGGAGGTGGAGAGTCCTCTTGTTTGACCTCAGCTGGGAATGTGGAGGGCGACTCAGTTTTTTTTTTTTCCCCGTGTTTTGTGCATGTCCATGAAGGACCATGGAAACACTGAGAGCATTGATTTGGGGGCTACAGATGAGTCTGAGTGAGTAGGAGAATTTGCAAATACGGAATCTGTGAATAATGGGATCAATGCTATGTTGATAAGACCAACATGCGCTTTGAAGATCTGTTGATTCAGGTGTAATGATTATTGTCTAGCCGGTTTATTTTCTTGGTTTTATTTCATATCAAGGCAAATATAACTCACATTGTAAACATCAACAGCATTTATACAGCGTTTTGTCAAGAAAGACGTGATTTTGAAAATAGCTCTTTGCCCTTATCTCCCCTTGAAGTCAACAAACCTTCTGTCTCCTCTTTCTACATCCGTCAAGATTTGCTCATCAAAGCACTGGGTGTTATTCTATATGTTGGCAAATTGAACACAAATGAAAAATAAATTTATTTTATTTATTTATTTTTTATTAAAAGATTTTATGTATTTATTCATGAGAGACACACAGAGAGAGAGGCAGAAACACAGGCAGAGGGAGAAACAGGCTCCATGCAGGGAGCCCGATATGGGATTCAATCCCGGGACTCCAGGATCACGCCCTGGGCCGAAGGCAGGTGCTAAACCACTGAGCCACCCAGGGATGCCAAAAAATAAATTTATATATATATAAAAAAGATTTGCTCATCAATCACCTGCATTTCTGAGTGTGACTGAGCCTTGCTATTAGCCTCACAGCCAGTCATCAATGATAGAATTTTGGGGCTTATTTATTTTTATTTTTTTAATTTGGGGGTTTCTTAAAGAGCAGAATTTCATCCTTGTTACACCACTGGATGAGAGTGTGTCAACGTACTAGAAGGACTAAGTTCTTTCACTGGGAGACGATGCTCTTGCCTTTTGGAGCTATGCTGAGAAAGAATATTTCAAGTGAAGGACCTCTTTCAGGAGCCCTCCCCACATTTTCATGACAAGGAAGGCTTATCAATTTTCTGATAATTTCAGATTACACTACTACCCCTAAAGTGAGTTTCCCCGAAACACGAGTCATGAGGATGATGCAGTTGGACAAATTTGAGAAATTCTGAGAAAAATCAAACTTGTTTTCCTATCACGGGCTCTCTCAGAACATCCAGCTGCTAAGGTACATTTTGAAACTCCAATGAGGTACGTAGTGGGTCCCACACAGCACTGACCTTGGAATTCTCTTCCAGACCAGTGACGTCTGGGTTCCCTCCTGGGAAACACGATCGTAGAGGCTGGATGGTGCACAGTGTAGACAGAGCAGGTCTGCGGTGGAGGGGCTGTCACTGGTGTGCGGGTCCTGATGCCGTTTCCAGGGACAGGTGGCAGCACGTGGACAGCAGACCGAGATGGCGGGTGAACACAGCCTCTCCCGCTGCCTTGGGCAAATGAAGGGATGCCTGCCCTTCTTTTCCTTTCACTACTGGGGGGACTGTTTCCTGGTTTTTAGGTGCCAACGTGGACACACTCCTGTCTCCAGGTGATTTTGCAAGAAGCATTTATGGACCACTGACCACGAACAAGCGCTGGCTGAGGCCGGGTAACACGAAGAGGAATGGGACAATAGACAATGGACAATGGACAATGCCCTGAAAAGAGAAGCTGCGGGGACTTGCCTTTGATCTTGTTTCTCCTGCTGCATCAATAATGATCTCAACCGCAGTTACCAAATCCAAGTATTTCAGGAGAAGGCTCAGACGTTCACGTTGGACCCCGCTGAACAGAGCGGAGCTGATACCAACCTTGTAACGACTATTGTTGAAATGCTGTGGCTCTCAAAAAGGAGAAATCCTTTTGCATTTCCCATGTAGACAGTGTGACATGGGGAACAACTGGATACGGGCAATAACCTTACAAAATTGTGCCAAAGTGGCCTTTGGAGGGAAAGCCAATCGATGACTCACGTGGGTTCTCCCGTGAGATGTTCCCGTTTCGCGCAATCTGCAGCTCGATATTGGTCATCTCTGGTGGAAGAAAGGCACAAAAGCATTATTACTGAACAATACGCGCCAGGGGTTGTGCTAGGTACTGGACAGCAGCACAAATGAGATTTCATGAGATTTATTGGAAGAAGGTCTTGCCTTTATAGTTAAGTTAGAGCAATCACAGGTACCAGTTTTGAAATCCCCACTCTGTGCCTGCAATTTTCCACATTTGCTCTGCACAACACGATGATGTTTTGCTGGGTATGTGGGGGTGTTGAGACAGAGAGTTATTTATTTATTTGTTTATTTTTAAAAGTTTTATTTATTCATGAGAGACACACAGAGAGAGGCAGAGACACACAGGGAGAAGCTGATTCCTTGTAGGGAGCCCGATGCGGGGCTGGATCCCCGGACCCGGGATCACACCCCGGGCTGAAGGCAGCCGCTCAACCCCTGGCCCCCTGGACGCCCTGAGATAGAGGTTTTTAAAAATAAAATGGACTGTCTTTGTTGGAAGTGATGGCACAGCATCGAGGACACTGGCTGGAGAGGGAGGTGGGAACACTACCGTGCTGCCCGCGGTGTCGCCCGACAGGCTGGGCCTGGCTCGGAGCCGACTCTGCAGATGTTTGCTAAACAACTAGTGATGACGATCTAGAGACGAAACGACAATTGGCTACTCAGCAAAACCCGGTGGGTATGAGACCCCTTCCCGTGGTTTCTTTTCGAACATTGAGCGAACTAGTAGCACCCGCAGGTCGTAGGGAGCCGCGTTGGGTTGGCAGGTGGATGGCGGCCCCTATTTCTAGGGCTTTCTCTAGATAATCCAGGAGCCTGGGGACGGCCTAGTATCTGAAAAACGGCCTCACCCCTCTGTTTCACACCGTGTGTTGGCAGACGTTCTGGAACATTACACACTCTTGCCACGAACTTAATGACAAAAACGCTCTCGTGTGTGTCGGTGTTTTATAGGAAGGATTTCCATGGCACTCTGAGCATGTGGGGTTCTGTGCAAAGGAGGTGGCTTTAGGGCCTGCGCGTAGATTTTTCTGCAGAGTCCACAGCGTATGCTCTTTCCATAGGGGTTGCTTTCCGTGAGCTCACACGTGCGTTCACGGGCTTAGTTCTGCGGCGGCTCATCCGGGCGAGCCACGCGGGGACCCCGGGGCCCCGGCCTGCGTGAACGCTGCCCCGGTGCCTTCACAGAGTTAACGGGAGCCAGCGGGCTGGTCACAGGGCGGCGGAGTCACATTTCTCAGCTCCTTTATTCACTTGCTCATAACGTTCTGCCAAATTCTTTGGGGCTGAAGCCTCTCTCCTGGTGCTGGGCCATGTCTGCCCAAAGGTAAATTTTTTGGAGAGTTTCTGCGAGAGCTATTAGGCCTTTCTTGAGTCAATGAAAAGAGAAATTCTTCATTTGAATTGGTCGGCTTCAGTGCCCCCGTGATTGGAAGTTTCACCCAGGCACACGAGGGATGCTCACCCCCAACACCGACCTACGCTCACCCCCACACACCACATACCCGCACACACTCACACCCACGTGCACCCGCTGGCACACACGCACACGGTCTAGCTGACATGAACCCGGAGCCAAGGGGTGGTCTTTCCCTTGGGGGAAGCCGACAGTGTCCCTGCCTGGCTACACGGACCAGGGAAGGAGGCGAAGCGGAGCAGCTGACCGACTCACCAGAGCTCAGTGGTTCACAAGCACAGACCAATGCACCCACTCGCCTGCTGCTCAAAACTAGGAGCGTGGGGGTCCCCAGATCGAGTCCCGCGTCGGGCTCCCGCATGGAGCCCCTCTCCCTCATGAATTAATAAAATCTTAAAAAAAAAAACAAAAACCTAGGAGCGTGAACTATGAATCGGGCCTTGCCAGTGTAGCAGCAGTGCTCAGTCCTGGTAATGCCACATGTCCCTCACCACGGGCTGGCCTGGGCTGGGGGGACGTGTGCGCCCCTTGACCCACCAGTTTTGCTCCCTTCTCAGGAACGATGTCCTGCAGGTCTCTCCCTGATTCTGACCTTTCTAACCACCAAGAACCCAGGTTTCATACCCTGGGGGCGGTGGGGAAAGTCCTCGCTTTGGGAAACAAAAGGAGGGGGGCAGACACCTGGGGCCAGGCCACGTCACAGAGGGGAGCGACACCAGCCGGAGCACTGTTTTCAGCCTCTTGCACACCTTCAGGATCCCACCGATGGAATGCTGCTGGCCAACAGCTACAGTCGGTAGCAAGCATTGTCCCCAGCCTCTCGGGGGGGAAGCTCACTGGCCTTGATGCATCAGGTGAGCCCCGGTCAGTGAGAGCTGTGGCTTTGGGGGAGCTGGAACCAGGATGGCCAACTTCTCAGGAGTGTCTGGGATGGGGCCCAGCGCTCAGTGGGGACTGCTGCCCCCTCTCCCTCCGCCTCGCCCCCTGCTCGTGCCCTCTCTCACCCTCTCGCTGTCTCAAATAAATAAATAAATAAAATCTTAAAAAAAAATAACTTTTTTTCTTTTTTTAAAAAACAACCTTTTTACAATCCAAAGCTCTCTTCAGAAAGGCTCCGAGTGATGATGGGATATTATCCAATTTGGAAAAACTGAAGTCTCCAATTTTACGTATGTAAATATTTTGTTTTTTATTTTTTAAAAATTTATTTATTTATTTATTCATGTGAGAGAGAGAGAGAGAGAGAGAGAGAGAGAGGCAGAGGGAGAAGCAGGCTCCACACCGGGAGCCCGATGTGGGACTTGATCCCGGGACTCCAGGATCGCGCCCTGGGCCAAAAGCAGGTGCCAAACCGCTGAGCCACCCAGGGATCCCTTGTAAATATTTCATTGCCTTATGTACATAATTTTGTTTTGCAAAAAGACAACAGAAAAACCTAAAGCCCCAGGAGGGAAACTGCCAAAAGATCTAGGAGGTAAGTTGGAGATTGTTCCAGAGGACACGTGGCTGTCACGGCAGGTGCTCACGACCACCCTCAGGGAGCCTGTGCCCCTCTGGCCCCTGGCTGGGGACTGTGACTGCAGAGGATGGCTTACCCCAAGCTGACCGGGGTGGGGGGGGGGACGGCAAATCGGGCTTCTGGCCCAGAATCAGGTGCTTGGAAGACGCTGTTCTGTGGGCGCCGAGCGGCAGCCCAGGGTCACTGCCAGCCGGGGGTGCTTGGGCAGCTACAGAAGCCCGGAAGCCCCTTCTCCGACTGTGCACCCGCTGTGTCCCCAGGAGATGCGCCCCTCCTTTCCACACACGTTGCAGGCGACATGTGCCTTTTGGGGAATGTTTTTTCCCTTCCAGGCTGATTTAACCTGCACAAGAGCACACAGTAGGGTGTCAGGATGCAGGGAGGCCGAGAGACGTTTGCAGGACTGCCTGGGCCTCTGCCCGCCCATCGCCTCCCTCTGGGCAGTAAGGCAGACCAGGAACATCCACGGACAGCTACATTCTGCGAAATATGGTTTATTCCCGCTGTGCAACCGGCTCTGGGAAAGGGCACTGGGTTTCCAGTGTATCCTGGAGCTCCCTGCACACAGTGTAGGCGTTTCAGACACTCGGGCTTTTCTGTCTTAAGAACAGACTAGAATGAATTGAGTCAGTCCGTGTGGCCTTTTGGTGTCTGGGTGGCTCAGAAGGGTGGGGATGTGTTTGGGGTTGGTTTCTTGGATGCGACTCACTAGGAGCAGTACCTCTCCCTACCCTCCTTGAACCCCGGCCAGCTGTCTTCCACTGTTGGCTTTCTCACCTCCTGATTTGCTTATTAATTATCTGGAAAGGGGCTTGTTGGTGCCCAGTGAGATGGACAGTACCTAGAGGCACCTGGGAGAAGACAGGCAGTGTCTACACAAGCAGAGCCCCGTGACACAGCTCCTGGGATCACTGAGAGCAAATCCCATGTGTCTAGGAAGTTACTGAAGAAAGGAATTTTTGTTGTTCCGTATTGTTGAGGCTAGTTATCCACGGGAACCAGGCTCCCCAGGTAAGCAGTTGGCTTTATTTTGCACAATTTAAAAGAGATGACAGAGGTTGTAGAGATCTTTGGGAATCAAAGCGTCGACCAGAAAACTCATAGAATAATCTTCAAAATAAGTATCACCAACATTAAGGACATTTTTATTAAAAAATCGGAAGCATTGTTTTTGAAGAACTTTTTCCTCTTTCCTTTAAATTAAATTTTAATGTTTTATTTATTTATTTTTTAAAGATTTATTATTTATTTATTTATTTATTTATTTATTTATTTATATTTATTTATTCATGAGAGAGAGAGGCAGAGGAAGAAGCAGGCTCCATGCAGGGAGCCCAATGTGGGACTTGATCCCAGGACTCCAAGAACATGCCCCTGGCCCGAAGGCAAGTGCTAAACCGCTGAGCCACCCGGGAATCACCTAAATTTTAATGCTTTAGCAGGCAATACAAGAATATGGTTTAAATAGAAAGAGGATACGGAAAGGTAGGCATTGACAAGGCCTTCTGTCATCCAGGTGGCCTGCCTCTGTTCCCGAGCCCTAGCGCCCCCGTGACTGCTTTTATTGGGGGTGTGTGTGTGTGTAGGGGGAAGCATGACCATGTTGTGTCTTTCTAGTATTCCACTGTGGAAATATGCATAGATTTAAAATGTGTGTGCTTGTTTTTCTTCTCTTTACTCTTCCCACGGAACGTTGTATACTGCAGATCTGTCCTTAGTGCGTAGGAAGCTTCCGTCTTAGAGCTGCCTGGTGTCCTTTGGGGCGGATGTGCCAAGATTTACTAACCCAGCCCCGCATAAACGGACACTTGTGTCGTTGTCAGTCTTTTACTATGACAAAGAATGATTCAAAGAGTCAACTCGGCTGGGATCCCCGGGGGGCTCAGGGGTTTAGCGCCTGCCTTTGGCTCAGGTCGTGATCCTGGGGTCCTGGGATCGAGTCCCACGTCGGGCTCCCTGCATGGAGCCTGCTTCTCCCTCTGCCTGTGTCTCTGCCTCTCTCTCTCTTTCTGTGTGTGTCTCTAATTAATAAATAAATAAAATTATAAAAAAAAAGAGTCAACTTGGAAATCTGTTGTTTTATATGTATACAGGCATATCCATCGGGGAAATTCCCAGAAGTCAGATTACTAGGTGAAAAGTAAACATATTTATAACTTTGATATATATGAAATCCCCACCCACTGTCATTTTGGCATTTTGCCCTCCTACCATCATTTCCTCGCAGCCTCACGTGTTTTCAAATGTTGGATTTTTTGCAAATCTGATAAAGTGAGACATGTGACCTCAGTGCAGTTTTGATCTGAATTTGTTTTGAGTGAGATCAGCAGTTTTTCATGTTTCATATCTCCTTTTCTAGGAACTCTTTCTTCCTTCACCCCCTTTTCTATTGAGTTATTGGTTTATTTTCTTCTTAACTTACAGAATTTCTTTATATATCAGGAAGATTAACCCTTCTTTATGATATACATTACAAATAGCTTGTCATTTGTCTTTTCACTTTGCTTATGATGTATGTTTTCAACTTTCTATTATGAATAAATAAATCACCAAAAGAACAATGTAACAATCACCTGTATATCTACCTTCTAAACTCAATGATTGATGGCAGTTACCGTTTTTGCCTTAATGTGTGTGTGAATGCGTGTGTGGGCACATGCAGACATGGGTGCACAGATGTGTGAGCTTGTGTATATAAATATAAAGTGCATACAGCAATTTTATTTATTTATTTATTTATTTATTTATTTGCACGTCTCTTTAAACCCAAGCACTTCAGCAAGCACTCCTAAAAGAACAACATTTTCATACACAATTATACCATTATTACCTCCAAGAAAATTAACAATAACTCCCTAATATTTAATATCTGTATTGCCTATGATATCTTTACCATATAAATATTTTTGACTTCCATATCTTTAGATTAACTAATATCTTGATTTTATTTTATGGCTGCTGAATTTTTGACTCTTCAAAAGACTTTTGAGTTAGAAAGAACTTCCTATTCAACACTATAAAAGCCTTGGATTTTTTTCTGTTCTTGGATTTTTCTAGTAGTTTTCGATGGTTTCATTTTCTTACATTTAAGTCTATGACATATTTGGAGGTTATTCTGGTATTTTCTGTGAGGGATGGATCAAGTTTATCTTTTCCCAAATGGCTACCTGGTTGTACTAATCTCCTTTATTAAAAAGTCCATCTTTGCTGCCATGATTTAGGATGTAGCCTTTGTCAGACACCTGTTTCACATGTACGTTTGACTCTGTTCCTGGGTTTACTAACCCTTTTCCACTAGTGTGTCTTCCTTTCAGTTTTGATTATTGGATGTTTAGTATTGGATCTTTAGAATGTGTTTAATACTTCTTAAAGGTGGCCTTTCCTCATTCTTTCTTTTCATAATTTTATTGGTTCTTCCTGTTTTTCATATAGACTTTAGAATTACTTGTCCAGAAAAATCTCTTCTTTAATATTAAGATGGTATTGAGATGATAGTAATCTTTAACTAACTGCACTTAAAGAGAGTTGACACCTTTTGATGTTGAGTCTTCCCATCAAGAGCACGGTATGTCCTTCCGTTTAAAAAAGTCTACCTTTGTATTCTTCAGGAGCATCTTTTTTCTTTTTTTTTAAGATTTTATTTATTTATTCATGATAGACATGGAGAGAGAGAGAGAGAAAGAGAGAGAGAGACAGGCAGAGGGAGAAGCAGGCTCCATGCCAGGAGCCCAACGTGGGACTTGATCCCGGGATTCCAGGATCGAGCCCTGGGCCAAAGGCAGGCGTCGAACCCCTGAGCCACCCAGGGATCCCCCTTCAGGAGCATCTTGAAGTTTTATTCCGAAGGTTTACATATTTCTTATTAATTTTTCTCTAGATGTTTTGTATTTTTTATTGCTCCTATAAATGATGTTGCCTTCTTTGCTCCTGTTAAATGAGAATTGTTTGCATATATTAAATTATTGATTCCTATACGTTAATTTTCTGTCTTAATACTGAGAGTGTGCATTTACATACCTGTCATTACACAGGGCATTCAGCTGGGGGCATGTGGCCGCAACTTGGCTTGTCCTTTCCTGGTCAGGCAGCATGCTCGTGGCGCTGTGACCACCAGAAAGAGGTGCTTTTTCTAAACATCTATCCAGATGTGACACATTTTCCTTAAGTGAACAAGGCACGGAAAAGTCTAATGTCAATCTTGTTTCTACCTTCCTGAGCTGTTGTCCGAGTAGCAGTTTTGATTGATTCTCTTATGATTTTTCTGGTTGTGGTTGCAGTGATACTATTAACAGTGATTGACTCACCTCTCTCTTAATTTTTATGTATCTGGTTTCTTTGTCATATCTAATTGCTTTGGCTAGCATCACCAATATGGTTGTGATGGTTGTGATGATGGTGGACATCTTTGTTTTGTTACTGATGTTGGTAAGAATACTTCTAGTGTTTTTCCCAGGCCCACTTTTTTTTTTTTTTTTTAATTTTTTTAATTTATTTATGATAGTCACAGAGAGAGAGGCAGAGACACAGGCGGAGGAAGAAGCAGGCTCCATGCACCGGGAGCCCGATGTGGGATTCGATCCCGGGTCTCCAGGATCGCGCCCTGGGCCAAAGGCAGGCGCCAAACCGCTGCGCCACCCAGGGATCCCCCACTTTTTTTTTAAAGTATCTTAACCATTTAAAAAATCATGGTATCCAGAAACCAATATAGCACTGTATGTTAAAAGAGTAAAATTTAAATAAAAATAAAAAAATTGTGAAAAAAAATTATTGTGAACTACACATAACATAAAATTTACCATTTTATCTATTTTTTATTTTTATTTTTTTAAAGATTTATTTATTTATTTATTCAGAGAGAGAGAGAGAGAGGCAGAGACACAGGCAGAGGAGGAAGCAGGCTCCATGCAGGAAGCCCCAAGTGAGACTCGATCCCAGGTTCCTAGGATCACATCCCGGGCTGCAGGCAGCGCTAAACCGCTGCGCCACCGGGACTGCCCACATCATATCTTTTTTTTAAACAATATTTAATTATTTATTTTAGAGAGAAAGAGAGAGAGAGTGCATGAGTGGGAGAGGCAGAAGGCAGAGAGAATCTCAAGCAGACTTCATGCTGAGGGCAGAGCTTGATGTGGGGCTTGATCTCATGACCCTGAGATCACAACCTGAGCCCAAACCAAGAATAGATGCTTAAATGACTGTGCCATTCAGGCAACCCCCATATTAACATTTTTAAGTGTACAACTTAGTATCGTTAAGTACACGAATGCACGAATGTACAAGGTATTATTGTGCAAACATCACCACCATATATGTCTCTGGAACTTTTTTCATCTAGTAAGACTGAAACTCTGTGCCCATTGAATATTAACTCATTTCCTCTCTCCCCCAGCCTCTGGGAACCACCATTCTACTCTGTCTCTAGGAATCTGAGTACTCTAGGAAACTCATATCAGTGGATCCATGCAATATTTGTCCTTTTGTGACTGGCTTATTTCACTTAGTGTAATGTCCTTAAGTTTCATCCATGTGGTAGCATGTATCAGAGCTTCCTTCCTTGTAAGGCTGAATCATATCCCATTGTATAGAAATACCACATTTTCTTTATCCACTCATTCTTAAAGGAATCCCAGTTTCACTTTTTAAAAAAGATTTTATTTGTTTATTTGAGAAAGACAGCTAGGGAGAGAAAGCATGGAGGTGGGGAGAGGGAGAAGCAGGCTCCCCAGTGAGCAGGGAGCCCAAAGTGGGGCTCTATCCCAGGACCCTGGGACCACCTCCCCAGCCGAAGGCAGACACCCAACTGACTGAGCCACCCAGGCACCACCCAGTTTCACTTTTGATTATTGATGCAAATGTCCTCAATGGAATATCTTTTCTTGCTCGCTGTAGTTGCACAGTACCTAGCACAGTGCCAGGTGCCTAGCAAGCACAAAACAGATGTTTACTGAGTGAACAGATAGGAAATCAATATTCAGTTTATAGGTAAAATTATGAAATGGGAATTTATAAAAGTTATTTCTTCCACGTATATGCTGCTTTTGGGGATTTAAAGCATTTAAAAATATACCCATTTCAGCTACGCAATAGCTCTTTGCGGTAAGAGTGATAGCCCACATTTTACTGTTTATATATTGTATAGGTAAGAAAATTGAGGCTGAGGGAGATTATATGACAACCTTAAGGGTTTAATAAGTGACAGAAATAGGAATAGAATCCATGGATTTGTCTCTAAGTTCAATAATCTTTCTTCCCTCTCCACCTCTTTTACAGTGAAATAGAACATACATTCAGACAAATGCCTTCCTGTGTATGTATAGTTCAGGGAAACCATTCCCAAGAAGGTTTCAACATCCCAACACCCCAGAACCTCATCCTACCCTGGGAGAAGGTACGAGGGGCTCTTCTGCTTACATCTTTGTCCCACTTCTCTGGAGATTCTTCTTTGCTTTTCTTAGTTTTGTTGCTTGGATATAACCCCTAAACAACATTGATCGTGTGTGGTTTGTGGCCTGTGTTTCAATTTTATGTAAATGGGGTTGTATTGTCAATTTCCTTTGGTCACACTTTTCTTCTTCAGCATTATGTTTGTGATATTGATGTTTCTTATTATAAGTAGCTACAGTTTGTTGTTCTCATCTCTCATAATACTCCTTTGTGCTAACTATTGATTCATTTTATTACTGCTGGATGGATGTCTGCGTTGTTTCCAGTATTCTATGGACCACTATTCTCTGAAATTCCTGTGTGTGAGCCCTGATGTCCATGTGCATGTATTTCTCCCCCAGGTATGGAGTCATTGAGTCCTAGTGGCCTATGACCCCTGGCAGTGTGGGAGAGCTCCTGATAGCCCAAATCCTTCCCAAGTGACAGCTCTGTTTCCCTGGACTCAAAGTGGGTCCCAGCTTCTATCTCTTGGATTCTTTCTCCCTCCTGGATGGTCCCTCTTCTGGTTTGGGGTGCTAAACATCCTCATGCTTTCCATCAGCCAAAAAGCTACATTCTCAGGGAGACAGCAGTGGCTTTCGCCATATGCCTAGGCATGCAGCATCATTTGAAGAATGTGGTCAGTGAGATGGGATATGTCTAAGAAGACCAGAGCTGGAAAGATCCTTGTGGAGAACTACCATGAACTTGGAGACTCAGCCAGGCTGGGACAATGCTTGCTTTTCTTTATTGTTTGCTTGTTTGTTTTAAAATATTTTCCATGTCATGCTTGGCCACCCCTCCCTGCTCCCATGTGGTTGAATCATGGAATGGATTAGCCCCTGATTGAGGGATCACTCTGGAGGCTTTCTGCCCATAGTGTTTTGCTTGGAGTCTTTGGACTATCTGAGCTTTGCCCTCTCAGGTGTCCTGGCTCCTCTAGGCAATAGTGCCCTCTCTAGGTCCTTGAGGGTCCTTAATCTCCTTTGCATTATCTCATAGGACACTAGCCCTCATCCACTCTCTGCCTAAATTTCTCTAGAAATCTCTCCAACTTTGTCTGCCAAGCTGCTGCTTTAACCCAAGGATGAGTGGGAGGCCCTGGTGAAGACTCACAGAGTCTACAAGACTAAGAGGCTCGGGTGACAAAATGGAGGACAGGATTTCTGGGGATTCAGGGGGGGTGGCGGGGAGATTCAGGACAGATAGAAGAAAGTGAAGAAGCAGAGGCAGCTCAACATTTTGTTAAGCAGACTCACACACGCCACAAGTATTGGATTTGGCTTGTTCTCCCACTCGTGTCCCTTTCATGACGGGGAGTCAGCAGATATTTTGTTCTGTGTCTTTCATCCCTACCTGACAGATGAGCACAAATCACAGGTGGACACGCAACCCTAACCAAATCTGAATTATTGAATAATTATTGTGTTTATGAAGATTTCTTTCTAAGGCGGAAGAGTGGACATAGGTTAGTAAGATTCCGATAGAACAGCTTACCAGGGGGTGGGGTTCCTGTAGTGGCCCCTGGCTTTAACGGCAATGCATGGCAGTGCTTGTAGGGCATCCGTCAAGCCAGGTATAACCCCATGCCACCAAGTGCCTCTTCTTCCAAGTATACTGCTTAGGGGGTTCTCTCTACACTGGTTTCATCACCTAATAGAAAATTGTAGCTAGCTGTTCTCAACATAGGATTATTTTTTTTAAAAAGGAGACTCAGGAGAGCTTTTCCCAGCTGAAGCATGAGTAATCCACTTCTAAATTGCTCCAAGTAATGGTCATGCTAGTATACTTAAAAATCATTTTTTTTCCTAGCTCACTGATCTAAAAGATATAACATGGTAAGTAACTCTCCCATATATTTTTTCTTGCTCTCTTTTTATTTTTTATTTTTTAGAATAAGAGGTTGTGTGTTCCGGGAAAGGATAGGTTCAGGCTGGTTGAGCAGAAAAGGAAAGCTATACCATTCCTGAAGAGTACGGCCCTTGACTTTTGTGCTGCTCTTAGAGCTGCAGGCTAGGTGAGGAGTTTGCAGTGGGGCAGCACCAAGGGAGAGGAAAACTTCAGGGACCCCTATGGTGTCATCCATGACCCCTTAGTTCTGCTGGACTCTCTATCTTTGCAGATCTTCTTGCCTTGGAGGCTAATCTGCAGAGTCACTCACACCTCAAGGGTGGTTTGTGCAGCCATCTCATCTTCTTCCTGGACTGGGGAAGCTAATCTAGCAGAAGGTCAGTAAGGATCACTGCGGTGGGAGCAGAGGGGGAAAGAAGGTACAAGGAAGATAGAAAATAGGAGTAAGAGGAAAAGAGCTTGGGGAGGAGATGGAGAGAGCACACCCATATCATGGGGGCTCCTACACACTGTTCCTGGAGCCACTTCTGCTTGAGCTTGTCACCCTCTGTGGGACCATCTCTCCGACAGCTGACGTTGCTAATCCTAGTGCAGGCCAGCCAGCAACCACAGTCCCTGGAAGCTGCAGGTTATAAATATATTGTTGGCTCATTGGCCAAGAGCCTGGGTGTGGTCTGCAGCTGCCCAGGTCCCTCTCCTGGGGAGAATGGAAACCTTCTTCATGGGGGAGGCCTTGTGATTATTTTTAGTTTGTTCTTGCCCTGGTTGACTTATAGCCGCTGCACTTACTCAGTGTTGCATGCTGTTGACCCTCCCTGCATTGCTCAACCCTTAGCAGCCTGTAACTCAACTTTGTGGCTCTTTTCTGGAAGACTTCCAGTGTCTCAATGCTCTTCTGAACTTGGGGTGCTCCAAACTGTCTGCGGTCTTCTTAAAGGCTGAGCTAAGGTTAGTATCTGCAGAATAAAGAAAGCCTTGTTACCTCTCAGGCACACAGTGTCTGGCCTCTTTGTATACACCCAGTGTATCACAAGCTTTTTTTAAAGTCCTTTTTGTGACTACATTACATCATATATTTATAAATACGTCGCTGTTCATTGATATGCCTAGACCTTTCCTGGAATCTTTGCTTTCCCCACATCATCTTTCTATTGTTTCTCTATAGCATCTGTCATGAGAGCAGAAATGAACTAATAATAATGTGGCTACTCTTCTTTCCAGAGCCCTTTAATGTGGTGATAAGGTGCCCTCTTCCCAGGCAGAGACGTGTCCAACCCGGGCTCTCTTTTCAGTTTGGGAAATGGATGCGCTTCAGACCAAGCTCTCTTTGCTGAGAGGGGCTGCTGAATTCAGCCTGCAACATCTCTTTAGAAGTTAGAAAAACTGAATTCTGATTTCGAAGCAAAGAGGGATCCCTCTCCCTCTGTTTACGGGAGATAGGGCCATCTCCTACCCTTATTATTAATTCCTCTTCCGTCTGTTCTGCTCACCTCTTCCAACATATTTTCTGATTCCCCGCCCCACCCCACCCCCGCCTCTTGCAGATCGCAAGGTAAAATCATGGAGCCTTAGAGCAGGAAGCCCATAGGGATTAATTTTTCAGAGCAGACACATAAGCCCCAGAAGAGCTGCAACTCAACCAAAATCATGGTTAGTTATAAGCAGACTGACCAGAGTCCAGGAAGGGTGAGCTTTCCCTGCCATTTATCTAACTAGTGAATAAATGGTCGATGGGTCTGGATGTCAGCAAGAACTCTCTGGGTATTTTCCCCAAATCTCATTCTCAATTTATGGGGAGGCAATTTGTATGATTTCCCTGTGCATGGCTACTAGGCTTGAATTCATCATACCTTGCCTAGCCTTTGTGGAAAGAACTGTGGTCAAAATCTGACTAATTCATCAATGGATTTATGGCCTGTTCAAAGCCCATGTAAGAAATGGAAAGAACCGTGGCCATGAACAGCAGGATTTATTTGGTACTAGGTGGTTACCATAGAGGGACTCTACAATTTGTTGGCTATGAGGTTTTTGAAATGGTGGAATTTTGGACATGTGGCATTATTGTTTTTGGAGAGACGATGGAATACCCCACTCAATTATCTGTTGTGCTTGGATGAGTAATAAATTCCAGCGAAGAAATGCAGAAAACAGAATGGTAGGTTTTCTTCTTGAAAATGTTGGATCGTGCTTTAATCCCTTCCGCCCTCCACACGTCCCACCCATTTTTCCCTTGTGGTTCCTTCTAGTTATTCAAAACAATGTTTTTTTTTTTTTTCTGCATAAAACAGTAAAGCACAAATGTAAAAATAAATCCCACTGATGGCTTTTAAAGTCAGGTTGCTCTGTGCCCAAGTGCTGGATTCACTTCTAAAAGTTGGGTATCATCGTTGAGTGCTGGGCATCTAGACTTGTTTGGGCCCCAAGTCTCCGAGTGTTCCCTCCTGCATCTGCCCTCAGGACTCACTGCTCCTATTTTCCAGGGACATCTTGACACAAGTGGAATCCAAGGTTCTCTTTGTCCTTTCTAGTACACTTGTTTATTACACTATAAAGACCACAATTTGAAAAACTAATGTGAGACATCGAGGTGTTTCCAAATGCTTTGACAGCTATACTTGATTTTATAACCATTATTTCTCTCCCTCTGGTACCCATTCTAACATATTCTTCCTTATTTGGGACTTTTGACCTGTCCCTGGATCCTTGCAAACACTACATGGCCTAGGAAGGGTCCAGACCCAGGAGGAGGAAGGGAGCGTGGGGCAGTTCCAGGTTGCAGGGCGGGTGGGGGGGCGGCTGGGGCAGAGCGCCGGCTGCCTCAGATCGCTGTCACCCTGTGAGTCTGCTTGATAGCCCATGATTCGTGGCACCCAACCAGCCAAAGGGCTCAACCTCATTTCCAGGGCACAAATTTCCACATCGCAAATCATACCTAAATTTGGCCTGCAAATTAGGGAGGGGGCCCTGCAATGCAGGAGGGGAGGAACGGACACTCGGATATCGTTCACTGTCCCCATTTGGGTCTGTGGCTGTAGGCCCGGGGAGGCCAGGGTGGTGAGTGGTCTGCGGGGAGTTAAGTGACCCTTCGTCCCTTCAGGAGATGTTTCATGGCACTGAGTCCCTAGTGGAAGCCGGGAGGACAGCGGATTCAGAGCAGCACTGGAGGGAATGTCAGGCCAAGGCGGTAGGTAATACAGTGGGGTTGGGGGGCGTCGGCCGTAGCCCCTTCACTGGACCCTGTCTTTTCTGTTTGCCAGTTGCCTAATATGCTTGCTAAGCATGGCCAAAAGTGTACTTCAAAAGAAGGCTTTCTCAAAGACTCTCAAGGATTTTTAATACTTTTGCCTCTTTTTAAAAAATATTTTACTTATTTATTCATGACACACACACACACACACACACACACACACACACACAGAGGAGAGAAGCAGAGACACAGGCAGAGGGAGAAGCAGGTGCCATGCAGGGAGCCCGACGCGGGACTCGATCCCAGGAACCCGGGATGACGCCCTGAGCCAAAGTCAGATGCTCAACCGTTGAGCCCCCCATGCATCCCCACTTTTACATATTTTTAAAAAAGGATTTTGTTTATTTGAGAGAAGACAGAGTGAGCGAGAATGAGTGGGGGGCAGGGGCCGAAGGAGAGGAAGGAGCAGGCTCCTCCTGCGCAGGGAGCCTATTGAGAGGCTTGAGCCCAGGACCCTGAGCCGAAGGCAGATGCTTCACAACAGAACCACCCAGGGGCCCAACACTCTTGTGTCTCAATTGTTCTGGAAAAGTAGCGTATATTCCATGATCTCCGGCACAGGGGTTTCCAAGCCCAGAGCTTCTGGAGGCGGGGGGGCCGCTGCGCAGACGTCAGCTCCCCGAGGCCGCGGCTGCCCTGCTGGTGGAGGGCCCAGCGCAGCTTCCTTTTCCAGTTACAGGAGACGGGAGGCAGAGGTTGCAGGTGTGCTGACTTGACTTTTGAAAGTTGACAACCAATTCAACTCCTTTTAAATTTTTTCTCTCATTTTTTTTAGGTGGGGCAAAATACACATAACATAAAGTTCACCATCGTAACCATCTTTCAGCGTACAGTAGTGTCACGCGGATTCACAGCGTCGTGTGACACGTCTCCAGAACGCTCCATCCTGGGAGCTGCAGCTTTGAACTGTGAAACAGCCCCTGTGCCCCCTTCCCTCCCAGGCCCCGGGAACCAGCACTCTGCTGTCGCTACCAGTCTGGCTACCTCACCTAAGTGGTCACTCAAATTAGAAAAAGCCCCCCCCCCCAAAAAAAAGCTCTGAGAGTCAAACAAGACCATTTGGGATTTATTTGCATCTATTTGCCTTTTTTAAAATTTTTTTGCCAGTTCTTTCTAGAATTCCCCCATGGTGCCCATGAGACACATGTTCATTCCTGAGGAGCTTTTCTCCCTCCAGTTACCGGCAGGGAGGTCACCCGCTGAGCGATGCTCGGCTCTGAGCCCGGCTGCGTCCTTCTCCATCCACCGGCCACGCGGTACCCTCAGGACGGGTGGGTCCGCATGCGCTTCCCTGCCCTGACCTCCCAGCAGCACAGGCGAGGCACCGGGCTTGCTGCGACAATAGCGGGGGGGGGGGGGGGTGGCGGGGTTGGAGCCATGTGCGAGCATCGGGCCACCCCTTAAACACCCAGGTGCGACAGTGTAGGAGTCACTAGGTGCTTGATGTAAACACGAGACGTCAGGGATGCTGAGCATCCTGCGGTGCCTCGGCTGCCGCTGAGATGTGCGGACTGCGCTGCCGGGATTGCGCCCTGGAGCTGCCTGGAGCTGCCCTGGTGCTGCCCTGGAGCTGCCCTGGAGCTGCCCTGGTGCTGCCCTGGTGCTGCCCTGGAGCTGCCCTGGTGCTGCCCTCGTGCTGCCCTGGAGCTGCCCTGGTGCTGCCCTGGAGCTGCCCTGGAGCTGCCCTGGAGCTGCCCTGGTGCTGCCTGGAGCTGCCCTGGAGCTGCCTGGAGGTCGTGGCCGGGAGACTGAGGGCGGCAGCATTTCAGGCCTTTCCACTGCCAGGCAGCCTGACCCCTGGCCTGTGACCCTTCGGCGCCGTGGATCGGAAGCAAACATTAAAAATGAAGCTTTAATTTCCTTTGCCACTGGGGCCCGAAGTCCAGAGAAAGCGAAGCTGGTGGACGCTTCCCTGGCAGCCTGCGGTGGGGGGCGGACCCGCTCCACGGAGCCCGATACCCACGAGGGCAGGGACCTCGGATCGCAGGGATCTGGATCTCTGGGACCCTGGATCTTGGGGACCTCGGGTCGTGGGGACCCTGGATCTTGGGGACCCTGGATCTCGGGGAGCCTGGATCGCCGGGGACCTGGATCTTGGGGAGCCTGGATCACAGGGACCCTGGATCTCGGTGACCTCGGATTGCGAGGACCCTGGATCGCGGGGACCCTGGATCTTGGGGACCCTGGGTCGTGGGGACCTGGATCTTGGGGACCTGGATCTCGGGGACCCTGGGTCGTGGGGACCTGGATCTCGGGGACCCTGGATCGCGGGGACCTGGCTCTGGGGGAGCCTGGGTCGCGGGTACCTGGATCTTGGGGAGTCTGGGTCGTGGGGACCTGGATCTCGGGCTGGGGCGCCTCCCCCAGAGCCGGGCCGCCCCCATGGCGGCGCTGTAGGCCCCGCAGGCCCAGGCAGGCTGTCGCAGGTGAGGGGCTGCCGTCTCTGGAGGAGGCCTCGGGCCCTGCAGTCCCCGTGTCCTGGGGCGGTCCCTCGAGGGCTCCCTGCGCGGCCTCCCTTGGTCCGGGCTGCTGGCGGCTCGGCACTCGGGGCACCGTCAGCTTCTGGCGTTTTCCCAGAACCAGACTTGCTCTTAAACGTGTCCCGGGGGCCGCGGGCCGCAGCAGGGGACAGGTGACCCTGCTGGCGGCCTGGCCGGGAGCCGGGGACCCCGCGGGGGCTCTAGGGCCCGGGCTGTGCGGCCGCGAGGGGGGCTCGGCCTGGCCTGGGGGCCACAGGGCCTTTGCACGAGCTCTGCCCGCGGCTGTAGGCGGGCTCGTGTCAAGGTCAAAGTCTGGTGGTGGGGAGGAGGAGGGCGCGAACTCGTGCTTACTGGGTCCCTAGGCGGAGCCCAGCTGCACACCTGCAGGTGCAGGGAGGGGAGGCCCAGGGAGCTCAAAGGCTGGGTCCTTTCCCAGACCCTGGAAGGACCCTGGGGATAGATTTCTGTACCCCCTCCACGGATGGGAAACCCAGCCTGGAGGAGAAGTGCGAGACCGGAGCTGGTAAAGGTGGGGGCTGGCGCGGGTCTGGGAGAGCCCAAGCCCCAGATTTAGGGCGCAGGAGCTGCACACAATGCTTCTGTTAATTTCTACCTGCCGATCAAGGTGTCTAAAAAAAAGAAATAAATCCAAGCACAGACTATTATTATGGGAACATATCCTGGATATTTTCCTTTTGTTCCAGTTATTTATCACTGTGGGATAAACTGCCCCAAAACTGAGTAGCATAAAACAGCCATTTATAATGCTGACGGATTCTAGTGTCAGATTTCGGCCAGGGCACAGTAAGGACACAGGATCGGGTGCCTTGGGTGCGGAGATCTGCGCAGCTGGGGATGGCATGGATGTTTAGAGACCTGGACTGAGAGGACCTGGTGGCTGAGTTCACCTGAATCTCTCCTTGTAGCTTGGGCTTCTTCACAGCTTGGCAGCCTTGGGATAGCTAAGGCTATGGGCTGGCATGCAGTTCCTAGAACAAGTGTTTCATGAACAAGGTCGAATTTCATAGACTTTGATGACCTAGCTTTGAAAAAATAAAAATAACGTATCCCGATACAGACTGGTATTAAATGAAAGTAACTTTATATTTTCCCTTTTACCCTTATACACACAATTTCTTCAACAATCTTACCTAGCAGTAACTATGCTTATTTGACCACATACACTTGATTCACAACTCGAAAGGTGGTGTGAGAAACTCTGAGGACCTGTTTCTCAGCATAAAAACCAAATTGGTGAAAATTATTTTTTAAAGCCCTTAACTATTTAAAATCTCTGGAAATTGGGGTGCCTGGGTGGTTCAGTGATTGAGCATCTGCCTTGGGCTCAGGGCGTGACCCGGGGGTCCTGGGATTGAGTCCCCCATCTGACTCCCCGTAGGGAGCCTGCTTCTCCCTCTGCCTGTGCCTCTGCCTCTCTCTGTGTGTCTCATGAATAAATAAATAAAAATGTAAAAAAATCTCTGGAAATTGTCCTAAGAGCATACAGTAAATGGAGAAATATTAATTCAAGAAGTTCTATTAATCTTGGTAAAGAAAAAAAAAAGGAAGATTCTGGGGTACTTAAGCCATAACCTGCTCAGTCTATCATCAGCTCAGCATGATGGAAGCTACACTTCAGGTGCATGTGCCTAAGAACATAAGACTTCTTGTTCCACCAGCTTTCAGGCAAGGGTGACTTTGCATTTCTAGGAGGGAAAGACTGCCAGCATTTCTCATCTCTCCTGGTTCTGTGTTAAATAGACTGACTTCAGGTGAGTGTGGCTGATGTTGACAATTGAAGTTGAGCATGGAGGGAGACTGGTCATAGAATGGAAACTCTAAGTGACAGGCCAAGGGTACTAGGGCTCCAATTGTCCTCACCCTGGCTTATTCAAAGGGTGGAAGTTTCACGCCAGAAGAAGCAAGGTGAGAAGACCCAAGGCTATTGCCCCTGCCTGCATGCTGTTCAGGGAGAAGCAAGCCATTGCCCTTGCCCCAAGCTCTGGAGCATTTTGAGAGATTTTGGTTGACAAGAGAGGTGAGCCTTAAGAACAGAAAGCTCTGATTTCTACTCAAATGAATGACTTTATTTAGAACGGAGTGCAGGGAGTTCCAGTCTAAGAGAGCTCTCAAAAACAATGGAGATTCTGGTGGTAAGCAATTAACAGAAGGCTGATAGCTCCATGAGAGTGACTTCGGTTGTGGGACAGCTAGTTTATCAGAGAACCAGGGAAAGAAACAGTTCAGAACAGCCCTCTGGGGGGTAAAACAAATCTTGAAGCCTAGCCTAAGAAATTTCCCCTGGAAAGGAGTCTGTATTTAAATGAGACCTGGGAGCAATCTATGCACCAGGACATTACTACAAACAATAGAGCAATTGGCAGGCAATTAGAAGAATCTAATAGCTGGATGTGGTATCACCAGAGAGATGCAGCCTAACAGATGGATCAGGGAGAGAAACTGTAAAAGAGAGACCTGCTGAAACCACTGTCATCCCAGGGTGACTATGCAAATGCCCAAGGCAGTGCTTTCTGAGGAGCAATATCAGATTGCACAGGGGAAATGGACTTTCCTGTTTTAGACCACCCAAATCACTAACTGAAGGCAGAAGCAAATGACAACTATAAAAACAACAACCCCCAGAGGGAGACGGAAATCAGTATCCTGAGTTGTTATATTATTTAAAATGTCCAGCTTTTAATGAAAAAACAAGGCATTCAAAAAAAAAAAATAAACAACAAAACAAAACCCAGAACAGTGAGACCTTTATATGGGGGAAAAGTAGGAAAGAACGGAAACTTCTTGTGAGAGAGCCCACACATTAGATTTAACAAAGACAAAAAAAAAAAAAAAAAAAGATTTAACAAAGACTTCAACACAGTCATTGCAAATATATTCATAGACCTAGAAGGAGACATGCTAAAGGAAGTAAAAGAGTGCGATAATAATCTCATCAAATAGAGAATATTAATAAAGACAGGGAAATTGTAAAAGAGATCCAAATGGAAATTCTGGAGTTGAAAATTATGATAACTAAAATGAAAAATTCACCAGGACTCAACAGTACATTTAAACCACCAGAAAAAAGAATCTGAAAACTTGGTGATAAAGATTATGCAATCTGAAAAACAGATTTAAAAAATGAAGAAAAAGAAGCCGAGCATCAGAGAGACACAGAGCGCCATAGAGTGCACCAACATACATGGAATGATTGTATAAATAGAAGAGTAGAGAGAGGGAAGAGCAGAAAAAATTGTTTGAAGAAATAATGGCTGAAATTCCCCAAGGGTGATAGAAAACAAGAACCTTGATAAATTCTAAGTAGAGCAAATACAAATAGATTCACACCTACCATACCATATTTAAAACGCTGAACCCTAAAAGGATTAATGATCGATTTCTTACTAGTAACAGTGGAAGCCAGAGGCAATGGGATGTCTAAAGACAAAAAGAAAAAAAATGAACTAATTTTATATCCAGGAAAAATATCTTTCAAGAAAACAAGATAAAAATAAACAAAAACTAAGAGATTTCATTGCTAGAAGACCTGTTTCATGAAAAATACTAAAAGGAATTTTTTTAGGTTGACAACAAGTGACCCAGATGGGATTTTGAATTCACCTGAGAAATCAAAGAGCACTTGTAAAGGTAACTAGGTAATCATAAAAGACACTAACAATGCATATTTTTCTTTTTATTATTTAAAAACAAATTATATAAAACAGTATGGACATACAATTGACCCTTGAATAACATGCAGGTTAGGGTTGCTGACTTTCTAGACAGTAAAAAATTTACATATAACTTTGACTTCTCTAAAACTTAACTATTAGCCTACTGTTGACCTGAAGCCTTACCAATAACATAAACAGCTAATTTACACATACTTTGTGTGCAATATGTATTATACACTGTATTCTTAAACTAGAGAAAAGAAAATGTTGTTAAGAAAAGCATAAGGCAGAGAAAATTTACAGTATTTACAGTTCCGTATTGGATTTATTTTATAAAATCCATGTACAAGTGGACCTGTGCAGTTCAAGCCCACATTATTTAAGGATCAACTGTAATTGTCTAATTGAGCTAATGACATATAAAGATGTGATATTCAAAAGAGATGATTGTGAGCAAAGCTACATTAGCATAAGGAAATGCTGCCAGATGGTAAGTGGAATTCATAGAAATAAATAAAAGAGTCATAAATGGTAAATTGGAGGGTAACATAACAGACTCTACAAGTAAAACTTGCTTTCCTTTTCATTTAACTTCTTTAAAATACATAAATTTACATAACCTAATAATTAAAACAATGCATTGCTTGGTTTGATATATGTATATTTCAACCTTACAGAAATAAAAAGGATTATAAGGGAATGCTATCAACAATTGTATGCCAACAAATTTGATGAAATGGACACACTTCTAGGAAGCTCAAACTACTAAAACTGATCAAAAGAAATAGAAAATTTAAACAGACCTATACAAAGCAAAAATATTGAATTAGTAATTTAGAAATTCCTCACAAAGAAAAACCCAGGTCCAGACTTACTTTATTTCTGAACTGTATAAACATTTAAAATAGAATTAATAGAGGCAAGAATATGCAATGGGATAAAGACAATCTCTTAAAAAATTGGTGCTGGGAAATCTGGACAGCAACATGTAGAAAAATGAAAATTTACTGCTTTTCTCTATTACACACAAAAATAAACTTAAAATGGATTAAGGACCTTAATGAAACCATAGAAATCCTAGAAAAGAGCACAGGCAAAATTTCTCTGACACCAGCCATGGCAACAGTTTTCTAGATATATCTCCTCAGGTAAGGGAAACAAAAGCAAAATAAATTATTAGGGTTACATCAAAATAAAAAGCTTTTGCACAGAAAAAAATCAGTCAATAAAACTAAAAGACAACCTACTGACTGGGACAAGGTATTTGCAAATGGCATATCCAGTAAAGGGTTAGTATTCAAAATGTGTAAAGAACTCATAAAACTAAAAAATCCCAAAGCCAAATAATCCAATTAAAAATGGCAGAAGAGGGATCCCTGGGTGGCGCAGCGGTTTGGCGCCTGCCTTTGGCCCAGGGCACGATCCTGGAGACCCGGGATCGAATCCCATGTCGGGCTCCCAGTGCATGGAGCCTGCTTCTCCCTCTGCCTGTGTCTCTGCCTCTCTCTCTCTCTCTGTGACTATCATAAACAAATAAATAAATTTAAATAAATAAATAAATAAATAAAAATGGCAGAAGACATGAACATACATTTCTCCAAAGAAGACATGCACATGGCCAACAGACATATGAAAACATGCTCAACACCACTCATCATCAGGGAAATGCAAATCAAAACCACAATGAGATATCACTTCATGCTTCAGAATAGCTAATATCAAGAACACAAGAAACAACACACACACACACACACACACACACAGAGGAATATTATTCAACCATAAAAATAATGAAATCTTGCCGCATGGATGGATCTAGAGAATATAATGCTAGGTGAAATAAGTCAGAGAAAGACAAATACAAATATGATTTCACTCATATGTGAAATTTAAGAAACAAAACAGATGAACAACAAAAAAGAGAAAGCCAAGAAATAGACTCTTAACTATAGAGAACAAACAGATTCTGTTACCAGAGGGGAGGCTGGTGGGGGATTGGGCAAAATAGGTGGAGAGAATTAAGAGGACACATCATGATGAGCACTAAGCAATGTCTAGAATTGTTGAATCACTGTAATATACACCTGAAACTAATATAACACTGTATATTAACTATACTGGAATTAAAATAAATAAAATAAAATAGAGTTAAGTACAAATTTTTCCTAAAATAAAAAAAGGAACAGTTACCAACCCATTCTATAAGGTCTTTACTACACTGATACAAACTGTGATAGTCATCACAAAAAAAGAGAAAACATCTCTTATGAAGACAGATATGAAAATCTTTAACAAAATACTTACAAATTAAATTTGACAATACATAAAAACACAACACATGGTGTCATTGCACACCATGAAAATGGATTTATCAAAAAAATGTGGTTTAACATAAAATAACCTATTAATATGATATGCCATATCAGTGCAATGAGGACAAAAACCGCACCATCACCTCAATAAATTTAGAAAAAGCATTTGATAAAGTCTAAGATCCCTTCATGGTAAAAATACTAAAAAATCGCATCAATTTGATAAAGGAGGTCTATACAAAAACCCACAGGTCACATCATATGTAATGGTGAAAGACTGTTTTTATCCTAAGATCCAGAAAAATGCAAAGATGTTTGTTGTTGTCATGTCTATTCAAAATTATACTAGAAATTCTAACCTGGGAAATTAAACAAGAAAAAAAGGCAGCCATATTCGAAAGAAAAAAGTGAAACTCTGCCTATTTGCAAGTGACATGATCTTATATATAGAAAATCCTGAGGACTTCACTAAAAAACTATTCAAACTAATAAATTAGTTCAGCAAGTCGGCAATACAAGATCAATATACAAAATCAATTGTATCAATTATATTTCTATACACTGGAACCAATCTGAAAATGTCAAATGACTATATTATACACCTGAGACTAACTGCACATTAACTAACTGGAATTTAAATTAAAACTTCAAAAAACAAATTAAAACTTTTAAAACAATTCCACATACAATAGCTTCAAAAAGAATAAATGCTTAGGAATAAATTTAACAAAAGAAGTGAAAAACTAAATGATGAAACTATAAAAAAGTGTTGAAAAAGTTAAAGAAGAGGTGCCTGGGTGGCTCGGTTGATTGAGCATCCAAATCTTGATTTCAGCTCAGGTCATGGTCTCAGGGCATGAGATCTAGCTCTGTTGGACTTGGCTCACTGGAAAGTCTACTTGATTTTCTCTCCCTTTTCCTCTCCCCCTGCTCATGCATTCTTTTTCTCTCTCAAATAAGTAAATCTTTTTTTAAAAGAAAGAAAGAAAGAAAGAAAGAAAGAAAGAAAGAAAGAAAGAAAGAAAGAAAGAAAGAAAGAAAGAAAGAAAGAAAGAAAGAAAGAAAGAAAGAAAGAAAGAAAGAAAGAAAGAAAGAAAGAAAGAAAGAAAGAAATTAAAGAAGACCCGAATAAATGGAAAGACGTCCCATGTTTGTGGATCAGAAGACTTAACGTTGTTCAAATGGTAGTATCCACCCTCCTACGATTGACCTACAGAGTCAAAGCAATTTACATCATAGCACCAGTTGATTTATTTGATGAAATTGACAATTTGATTCTCAAATTCATGTGGAAATTAAAAAGATCCAGAATAACCAAAGCATTCTTCAAAAAGAAGAACAATGTTGGAAGGCTCACACTTTTTTATTTTAAAAACTTACTACAGCTTGAAACAAGTGTTTATTATTGCTAAAAAGAAAAAAAAAAACCTTACCACAATGCTATAGTAATCAAGACAGCGTGGCATTGGCATAAGGATAGACATATAGATCAATAGAATAGGATTGAGAATCCAGACATAAACCACCACATTTACAGTGAATTGGTTTTTAGCAAGTGTCAAGACCATTCAAGGGAGGGAAGTCTAGTCTTTTGAACGAGTGGTGCTGGGATAATACTGGATAGCCACAGGCAGAAGGATGGAGTTGGGCCCCTTATTCACCTAACACAATTAAAATGGCTACTCTTTTTTAAAACTTTCTTTAAAAAAAAAAACAGACTTTCTCATTTCCTCTGTGCCATATATTGCTCCAATCTCTCTCTCCTCTCCATCCAAGACTTTGTTCACTATATGGTTTTTGGCTATGTGCCCAGTATGTCTCCTATACTATTCTCTTACACCATTCTTTTTTTCCTTCTGTGCTTCTGTTTATACATTTTTCTATTGACTTATTTTTAATTTCACTCCTCTTCTTTCCAGCCTGCCTTCATATCCCCCCAATGGACTCTTAATTTTATATTTATATATTACATATTTTAGTTTTATAACATCCATTTAATTATTTTGTAGTCTATGTTGAACTAACCATTTTTTCATAGATTTTTGTGCACCTTTTTTCTCTATTTTCTTTAATGCATTAATTAATTCTTTGCTATTTCCAAAAATCTGGATTTTCTGTCTGTCTGCTTTTATTGTTTGTTTTTCTTTTGATTATTGGACACATCTTCCTGCCTCTCTGTTGTTGTATGCTTGACATTGTATATATATAAAAAAGAACTATAGCAGCTCCATATATCTTTCCTCAGCAAGGGTTTTCATTTTCTTCCAGTAGCATATAGGGTAAAAGTATGATTTCTTCAGTGAAAGCAGGCCTAACTGTGACCTGTGAAACTAGTTCAGCTCTGGTTTATTCCTGTCCCCAGGATGTAGTCCTTCTTGGCTTTGAATTCTTGGTCTTTTTGATCTTAGATGGTTTGCTACTCACAGGTGTTAGCTTAGTCTTTAAATCAGTTGCTAAATGGCAGCTGCAAAATCTAATAAATATTTTGAAGTGGAAACCTGTTGTTCATTTTAGTCTCCTTCTTAGCTGGACTGTATTTTCAGAGCACTGTGGAACGGGAGTGGGGGGGGGGGAGACAATTTTACTCTAGTTTTCTGGCCAAGTTCCCTAACCTTCTATGCTATCCTAGCACTAGCCAGTGACTAGTGGGGTTTCCAGGATATATTATACTCAATGGCTTTTGTTTTTAATTGCAACTCTCTTGATTTTTTACTTTTTTCTGTACATTGCTTGAACACAAAGAGCTGCTTGAATACAAAAACTGTACATCACTTAGAGATCATAGATTTGGAGTTGGAATGAACATATTTCATGTAAGAGCGTCTTGCATGGCAAGAGGAATGTGGATGGATAATTGGGAAGTTAAAGGGGTGGACTGTTGCTGACACTGTTGGTTATCTACTCAGGATTTATTTCCTGCTTCTTTCCGCTTAACAGGACTTTAAATTTATTCAGGCATCTACCTTCCTGCGTGCAACACATGCCTCAGGAAAGCTAATTCCATCCTCAGCTCCAGGGAGTGGATCTAGCTGGTCTAGAGGTAATTGCATCTCCATTTCCAGTGATTTGATTAAGGAAGAAATAGGTGGTTTCATAGCTTGGGTGGATGGATCCCTGACATCACTTTTGCATGTGGGAGGTTTATGGGTGGGAAATTTGGAAAAAGACGGAATTTCAAGGTTTTCTAATGTAGCCTCCAAAGTAGTATTAGAAGCTGAATAGTGGGTCCCCCCCCCTCAGAAAGCATCAGTTATCAAGCTTTTTAAGCATTTCAGTGATCTTGATGTAGGCCATTAGCATGTGACAGAATGTGCCCCAAGTAGTCTTTTAAGGGCAAAGTGCATCTATTTATACTCTGGCCCAGTGTTCGATCATTCCCATGAAAGTGAACAAGCTCTTGTTGTGATGTGGGGTGTTAGATCCTTTTGCAACTCATGATGCCATAAATCAGAACCCTGTGGTTGCCTTGGCCTTTCCGTGTTGCCCATGGTAAAAATTGAAGCTCTGTCCTCAACACTGAATTGAATACGTAGCTAATGTCAGCCTGGGGAATGATTGATTTTTCTCTGGCATTATGTTTTCATTTCCCCTGTGATTCACTTGAAGTGGAATTCTTATGGCTTAAGCCAAGTAATAGCAACACATTCACATTTATAAAGCCTTCTGGATAACTTCATATCTTTAATAAGTGGGCCCTAATGATAGTTTAGTTTCATGCCCAAGACCACTTCATTTTTGAATGAATGAAAAATGTCATATTTTCATTCCTTTCTTCAATAAACACTGATTGAGCGCTTAATATTTCAGGCATTATGTTAGGATTTGGGACATGGAAAAAAATTCTCATCCTCCATGCCTCCCTGTCAAGAAACACAAACATGTGAGCACAAGGACAAGTGTTTCTGGTTGTCCATTGGAGCCCTGTTCATAGTAACACAAGGGTGAAACCAGTTCAACTGTTTCTTAGTAAGAAAATGGTTGAATACATTATAATTCATTCATATAATGGAATACTATACAGTAATTAAAATTAATGAAAAATGTTACATGTTATACCATGGATAAACCTCAAAAGTATAACAACCAGTAAACAAAAAACAAGTAGCAAAATAATACGTACAGCCCTATACTACTTATGTACAACGTTCAGACCCAATGTATGCAATAGCATATCTTGTACATATGAAATAAAAGTGCAAAAATATGCTTTAAGATGGGCATTTCATTTGGGAAGGAAAGAATAGAAGAAGTATAAGGGTGAGGTTTTATCTGGGTTAGTAATATAATTATTATTTTTTTAAAGAGAGAACGAGGAAGCCAATTTCATAAAACATCAGCCCTTGCTTAGTTTTAGCAGAGGGCAAATAAATGTCAATTATATGTTTTTTTCTGTATTTTAATGTATGGAATGTTTTATAGTTAAAATAATATTTAAATACAAAGCACAGAGGCATTATCTATAGTAGCTCAAATTTTAGTGAGGAAGCAAAACCAGAAACTAGTTGTGGTTCGGTAAATGCTCATAACATAAAAGACAGGGGGCATAAAAGAGCAGCTGATAGCTCAGACTGGGGATTTGGGAGTACCTCCTGGGAAAGTAAAGGCTGATCAGAGTGTTGAAAAGCAATATAGGAGTAGGGGACACAGTGAGAAAGAACATTCCAGGCAGAGAGCAGAGACACCCTCAAGACCTCTAGACCATTGTAATAACACCTATGATTAAAAACTTACAATGTGCCTGATGCTTTATATGTGTTGCTCTCTCTAGTATTTACAACAGCCTTTTAAGGAACTCATTATTGTCCTTAGTTTATGAACGAAATAGCTAAAGTTTAAATAGCTTGCCCAAGATCACATAACATCTAGTTGGTGGATCTTCCACTAAGGTCTGTTGGGCTCCAAAGTTGGTGTTCTTTCCATTAGACAATGCAAGACCTTATGCATCCTCCCCACCAAAGAATTCCACAGGCAAAAAAAAAAAAAAAAAAGGAATTCCACAGAAAAAGTCCTCATACACAGTAGTTATAATCTATATACAACTGAAGTCATGATAAATATTTGTTCTTTTTGAGAGGGAGGGGATATCATAAAGCAGAACAATCTCAGAAGAGGCAACATTAAATCTCAAGGATCTAGATCTAATTACTGATTTATAAAAAGTACAAGGGACATGTATATGACACCATTAGCATGCAACCAGCAAATTCAAAACATGGAAAATGCTCAAATGCTTTGGACAAATGGCCTCGTTTCTTTAACAAATATAATTTAGGGAAAAAAGAGAAGAAAACTATAGATTAAAAAGGACCTTAAATATACATGAGCCAAGTGCAATGCATGGACTTTGGACCTCATTTGAATAGACCATAAAAAAATCATGAAATCGTTACAGAAATGTGAACACTGACTGGATATTTGATGTCATTAAATAATTTTTGTTATACTTTTTATGCGTGATAATTATAGTTTAATGTTTTTTTCCTCCAAAACAGAAATTATTATTTTGAAATGCCTATGGAAATGTTTTTAAATGAAATAATGTATCTTGTATTACTTCAAAGTACTTGGAGGAAAAGGGTGTTATGTGTGGGTGTATATAAATCAGATATGTATGGATAATTATGGAATTGACCAAAGGATGCAGAAAAGGTCATTACAATATTTTTTCTACTTTTATGTGTCTATTTAAGATACTTTCCAGTAAGAAGCTAGAAAAAAATGGGGAAGCAACAGAGATCATCTTGTCCACTTTTCTCATTGATGCTTGAAACCTCTTTGTGTAATGTCAGTTACATAAAAATGTGAACTCATTCATTCTTCCACTTTTTAAAAATGATTTTTTGTCAGAATTTAGTGGTTTTTTTTTTTTAAAGTAAATACTTATGGTGGAAAAAGGAAAGCCTAATTTTCCTGGCAATATTGTTTGGCTTGGGAGATTTTTTTTATTATATGGCAAATGTTTAAATCTTTCAAGTATAAAAATAAGTAGCTCATTTTTTGTCATTTGCGGGGGAAGCTTAACTATTTCATGACACTTTAGACTTAATTTAACCTGAAATAAATGTTGAAATGTTGGATTATTAGATAAATTGATAGATAGTTTACAAGTTAATTATAGAGCTTTTTAGATATAAAGCACTATAGAAGTCTTGAGTATGAACTAAATGTTAAAAACTCTTTGATTTTAGCATGTTGGTATTATTTTTCTTTGTAGCTATCCTTCTTATTTTGCATCTTCCAAATGCTGATTGCATATAGGTCCAATGGAAGAATAACGTGGCTGATTAAGTAAAAGTAGTTATTAAAAAGTAACAATATGATGCTTAAGTACAAGGTGCGGGCACCAGACACACCTGGGTTGGACCAGGGGTCTTTTGCCTTGGACACACTAACTATTATCTTTAAGTCTCAATATTCTTAGGCAGGAAATGAAAGGCTGAGATTTCCATGGGATAACGCATGCCTGGCACGTAGCTATGCCCTGCAAATACCAGCTCTTATTCCTGGGATCTCTACGTGTATAGTAAAGATAATACAGGCCCAGAAAAACAATCACAGAGACTATGGAAGATACGGGCCACTGCCCTCTGGCTTATCATCTGGTTGAGAAGCAAGTGGTTGCTACGCATGGAGCGCCTGTGTCTGGTCTCTGGTGCCGTGAGAGAGAGACCCACATCCTCAATGTTCTCTAGCACCCAACAGCCGCACCGAACTTGAACGCCCATCAAAGCAGACTTCTGCTTAAAATGATATTCTTCATGTTTCAGAGCAGGAAATTAAAAGTTTGTCTCTGAAAATGATGAAAAGAAAGGATTCCAAACATGTATGTGCTCTCACATTTTTGGAAGCAGTTAAGACACTTTTAGTAATATATTCTTGTGTTTGTTACCAAATTTTTATTTTTAATAAAGAGGGCTACAGCTTTTTAAAAAGAGAATACAAAAAAATATGTATCTGGATCCTTGCCTTTAAGTAAACACAATCAAGAGTGCTGCTGCTTGATCCCATGTGACATTTATTTAGAATTATGCATATCTTTTAAAGATGAAGTTACAGATACCTCAGATACTCATTTCCTGTGATATTCCAACTTTTTAAGGCTCATCAGCTTTTCCATGTAGCTGGAGACTTGGGAATTCACAAACAAAGGTGCCCTAGAGCCTTTCTATTATTCTTCAATGTTTGTAACATGACAAGTGGCAAATAATAAAAATGTTTAGAATGTCCCCAAAGAAACTTGTGGCCAGGAAATGTTTAAATTCTTTTAATAACTGGTTGATTCCTGGTGAGACAAGCACTTTATACATGTATAAACAAAAAAGGCATGTAACATAGTCCATTCATTAAAGGAAAGAATAATTAAAATAAAAACAGGTCAATGTCTTTAGCAAGGAAGTCAGTTGTCCAATGAAGGCATCTCTTTGACTTAAGTTTAGTTTTAAATCCTAAATGTTTATTCAGTGATACCTCACACCTTTGCCTCTTGAGTTTCTAGAGAAAGTGTTGACTTTATTATTCAAAGAATATTCCAGTTTTGGAAGTGACACAGAAACACATAGGATTGATTAATCAGTTTTCCTTACATTTTTCTTTAGTTTTGTAAAATATATAAAAAAGTAGATGTCATTATTAATTGCCAATTGTCACTCTTTTGATTTTTTTAATTGTTTAGTGTTATTGCCAAAGTCTGATAATATGGGTAATTGAGATTCATGACACCATTTCTGAATGAGGCGCTTATCGGTTTAAAAAAAAAAAAAAACCAAAGTAGTGACTCAGGAATCACAGTTAATGAGAAATATAATTTGTGCATTTTTCTAATGGTTTCTCACATATTTGAGCCATCACACATTATATTAGTGGAAATGATCTCTCCTCACTTAATTTTCCTTTGGTGTTTGTCTTTAAAACTTTTTTTTTTTTTAAAAAGATTTTATTTATTTATTCATGAGAGACAAGCAGAGACACAGGCAGAGGGAGAAGCAGGCTCCCTGCAGGGAGCCCGATGCGGGACTGGATCCCTGACCCTGGGATCACGCCCTGAGCCGAAGACAGATGCTCAACCGCTGAGCCACCCAGGCGTCCCTGTTGTTAAAACTTATAGTGAATTTGTTTCTGTGTCTTTCTCTGCCACTTCTCTTGGCCAAATGAAAAGTCCACAGCTGAGAAGTGGAGCAGGGATGTTGTGGGAAGGCAGGAAGCCCTGCCAGGTCCTGGTGTGTGCCCTCCATTTAGCACCCCAGCAGACTCCAGCAGGCACACTGGAGGACGGATCCAGGTTCCAGGGCCTCCTGAAAGGTGGAGATGTTTTGCTGACAGATTAGGACTGTTTTTGGAAAGAATATTTTCATTGGCATGATTAGCTGCCATCTAATTTTGCTGCCAGCTGCCAGGTGTTGTGGGAAGGGGAGAGATAAGGACGGTGGAAGAGAAATAGCTTGGACAACTAGAGGAGTTAAGTTTTCACATCTTTCACCATCCCAGCCTTAAAGTATAGCTTTTCTTTTAAGTCCTCATCTGCCTTGCTAGGTCAAAGTACTTTTTACTTTATATGAAAAATGCTTCCCAGGGGAAGTACTCTGACTCTGTTTCTGAAACTGATTAATGCTCTTAGTGTCCCCAAAGAGCCATTACTAAGTGTCTAAGTTACAGTTTCAGAGGAAATGGGATGTGTTTTTGAACCCATCTGAGATGGCTTCATGGAGGGTAAATCTCAAGTTGCATTTAAAAAAAGGAAAAGCCTGTGGTTTGGCCAAAAAGAATGAATTATATATTCTAGATCCATGTGTGGTGACTTGGTTTGGGGGGAAAAAAAAGATGCATAGGGGAAGGAATAGCAGGGAGGATGTTTTACCAAGTTTGCTTGCAGGAATAAAGCTCATCCAGTTAGAAGCAAAACAGGATTTATTACAGGATGCTTGTCGGGAAGACCGAAGAAACAGATTTCAAATTGGTCTTTTAAGAGCACTGCCCTCAGCCACCCTTCAGAACTAAAGAAGTTATTGCCTCTCGTCTAATTCAGCTGACATCAGCCACATTGGGAAATGGTGGCCACAGCTGGTAGCTCCAAAGCCATCCCGTCCGCCATGATCAGGACAGCTCTCCCGGTGGGTAGTTGGCACAATCAGGAAACTTCCGTGGGTAGAAAGCAGCTCGCACCAAAACCATGCTGAGCCTTCTGCAGTCCACACCAGCAGAAGAGCTCCCCTGGGCAGTGCTCTTCAGTAGCCCACGAAGCCAGGGAGTAGCCACTGCTCTCACAGACAAAGAGATGCCTCCATTACGAGGCTTGTCAGCAGAGATATTAGAAAGATTCCTTCCAAATCTTGCTTCTAAATAGTGGAGCCTAACTCATTACGCAACTCGAGATGCAAGAGAATTGAGAAGCTGCAGTAAAAACCCTAGTTTTCTAGTGTCTGAAATAGATAATGGCACAGGGAAGGATGGTGGCATGGATGCTGGTTGAGTCGAGTCGCAGTGCGTGTCACAGTTCTCCCCTTGGGCTACTCAACTCTCATTCATGCTCCTTTCCCTCTATTTAAACTTCAAAACATCAGTAATTCCTTGTGTAATTAAAGAGCTTATTTTGGGTTCTAGCCCAAGATGGTGACAGAGAAGACTCTTGAACTCCCCTACCCCGACGGACACCCTGAATGGGCAGCTATTCACCGAAAAATTTCCTCTGAAAGAAATCCAGAAACTGGTTGAGTGACTCCTACAAATTGGGTAAATGAAAAAATACCCGGATTGAAATGGACGGGAAATGCTGACACATACTCTTGCTGTAAACCCCACCCCTGACTGAGGGCTGTACAATCGGGATGGAACCGCCAACTCCCGGCTTCTCTGTGAGGAGTGAAAGATTTGGATCCGACTTCTAGCACCCGGAACTTTTAAAGCTCCCATCTTAGAGATGGGCCCCCAAACACCAAACTCTGCAAACCAGCGGGGCTTGTATCCACAAGACCCACAAGACTAAATAGCAAAACAATTGCAATTGCTATTAGCAAGACTAATAGCAAAGTTCTTTTTTAAAATATTTTTTTATTGAAGTTTGATTTGCCAACATATAGCATAACACCCAGTGCTCATCCTGTCAAGTGCCCCCCTCCGTGCCCATCACCCAGTCACCCTCACCCCCACCCACCTCCCCTTCCACCACCTCTAGTTCGTTTCCTAGAGTTTGGAGTCTCTCATGGTCTGTCTCCCTCTCTGATTTTCCCCACTCAGTTCCCCTCTTTTCCCCTATAATCCCTTTCATTATTTCTTATATTCCCCATACGAGTGAGACCATATGAAGATTGTCCTCCTCAGACTGACTTACTTCACTCAGCACAATACCCTCCAGTTCCAACCACGTTGAAGTAAATGGTGGGTGTTCGTCATTTCTGATGGCTGAGGAATATTCCATTGTATACATAGACCACATGTCCTTTATCCATTCATCTTTTGCAAACAAATAGTTCTTTTTTTGTAAGATTTTATTTATTTATTCATGAGAGACAAAGGGAAAGAGGCAGAGACATGGGCAGAGGGAGAAGCAGGCTTCCTGTGGGGAGCCTGATGCGGGGCTTGATCCCAGGATCCCGGGATCATGACCTGAGCCAAAGGCAGACGCTCAGCCACCGAGTCACCGGGGCGCTCCACAAACAAGCAGTTCTTAACAGGCTCTCAAAGACTCACCATGGCTCTTCAGCTCTTAGCCCAAAGCTCAATACAAAAGGAACAGACACAATGCCCAACTTCCAGTCTCCCTGAAAAGGGTTTATTTGGGTACATCAAGAGCTGCTGTCTGAGGATCAGGCTTCTAACTTGGCACACATCTAGGGGATGCCTGCCGTCTTCCCCAGACATCAGGGAAGCCCAAGGATGCTTCCTCAGCCTTTTCCCTCTAGCTCATTACAAATTGTTGGCTTCTTCCTGGGAGGAGCTGCCACCTAAGAGACGGGTCCCTGGACTAATGGCTCTCGTAGCCTGGGCCTTACATTCATGAGTCCCACAGCCCTGTAGCAAACAGAGAAGCAGTTACCTACTGCGTATACCCCCAGGGCTCAGGCCAGTGTTGCCCTGGGAGAGGTCTATCTGCATGCTTTCAGAACAGCTGCCTAGGAGTTCAGCTTCTCATCTGGCATGTGTCTAGGGGTGACCGAGGTTCTCCCTGGAGATCAGGGAAACCTGTGGATACCTCTACTGCCTTTTCCCTCTAGCCTGCTGCCAATTGTCAATACCTTCCTAGGAGGAGCTTGTACATACATCCCAAGGGATGGCTCCCTAGATCTCTTGGCTCTCAGTCATGGGGCTTGCATTCATGAGTCCCATAAAACTGTAGCAAACAAAGAAAAAGTTTTTAATGGGCACAGGATCCCCACTTCCCATAACCTTATACCTAAACCAAGTGCAGTAGGAGTAGGAAAATGCCCATCTCAGTTTCTCCCTGAGGAGGGCCTAATTACACTTTCCCAGCTGCTGTCTGAGGGCACGACTTCTTTAAAAAATGTTTTTCTGGTTTTATTCAGATATGATTTACATATAGCACTACATAGGTTTAATGATTTGACTTATATATATATATATATTGTAAAATGCTTACAATAAATTTAGTTAACATCCATCATCTCATACAAATACAAAAAAAAGAAAAAAAACCTTTAAGGATCTATTCTCTTAACACCTTTCAGATACACACCATACAGCAATGTAAACTATAGTAATCATATTGTACGTTACATCCCCACTACTTACCTATTTTTTTTATTTGAGAATAGTTGATACACAATATAATGTTAGTTTCAGGTGTAGAGCATAGAGATTCAACAAGTTATAAAGTCATAAAGTTATCCTATGCTCACCAGAATTATGGCTACATCTGTCACTACTACTTATTTATCTTATAACTGGAAGTTTGTACCTACTGACCACCTTTATGTAGTTCTCTCTCCCCCTAAGCCCCACCTCTGGTAACCACAAATTTTATCCCCTTTTTTATAAGTTTTATTTTGTTTGTTTAAACTCTGCATATAAATGATATCATATGGTATTTGTCTTTTTTTTTGTCTAACTTATTTCATTTAGGATAATGCCCTGAAGGTCCATCCAAGTTATTGCTACTGGTCTGCACGTGTATAGTTTCCTTTCCTTTTACTATTTTAGTTGCACAAGGAAAATACTTCAAAGCTGTTTTAATCCACATGTGTCAATTGCCCTGGGCCCTGGGTCCTGGGCTGATGGAACCTGTGACTAAAGTTCCCCTGAATCCTGCCATTGAAGCATTTTCCCTTCTGGAAGCTGTGGGCTGAATGCTGGACCATCTCATGCAGCCTCACCCTTTTCCTCCCCTGTGGCATTCCCTGTTTGGCTAACTGAGATGTTAAACCCATGAGCCTGCTTTCAGTTAAAGGGACCTTTATTTGTAGAGAACAGAAAGAAACATGTTGTGAAAATACTTTTGTCTCATGACCTTTACTAAATCCTGGAAAGTGAAGATATTGTAGGACTACAGAATGTAAGATTTATTTAAGAGACATGCTTGCCTTTCCCTAGGCATCTCTATGTCCTTGAAGCTGCCATGTGGTAGAGTCATAAATTAGTTCTGGGACCATCTTATTATCTGATTTCATTGGCTTAGGAATGTTCTCCATTCTAATGCTGAGCTGAGGGCATGACTTCTAATCAACCTGCATCTAGTTGCTGATTGTGATTTTTCCCTTTGGTATACCCTCAACACCAAAGACAGAGAAAGAAGCTTGGGCAATCGCAGAGGTTTCAGAGACACAAGAGCTCAAGCCAGGCTGATTGGCAAGGTTCATTTCCTACTTGAAACTGGTCTGTCAAGACTGGGAGAAATGGCTGTTATATCTAATGCACAGAAACCAACAGAAAGTAGCAAGGAGAATGAAGAAATAGAGGAATGTGTTCCAAATCAAAGAACAAGATACGACTAGAAAAAAAAAAACTTAAAAAAAGGATATAGTGATTTACCTGATAGAGTTCAAAATAATGATCATGAAGGTACTCAAATTCAGGAGAACAATGCATGAACAGAGTGAGAATTTCAACAAGGAGACAGAAAATACTAAAAAGCACCAAACAAATGATAGAGATGAAGAATTCAACTGAAAGACTCAATAGAGGGTTCAACAGCATCCCAGACCAAAAGGAAGAAAGGACCCATGAACTTGAAGACAAAGCAGTGGAATTCCTTCAATCAGAGGAGCAAAAAGTAAAAAGAAAAAAGTGAAGACAGCTTTGAGGGCTTAGGAGACACCACAAATAGACCAATGTACAGATTATAGGGATGCCAAAAGGAGAACAGAGAGAGACAAAGAGGAAGAAAGATTCTCAAAGAAGTAATGGCTGAAAGCTTTTCTTCCCTGAAGAAAGAAACAGAAATCCAGATAAGGAAGCCCAGAAGGTGCCAAATAAGATAAACCCCAAAAGACTCACATTGAGACATGTTATAGTTAAAATTATCAAAAAGCTAAAGAAAAACAACTTTAAAAGTAACTAAATTCTCCAGCCAAAACATGTAGAGTGAGTGAATGGATAAAAAGAAAAAAGACTCCATTATATATTGTTGGAGCACTGGGCGACTCAGATAGTGAAGCATCTGCCTTTGACTGAGGTCATGATCTCCAGGACCTGGGATCAAGTCCCATATCGGGCTCCCAGCTCAGTGGGAAGTCTACTTCTCCCACTCTTCTCCCTCTGCCTCTCCCCCTACCTGTGCTTTTTCTGCCTCTCCCTTTCTCTCTCAAATGAATAATAATAATAAAAGACTCAACTATATATTGTTAACAAGAGATTCACTTTTGCTCTAAGGATGTACAAAGACTGAATATGAAGGGTTGAGAAAAGATATTGTATTCAAATGGAAACCAAAAGAAAGTATAGCTGCAAGGGCAGCTATACTTACGGGACACAAAATAGACTTTAAGCCAGAGGCTGACACAAGAGACAAAGAAGGTCATTATATAATGATAAAGGGATCAATTAATCAAGAGGATATAACATTTGTAATTTTTTTAGTATAGTATTAGTTTCAAGTGTATAACATGGTAATTTGAACATTCTGTGCTCACCACAAGTGTAGCCACCATCTGTCCTCATACATCATTGTTACAATATTGACTGCATTCCTTATGCTGTGTCTTTTATTCCTGTGATTTATCATTCCATAACTGGAAGTCCGCATCTTCCACTGCTCGTCACCCACTTTCCACCCCTGCCCCCACCCCACCACATTCTTCCTCTCTGGCAACCATCAGTTTGTTCTCTGTATTTACAAGTCTGATTCTGCCTTTTTAAATTTTATTTATTTATTTTTTTAGATTACACATATGAAATCAATGGTATTTGTCATCTCATTCAGACTTATCTCATTTAACATAATACCCTCTAGTTCCATCTGTATGATCTCAAATGGCACAATCTCATCATTTTGTATTGCTGTATAATATTCCTGTGTGTGTGTGTGTCTGTGTGTGTACTTGTGCATACCACATTTTCTTTATCCATTTGTCTATTGATGGATAGTTGGGTTGCTTCCAAAAATTGGCTATTGTAAATAATACTGTACTAAGCAGGGATGCAGCTATCTTTCATATGTTTTCATTTTCTTTGAGTAAATAATAGTGGAATTCTTGGATTATATGGTATTTCTGTGTTTTTTTTTTTTGAGGAACCTCCACACTGTTTTTTAACATTTATAAATATTTATACATTCGACATAGTAGCACTGAAATACATATTAACTGAACTGATAGGAGAAATAGACAGCAATACATTAGTAGTAGGGAACTTCAATACCCCACTTTTAATAATGGGTAGATCATCCAGACAGAAAATTGAGAAGGAAACAATGGATTTAACAATACCTTGTACTAGACAGACATTTACAGAACATTCTAACGTCAGCAGCACAATACACATTGTCCTCAAGCACACATAGAACATTCTCTAAGATAAATCAAGTGTTAAGCCACAAAACAAATTTTAATGAATTTAAAAAGATTGAAATTATATCAAGTGTCTTTTCTGACAACAATGGCTTGAAACTAGAAATAAATTACAGGAAGAAAACTGAAAACATTCACAAATATGTTGAAATTAAAGAACATGCTCCTGAATAACTAATAGTCAAAGAAATCAAAGGGAAAATTAAAGAATATTCTGAGACAAATTAGAAAACACACATACCGAAACTTAGAGGATGCCACAAAAGCAATTTTAAAAGTTAAGCTTAGTTTTTAAAAGTTTTAATTTAAATTCTAGTTAGTTAAAACCTGTAATATTAGTTTTAGGCGTACAATATAGTGATTCAACATTTCCACTCATCACAAAGTGCACCCCTTAATCCCCATCACCTGTTTAATGCATCCCCCATTCTAGTAACTATCAATTTGGTCTCTATAGTTAAGAGTCTTTCTTGGTTTGCCTCTCTCTCTGTCTTCCCTTTATTTGTTTTGTTTCTTAAATTCCACATATGAGTGAAATCATATGGTATTTGTCTTTCTCTGACTGACGTTTTTATGACTTAGCATTATACTCACTAGCTCTATCCATGTCCTTGCAAATGACAAGATCTCATTTTTTTTACGGCTGAATAATATCCCATTATATATTTATCACATCTTCTTCATTGATGGACATTTGGCCTGTTTCCATAATCTGGCTATTGTAGATAATGCTGCTGTAAACACAGATGTGCACATGCCCCTTTGAGTTAGAGTTTTTGTGTTCTTTGGGTAAATACCTGGTAGTGTATTGCTGGATTATGGGCAGTTCTACTTTTTAGTTTTTGAGGAAACTACTGTTTTCCAGAGTGGCTGCACCAATTTGCATTCCCACCAACAGTGCACCAGTGTTCCCCATTCTCCACATCTTCACCAACAACTGTTGTTTCTTGTGTTGTTGATTTTAGCCATTCTGACAGGTATGAGATGATAGCTCACTGTTGTTCTAATTTGAACTTCCCCGATGATAAGTGATGTTGAGCATCTTTTCATGTGTCTGTTAGCTATCTGGATGTCTTCCTTGGAAAAATTGTTTAGTTATGTTTTCTGATCACTTTTAATTGGATTATTCATTTTTTGGGTATTGAGTTATATAAGCTCTTTATATGTTTTGAACACTAACTCTTTATTAGATGTCATTTGAAATATCTTCTGGTCAGAAAAGGTGCATGGTATGACTTCAATATTTTGGCATTTTTTGAGGCTTGTTTTGTGACCTAATTCGTGATCTATTCTAGAGAATGTCCCATGTGCACTTGAAAGAATGAGTATTCAGCTTTTTTTGTGATAGAATATTCTTAATAGATCTGTTAAGTCCATCTAGTCTAGTGTGTCATTCAAAGCTATCATTTCCTTGTTTCGTTTCTGTTTAGATAATCTGTCCATTGATGTAAGTGGGGGTAGTACAGACTTCTACTATTATTATATTATTATCAATTAGTTCCTTAATGTTTGTTATTAGTTTTTTCATGTATTTGGGTGCCCCCATATTGGGTGCATAAATATATATAATTGTTACATCTTCTTGTTGGATAGTCTCCCTCCCTTAAAAAATATTTTATTTACTCACTTTAGAGAGAGTGAGAGAGAACATGGAGAGGGGGAGGAAGGACAAGCAGACTCTGTGGTGAGCATGGAGTCCCATGTGGGGCTTGATCTTATGACCCCCAAATCATGACTTGAGCCAAAACCAAGATAGCTACTCAATCAACTAAGTCACTTAGTTGCCCCTGGGTTCTCCCCTTTATAGTGTCTTTCTTTGTCTCTTATCTATCTATCTATCTATCTATCTATCTATCTATCTATCTATCATCTATCTATTTATATCAAATTTTTGTTTAAATTCCAGTTAGTTAGCATATAGTATAATATTGATTTCAGCAGTAGAATTTAGTGATTCATCACTTATATATAACACCCAGTGCTCATCACAAGTGCCCTCAATACCCATCACCCATTTAGTTCATCCTCCTGCCTACCTCCCTTTCAGAAACCCTCAATTTGTTCCTTATAGTTAAAAGTCTTTTATATGGTTTGCCTCTCTCTTTCTTTTTCTGTCTTTCCCCTATGTTCAATTGTTTTGTTTCTTAAATTCCACATATGAGTGAAATCATATGATAATTGTCTTTCTCTGATTGACTTATTTTGTTTAGCATAATACCCTCTAGTTCCATCCATGTTATTGCAAACAGCAAGACTTCATTCCTTTTGATGACTGAGTACTATTCAGTTATATATATATATATATATATATATATATATATATATATATATATATAATTTATCAATTGATAGACATTTGAGCTCTTTCCATAATTTGGTTATTGTTGCATGTGCCTCTCTGAATCACTATGTTTGTATTCTTTGGGTAAGTGCCTAGTAGTGCAATTGCTGGGTAGTAGGATAATTCTATTTTTAGCTTTTCGAGGAACCTCCATGCTGTTTTCCAGAGTGGCTGAATCAATTTGTATTCCCGCCAACAGTGTAAGAGGGTTCCCCTTTCTCCACATCTGCACCAACATCAGTTGTTCTTGTGTTCTTGTTACAATTTTGTCTTAAAGTCTAATTTTCCTAATGTAAGTTTTTCTACTCCAGCTTTCATTTAACATCCATTTGTATAATAAATGTTCCTCCATCTCCTCACATAAATCTGTGGGTTCTTTAGGTCTAAAATGAGTCTCTTGTAGGCAGCATATAGATGGGTCTTGCTTTTTTTTTTTTTATTCATCATGACACCTTATGTCTTTTGATTGGAGCATTTAGTTCATTTACATTCCAAGTAATTATTGATAGATATATACTTATTGCTATTTTATTACTTGTCTTGTCATTGTTCCTGGAGATTTTTTTCTGATTCTTTCTTGTCTTTGTCACTTTTGGTCTATCTTTACCATAAAAAGAGTTCCCTTTAATATTTCTTGTTGAGCTGGTTTAGTGTCAGTAACTCCTTTAGTTTTTGTTTGTCTGGGAAACTCTTTATCTCTCCTTCTATTCTGAATGGTAGTCTTGCTGGATAGATTATTTTTGGCTGCATATGGTTCTCATTCAGTACTTTGAATATGTCATGTCATTTCTTCTGGCTTGCAAAATTTCTGTTGAGAAATATCCAGATAGCCTTATGGGTTTGCCTTGAAAGTTAAGGACTCCTCTGTCTTGCTGCTTTTATGTTTTTTTTCTTTATCACTGTATTTTGCAAAGTTGATTACAATATGTATTGGCCTGCTGTTATTGATTTTAATGGGAGGTCTCTGTGCCTACTGGATCTGGATGTCTGTGTACTTCCCCAGATTAGGTAATTTTCCAGTTATTATTTCTTGAAATAAATTTTCTGCCCCTCTTCTCTCTCTTTTTCTGGGACTCCTATAATACAAATGTTATTACACTGAGTTCTCTAAGTCTATTTTTGTGTTGCATAATTCTTCTCTTTTTGTTTAGCTTCATTACTTTCCATTATTTTGTCTTCTTAGTCACTAATTCACTCCTCTGCTTCTTCTAGCCTACTGTTTATTGTCTCTCTTCTTTCTTTCTTTTTTCTTCTTTTGACTTTATTTATTTATTTGAGAGAGCTTCTTTTGACTTTATTTATTTATTTGAGAGATTGAGAGAGAGAGAGAGAGAGAGAGAGAGAGAGAGAACACATTCGGGGGAGCAGAAGGGGAGGGAGAAGCAGACAAGTCAAATTTCTTGTGTTCTCCTCTCTCCCTCACCCTTCTTCATGACCATGGCTCCCTCCCCTGTACTGCACCCATGATCTGTTTCTCCCCAACCCATTCTTTGTGGTTTCAATGTGGCCTCTTCTCTCCCTCTAGTTGTGGAATTTATGTCAATCTTCATGTCAATTTCTAGTGTATTTATGATGATTTGATAGTTGTGTTTGTGGGTTAAGTGAACCTAGGATCCCTCTATTCCAGTGCCATCTTCCTCTCCTTATGCATAAAATCTAAATGGGAAATTTATAGGAATAAATGTCTACATAAAGAAAAAGAAAAATATCAAATAAATTGACATACCTTTACACTTCAAGGAATTTGGAAAGGAAGAACAAGCTAGGCCTCAAATTAGTAGAAGGACAGAAATAAAGGTAAGACCAGAAATAAATGAAACAGAGACTAAAAAGGCAATAGAAAAGGCCAATGAAACTATGAGCTATTTTTCTGAAAAAGGAAACAAAACAGACACACCTTTAGCTAGACACCAAGAAAGAAAGATAGAGAACTCAAATAAAATTATAAACAAAAGAGGCAATGTTACAATTGATACTGTAAAAATATAAAGTTCATAAAAGTCTACTATCAACAACCATACACCAACAACTTGTATGACAGAAGAAATGGATAAATTCCTAGAAACATACAACCAACCAAGACTGAATCATGAAGAAATAGAACATCTGAACAGATTTATTTCTAGTTAAAAGGTTGAATCATTATTCGGAAACTTCCCAACAAGCAAAAGTCCAGGGCCAGATGATTTCACTGGTGAATTTTACCAAATATTTAAAGACGAATTAATACCAATCCTTCTCAAACTATTCCAAAAAATAAAAGAGGAGGGAGCACTTCCAAAATCACTTTATGAGGCCAGCATTCCTCTTATATAAAAACCAGAAAAAAACACTATGAGGAAAAAAATATTACAGGCCAATATCCTGATGGATTTAGATGTAGATATCCTCAACAAAATACTAACAAAACAAATTCAAAAGTACATTAAAGCGATCATACACTATGATCAAGCAAGATTTATCCCTGGGGTGCAAGGATGGTTTAACACCTTCAAATCAATATGATACCCCACATTAACAAAAGGAAGGATAAAAAGAATAATATTACTTTTTTCCAAAAGTTACAGGAAAGCATTTGACAAAATTCAAGATCTTTTATGATAAAACTTGAAACAAATTTGGCATATAGTGAATGTACCTCAACATTAATAATAATAATAATAATAATAATAATAATAATAACGTATTGGGAGTCTTAGAAAGAGGAGTTAGCTGGAAAGAAGGAAATGGGAAGGAAGGAAGGAAGGAAACAAGGAATGAAAACCAAACATCCAAATCAGAAAGGAAGATGAAATATTGTCTCCATTTGCTAATGACATAATATTACATATAGAATTTACTAAAGATTCATCAAAACAAACAAACAAACAGAACTAATAAATAAATCCAGTAAAATAACAAGGTATAAAATCAATAAACAAAAATCAGTTGTGTTTCTATACACTAAAGACAAACTATCAAGAAAGAGAAAATAATAAAATGGTCTTATTTACGCTAGCACCAAAAAGAATCAAATACTTAGGAATAAATTTAATGAAGGAAGTGGCAGATCTCTATACAAAAAGCTATGACATTGATGAAAGAAATTGAAGAAGCCACAAATAAATGAAAAAATATTCCATGTTTGTGGATTGTAAACATTAATATTATCAAAATCTCCAAACTACCCAAAGTGACCTACAGATTCATCGCAAACTTTATCAAAATTCCGATGGCGGGATGCCTGGGTGGCTCAGTGGTTGAGCATCTGCTTTTGGCTCGGGGCGTGATCCCAGGGTACTGAGATTGAGTCTCGCATCCAGCTCCCTGCATGGAGCCTGCTTCTCCCTCTGCCTGTGTCTCTGCCTCTCTCTCTCTCTGTGTCTCTCATGAATACATAAATAAATAAAATCTTAATAAAAAATTCCAATGGCACTTTCCACAGGAAAAAAAATTCCTAAAATTTGTATGGATCCATAAAAGATGCCAAAGAGCCAATGCAATTTTAAGAAACAAGAACAAAACTGGGTGTATCACACTTCCTCTTTTCAAACTATATTACTCATCAAAACAGTATGGTACTGGCATAAAAGCAGATATATAGAATAGAGAGCTTAGAAATTAACTCATGCATTTTTGGTAATTAATTTAGCATGTAATATAGTCTCCTATAGCTGAAAACTAAAAAGCTGCATGCAAATAAATAAATAAATACTCTGATCTTATACCATATACAAAAGTCAATTCAAAATGAATTAAGACTTGAACATAAGAATTGAAACCATAAGACTTCTAGAAGAAAACATAAAAGGTAAAATTCTTGACACTGGTCTTGGCAATTATTTTTTTGATTCAGCACCAAAGGCAAAGGCAACAAAAGCAAAATGAACAAATAAGGTTACATGAAACTAAAGAGCTTCTGCACAACAAAAGAAAGCATCGACCAAGGGATAAGGGAGAAATGAAGAATGAAGTGGAAGAAAATATTTACAAATCACATATCTGGTAAAGGGTTAATATCCAAAATATATTAAAGAACTCATTAAAAAAAACCCACATGACCATCACCAAACAAAACAAAACAAAACAAAACAAAACACAAAGAAATCAGTCTGATTGAAAAAGGGAAAGAAGAGCTGAAAAGACATTTTTCCAAAAAAGACAAGTGAATGGCCAACAGGTACAGGAAAAGGTGCTCAAAATCACTAATGGTCAGGGAAATGGGAACCAAAATCACAATGAGATATCACCTCATCCTGATAGAACAGCTGACATTAAAAACACAGGAGATTAATGTTGCTAAGGATGGAAAAAAGGGAGCCCTGTCCACTGTTGGTAGGAATGCAAACTGGTTCAACCATTATGGAAAACAAGGAAGGAGAGTTTCAAAAAATTAAAGTTAGAACTACTTTTAGGTCCAGCAATCTCACTTCTGGGTATATATCTAAAGAAATTAACTACAAGGTCTTAAAGAGATATCTGCACTCCTATGTTCACTGTAGCATTATTCACAAGCTAAGATATGGGAACAACTTACATGTTCATCAACTGATAAACAGATAAAGAGGGTGATATATCTCAAATAGCAAAAGACAACTTGCTCCTCCTTGTATATCTATTGCTGCTAAATAGCCACAGATTTTGATAGCATTCTGGATTTGGAAATTAATATTTAACTACATATGAGTATACAATGCTAACCCATTTTCCGAATAACCTATTAGACCATCAACTTTGAGAGGAATCCAGGGAAAATTATGCAAACCAAGTGCAAGAAGCTCTACCACTTGGGCCTACAACAGGTAGTACTCGAAGTGATAACAGTAAATCAAGATACTAGTGGTGCTTGCAGAAATCCAAGAAAAATCACAGCTGAGGCTCTCTGTCCAATCATGCAAGTTTTTGGAAGGTGACAGCATCTCAGTACAGGAAAGAACATCATCCAGAAATAGGCCACATGTGCAATGTGATGGTTTGATGCATGTACACATTGTGGAAAGATTACCAAGATCAACATAATCAGCATATCCATCACTTCAGATGGTTAATTCTGTTTTTGTTTTGTTTTTTTTCCTTTCGGGGTAAGATCGGTTCTTTCCCCACCTTCTGCATTTATAGATGTAACTGCTGGAAACCCCTGATCACAAAATAAAGCTGATAGGAATGGAAAGGGGTTTGCGATAGTTCTATCAGTCAGTTTTTCCAATTCCTTCCTAGTTGTAGTTCCAAAATCATGTAGTATCTCCTTTTTCTTTCTCTCGCAGCACTATCCCTCTAACACGACGCATTCTTTGACAGTAGTGTAAGAGGTGAAGTTGTTAAACAGAACTTGTTATTACTCTCACAGCTTCACTTCATCACATACCTGAATTTAGAACGTTCCAGCACAGGTCAAAATACTCAGTTACGAAAGCCAAGCCTCACCTTTAACAGAAGATAACACGAGACAAGGGGAGATGGAAAAGCGGGAGGGATATAGTGTTGGTGAGTTATCAGGGAAGGCTTTTCCTGTGTTTGCTAAGCCCGGGACAGTCACCTGATTAAGTCTGGGAGAGCTGAGGGCCATTGCTTCCTGTTATAAATTGGGTGAAATGTGATTGTGCATTTAATGTGTCCTTGGGGCAAGAGTTTTTGGAAGAGGAGACTGTGGAAATAGATTCCTTTAAAATGACCTGTGTACCACCTGGACCCAGGAGTTGGAAAACCACTGAGATAAGGGATCTTTGGTTTTCATTCCTAAGGGTCCCGATAGGTTCTGCAACCCCTCCTGGTACCAATCACTGTATTGGTTAGGGTTTGGTTACAGAACAGAATCTACCCTCGGCGGTTTGAGCAGAGAGGGATTTCTTACAGGATATTAAGTAGCTCATAAAATCACGAGGGAAGGTGAACAAACAGGCTCTAGACCAAGCTCTCAGAAATGACTCCCATGGTCGCATGTAGCAAGGAGGCTGTGGCTCTTCCTACAGCACCAGCAGTCAGTCTGACACTTTAGGAAGTGCTGCATCAGCTGCTGCTCCAACTGTATTGCCATGGCCACGAGCCGGGTGGTGCGTAGCTTTCTAGTCATTGAGTGAAGGAAGGCAAGCTCCAGGAAAGGAGGCAAGCGGGGCGCCGGGGTGCATATGCACAGCAGCACCATGCTGGTAACACAGAGTTGGTGGGGAAGGTTGCCTAGTGGAGAAGGAAAGTAAAGGGCATCAGGGCCGTCAGCAAAAAAATCCAACCTGGGCAACAGACAGCCACAGCATGCTGAGTCCGCTGAGATGGCATCAAGATTTATTACTTTGATGACATTTGTTGAGCTTGTCACATTAGGTGGACGTGGCAAGTAGGCTGGACTAAGAGAAGAGGGTAAGTGTGTTGAGGCTTGCTTGGTTTGTGGAAGAAACACAATCAGAGGAGGGAAGGAGGGGGGCTTCCTAAAGGGTTTGGGCAGTTAACTCCCACCCCAGGACTCAGTGTACCCACTTTTACCCATAGAGGTGACTCAAATCCGGTGTGCCCGAAGCTATGTGTGTAGATACAGACCATGACAGCAGTCTGTGCCTGACCCTCTGGTTCCCTTCACACGTGAGAGTATTTTCTCTCCTTCGGTGTTTCCAAAGACCCTGTTTTATGCTTTATGTTTCTTCAAAGACTACAAGCACCATGAGGAAAGGACTTTGGTTTGTTTTCTCCACCACTGTATTCCTGGCACATGGATAAAATAATACCCTGTGAAGGGGATGCGCTGGACAGATTTTTATCGAATTAATGGATAAAATAATGAGCTCAGAAAAAGAACCCACACCCATTCGTAGGTTTGTGAGAAGGTTTTTCCCAGCGGCTGAGTAATAAATTGCCAGTTCCAATAACAGTTGTCATTGGAAGGTCATTTTAACCGAATCTGAGATCTAGAGAGTGGAGTATGGCGTCTGGATTACCTGACCCAAACCACCTGTGCCGGATATCAAAGTAAAAGGCGCAACAGCGTCATGTGACTTTGAAACTACAACCTCAATAGGGACAATTTAATGAGGGCCTACAATGAGCTAGACGCTCTGCTTCAGATTCACGGCCTCTTGCCGTCCTCAGATACCTCTGAGACCAACTTTATTACTCCTAGTTACAAACGAGCAAACTGAGTCTCCGAGGAAGCCACTGCCCCAAGGTCCTTGGTTTGGGATCTAGTTTTTACTTGAAGCTGTTGACTCTGGTTTCTTAATAGGAGCGCTGGAGCTCACACGACTTGACTCCGGGCCCAGCTCCGCCGCCGGTGGGCCTTGGTTTGGTGGGTTCTGCACACTCCTGCACACTCGCAGACCGGTTCTTCCCAGCCGTTGCCTGCAAGGTTGGGCCCTCTGGCCGGCCCTGCCAATGAGCGGTGACAGGAGATGACTTGTGTCACATGCTGGGGGTGACTGTGATCTGTGTGTCCTCTGTCTTGCCGTCGTGACTGAAGAGGACGCGTGCTCCAGTCCTGCAGCTGCAAGGTGGCCGAGCGTCCACCACCCTTGACTCCAGTGACTTCATGGAGCAGAGCCCCCTGACAACCCGGTTGGACACATCTGTGAGCGAGAACACATGTGGGATTTTAAGGCTGTTTGTCATCATGGGGTAGCCCAGTTCATTCTGACCATTACTCCTGGTCAACTAACTCTCCTTCATCCCAAGTCTCGGTTTCATCATCTGTAAAAGAATAATCATAATATCTACAAGACAGCTGGGCGGGGGGTTGAAGGAGCCAAGGGTTCTGCCCAGGCCTAACGTTCTGCAAAGGACATCTAGCTTAGCAAAATAGCCTGCTTTCAAAACAGAGTTTTCTTCATGGTCACCATGTGGTGTGTTTAAGGTCTTAAGATCTCCATTTCCTTATTCTCAGATTTGGAGATAGAGAGCCAGAGTTTGAGACACAAAGCATCCCTCGTGTCTTTGGGTTGTCGTTTCTCACGGTTCCACCAGAGGCCAATTCTCTGCCACCTAGAGAAAGATTCTGCAGGATAACCTTGCCTTTGTCCCCTGCCGCCAGCCCGACTTTGTAGAACACAGCAAGGCAGGCATGGACCACTGCCCCACCTCCACATAAAATTCAACCCTTACATTCCACTTGCCACTCTAAAAATTAACTTAAACCTTGTTGCACTGGGTGTTATTCCATACGTTGGCAAACTGAACACCAATAAAAAATAAATTTATAAAACAAAAAACAAACAAAAAACCCAAAAAAACCTTGTTGCTGACTTTTCCTCAGGTGTCATTATTTCTGAGATGAAGAAGAAAAATATTTTTACCCGGTAAAAGCCTTTTGTTTCTTTGCAGGGCCTAGCATCATTTTTGTTTTGCACACAGAATTAAATAAAGAACTCTTGAATTTGGATTAGACAGCTGGAAAAGGTATCTAAGCAAACTTATTCTAATCAAAATATTTTGCTCCTCTTTTTACATCGATTTGCTGAATCAAAAAGAAACTTCCTCTTACTGGAAATTCAATTCCTCACAGATGGAGGAAAAGGGGCAAAAACCTGGAGAAAATATCAGAACCAAATGACATGGCAACCTTGTGGTGAGAGGCTCCATCCAAAAGGGAGATGCACTCAAGAAAACGAGAATAAGATTTACAGGAGATATTTACGTTGTGAAAAGCAACCGTCAGTGAAAAATCCTGTTGTGTAACTCTGTAAGGAACCCGGCGAGGAAAATATGACTCCTCTTCTGCAGAAAGGACAAAGGGCCACAGGCTAAGATTCTGGGGTGAGCAGGAATCCCTAGACGGAAGGAGAATTTTGCTGTTGGTTATCAGGTAATAGATCATGCTTGGCTTGGAACAACAGCTGGGAATGTGGAAGTTTATTGGAAAGCTGGCCAATGAGCTCCTGCACCAGAGGTATCCATAAACTCTCTCAAGTATTTACTCTTTTCTTTGGTTAAGATTTGGCTCCATTGTTTATAAAAGAAAATCTCAAAAAAAAAAAAAAAAAGAAAATCTCAAATAGCAGTGATTTAAACACGCAAGTGTTTATTTTGCCATGGAAAGCAGGTCCAGGTAAAGACACCTGGGGGCTGACGGGGCACCTCCACGATGTCAGCAGGGACCCGGGCCTCTTATGCCTTTGCACTTTCAGATCCTCAGTGTAAGGCTCCCATCTTCAGGGTAACCTTATGCTCCAAAATGGCTGAGAGGGCTCCTGCAATCACCTCTGCATTCCAGCCAGCAGGAAAAAAGAGTCACGAATGGGCATCCTGGTTTCACTACCTCACTGGGTGACTTCTTTTTAAGCAATCTTTCTAGAAGTCCTGCCGTCGCGGGCTCATTGACAGAGGTAGTTACTTGGCAACCCCGAACTGTAAGGGGGGCTGGGAAATGCGAGTTGGACACCTTGCTACTGCCAGATAGAAACAGGATTCTACGACTAAAGGGAGGGGGCTCTTACGAAGCAACTGACGGTTCCTGCCACATTATTTTTCCATCTTTTGTCTGTGAGATAGATGGTCATCGAGACCAGTTAGGGATTCAGAGACAGGAAAGCACTCTAAGTTATCAGTTGAGAGATTTTTTTACATTGGCTCTAAATTCTGAAAATTCTCATGTGGCTTAAAGAAGGGACGGTTCTTAACTGACGGTTCCTTGTCAACTGCTGTTTGCCGGAGTGTTCCGACAGCTTGTTTGGTTGGCTGTCGGCCGTTGCCAATAGTTGTCACATACACGATTTGAAAAGAAGTTTCAGCAACAAATAAATTTTAAGCGATTTCCCCAAGACTTTAATACGCGAGCGTGCTTTGTGACTCTGCAGGCAGAACGGCTCCTCCAATCCCTGGAAGGCTGAGGTTTCCACCCTTGGCATTACCGTTGCGTGGATCACACGTCCCGAAATGCCCTCCTAGACCGCAGCGCACAGCTGACAAGTCGCTGAACACTGCATCGGACACTCATGATGTGCTTACATGTTGGCTAAATAAATAGGGTTTTATTTTTTTTATTTCTTTTTTTTTTTATAAATTTTTATTTATTTATGATAATCACACACACACACACACACAGAGAGAGAGAGAGAGAGAGAGAGAGAGAGGCAGAGACACAGGCAGAGGGAGAAGCAGGCTCCATGCACCGGGAGCCCGATGTGGGATTCGATCTCGGGTCTCCAGGATCGCGCCCTGGGCCAAAGGCAGGCGCCAAACAGCTGCGCCACCCAGGGATCTCCTAAATAGGGTTTTAAATAAAAACAAAAAACAAAAGCAAAACAAACAAGCTGCACTGCCCTGGGGAGGACTTCTCGATGTCCCTCTTCCAATGACAGGCCTGAGCGCCTTGACGTGGTAGGCCTCTAAGGACTGAGACGTGGTCTTCTTGTCCTTTTTGCCCTACATACCACTTAGAATAGTGCCTGCGTGCTGCAAGCAAGCTCAGTATATTTGCTACTTGGTGCTTAATTAATTGGGTGATTATGATCATATAATTGGGGCCCCAGATAGAAAGAATTTCTGCCCTATGATCAAAGGTGGATTGAATCCCATGTGTTTTAATACGTAGGTTGTGTTATTGTTTAGGTCTGGTGAAGCTGATAGATCAGGAGACAGCTGCCATCGAGAAATAGTGTGTTAGTCACAAATCCCAAGAGGAGGGCATGCAGTGTCACGCAGGGCCATAAGGGGAAACACCAGCGTCGGTCAGAAGGCAGATGGGGCGGGAGGAAACACAGACCAGAGTCTTTAATGTGGTTTTATTTTTTTTTTTTAATTTTAAAAAAGATTTTATTTATTTATTCATGAGAGACACACACACACACACACACACACACACACACACACACACGGAGGCAGAGACACAGGCAGAGGGAGAAGCAGGCTCCACGCAGGGAGCCCGACGTAGGACTTGATCCCGGGACTCCAGGATCACACCCTGAGCTGAAGGCAGACGCTCAACTGCTGAGCCACCCAGGGATCCCCTAATGTGGTTTTAATAGGAAGAAGGGGGCAAGGCAGAGGAGGCAGGCTTAGGATTGACTATTTTGCATGATGTCCGTGGGCTCTGGGGCACAGGGGCTGTCTCTGATGGTTTGGTACCTGACCTTGAAATGACGAGGGCGGGGGCATCAGGGCTGGACTATGAGGGCCCGACCTCCCAGGGCTCTGGATTAGTTGGCCTGTATTGAAAAGCATGCGCACAAGTAAGTCCTTCGCCATCTCCTAAAGACTGGCTCACCCTGGGAGGGACAATGTCTCCCTGTCGGTGAGGCCCCACATGTCGATCATCATAAATACAGAAAATAAGAAGACAGAGCAAATCCATCATACGGTGGAGTAGGGCTTCCTGCCACCTGTTCCCTCCTCCTCTCTCATCTCAGACTGACCTATCCCGGGAGCCCAGGCCCTAGAACTCTTCCACTTGTCAGTCATACGTCCTCAGACGCCAGTTGCAGAATGTAAGAAGTCGTTATTAGACGAAAGTTCTCACGCCTCTCTATCGTACACCTGGATGGGCCAAAAACTCGGTTTGTCAAACCAGCCTCACCTTCCCAGAGCATCAGGTGGGTCCTGGGGAAAGGTGAAGAGCCCGAGCCCGTTTCATTGTTAATGGAGACTCCTGTGACTTGTCTCCTTGGAGTTGTGTGGGGAGGGCGAAGAGGATGTTCTCTTACGAAGTGGAAGACGATGGCTGTGAATTCTCAAGTCTAGGATGCTCTTGGGGGAAAGCACACGTGTGGACTGAGGATCTGGGAAATGGATTTCTTCCTTGTCACCATCATCCACCTGTGCTTCTTGCTCCTCCTGGGTCACTGCGAGGCAGAATGTGACCTCTCAACTTCTCAACCCTGCCTCCGAACTGGACCAGCGTCACAAAGTCATGTTATTTCAGGGGCCACGAGGGGAAAGCCAGTTAGTCAGCTGGGTGGGGACAGCAAGACAGAGGGATTGTGTGTAACTGAAGAGAACATCCCCTGCCTGTTTCATTCAGATTAAAGAATTTTAAGCACTGCGTTGGTAAAAATAAATGAAATACACTCCTGCTGAATTGGCCAAGAGGCTTTGTGTTGGTGGCCTCCTAGACCGTCTTTATTATTTTATATTATCTTTATTATTTTCTTAGCAGCCTTCCAAAGACAGTGTCATTCCCATGTTATCGGTGGGGAAATAGGTTTAGAGAGATGAAGCCAGAGTGGGTTTGGGAGTGGGACAAGCTTTTGTTCCAATTCCCACTCTTGTCAATGATCAGATGTGTGACCCAAGGCTGGTAACGTGACCTCCTGACTTCAGTTTTATCTCCATTAAATGGTCCGTGGCTTCTTAGCCCACAGAGTTGCATAAAGAAAGGACAAGTGAAATTGAGGCTATCGTGTCTGCCTTACAAGGTTATTGTAAAGATTAGAAATAATACTTAAGTCAAGCCCCTAGTATAGTCCTCAGAACTTAGTAGGTCCTCAACAAATAGTACCTGAAACTCTTTTTTTTTTTAAAAAAAGATTTATTTATTTATTTATTCAGAGAGAGCGAAAGATAGGCAGAGACACAGGCAGAGGGAGAAGCAGGCTCCATGCAGGGAGCCCGACATGGGACTCGATCCCGGGTCTCCAGGATCACACCCCCGGCTGCAGGCGGCGCTAAACCACTGCACCACCGGGGCTGCCCAGTACCTGAAACTCTTAAAATAAGTTGTAAGTTATATTTTCGATACCATATTTTCAGTATAGTAAAACATCTGGGTGTGGAGAGTACACTGTGCTGACATAGCTTAAATCTTTATGTTTGGGAACATCTGGAGAGTTTGACATCTGGAGAGTGTAGGCTGACCTTCAGGGAAGGGGAGTGAATTCTTTAGGGTTGATCCTGTAATAGTAAGGGAGCTCTGAACAACATGTGGCCTTGAGGACTTTGAGCAGCATCTCTTGCTCCAGCACGACAAGTAGGGAAGTGCCCTTACCTTTTGCTGTGGCTGTGGTGTGTTGGTCCGCGCCTGCGCTCACTCCCGTGCACTCACACATCAACAGATGCGTGCAGTGAGAAGAACGTGTCTTTTACTTATTGAATTGTTTTCTTCAAACTTTCAAATGCAAGTGGTTTCAATGTTGAGGGAATGAAAGGAAACCAAAGCAGTTTTGTTTTCTGCCTGGACAGATCAGAGCTCTTGCTTGGCCATCTCTCTGGTTCAGTGGACATCAGCCAGGAGGCTGAGACACAGTGGGCGGCCTATACAGCAGACTGCCTGTTCTGGGCTTGTTACCTGTCCTCCTTATAGCCCAGCCTGTCACTCTGGAAGAGGGACCACAGTTGAGCCTTCCAGCTCTTTGGTTCTGAGCGTGTGGTTCCAGTAAAGATCTTATCCGGAGGCCCTACAATGCTGGGGACAGAATTAAGTGTATTAGCACAAAAACTTGCGCAGGTTGGCCCAGGTGCCTGTGCTCGGAGCTTGCATCCACCTGGCTCCTAGGCTAGTGCACAGCTGAGTGCGTGGCTTCCTACAACAGGTCCTCAGCGTCAACTGCATAGAAAGTAGCCACCCCCTCAGGAAAATCAGAGGTCCCGGTGGTGCAGGAAGTTTGGAAAAGGAAGCTTTAAGCCCACATTACTTTGAGAGATGCTGTCCCAGTGGGATGGTTGATGCCACGGGATGGACACGGCCCACGGAGGCTCTGAGGAGATCATCTTGGGCATTTGCTTCCAAGTGTTTCACCAACAAAGGGAAACTCATCTTAGGAAATTAGTCCCTGATGTTTACACGGTCTGGCTAACAGCCCCATCTGGTACCAGACGCAACATACACACTGCAGCAGTCTCTGCCCTCAGGGGACCGAGACTGCATTTACAGTCAGAGGCCAAATCAAGGCAGGCAGGACAACCAGGGTGACAGCAGGGTGTGAGGTGCATTCCCCATCATTGCCCTCATTTTCCTTTAGTCTTTATTTATTCATTGCTTTTGCAAATTAGGGCAATTTCTAAGGTCTGTTATTATTATTATTAGGTTTAAAAAGTACTCTTGCTCTATCATGGAGCAGATACACACATGAACACACACACACACACACCATACATGCACACACACAATTTTCCAAAGTCGTGATCCCTGAGCATAAAGGTAAAACCAAGGATGGCTTTACCTAGGTAGCTCAGTGGTTGAGCATCTGCCTGCAGCTCATGTCATGATCCCGGGCCCAGGGATCGAGTCCTGCATCAGTCTCTCCACAAGGAGCCTGCTTCTCCCTCTGCCTATGTCTCTGCCTCTCTCATGAATAAATAAATAAAATCTTAAAATAATAAATAAATAAATAAATAAATAAATAAATAAATAAATAAATAATAAATGTGAAACCAAAAGAAAGCAAAATAAAATTTGGCAGAGATCATCCTTTTTGATCCATTAGACCACAAATAGATTTTGTTGAACAATCTTGCAGTGACAGGCTAATCAGGTAAAACAGATAATTATCAAATCTACTCTGTACTTTTTGCAGACAATGGGAAAATTTGTTACTTCCAGGGTAAAAGGGGCCCCAAAATATTTGCTTGCTTCATATACAAGCTCATGATCTTCTTTAGATACTTGAACTCCCCTAGAAACATGCCCTGGTTTAAATGCATGTTAATAATGTTCCCAAATAATACTCCCTTGGTCTGGATGAAGTACTTCCTCTTATGATTTCCCTTGGTTTCCTTCACTCCTCTTCATGGGATTATGACCACCCAAGTGTCTGGAATCCTGCCTCTGTGGCTTACAGGAATGAAGTCAGAACAATTTTGAGGTCTTTGTTGTTTTTACAAATGGCACAGTTGGTACTGAGAGGAGAGCCAAATTATATCATTTTTTTTTTCTTTTTTAAGGCGAACTTTCATTCCCTTCAGACCACTGAAAGCTATTCTTTAAAAAAGGGTTATTTATTTGGCAGTATCTACTATATCTTGGATTATTTATTTTTGAGTGTTGTGTAAGTGGCTTATATAGGCCGATTTCCCCTACCTGGAAGGATTAGGCTCTCTTTAGGTCATAAGGTAGTTCTGGGACTTGATCTTAACACCACTGTTACTAAAACAAACCAGACACAATCTATTTGAGGTATCTTTGGGGAGTGGGGTCCACACTGTGTAATAAAAGCAGCTGCAGGAAATAAATCTAAGAGCCCTTACTTACAGCTTGCATGTGCTGGGGTTGTTGAAGGTGGAAAGAGAGTTGGTTTCTCTGAACGCAAGGCATCTGAAAAGTTGGAGAGTTCTTTTGTCAATTATTTATGACAACGGCAATTGCACTGCAAGGGAGGTCAAACGTTCTTGTGCCTACCTGTTTTACAGCTTTCAAAATAATAGGGTGTGTGTGTGTGCATATTTCCACATGCATACAGACAGTGTTAGCACAGGAGCATTTTGGAAACTTGGGGCAACAAGTAGCAGACATGGAGCCGCAGGAGGGGGGCAGTGCTGAGGAGAGATCCCATGGGAACATCAGACTTGTCCATGGAGGCGGCCCCGGGCTACCAGTCTCCGGAGAAACGAGTGTCATATGGGAGGAGATGGTGAAAGCTAATGGGGACTCTGATCCTGGCTCGTCTCAAGCTTCCTAGATAACTTTGCTTTTTATTTTTAAGAGTCATGATCAGATCACAGGGTAAGCAGTGAGAGTGAAGCTAGAAAATACTGGCAATGTGGGAAAATATCTGCTCCTAATATTGAACAAACTTTAAAAAGTAGCACAGTGAGATGATAGCACACTTTTTACTGATGTGGATGTATGAAGGGCCAACTGATTATGTTTTTGGAAATTTTGATAGCCAGGATAAAATTCTAATACAAGAGGATTAGCTATAGACCTTCAACTCTCTGTGTGAAACCATATGTTATTTTATTTATTTATTTATTATTTATGATGCATTTATTTTTATTTTAATTTTGTTTACTCTTTTTCCCTCAAGTTTTTATTTAAAAAAAATTTTTTTTTGAGAGAGAGAGAGAATCTCCAGCAGGCTCCATGCTTATTTCAGAGCCTGATGTGGGGCTTGATCTCAGGACCTTGAGATCATGACCTGAGCTGAAATCAAGAGTTGGATGCTAAACCAACTCTGAGCCATCCAGGCACACCCCCAAGTTTTTATTTAAATTTAAGTTAGTTAACATACAGTGTAGTATTGGTTTCAAAGTAGAAATTAGTGATTCATCACCTACACATAATGACCAGGGCTCATTACATCAGGTGCCTTTCTTTTTTTTTTTTTTAATTTTTATTTATTTATGACAGTCACACAGAGAGAAAGAGAGGCAGAGACACAGGCAGAGGGAGAAGCAGGCTCCATGCACCGGGAGCCCGACGTGGGATTCGATCCCGGGTCTCCAGGATCGCGCCCCGGGCCAAAGGCAGGCGCCAAACCTGTGCGCCACCCAGGGATCCCGTCAGGTGCCTTTCTTAATACCCATCACCCAGTTACCCCATCCTCCTACCCATCTCCCCTCCAGAAACCTACAATTTGCTGTCTATATAGTTAAAAGTCTCTTATGTTTTTACTCTCTCTCTGTTTTTACTTTATTCTATTTTTTCCTCTCTTCCCTTGGCTCCTTGTGGAGAGGCTGATGCGGGACTCGATCCCTGGGCCCGGGATCACGACCTGAGCTGCAGGCAGATGCTCAAACTCTGTGCCACCTAGGTAAAGCCATCCTTGGTTTTACGTTTATGCTCAGTGACCAAGACTTTGGAAAATTGTGTGTGTGCATGTATGTGTGTGTATCTGCTCCATTTAGGAAAATTCTGTTTCCTAAATTCTGCATATGAGTAAAATTGTATGGTATTTTTCTTTTCCTGGCTGATTAATTTCACTTACTATGATACACTTTAGCTCCATCTATGTTGTTACAAATGGCATGCTTTCACTCTTTTTGATGGCTGAGTAATAATATATAATATATTAATAATTATATTATTATATTATATATTGATATGTAATTAATATTTAATAACATATAATTATAATAATATAATTATAATATATATATATTATCCTATACTGTTTTCCAGAGTGGCTGCATCAGCTTGCATTACCACCAACAATGCATGAGGGTTCCCCTTTCTCTGCATCCTCACTGACATCTGTTGTTTCTTGAGTTGTTCATTTTAGCCATTCTTACAGGTGTGAAGTGGTATCTTGTTTTGATTTAGCGTTTTCCTGATGATGAGTGATGTTGAACATCTTTTTATGTGTCTGTTGGCCATTGTATGTCTTCTTGGGAAAAAATGTCTCTTCATGTCTTTTGTCCATTTCTTAACTGGATTATTTGGTTTTTGAGTATTGAGTTTAATAAGTTCTTTACAGATTTTGGATATTAACCCTTTATCTTATATGTCATTTGCAAATATCTTCTCCCAATCTGAAGATTACCTTTTAGTTTTGTTGATTATTTCCTTTGCTGTGCAGAAGCTTTTTATCTTGATGAAGTCCCAGTAGTTCATTTTTGCCTTTGTTCTCCTAGCTTCTGAAAAGTGTGTCTAGTTGCTATGGCCAAGGTCAAAGAGGTTGCTGCTTGTGTTCTCCTATAGGATTTTTATGTTTTCCTATCTCACATTTTTCTGTATGGTGTAAGAAATGGTTCGTTTTTTTTTTTTTTTTTCGGTTTTATTTTCTGCACGTGGCTGTCTGGTTTTCCCAACACCATTTGTTGAAGAGACTTTTTTTTCCCCATTGGATATTCTTTCCTGTGTTGTCGAAGATCAGCTGACCATATGGTTGGGGTTTAAAACCTGGAATTAAAAAAAAAATCAGTGGACTTGGCTCTGGACAGTCAGGAGGGTGTTAGGAAGCTGATTCCTCACTTTTAGAGAGAGAGCACAACAAATAGTCCATGGGGATCTAATATGGAAGTAGCCCTTTGAAAAATGCCTGGGATATGCAGGAGGGAGAGTTATTTATGCATCTCAGAGTGTATCCCCAGTGATACTCCTCCAGGAACAAAGTAGCTAGCAGGTGACTTTTCTCTCCCCTGCCCCTCAGCATAAGCACATAGCCACTTGTGGGAAACAGCACAACCTGACACTTGCTACCTAAATTGCTTACACCAAGCCCTGCCCCCCTGCACTTCAGTGGATCTGCCTTTCCCAGTCACTTGCCTCAGTCCTAGCACTGTGAGTTCCTTCTCCCACATGAACAGCATCTCAACCAATACCACATCTCATGGGGCCTTGGTATCAGCAGGTGCTGGTCATCACTCCCCATGGGATGATAAATGCACCTTTTTAATACTGCACTCCTGCCTATGTCAGCTTTGCACAGTGGCCCTAGCTGGCCCAATCTCTGCAGTGCCTGTGTGTCCTCTGTGCAAGAGGAACAGCACCACCTTAAAACTGTATGCCCCACACACTACTTTCAAGAGCAGGAGACATTGCTGACTTTCCTAACACATAGAAACCAACATAAAGTTAGACAAAATGAAGCATCAGAGGACACTGTGTCCCAAGATGAAAGAACAGAACAAAACCACAGCAAGAGACCTTAGTGAAACAGAAACAAGTAATATGCCTGACAAAGTATTCAAAATAATGATCATAAAGATACTCATTGGATTTGAGAAAAAAAGTGGAGGACATCAATAGGACTTTAAAAGAAATAAAAAAGAACAATCAGAGATGAAGAATATAATAAATGAAATTTAAAATACACCAAATAAAATAAAGGCTAGAAGAAGCAGAGGAATAAATTAACAATCTGGAAGACAGAGTCTGGAAAATAATTAAGCTAAGCAGGTGAGAAAAAAAAGTTATGCAAAATGGGGATAGATTTAGGGAACTCAGTGACTCCATCAAGCATAATAACATTCACATTATAGGCATCCCATAAGAAGAGAGAGAAAAGGGGGGTAGAAAGTTTATTTGAAGAAATAATAGCTGAAAAGTTCCTGAAACTGGGGAAAGAAACAGAAATCTAGAACCAGGAGGCACAGAGAGATTCCCCCAACGAAATCAACCAAGGAAGTCCACTTAAGGACACATAGTAATTAAATGGCAAAAAGTAGTGATAAAGAGAGAATTTTATTTTAAAGATTCTATTTATTTATTCATGAGAGACATAGAGAGAAAGAGGCAGAGACACAGGCAGAGGGAGAAGCAGGCTTCATGCAGGGACCCCGATGTGGGACTTGATCCCAGGTCTCCAGAATCCAGCCCTGGGCTGAAGGCGGCACTAAACTGCTGAGCCACTGGGGCTGCCTTAAAGAGAGAATTTTAAAAGCAACAAGAGAAAAGAAGGCAGTTACAACCTGACACTTGCTACCTAAATTGCTTACACCAAGCCCTGCCCCCCTGCACTTTAGTGGATCTGCCTTTCCCAGTCACTTGCCTCAGTCCTAGCACTGTGAGTTCCTTCTCCCACATGAAGGGGGACCCTCCCCCTTCTCCCCGCCATAAGGCAATTGCAAGATTTTCCAGCAGAAATTTTGCAGGCCAGACAGGAGTGGTATGATATATTCAAAGTGCTGAGAGGAAAAAAATCTGCAGCCAAGAATATTCTATCCAGCAAAGCTATCATTCAGAATAGAAGGACAGATAACGAGTTTCTCAGACAAATAAAAATTAAAGGAGTTCATAACCACTAAAGGACTTCTACGGGAAATGTTAAAAGTTATTCTTTGAGTAGAAAGGAAAGACCATAAGTAAGTATCAAGAGTAGGAAGCACAAAAGCAGTAAAAATAAGTATATCTGTAAAAATTAGCCAAGGGATTCACAAAATAAAATAATGTAAAATATGACATCATATACCTAAAACATGGGGTAGGGGGTGTGGAGAGGAGTAAAGACTGGGTTCAAGCTTAAGCACCCATTAACCTAATATAGACTGCTATATGCAGAAAATGTTATATACAAACCTAACGGTAACCACAAATTAAAAAACAGTAATAGATTATGCAAAGAATAAAGAGAAAGAAATTCAAGTATGTCATTAAAGAAAGCCAGCAAGCCATGAAAGAGAGCAAAAGAAGGGGACACCTGGGTGGCTCAGTGGTTAAAGCATCCACCCTCGGCTCAGGGTGTGATCATGGGGGGGGTCCCAGGATCGAGTCCTACATCTCCCCACATGGAGCCTGCTTCTCCCTCTGCCTGTGTCTCTGCCTCTCTCTCTCTCTCTCTCTCTCTCTCTCTCTCTGTCTCTCATAAATAAATAAATGAAAATCTTTAATAAAAAAGAGATTTCCTTTTTTAAAAAAAAGAGCAAAAGAAGAAAGGATCAGAGAAAAACTACAAAAACAACCACAAAATAAGTTTATAAATGACAATAAGTACATATCTATCAATAATTACTTTGAATGTAAATGGACTAAACACTCCAATCAAAGGTTAGGGTGATAGGATGGGTGAAAACAAGACCCATCTTTATACTGCTTACAGGAGACTCATTTCATACCTAAAGACACCTGTAGATTGAAAATGAGGAAATGGAAAAACATTTATCATGTAAATGGGTATCAAAAAAAGCTAGATTAGCAATAGCAATATTTATCAGACAAAATAGACTTTAAAACAAAGACTAAAACAAAAGACAAAGAAGGACACCATATAATAATAAAGGGGACAATCCAACAAGAAGATATAAAAATTGTAAATATGTACCCAACAAGTAACTAAATATGTAAAACAGTTAATAACAAATTAAAGGAACTAATTAATAGTAATATGATAATAATAGGGGGAATTTAAAACCCCATTTACATGATGACAGATAATTCAAACAGAAAAATTAACAAGGAAACACTGGCTTTGAATGACACATTTGACCAGATAAATTAAACAGGTATATTCAGAACATTTAATCCTAAAACATCAGAATACACATTCCAGCGCAAATGGAACATTCTTCAGAATAGATCACATATTAGGTCACAAAACAAATCTCAACAAATTAAAAAAGAAAACTCATATCATACATCTTTTCTGACCACAACACTATGTAACTAGGGATCAACCAGAAGAAAAAATCTGGAAAGAACACAAATATATATGGAGCTTAAATAACATGCTACTAAGTAATAAATGGGTCAACCAAGAAATCAAAGAAGAAACCAAAAATACATGGAGAAAATGAAAACACAATGGCCCAAAAATCTTAGGCATACGCAAAAGTGGTTCTAAGAGGGCTACGTATAGTAATAGAGGGCTATTTCTGGAAGCAAGAAAAATCTCAAATAAACCAAAAGGAGCTAGGAAAAGAAAAACCAAGTCCAAAGTCAGAAGGAAAAATAATAAGAATTAGAGCAGAAATAAATGACCTAGAAACAACAACAACAACAAAAACCCAACACAATAGAACAGATAAATGAAACCAGGAACTGGTTTTTTGAAAAGATCAGCAAAATTGGTAAACATCTAGTCAGAATCAGAAAAAAAAAAAAAAAGAAAAAGAAAAAAAAAAAAAAAGAAAAAGAAAAAGAGAGAATGAGGATTCAAATAAACAAAATCGGAAATGAAAGAGGAGAAATAACAACTGACGCCACAGAAATACAAAGGATTTTAAGAGAATATTGTAAAAATGTATGCCAACAAATTGCACAACCTAGAAAAATGAATAAATTCCTAGAAACGTATAACCTATTAAAACTGAAACAGGAAGAAATAAAAATTTTGAACAAATTACCAGCAATGAAATTGCATCAGTAACCAAAAAACTCCCAACAAACAGAAGTCCCAGGCCAGGCAGCTTCAAAAATAAATTTGCCAAATGTTGAAAGAGTTCATACCTATTTTTCTCAAAAAAAGTTTATTCAAAAAAATAGAAAAGGAAGGAAATCCAAATTCATTCTGTGAGGTCAGCATTACCCTGATACAAAACCAAATAGAGACTCCACAATAAAAGAGAACTATAGGCCAATACCTCTGATGAACATAGATGCAAAAATTCTCTACAAAATACTGTCAAATTGAACATGAGAAAATGCTCCGCATCACTGGCCATCAGGGAAATACAAATCAAAACCACCATGAGATCCCACCTCCCACCAGTGAGAATGGGGAAAATTAACAAGGCAGGAAACCACAAATGTTGGAGAGGATGCGGAGAGGGGAACCCTCCTGCACTGTTGGTGGGAATGGGAACTGGGGCAGCCACTCTGGAAAACTGTGTGGAGGTTCCTCAAAGAGTTAAAAATAGACCTGCCCTACGACCCAGCAATTGCACTGCTGGGGATTTACCCCAAAGATACAGATGCAATGAAACGCCGGGACACCTGCACCCCGATGTTTCTAGCACCCCGATGTCCACAATAGCCAAACTGTGGAAGGAGCCTCAGTGTCCATCAACAGATGATGGATAAAGAAGCTGTGGCCTATGTATACAATGGAGTATTCCTCAGCCATTAGAAAGGATGGATACCCACCATTTGCTTTTATGTGGATGGAACTGGAGGGGATTATGCTGAGTGAGGTAAGTCAATCGGAGAAGGACAATCATCATATAGTCTCATTCATTTTGGGAATATAAAAAATAGTGAAACCGAATAAAGGGGAAAGGAGAGAAAATGAGTGGAAATATCAGTGAGGGAGACAGACCATGAGAGACTCCTAACTCTGGGAAATGAACAGGGGGTAGTGGAAGGGGAGGTGGTGGGAGGATGGGGTGGGTGGGAGGTGGGTGGGAGGATGGGGGCCCCCTGAGGGGGGGCCCTCGACAGGCTGAGCACTGAGTGTTATGCTATATGTTGGCAAATTGAACTCCAATAAAAAATATACAAAAAAAAAGAATGAAAAATCCTCCAAAATATTAGCAAACGAATCCAGCAATACATTTGAAAAAAAGATCATTCACCATTAACAAGTAGAATATATTCCCTGGATGCAAGTATGATTCAATATTAGCAAATCAATCAACATGATACACCACATCGATAGGAAAAAGGATTAGAACCATATGATCATTTCAATAGATGCAGTAAAAGCATTTGACAAAGTACAACATCCATTTATGATAAAACCCTCAACAAAGTAGTTTTAGAGGGAACATATCTCAACATAATAAAGCTCTTACAAGAAAATGTCATAGTTAAGATCATACTCAACGGGGAAAAACTGAGAGCTTTTTGCCTCAGGGTAGGAGCAAGACAAGCATGTCCATTCTCACCACTTTTATTCAACTCCTGGAAATCCTAATCGCAGCAATCAAACAACAAAAATAAATAAAAGGAATCCAAGTTGGTAGGGAAGAAGTAAAATTTTCAGTATTTGGAAATTACATGATACTCTATATAGAAAACCTTGAAAACTTCCCCCCCAAAATATTAGAACTGATACATGAACTCAGTAAAGTCTTGGGATACAAAATCAATGTGCAGAAATGTGTTGCATTTCTATACACTTAAAATGAAGCAGGAGAAATAGAAATTAGTAAACAATCCCATTTACAATTGTACCAAAAACAATAAAATACCTATAAATACACTTAACCAAGGATGTGAAAAGACCCATACTCTGAAATCTATAAAACAGTGATGAAATAAATTGAAGACGACACAAAGAAATGGAGACATTCCATGCTCATGGATTGGAAAAATAAATATTGTTAAAATGTTTACATTACCTAAAGCAATCTATAGGTTTGATGCAATCCTTATCAAGATACCAAGAGCATTTTTCACAGAACTAGAACAAACAATTCTAAAATTTATATGGAAGCACAAAAGACCCCAAATAGCCAAAGCAATCTTGAAAAAGAAAAGCATACCTGGAGACATCACAATTCCAGATTACAAGTTATATTACAAAGCTGTAGTGATCAAAACAGTATGTTAATGACACAAAAATAGACCCATAGATCAATAGAACAGAACAGAAAACCCCAAAATAAGCCCACAATTAGATGGTCAATTAATCATTGACAAAAAGGCAGAGTATGCAATGGGGAAAAAAATCTCTTTAACAAATGGTGTTGGTAAGCTGGACAGCAAAATACAAGAGCATGAAATTGGACCACTTTCTCACATCATACACAAAAATAAACTCAAGATGGGTTAAGGACCTACATATGAGACATGAGACCATAAAAATCTTAGAAGAAGAAAAAAAAAATCTTAGAAGAGAGCACAAGCAATAACTTCTCTAACATCACCTGTAGCGACTTCTTTCTACCTATGGCTCCTGAAGCAAGGGAAACAAAAGCAAAAATAAACTACTAGGACTATAGCAAACTAAAAATTCCTTCACAATCAACAAAACTAAAAGACAATGTACAGAATGGGAGAAGATATTTGCAAATGACATATCTGATAAAGGGTTGGTATCCACCATATTTAAAGAACTAATCCAAAGTAATGCATGCACCCCTATGTTTATTGCAGCATTATTTCCAATAGGCAAGTGTCCATCACAGTTGTGGAAGCAGTCCAAGTGTCCATCAGCAACAGTATGGATAAAGAAGATGTGGGGTGTGTGTGTGTGTGTGTGTGTGTGTGTGTGTGTGTATGTGTATGTGTGTGTATAAAATGCAAAGTTATTCAGTCATAAAAATATTGAAATCTTGACATGGGCAATGACAAGGATAGAGCTAGTGAAATAAGTCACTCAGAGAAAGACAAATACCATATGATTTCACTTATGTGTGGAATTTAACAAAAAAAAAAAACCCACAAATGAACAAAAGAAAAAAAGAGAGAAGGAAACTGAAAAATAGACACTTAACAAATGTTGGTTACCAGAGGGGAGGTGTGTGGAGCGGACGGGTGAGTGGGGATTAAAGAGGGCACTTATCATGATGAGCACTGAGTAATATATAGAATTGTTGAATCACTAAATTGTAACTTGACACTAATATAGCAATGTATGTTAACTATACTGGAATTAAAATAAAAACAATAAAAATTTAAAAATATTAACATGAAAAATCCCATAATGCTAAGTGAAAAGGGCAAATAATGTTGTGCTAACATGTGAAAAATAAAAGTTTTATACACGTCTATATTACTTACATATGTGCAAAATATCTTAAAAATATTTGTGGAGGGTTTGGTAAACAGCATGGGCTCTCACACGAATCAGGCAAAGTAGAAGCAAAGCATGGACTAAATAATGACATACTTATTTGAAAGAAGGAATAGTAAAAAAAAAAAAAAGATAATAATAAATCAAACAAACCCTGAAACGGAATAAGAATAGATGCCCCCCACAATACTCACATAGAAGGACTGGGCTGTATTGGTGGCTCAGTGGGTTAAGCATCTGCCTAGGGCTCAGGTCATGACCTTAGAGTCCTGGGATTGAGTCCACATCAGGCTCCCTGCTCAGTGGGAGAGTCTGCTTCTCCTCTTGCCTCTGTGTGGTCACCCTCAAATAGATAAATAAATAAATCTCAAAAAGAAGGAAGAAGAAGAAGGAGGAGGAGGAGGAGATGAAGAGGAAGAATAGGAAGAAGAAGGAGAAGAAGAAGAAGAAGAAGAAGAAGAAGAAGAAGAAGAAGAAGAAGAAGAAGAAGAAGAGAAGGAGAAGGAGAAGAAGAAGAAGAAGAAGAAGAAGAAGAAGAAGAAGAAGAAGAAGAAGAAGAAGAAGAAGAAGAAGAAGAAGAAGAAGAAGAAGAGAAGAAGAAGAAGAAGAAGAAGAAGAAGAAGAAGAAGAAGAAGAAGAAGAAGAAGAAGAAGAAGAAGAAGAAGAAGAAGAAGAAGAAGAAGAAGAAGAAGAAGAAGAAGAAGAAGAAGAAGAAGAAGAAGAGAAGAAGAAGAAGAGAAGAGAAGAAGAAAGAAGAAGAAGAAGAAGAAGAAGAAGAAGAAGAAGAAGAAGAAGAAGAAGAAAGAAGAAGAAGAAGGAGAAGAAGAAAGAAGAGAGGAGGAGGAGGAGGAGGAAGAGGAAGAAAAAGAAGAAGAAGGAGGAGAGGGACTGGGCTTGGATCCTCAGAGAAGCTTATTTTAATAAAGTCCCAATCATTTCCTGCTTACTCCAGAAAGGTCAGGTTTAAGTTCATTCTACCCAAAGCCATTCATTCATTTAACATTTTTACCACGGGACACATGCTGGGAATAAGAGAAGTAGAGATATTGTCATTTTTCAGAACCGGACTATGTAGTGGGGGAGGCAGATGAACTTCAGAGAGTTCAGGAATGAGATTATCCCGGGAGCCACATCTCATGGTTTATAAAGGGAAATATCTTTCCAAGACAGTGAGAAAGCATTTTTTGGGGGGAGAACTGTTTAATATCAGAATGAGAGTATTGAATGTGTGAATCAAGATAAGGCTCAGATCCTTGCAAGTGGGAATCTTAGATTGCCCAACATCAAGGAAACATGGCAAATACTCAGACACCTTGCCCTCGATGTCTCCCCACATTTCTCTTTATCACCCCAAACTGTCCCTTAACTTCTTCAAAAGGTGAAGGATGTCCCTGACAGCCGGAGGAAGAGCCTATAGTCAAAGGCCAGTGTCCTCTCCAGCTCAAGATGGAACTTTCCTGCAGGAGTGTCTGTAGCTAAAGAGGGATCAGCCTTAACCTGGAGCTGGTGGGCGCTGCAGGAGCTGAGACGGTGATAGGGTGAGCGTGTGTCATGAGTTTGTGAGGCTGTCGTCCGCGTGGCTGTCAGATTCCCAGAGTGGCCGGGGTTTAAAAAAGCAGCGCTCCTAGGTGCTAATGGGCTTAGCCGCTGAAGCCGACAGCCCATGGTCCTCGGAGAAAGACTTTCCAAAGAAGAAGACATATAAATTGTCAACAGGCGCTCGGAAAGGGGCTCCGCACCACCAGTCATTAGGGAAATGCGTATCACGGCCACAAAGCAGCATCACCTCATGCGTGTAAGAACACTATAATCAAAAGGACAGGAGGGAACAAATACTGGTGAGGGTATGGGGAAAAGGGAGCCCTGGCGCACCGTTGGTGGGGATGTAAGCTGATCCAGCCACTATGAAAATCGGTATGGAGGTTCCTCAAAAAAATTAAAAAAAAGAAATACCATAGGATTCAGCAATCCCACTTCTGATATATATCCAGAGGAAATGAAAACAGGATCTTGAAACCATATCTGCCCTCCCATGTGTATTGCGGCATTATTCATAACAGCGAAGACGTGGAAATAATCCAAGTGTCCGCCAGTGGACGAATGGATAAGGACGTGGTGTACATTAGAGTGAAATAGGGGACGCCGGGGTGTCTTCGTCCAGTGAGCGGCTGCCTTCCGCTCACGTCATGATCCTGGGGGCCTGGGATCAAGCCCCCCATCGGGCTCCCTGCTCAGTGAGGAGTCTGTTTCTCCCTCTGCCCCTCCCCCTGCTGGTGTTCTCATTTTCTCTCTTTCAAACAAACAAACAAACAAACAAACAAATAAATAAATAAATAATAAAATCTTTAGTTTATTTAAATTCAGTTCATCCACATACACTGCATTGTTTGTTTCAGAGGTCAGTGATTCATCAGTGGCGTATAACACCCAGTGCTCATTGCATCACATGCCCTCCCTAATGCCATCACCCAGTTACCCTGTCCCTCACCCAACTCCTCTCCAGTGACCCTCAGTTTGTTTCCCATAGTTAAGAATCTCTTATGGTTTGTTTCCCTCTCTGATTTTATCTTATTTCACTTTTCCCTCCTTTCCCCTATGATCCTCTGTTTTGTTTCTTAAATTCCACATATGAGTGAGATCATATCATTGTCTTTCTCTGATTGCACTTATTTTGCTTAGCATCATATCGTCTATAGATGATATAGCATCATATCGTTCCATCCATGTCATTGTAAATAGTAAGATTTCATTTTCTGATGGCTGAGTAATATTCCATCACATATATATGATACACACACACACACACACAGATGTAGACCACATCTTCTTTATCCATTAATCTGTCAGTGGGAGTCCAGGCTCTTTCCACAGTTTGGCTATCGTGGACATTGCTGCTATAAACATTGGGGTGCAGGTGCCTCTTTGAATCACTATGTTTGTATCCTTTGGGGTAAATACCCAGTAGTGCAATTGCTGGGTCATAGGGTAGCTCTATTTTCAACTTGCTGAGGAACCTCCATACTGTCTTCTAGAGCAGCTGCACCAGCTTGCACTCCCACCAGCAATATAAGAAGGCTCCCCTTTCTGTGCATCCTCATCAACATTTGTTGTTTCCTGACTTGTTAACTTTAGCCATTCTGACTGCTGTGAGGTGGTATCTTATTGTGGTTTTAATTTGTATTTCCCCGAACTAGGGGTGGTGGTAGAAAGGGAGGTGGGCAGGGGGTGGGGGTGACTGGGTGATGGGCACTGAGGGGGGCACTTGACTGGATGAGCACTGGGTGTTATTCTATATGTTGGCAAATTGAATACAAATAAAAAATAAATTTATAAAAAAATAATTTCTATTTCCCTGATGCCAAGTGATGTTGAACATTTTTTTCATGTGTCTATTGGCCATTTATATGTCTTCTTTGAACATACAAATGTCTTTCTGCCCATTTCTTGATTGGATTATTCATTTTTTGGGTGTGGAGTTTGATAAATTCTTTATAGGTCTTGGATACTGGTCCTTTATCTGATAAGACATTTGCAAATATCTTCTCCCATTCTGTAGGTTGTCTTTCCTTTTGTCAACTGTTTCCTTTGCTGTACCAAAGTTTTTATTCTGATGAAAGCCCAATAGTACATTTTTGCGTTTGTTTCCCTTGCCTTTGGAGATGTGTCTAGCAAGAAAATAAATAATTTTTTTAAGAATAAAATAGTATTCAGACATGAGAAAGAAGGGAATTATGCCATTTACAGCATGTAGGGACCTTGAGGGCATTATCTTAAGTCAGATAAATCACAGAGAAAGACAAATACTGTATGATCTCATATATAGAACCTAAGAAAGCTGAGCATAGAGAAATAGAGAGTAGAATGGTGGTCACTAGGTGTGGAATGTGGGGGAAATGAGCAGATGTTGGTCAAAGAGTAAAACCTCCAGTTACCAGATGAATAGGTCCTGGGGATCTAATACACAGCGTCATGAATACAGTTTAAAATACTGTATTATATACCTGAAAGTTGCTAAGGCAGATTTTAAATGTTCTCACCACAAAAAAGAAATGGTACGACGTGATGGAGGTACAAGCTAATGCTGTGGCGGCCACCACACTGCCATGTAAAACTGTTTCAAATCAACACATTGTGCATCTGAAACTTACATAATGTCATAGGTCAATTATATTTCAATAAACCCTGGGAATGAAGACTTTGCATGCCTATCACTGCTACTGGGAAGACCCTGGAGAGTGTGTGCTAGAAGTGTTGTCTTTGAGGACCAAGCAGCTGTGTACAGTGAGCTTATGTCCTGGGTTATGCATTTAGCAAAGGTGACTAAGCTGAGGGCATCTCCAGAGCCCTGTGGAAGACAGAAGTCCTCGGGGACTTCATCACCCAGGAAATTTTTTCTTCTCCCTGGAAATTTTGTCTTTGCAAAATCTCCCATCTCCTAGCTCACTCTCCCATTCTCTTCCAGTTGGCAAGATCTAAGTGTGTAATTTGTACTGGAAGGTCAATATACAGGCCATTGTGATGATCCCTGCTCCTTTTCCCCCTTTGGGCCTCATTTGCATCCTTTCCTTTGAAGGGAGTCTAGAGAAGGTAAAGTGAATGTGTTAGCCTTATGCTACTTAAAAAATGCACGGAGTTTAGGGGGGAAAAACCACTTTACTAATCATCAAAGAAATGTAAATTGAAATAGCCTTTAGAGTTTATACATTTTTAGCTATGTCAGCAAAAACTAATTTAATACCTGGCAAAGTTGTGGTTAAAAAAAAAATTATGCTTGCCTTAAGTGATGTCCTAAGTTGTTAAGAGCCTTTCAGGAAATAAGTTGGAATACACGGAGTCTTGGAAATGATTATACCAGTGGATACACTCATGTTTCACTCATGGAAATTCATCCTAAGGAAATAATTCAATGGAAGAAACAACTGGTCTATAGCATTGTGCACATACATGTCCAGGAATAGGGGAATGGCGGACTGAGCCCTGGTGTTCCCTGAATGGAGCAGTATCCAAGCAGGAGAAATTATAATCGTGTAGACTGCATCACAAATGGAAGCGGTTTTAAATAATAACGTTAAGTGAAAACGTTGGATGTCTGTTCGAAACTCGACAAAATAGTCATTCATGAGGTCAGGATTGAGAAGTATATAAGCAGATGGATGAAAGTCACGGTGCTGATAAAATTGCATTTTGGGTCATATATGATGCTAAATTGTTTTACAGTGAAAATGAAAGATTGGAAAAAATATATCTTGGGAAATTCAGACCACAGACGAGATAGAAGACTGACCCATCTACCAAAGGGATATCTCCAGCTCAGGATAACAGAGGTGAGAGCCATGGAAAATTCTGGGTGACGTCAGGGATACCTCTTCAAGAAGAGGATGTGTGCTGTGGCCCTCTCCCTACTGGAATCCCCAAAGCAGAATGATCATCAGAGAGAAAATACGAATGGAGGAAAGATCATGTTCTTCAAAGCTGAAGAGAGACTTCTGGAGGGGAAAACCACAGATCTGGGAACTCTTTGACGTGATTGGTTGGTCTGAACACTAGCTTTGCACCCAGAGACCGGCCTGGCCTTGTGGTCATAAATAAGGGGGCTGTTGACAAACGGTTTCCCATCCTGGGACTTGGGTTCACAGTTCAACAATCACGTGGGTCTGCTTGGGCTACAGGGCTTGGCCTCTGAGCTGAGCACAGGCTTCTAGAAGAAGCTAGGCTGGCTGGGTCTTACGGGAAAGGAAATGCTCAGGTTTCACTGGAAGGAGGGTGTGTGAGGATGGGGGCCAGGGCTGGGAACTTGAGGGAAAGAATGGTCCCTTTCAACGCAGACAGATGCAGTCTGGCTCAGAGTCAGGCGGGTTTAAAAGAAAAAAAAAAAAAAAGTGGTCCAATAACATTCAAAAATCTGCACACATTCAAAAGTTGTGTTTTAAATACCGCACAAGGGCAGACGATAAACGTGATGGTTTTTCCATCCTGTGAGTAGCGAGAGCCTCCCGCCTCCGGATCCTAGCAGGTGTGTACAGTCGATGTGCGTGCACGCCCCTTTGGGGTGTGTGTAGGCACAAGCGCACGTCCACATGCAGTGCAACCCACGGCACACGTAGTTCGGTGTCTGTGGGTCTGCAGGTGGTCTGAGTTTGCGGGGCCGAGGGCTGTGCGTGGAAGGGCTGCTCGGGCTGGGCCTGAGCCGGAGGCAGCCTGGAGGCAGCTGCTCAGTCCTGCTGCCCCGAGGCGCGCGTCTCTAGCCAAGGACCTGCGAGAACCTGCGCGGGCGTGGGCCTGGCCACCACAGAGCCCTGCCAGCTACGATGGAGTCATTCTGCTCCAGCTCTCCGGCGGCTCAGGATCACTCCGTGGTGGGCAAATGGGAGAACTGGGGCTCCGGGCCCCGAGTGCCTGCTTCTAGTGCCCTGTCCTCCCCTCCCGCCCGTGGGCTGACGCGGGTGCTCGCCACCAGCCCTCAGCCAGGGCCAGGGCGCCCGGAAGGGCCTGGGGCTCCTGCCTCCGGGCCGGGGTCCAGCGGGAGGGTGGGGGGCCGGGCCCAGATGACCCCGAGGGCTGCAGGGGCCTGGCCGGGATGCCCTCCTCCAGCAGGTGGGCGCCGCTGCCCCCCAGGCAGGCGGGCCTGGACCAGGTAGCCGCTTCCTGAGTCGCCTTCCTCGGGGAGCGACATGTTCTGTGCGAGCAAGAGCTGCAGAACCGTGTGTCCTTTTTGCATTTTGGAAGGTCGTGGGGCCGTTGACCGGGTCCTTTGCTCAGAGAGGGCTGGGCCAGCTTTCCTGCCACCCCAGGCTTCCCCGCGGTGCGGTGTGCTGTGTGCTACCAGGGCCAGCCGTGCAGGTGTTCCTCAGAGGCTGGTTTCCTAGAGAGCTGGGGGGGGGGGGGGGTAATCCTGTCCTCCTGCCCCATGTCCCTATTTTACCAATGAGGAAACTGAGGTTCAGAGAGCTTGCGGGACTTGCTAAGGCGCCACAGCGGCCTGAGAGCTGGGCCAAGGAGCTCTTTCTAGTCCTCCTCCCTGAGGTCCTGGAGGTCAGGGCTGGCCTCCCGATGGAGGAGCTGGGTGAGGTGCTCTGCGGAGCATGACTGTCAAGCACTGCACGCCACACCTCACCCTGCAGCTAAGGGTGACGCGCTGCAGGAAGGTGGGCCAGGGCAGGTGAGCGCGCCGCGTGCTGGTCCTCCCCATGGTCCTCCCCACGGTCCTCCCCACAGCTGCTCCTCCCGGGGCAGTCCGCGTGGGCCCAGAAAGGCCTGTGAACGGGGCTACACGGCGTTCTGCTACCAAGGTCTGGACGGCTGCAGGGCCAGGCCAGGGCAGAGAGGCCCCCTCCCTTGTCTTGGCCCCTCAGTTTCCCTGAAGTGGGGTCGGCAAGATGGGGAGCCAGCTGCCTTCAAATCTTGTTATTGTGGTAAAACACGCATCACATACTTTTCCCACGCTGACCATTTTTAAGGGCACACTTCAGGGGCACGAGGTACAGTCGCCCATACTGTCCCTCTCCAGAACTCTTGTCGTCAAACGCTGGAGCTCTGCACCCCTTCAACAACGCCCCCTCCTCCCAGGCCCTGCAAACCACCCCTGTGCCTTCTCTCTACGCCGACTTCCTGGTAGCCGACTGTCGG